>NC_063164.1:89349218-90549218 GCF_023159225.1 Perognathus longimembris pacificus | reverse complement strand
TTCTTTTTTGTTCAAGGCTAGCACTATACCACTTGAGCCACAGCATCACTTCTGGCTTTTTCCATATATGTAGTGGTGGAGAATCAAACCCAGGGCTTCATGTATGAGAGGCAAGCACTCTATCACTAGGCCATATTCCCAGGCCTCAAGTTAAAGTATTTATTGGATATTAACAGCATAGATTTCATACTCCTAAAAAACAGAATGATCCAGCAAAATGGTTATTTCATTTTCTCTTAAAGACAGATGAGCTCGATTTAAGAAAGAATCAGCTTTTCTTGGTGTCTCATTTTCAAATTACAAATAAAAAGTTAGCATAGAAGTAATCAAATCTCCTTTTTTCAATGTCAAACTACCTTCCAAAAGTTTCTGATATGTCTTCAGCAATTTTCAAAAAAGTTTTCTGAGAGCAATCACCATTCCTAGCTCCCTCTTTTGAATAATCCACATGGTTTTCTAAGTGTTTTCTATCCCAACATGCAGGCTGACTTAGGAAGTCTCAGAAGAGTGAGACTGGTTACCACTTTGTTCTTCTCCCTCCAAATTACCTCCAATAACCATGATGCAGAGGGAAGACCAACACAAGATCAACACAACTCCATCGCCATGTTCACTTGATTTTTCCAAGATTGTGTTTTGATGACTCTAGAATGAGACTAAGTACCCTGGCATGAGGGATAAAGGTGTGGCTCTGCCTAGCATGCAGAAGGGCCTGGTTTCCATCCTTGACACTGAAAAAAAAATCACTTCTTATAAGGTAGTGACTATTTATATGAAATTTACAAAAAGCTGCTCAATTATCATTGGTACATAGTTTTTACCTCCACCATTATGGATTCCTTTCCCAAAAAAACTCAACTCAGAGGTCATGCCACTAGCCAGTTCCAGACCTGGGGCTGGCCACCAGTGTGGGAGCAAGAATGGAGTTGCCTTCAAACTTTAAGCACAAAATGCAGCTGACCTGACTCTGTGTCTCTTGATCTGTAAATGCAGATGAAGATTCCGGCACTGCCCACCTCAAAGAAGAGAAAGGAGATCTAAGTGAGTTCATGAGATTGGAAGTCAGCAACAGGATTCAGTCAGTGGGTGACAGCACAGGGCCACTTTCCTAGAGAGTACTTTTCAGTTTTCCTGTGCTGTGACATAGTCATTTGCTTAATAAAACTATATGGGTGCAAGCAGGGTGCCAGAGGCTCATACCTGTAACCCTAGCTATTCAGAAAGTTGAGATCTAAGCACCACGATTCAAAGCTAGCCAAGGAAGAAAAATCCATGAGATTCCTATCTCCAATTAACCACCAAAAAATCTGCAGTGGAGCTATGGCTCAAGTGGTAGAACAGCAGCCTTGAGCAAAAAAGCCAAGGAACAGTATCCAGGCCCTGAGTTCAAGCCCCAGGACTCCCCCCCCCGCCCCCAAGAACTGTATGGGTACTTGTCATATGTCTAATCCTGAGAGCTAATAATAGTAAAAAAATAATAGTAATAATAGTTAATAATTATTCTTCTGTGCCAGTAGATACATGAGTCAAACATTTGTTCATTCATCCATTTCTTCAACAAATCTTTATGGAGCCTGACATCTGAAAGGACATATTTTAGTCTTGTTTTTTTTTGGGGGGGGGGGGTTGTTTGTTTGTTTTTTGGCCAGTCCTGGGCCTCGGACTCAGTGCCTGAGCACTGTCCCTGGCTTCTTTTTGCTCAAGGCTAGCACTCTGCCACTTGAGTCACAGTGCCACTTCTGGCCATTTTCTATATATGTGGTTCTGGGGAATTGAACCCAGGGCTTCATGTATATGAGGCAAACACTCTTGCTACTAGGCCATATTCCCAGCCCCATATTTTAGTCTTATAGTTAATTAACTTGACTATTGCCGGCCACTGAGTAGACAGTGACCTCTTGGAAGAAAGTAGTTCCAGTTAAGTTCAGCATCTGACATTAACCCTATTAATTTAAACAAATAATACAGCTTCTATAGCTACCAGTTCTCAATCATCATTAACCCTACCCCCAGGAACTGCAGAACTACCAGGACCGACCACTCTAAACAAACTATTCCAGGCACAGCAACCTCCACATGTTGTCCTGGCATTAGACTTGAGGCTAGCCTGGGAAAATGCTACCCTTGGGCATATAGACTGGTACCTCTCCAAATGTGTTCGCTGCCAGTCCTGTCTCACCCTCAGGCCCAGAGCCCACTAGTCCTGGCTGGGTTCTCTAGTAGGAACGAAGGATACTCTCAGTACAACCTGCCTCTGCTTCTTAGGCATCAGCCCACTGGGAGCAGACAGACGCCCTAGCAAACACATTGCCCTCCAGGGCTGGGCCAGGCCGAGGCTACTAAATGGCTTGATGGCCTGGGAAGGATCTGGATTCTTGCTTTTCCTGGTCTTGTTCCTGTCCCCCTCCCCTTCTCTCCACCATTCCCTTTTTCTGTGTTCTTCCCTACATACACACATCTTAATCTTTCTCTTCTCCTTTTACTGTCTGCTTATCCTGTTCCTTTAGCTTCTGTCCACTTCATTTCTTTCACTATCTTTCTATCTTTGCCTAATTTTCTCTCAGCAGTATTTTGGTGTACTTTCCCCTAGCTTTAAAACTCTTAAAGTATCTAGTTAACTGGAGATAAGAATCTCACAAACATGGGGGTACTTGTGCCTATAATCCTAGCTACTTAGGAGACTGAAATCTGAGGATCTTGACAGGAAAGTCAGTGAAACCAGGAAAGCATCTCTTTTAAAGAATATAAACTACTATTCTGAAGATACTGCACCAATACAACTATTGGACAATTATACTGTTCCCCATTTTTCATTTAAAGAAGATTTATTGTCAAGGTGATGTACAGAGGGGTTACAGTTACATACATAAGGTAGTGAGTACATTTCTTGTCAAACTTGTTACCTCCTCCATAATTTTTCTCCCACCCTCCCTCTTCTTCAATACCCCCCCAAGTTGTACAGTTGATTTACAACATATTGTCTTCTACGTATCACTGTACTACACATGCCTTGATTCTGGAGAGAATGTACTGTTCAATACATGGTTAGCAAAAAACCCAGACACAGCCTCTCACTTGGACTTACTATCCCAAGCTTCTATTACTCCTTAACCTGAGGTAAGGTACAGAATGGGCTTCTCTCTTTGTGTATGTGTTGGGTGGGGGGGATGTTAACTGGGGCTTGAACTTGACCTCACGCTCTTGCTTATTTTTTCTCTCAAGACTGGCATTCTAATTATTCAAATGAAAGAATTGTATTTATTCAACCTGTGATATACACAGGAGGCTGGGGTTAATAAAAGCTGCTGAGAATTAAAAAAAAAAAAAAAAAAAAGACTGGCATTCTACCACCGCTGGTCTTTTGTTGGTTAATTGGAGATTAAGCCTCTCCAGGATGTGTTTTCTGGCTTTGAACTGGAAACTTCAGATCCTATCCTTCTGAGTAGCTAGGCTTGCCAGCATGAGCCACCAGTAAACGGCCCAGGATGGGCTTCTGTACATTCCTGTTTAGAATAGCTTTCTATCATGAGAATTACCTGCGTAGGAGGTGGTCCCAGTGAGCCTTGCCTCCTAGCTGTCATGGCCTGTGCCCTTACAGAATCCACTCTACCTGAGTGTGGACTGGCACTATGCTGTGATTCCAATACACAGGTTATAATGAAGGCAAAAAAAGATCATGACTTCCACTTGACTCACAAACTCTCTCCTTGACTTTGATGAGGAAAGCTTTAGATTGGAGAAGCCCATGTGGCTAAAAATAGTCAGGACTGAGCCAAGTCCTGGTAGCTCAATCCTGTAATCCTAGCTATTTAAAAGCATGGGATCTGAGAACTGAAATTCAACGCCAGACCAGGCAAATAAACTCTTATCTCCTATTTGTTGGGCTCTGGCTATAATTTTAAGGGGCAGTCCCAAGAGGCCTGCCTCTTCCCCCACCCTGGGGCTGCATGACTGTTAGCCACTCCTACCCCCTTCCGGGTCCAGAACAGGAAGAGGTAGCAAACCAACTCCGCCTTCCGCCTCGGCCACGTGTGTGAAAATGGCGCCAGGCCAGGCCCAAGGGGCGGTCCTATGGGATGTGATAACCGCCCATAGAGAAAGTTCTCTGACATCACTAAGATGGGCAGCTTATCAGCCTATCGCTAGAATGCAGTTAGTCCCGCCCCTTCCTGCCGCCATTACTGTTATATAAACCCCTCCCCTGAGTAAAACCGGTGGAAGTTCCAGAAGCTTACCCCAAGACAGCCCGCGTGTCCTGCCTCCTTATTCTTAGCGAGTGAGGGGGGGTGCGGCTCGCGGCCACACATGCCAAGGCTTGCACGTAGCCCTCATTCCAGCTTTGTCATCTGCGGGACAAGCGGCTTACGCTTGAGGGTGAAAGGGGACTACACAGGAGGTAATAAGGCCCTGCACTATTAACCAGCAAAAGGCCAGAAGTAGGCTAGGCACTGGTAGCTCACACCTGTAATCCTAGGTACTCAGGAGGCTGAGATCTGAGGATCAAGGCTTGAAGCCAGCTGGGTCAGGAAAGTCCATGAGACTCTTATCTCCAATTAACCACAAAAAGCCAGAAGTGGAGCTGTGGCTCAAGTGACAGAATGCTAGCCTTGCACAGAAAAGCTCAGGGACTGCATCTAGATCCTGAGTTCAAGCCTCAGGACTAGCAAAGTAATGATGATGATGATGGTGGTGGTAGTTGATGATGATGATGAAGGGGCCAGTCTAAAAGCCCAGGTGACTCCATTTTGACCTCAACTTAGAATGAACTCGGAGTGACCCTGGCTAATGTAGTTTTGCTGGAATTTAGCACAAACCAGAAAACCAAGCATGCAGAACTGCCTGAAACGGGAGTGATAATCATTTCCTGACACCTGGGCTGGCTCCCCGCAGCCAAGTCACAATAGGTAATTTCTAAAATAACTAACAATCAACTAAGTAACAGCAACAGAGCCATGGTGGAATTCTCCTAGTACCAGCCGATTGTGATCAAAGGTCAGGCATAGCCCTGTGGTTTGCGAGTTTTCCCTATAAAATTATCCTGTAAGATTGAGTCGGCATGCTCCTGTTCAGGAGTGGCCCTGGCCGGTCAGTTCTTGATGCTTGATGCAAAATAAAGCTCTACTTTTGCATTTTATCAAATTTGATCCTTTGTTCACGGACTTAACATATGGTGTGTTGGCTGGGAACAAAGGTCTAGGACTGAGCCAGCATCAGAAATTTTTGAAAAAGCCTCTGGAGGTAAGCTGTGTAGCTACATTGTCTTTTTGTTAAGCTGTGATGCTCTTTTATTAGGCTGGTTTTTCTGTTTGATCTGTTTGATTTGGCCCATCGGAGAAACTGGATGCAATACAGCTTCCCAGGGTCTGAGTGGATGCACCTCCAATAGATCGCCAGGGGACCGTGAAAATACCCAGAGGGACAGAGAAAATCCCTTTCAGGCAGTCAGGGGACCGAGAAAATCCCCAGCAGCAGCAGGTTGTGTTTTTTGTTTTTTGGTTGTTTTTTTTTGCCAGTCCTGGGCCTTGGACTCAGGGCCTGAGCACTGTCCCTGGCTTCTTCCAGCTCAAGGCTAGCACTCTGCCACTTGAGCCACAGCGCCGCTTCTGGCCGTTTTCTGTATATGTGGTGCTGGGGAATCGAACCTGGGGCCTCGTGTATCCGAGGCAGGCACTCTTGCCGCTAGGCTATATCCCCAGCCCCCAACAGCAGGTTGTGTTTTGGAGTTGGGAGTGTTTTTAACTTGTCTAGGAAGGTCCACTGTGTTTGTGGTTGTCTTTGTCTTGTCTTGCTAATTCTTTTTGTTTGTTTGGTTGTTGGGTTGGGGTTTTTTTGCCAGACCTGGGGCTTGAACTTAGGGCCTGAGCACTGTCGCTAGCCTTTTTTTGCTCAAGGCTAGCACTCTGCTACTTGAGCCTCAGCACCACTTCCAGCTTTTTCTATATATGTGGTACTGAGGAATCGAACCCAGGGCTTCATGTATACAAGAGGAGCACTTTACCACTAGGCCATATTCCCAGCCCCTTCTTGCTAATTCTTTTGTTGTTTGCTGTGTATGGGGCAGAAAGGGAGAAGTATCAAGTTCCAAAGAGCCTCCCCAGGTCTCCCAGGATCGGGAGGACTGAGGGGAAGAGAGATCAGCTTCAAGTAACCACTTTCTTCCAACCGAAGGTATTCAAGGGTCAATTGGTCTGTAAAATGCTCTAGCCAAAATTGGGCTGAGATTTGAGTCAAGTACTAGGTGGGCTGAGTTTAACTCCAGGGGACCCCCACCCAGCCTTCTTCAGCAGAAAAGTATTTGGTGTGCTAAAATGTCTTGCTAGAACTACAAGCCCTGGTAAATGAGACTTGAGAATGCTAAAATCATTTGTTAAAAGTGTTGTCTTAAAATTTGGGTATTGCAGGAGTAAGACTGGCAAAAATACCTCTTGCCACTGGAAAATGTACAGCCAATATTTATTTTGCACTCTCTAAGATCTTTTAAATCTTTTGAGGAACTATAGTTAAAAAATATTTACTTAATTTGTGGGGAAAAATTGGGTATCTTAATGCATATGACTATTTGCACTGTAATTAAGTTATTTGGTTTAACAAAAGGCATTGGGAACTTGGAATTTATTTTCCTCCATTGTTAAAAATTTGAGCTAAATGTTAGAAATTTGGATGTAAAGGTTTGTTTATCACTGTTTAGGAATTGCTTGAGTTTCTCAGCCAGAGATTAAAAAAAAAAATAATAAGACAGGAAAACTTAGGGCAGGCCTGTGTGCCTATCTTCAGAAATGAGGGGTGATCTTGTGTGGGGCACACCTGGAAGTCAGCTAGCTGGCCCCGCCTGTTTCTCAGTCTTGGGGCCACGTGTGGCTAAGATGGTGGCACCTAACAACAACGCGCAGCTGCTACAAGTGTCTTTGGTTATAAACTGGAGGCGGTTCTGTGGGCTGTGATGCCCCACCTTCTTGCTGATCTTAGACCTGATTGGCTCCTGTGCCTTATATTAGTGGCACGTACTTCCCCAATAAACGAGATCTTGCGCCGACTTGACTCCCAGGCCGTCTGATTGTCCTCTGATGAGGGAGGGCTGGGTGCGGATGGCCTGCAGACCCTTCTCCTTTCTTTGCTTGTCTGGTCGGGGCATGATTTCCCATCTCTCCCGTGGGTCGGGGGAGCGCGGGGCAGCTAGAAACCCCAACATAAGGTGCAGCTTAGCCAGTCCACGTGGGCAGGCCCTGGGGGGAGTCCACGCATGATGGAAAAAGAGTAAGCTGGCACAGAAGCAATTCACCAAACCCCAAGGAATAGGATGGGTATATGCCCATTCTGTAGGATGGGCAAATGGAGGCTTTTTTTTTTTTTTTACCTGTATCCTTTCCTTACAGGTGGACATAAAAACCTGATGGTAAAATAGGTTATATGATGATACTATTAAAATCTAAAACTGCCCCTCGAGAAGTTTTTAAAAAAGTTTCAAAAGAGAGCTAAAAAGTTTATTTACCAGATGTAATTTGATTTTTGTGCTATTTTGCAATTTGGATGTATTGAAAAAGCAAAGATGTGAAGTCTGGATTCTTGTGTTTTAATTTTGATGAACTGTTAGATATACTTTTGCTGCAGTTATTTTGGGTACTAGTTTAATGATTTAGGTATGGAATTTTATAAGTGTATATTGTGATGTAATAGTAAGACTTTAACTCTTGAATTACATATAATCAGGAAAATATTTTAAAGTATAGATATGTGTGTATATATGTATATATATATTAAACTAATGGGGATAGAAGTAAACAACTTTCATTAACTCTGTATGTAGAAAGAAACAGCAAAATGGGATAATGGTTTTTACTGATTTATTGGAAAGTTGAATGGATAAGTATTTCCGTTTTTGTAATTGTAATTTTTGCACTAAAAAATTATAATTTGAGTTGAAAGGTCTTCAGGCAGTAACTCAGACTGCAGAAAAAAAAATGGCCCTTTTTAACAAGCCACCCTGAGGCAATGGAATGTGACCAGTGCCTCTAAATTTTGGAGTTCTTCAAATATAATTAAAAGCGAAAGTGTAAATGTTAAAACAGAGGTTAGTAAAAGACTTTAGAGATCAAAAATGGATGTCTAGATATGATACTTTGAAATAAAACTTGTCCTAAATGTTTATTTTTAATTGGATAAAGGAAAACTATGGCTACCAAAATGATTCATTGCTACTCCAGTTTGCCTTGCAGGTTTTCTGTAAAAACTGAAGACAGGTTCACAAAGGACAGACAATTCCTACACATCTGTCAGATGTAACTTTGGCCCTTAATAAGTTCCAGGTTAGAGCATGCTTAAAAACTACTTCTATGGGCTGGGGATATAGCCTAGTGGCAAGAGTGCCTGCCTCGGGTACACGAGGCCCTAGGTTCGATTCCCCAGCACCACATATACAGAAAACGGCCAGAAGCGGCGCTGTGGCTCAAGTGGCAGAGTGCTAGCCTTGAGCGGGAAGAAGCCAGGGACAGTGCTCAGGCCCTGAGTCCAAGGCCCACGACTGGCCAAAAAAAAAAAAAAAAAAAAAAAAAAACTACTTCTATGTGGACCACCTTGTTGCTTTTAATTGGAATAAAGTGGCCTTTTGTAAGACTCATTGATCTGAAATCTGTGGTTCGAAGCCAGTCCGGGCAGAGAAAGGTCCCTGTGAGAGTCTTAGTCTCTAATCAGCCAGCAAAGTGCTGGAAACAGAGTTGTATGGAGATGGAGCTCAAAGTGGCAGAGTGCTGGTCTTGAGCTAGAGAGCTGAGGGACAGCACTCATGCCTTGAGTCCAAATCCAGCGATGGACCAAGAGCACTGCCAATGGTGCATTTATACCAGCATGGAAAAGTCACTCCTGGGACAAAAGTGATGGAGCATCCAGAGGCAGTAAGCTACTGCTTGGATGGCAGAGATGGTGTCAGATCCTAGAGTCATGTGTGTTTGGCCCTTCAAAAGTTAATCAGAGCTGGGAGGTCCTAGAAGAATAGGTTGTAAGCATGCCTTTCTAATGCCCATGTTTGTCTACTGGGCAGGAACTTGCCAGTCATCTGTGATAGTGGGTAGTACAGCTAAGTTGTTAAATGGGGGGATAGTTTAAAAATCCCGATGCCTGCATCTGCTCAAAGCCCTAACTGGCAGTGTAGGCCTTGTTAGTTAGGTCATTAGAGATCAGTTTCCCAGCCAGTCAGGTAAATGCTTTTGCAAACTAGAATGTTAAAAGGATATGCTGGCTGGGAATATGGCCTAGTGGCATGAGTGCTTGCCTCGTATACATGAAGCCCTGGGTTCAATTCCCCAGCACCACATATATAGAAAATGGCCAGAAGTGGTGCTGTGGCTCAAGTGGTAGAGTGCTTTCCTTGAGCAAAAAGAAGCCAGGGACAGTGCTCAGGCCCTGAGTCCAAGGCCCACAACTGCCCACAACTGCCCCCCCCCCAAAAGAAAGGATATGCTGCTGCAGCCCAAGGAAAAGTTATTAAAAGTTAAATGTTAAATAAAATTTCCAGTTTCGAGTAAAGCTCCTAATGGACATTTGATCCTGCAACCCTTTGGCGAAGTAGGCTAAGGCTCTCTAGGTTTCTGGCTAGGTAGGGTCAGCTTGAAGAAGTTACAGAATACGGATAATCTTCGCCCATTAGCTCCCCTTAAGATCAAGGGACCAGAGTCATTTTAAAGAAAGAGGCAGTATAACTTATTAGAGACATGAAAAACAGTAGTAATAAGTGTATGAAAGTGGAGACTGCACTTGTGAGAGATGGCTACAGGCCAAGCCTTCTATGTCAGCCTAGAAATCCTAGCCTTATTGGAAATATCTAATTACTTTAGCCAAGGGCCATTGCCTAAAGCTGTTTTGAAATCCAGTGGGGTGCCAGCCTGCAAAAGCCAGTATATTTAAGGAGCTTATGGGTAATCAGTACCAGTTTCACAAACTTGGGAGGGTGGTTCAGGATGTAGTGGAGGGCTGTGTCAGTGTCCAGTGCCAGGCAGTAAATGCAGGAAGACTTAGGATGGGAAGAGGAAAGAGAGAGAGAGGCAGGGAACCGGGAGTTTACTGGGAAGTGGATTTCACAGAAATAAAGTCAGAAAACTATGGGCATAAATACTTACTGGTGTTTATAGATAATTTTTCAGGATAGGTGGAAGCATTTCCCTCTAAACATGAGACATCTGGGTTAGTGGTAAAAAGGCTTTTAAAAGAAATAGTCCCCAGGTTTGGGTTGCCTCTGGCGATTGGGTCGGACAATGAGCCAGCCTTTGTGAGTTCCATCTTGCAGGCTTTGGCCAGAGCCATGGGCACTGATTGGAAGTTGTGCCTACTAGCCCCAGAGTTCTGGACAGGTAGAAAGGATGAACCGGACTCTCAAAGAAACTTTGACAAAATTAATTCTGGAGACTGGTGGTGGATGGGTGGAACTTCTTCCCTTTGCCCTCCTTAGGGCTAGGTGTACTCCATATATAAAGTTACTCCCTTTAAGATAATGTATGGACAGCCTCCCCTACTCTGCCCGTGGTTACAAGATACTGCCCTGGTCGAAATAACTGATCAGACTGTGCTCCAATCCCTGCAGGCCTTATAATCCACCCTTAAAAAGGCCTTTCATCTGCATCAGCCCGGAGACCTGGTATGGGTTTACTGACAAGTGGAAAACCTGGAGCCTCGTTGGAAGGGACCATTCACCATCATCCTAACTACCCCAACCGTGGAAAAGGTGAAAGGCATCCAGCCATGGGTCCATGCGAGCCACGTCAAGAAGGTGGAGGACTGCGAGAGAGCCAGAGATGGGCGGAAGATAGTGCCAGGAAACCCCACCGACCACAGGCTAAAGCTAAGATTTATGTCATCTTAATTCTTGGACTCTGTTTTGTACTGTTGATGCCAGTGGATATCACTGGTGATTCTTATTAAGAGAAACCAAAGGATGACCCAGCAGCCCCACTTTTGGGTATCTATCCAAAAGACCACAAACAAAATCACAGTAATGCCACCAGCACAACAATGTTCATCGCAGCACAATTTGTCATAGCTAGAATCTGGAACCAACCCAGATGCCCCTCAGTAGACGAATGGATCAGGAAAATGTGGTACATATACACAATGGAATTTTATGCCTCTATCAGAAAGAATGACATTGCCCATTTGTAAGGAAATGGAAGGACTTGGAAAAAATTATACTAAGTGAAGTGAGCCAGACCCAAAGAAACATGGACTCTATGGTCTCCCTTATTGGGAATAATTAGTACAGGTTTAGGCAAGTCATAGCAGAGCATCACAAGAGCCCAATAGCTATACCCTTATGAACACATAAGATGATGCTAAGTGAAATGAACTCCGTGTTATGGAAACGATTGTGATATCACAGTTGTAACTACGTTCAACGTCCCATCTGTATCTGTAGCTTCTATTATTGATGATGTTCTTGTATCACCTTCTTGTATCACTATCTCTGTAATCTTATCTGAGTATATTGGAAACCGTGTATACTGGAATTAGAAGTAGGAAATTGAAAGGGAATACCAAAATTGAGAGACACAGGGTAAAAAAAAAAAAAGACAAACAACTACAAAAGCAATACTTGCAAAACTGTTTGGTGTAAGTGAACTGAAAACCTCAGGGGGGAAAGGGAAAGGGAAAGGGGGAGGAGGGAGGGGGGTATGAGGGACAAGGTAACGAACAGTACATGAAATGTATCCAATGCCTAACATATGAAATTGTAACCTCTCTGTACATCAGTTTGATAATAAAAATTTGAAAAAAATAAAAATAAAAAAAGAAGAGGGAAAAATGCAGTCAATAATTCAATGTACTTACTACAAAATTCAACAAATGGGAAAGTGTGGGTTGCGGGAGTGGGTGAAAATGTTGAAAGGGGTGACACTGATCAAGATGCATGTATTCATAAACTGATTTGTTAAAGGGCAACTCCTTTGTACAACTACTTAAAGATAATGAATAAAAATGACAATTGTTAAAAAAAATTTAAAAAAAGAGAGAAACCAGGGGCTGGGGATATGGCCCAGTGGCAAGAGTGCTTGTCTCCTATACATGAGGCCCTGGGTTCAATTCCCCAGAAAATGGCCAGAAGTTGTGCTGTGGCTCAAGTGGCAGAGTACTAGCCTTGAGCAAAAAGAAGCCAGGGACAGTGCTCAGGCCCTGAGTCTAAGCCCCAGGACTGGCCAAAAAAAAAAAAGAAAAAGAAACCAAAGGAACTGCCTATGATGTTGATGATAACAAAGTTATAGGATGGGGAGACTGTCCCCTAGTGGGGTGTTTGAGCTCCATTTCATTCCGAATAAGACCAACCGTGGTGGACTCCCCTACCCTACAAGGGAGCCCCACAATAGTTAGAATAACTATATGCTTCTTTTATGATAAAAAAGAACTTCTGTAAAAAGGGGGACAAATATACTGATTACTATGAAGGGTACTGTTTTTATGCCAATCAATCAGGAATCATTAGGGAAAGCTTGACATTTGGTAGAAATATAACAAAAAGCAAGAAGGAGAGAACTGGTGTCAGTCGCTGTTTTCCTGGTCACCATGGGCAACTACTCTGATAGCTGCCTTGGCAGATCCTTGGCTCTACTACTCTTGGCCCTAACTATTATCTCATGCCTTATACATTGTCTTATGAAATGTATTCAAGACAGGCAGTAAAGCATATGGTCCTCCATTCCCAGCACCCCTATTAGCCTCTGGTTCAGGAAGAGCAAGAAACCTGCCAATGATTTGGCAGGGCCCAAAAGAAGAGGAGGGGATGAAGGGGCCAGTCTAAAAGCCCAGATGACTCCATTTTGACCTCAATTTAGAATGAACTTGGAGTGACCCTGGCTGATGTAGTTTTGCTGGAATTTAGCACAAACCAGAAAACCAAGCATGCAGAACTGCCTGAAAAGGGAGTGATAATCATTTCCTGACACCTGGGCTGGCTCCCCGCAGCCGAGTCACAATAGGTAATTTCTAAAATAACTAACACTCAACTAAGTAACAGCAACAGAGCCATGGTGGAATTCTCCTAGTACCAGCCGATTGTGATCAAAGGTCAGGCATAGCCCTGTGGTTTGTGGGTTTTCCCTATAAAATTATCCTGTAAGATCGAGTCGGCGTGCTCCTGTTCAGGAGTGGCCCTGGCCGGTCAGTTCTTTCTTGATGCTTGACACAAAATAAAGCTCTACTTAACTTTTGCATTTTAACAGACCCATTCCTTTGTTCGTGGACTTAACCAATAAAGCAGCCAGAAGTGAAGCTGTCCAAAGTGATAGTGATAGATTTGAGGAAAAGAGCTTAGAGACAGTGCCCAGTCCCTGAGTTCAAGCTCTAGGACCAGGACAGACATACATACATACATACATACATACATACATACATACATACATACATATGGAACTGAGACTTCCATTCTAGCAGCCTGGGAGGAGCAGTCCTGCTGGCTGCCACTAAGTGAAAGTGAACTTGAACTTGGACAGTGGCCTTGGGCAATGCCCTGGCCACTACCTGACTGCCCCTTGCAAGCAGCCCTGGAGCAAAGGACTATGCTGATCTGGGTTCCTCAACCACAAAAAGGCTGAGAAAATAAATGTGAGTTGTTTCAAGCCAGGAAGTATTAGAGTAATTTGCTACACAGCCATAGGTAAAGGGTGACATTGGTCAAGGTGCATTGTGACTCATAAACTGGCATACTGAATTGAAACCCCTTTATACAACGATTTAAAGATTATAAAGGCCAGGAGCCAGTGGCTCACACCTGCAATCCTACCTACTCAGATCGTTGTGAGTTCTTTACAAGGCTAACCTAGGAACTCTCAGGAACAACTCCTGATGGCCAGAGGAAGGACACAGAATTCCCCTTCTGAGGCTTGAGGATAAGCAAGTATATTTACAATGAACTCACTGAAAAACGTGTAATCAAATTAACTGACATGTACTTGAAGTACTTGTAATGAAGTCTTAAATGCACAACACTGAGATGTCAGAATAATAAATGGAAGATGGTATAATGTGGCCCACCACAGTCCATTGCTCCTACCTGCTGTGATGTGGCTGGGCATAGTGGGCCAGTGCCACTATCGCTCATTTTCCCCAGCCCTCAGCCAAAAGCGGGATGAGGTGGAGGATGGGCCTGGGTGATGCTCTTGTCTCAAGGTAGTCAGCAGGGTGCCACTACTGTTAAAAACCAGAAAGATGTAGGAAAGTGTATGTAGTTCTATGATCTCCTAGGACCCCATCATCTCACTAAGCATGACAGTTTTGTTCTCACCAATGTAACTTCATGGAACAAGTAAAGACCATGGGTCTAAAGAGGAATGCCTTCAAGATGGGGCAGTCCCAGCCTTAGAGAAAGCCAAGCACTGGCGCTCATGCCTATAATCCTGGCTAGCCGGGATTCTGATATCTGAGGAGCACAGTTGGAAGCCAGCTAGGGCAGGAAAGTCTACAAGACTCATCTCCCATGAACAAAAAGCCAGAAGTGGAGCTGTGGCTCAATTGGTACAGAGGTGGCTCTAAGCAAAAAGTGCTCTGAGTACAAGCCCCAGGACCAGCACCAAACACAAAACACCCCGTAAGACCTGACTGGCCAGTATTGCAGTCCCCACCTGCAGGGAAGCTGGGAAATCTGACCCAGGAAAAGGAAATGTCACACTAAGAGTGTCAGGTCACCTCCTGCCCGGTTTACACACTCACCACTTCCAGAGTCAGTTTCTCCGGTCCCCATTGGGGCCTGTCTCCACAATGTCACAGCACCGTATATACTGTACAGTTATTGATTTTGTCGGTCACGGGGCTTGAACTCAGGGCTTAGGTGTTGTCCCTGAGCTCTTTTGCTCAAGGCTAGCGCTTGCCCACTTAGAGCCACAGCGCCACTTCCTGCCTGGGCTGGCAGGCGGGGCGCTGCTGTTTTCTTCCAGTCTTCACCCGCGATGATTTCTAGTGCAATGCCCACCTCCGTCTTCCCGCGCTCCCCCCGGGGTCCTCTGCCTGCCCAGCTGTAGCTTTCCCCGCGGGCTCACAAGATCTCCGATGCTTAGCCCGGTGCCCAGCCTCGTCCCCTTAGGTCCTGGGGGAGTGGACGGCCGCCAGTGCCCGGCCTTACGCACGAGGGCAGCGCTCTGCACACGCCTTCTGCGTGGATGCGAGGTGGATGGCATCCCTGTGCTCGATCGCCTCGGAGCAGGCCGGTGGTGTCTCCACCCCATACGGTCCGCTACGTTCCCGAACCTTCCCTTCCTCGGCGCCTGAGCCTGCGCCCCGTGTCGGGAGTGCTCATCGACCCAGTCAGGTCGGTGTGGACGCCGAGATCGCTCTCGATTTGCCGGTATTTGCCTCTGCGTGTGCGCGCTCTCAGTCCTCCAATGCCTTCCCCGGTCCCTCCTCCCTTCCTTCCTCTGTTTCCCAGGAACTAGCTGTTCCTCCAGGAGGAGCAGCTCCTCGGCCTGTGGCCTGCAGGAGCCGGAGCAGGAGCCTAAGCTGTAGCCCTAGCCGGAGGAGGAGCCAGAGCCGGAGCCCGGAGGAGCCCGGGCCGGACCGGACCAGGAGCCCAAGCCAGACAAGGAGCCCGAACCGGAGCGGCGGGGCCGGCGCCCGCGGGAGCCCGGGGCGCGGCGACCCGGGCAGCCCCGCCCGGCCCTCTCTCGCTGTCCGCGCCCATGTGGCCCCCGGCGCGCTGGGCGAGGACGAACCGCTATGGCCTCCTGGCGCTCCTCGCCCTCTGCGTGGCCGCAGCCCGCTGTCTTCAAAGTAAGCCCGGGGAGAGGCGGGCGGGAAGGCGCGGGCGCTCGGCTCATGCGGCAGGGCGGTCTCGCAGGGAGCCGGGCTGCCCCAACTCGGCGGTCCGCGTCCCCGCGGGACTCCGTGCAGCTCAGATTCCGGCGCCGCCGCAGCGGGTGCGGCCGGGCAGGGCGACGGCGTCCTCGGCCCCGCACCTGGGGTCGCTTCGGAGCGCTGGCTGCGCCGGGAGGGCACGGTCCCTGGCGTTGGAGCCGGAAGCCGGCGGGAGAACGAGTGCCGTGGACCTGCCTTCCCGCTGCGCCTTAGATTTCTTTTTCCTGGAATAACCTGACCACAGCCTCCCGGGGTGCACGCTGCCGCCCCCTCCACAGAGCCGCTCAGGCTCCGAGCGCTTTCTGGGGCACCGGAGCACTCCCCTGGCCATTTCGGGCAACCCACAGCAACCAGGTCCTGCAAAAAAGGGTTTCTGGAAGTTTAGGTTGGGCGTGGGGCAGAGAAGGTAGTCACTTGTTCGTCTCTGGAAGGGATAAGCCAACAAGAGTGCCAAGCTTGGAGTGGCAGCCCTAATAGGAAATGGATGCCCATTCTAGGAGCACTGGAGACAGAACAAACCCTCCACAGGGAGGGGCACAAGATCATCTGGACTGCTTCCCAAAAGATAGAGTCCAAAGACCTAATGGATGGGCGTAGCCCCGAGGAATTAGACACGGAAACCGGTGTGGAGACTGGAGAGCCTGTGCAAAGCCTGGGGAGCAGGTCAGAGTTTCCGACCATCCCGGGCCTTTGGAATTGCTGTGCATAGTGGAGAGGGCAAGCTCTCTTCAGCTCTGAGTCTCTGGCACGTGCCCAAATGCTAGCCTGGAACCGCCCTTTTAAAAGGATGAAATGTGTATCTATTTAGATGAGACCTGGAGATTAGGCTAGCCCTAAAGCTGTGGTGGCCCGGACCTCTGGTCTCTTTCTCCACCGCACCTGTCAGGAGCTTCCTCCGGTTCATGCTGGGGCCACATGCCTGTGATTCTCCCTATTCAGGAGGCTGCGATCTGAGGATCCCTCTTCAAATTCAGCCCCTGCAGACAAGTTCAAGAGACCAGTAAAACCCAAAGTGGATCTGTGGCTCAAGTGCTAGAGTGCCAGCCATGAGCTAAGCACAAGTCAGGTCCTGAGTTCAAGCCCCTATACAGGCAGCACACACACACTTCAGTCTAGGACCATTGCTAGCTCTCTAGCAGTGTCTTAGTCTACTATGTATGCACCGGCCCTGAATTGGGGGGGGGAGGGGAATACATGGAGCTCAGAAAAGTCTGTTAAATTATGTCCTCAAACACCCTATGTTTGGAGCCTTTCCTCTATAAATGAGGATGTTATGGACTAAATGTTTGTGTCCATGCAGATCTCATAGATTGAAGTCTTAACCTCTGATAATGCTATTGGAAGATGGTCTTTTGTTAGACAATTCAGTTTAGATGAAATCCTAAGATTGGAGCCCTTATGATAAAACCAGAGAAGATTTGTCTTCCTGGGCCCTTAGAGAGCCAAGCAATCAATTTAACAAGCTAGGAAGGGGTTCCCTCCCAGCCTCCAAAACAGTCAGAAAATGAATGTCTGTTTTGTAAGCTTCATCCAGGAGAGGAATAAACAAAGTGGTTCAAGACCATCTGGACTGCTTCCTTGGTCCAAAGGAGAGATGTGGAGACATTGCTTTCAGGATTTCCTGAGAGTTGCCCCATTGCTTCCGTGATTTCCTGAGTGTTGCCGAAACTGTCTGAGACAGAAATTAGTAGGAAGGAGTGAGTATGACTCTAATAAGTAGGTGAAACTGGAAATGGTTGTGGAACTGGGTAGAAGCTGGCAGATTTTGAAGTGCAATTAAACAGATAGGTGCTAAGGTCAGTTTTGCTGAGGTCTCACAGAGAAACCAGGGACATGGTATTGGACAGTGGAAAATGGAGAATTCTTTAAAAATGTCAAAAATTCATTTTATTCTAGTGTTTTGTGAAAAGTATTGGGTATTTGCCTGAAAAAAGAATTGTGTTTAGCAGTACTAGGGCCTTATGCTGTTGCTTAGCTTTTTTACACAAGGCTGGCACTTTACCTCTTGAGCCATACCTCTTCTTCCAGCTTTTTCCTGACTGAAGATAAACATCCCTAAGATTTGTGTGCTTAGGCTGGCTTTTTTTTTTTTTAATGCCAATACAAAGGCTTGAACTCAGGGTCTGGGTACTGTCCCTGAGCTTTTTGCTCAAAGATGGTGCTCTACCACATGAGCCACAGCTCCCCTTCTGGCTTTTTGATGAACTATTGGGGATAAGAGTCTCATGGACTTTTCTGCCTAGACTGGCTTTGAATCATGATTTCAGTTCTCAGCCTTTTAAGCAAAGTGTTGAAAGAAAGGTTTGGTTCTGTTATGCCCGGATTTCGGGGTCCCCAAAGACCACCAAGGAGCCGAAAGCCTATGTAATCACACGAGAGTCTTTATTGCAAGCTTGAGCCTGGCTCACGGTGGTCACCAACGCATTGGGTCTGAATCGAGAGCCCCAACCTTCCATTCAGCAGGATTATTATAGGGTTTTGGGGAACATTCCATGCGCCACATCATCACACAGCAAATCATGTCACACCGCGGGAAAATCATAAAACAGCATAACAACTCGCAGCAAAGCATTTCATATCGCGGGAAAATCATAAAATAATTCTTAAGAATGATTGGCCTAATCAGTGGCGGGAACAGGCCTGGTGAAGGTGATTGGCTAGCTTATGAGGTTCAAAATGATTGGTTTAGACAAATGATCTGGGTTGCAAGGGTGTCGCCCAAGTCATCCTTAGCTTAAGGGGACATCTGGAACTTTAGGTATTTCCTGTTATTTCTTGATTACTTGGTTATTATGAGAGTTTCACTGCCCAAAGAAGTTATTGACACTTTCTCCTGGAATCTCTGCACTTCTGTACTTTGTCACAGGGGCAGGTTTACGGCTTTAAGTCACACACCTGTTGGGAGTGGGCCTTATTTCTCAGAAGTGGCTATCTCATTAACCATGTTTCAGGAACACAAAACACACTGGCCACACTTCAATACCTTTCCTTTGTGTCACAATGGCTAAAGCATTCTAACTTTAACTGGCCTCTGGTCAAATGAAGTCTCTCTGACTACCTTGATTATTTTAGATTGTATTTTGTTCAGGCTCTTCACATTGTCATGTTCTGTAGTTATTCCAGGAAGCTTCAGGGCCCAGTCAGGCCCAAGCTACAATATAGAGGTGCAACGGCTGCTCAGATTCACACACACACACACACACACACACACACACACACACACATGCATACATACACATATGCTCATGCACACACACATCCCAGTCATGCATGCATACATACACAAATGCACATGTGCACATGCATACACACACAAGAGCATCTTTAACAGGGTGGAGACAGGATGGAGGAGGCAGCCCTGGAGTCACTACCCCCCCCCCATTCCCAGGAGAACAGAGGAATAGGTTCTAGAGTACACTACAATACTGTTTTCTATCTCTTTTAAAACATTTTCATATATCAACTGGAAATATAGCTCATAGCAAAGTCAGCATGCATGTTACAGATAACTTTGCTGTAAGTATTGTTGGCCTGGATTAAAACTGAGCCTTTCAAAAACTATGTGAATCTTTCCTACCTGCAATGTCCACAAGCTTTCTAGAAAAAAGGAGGTTGAGTCAGGAAAGGTGTATGCTTGTATTACACACCCTGGGTAGAGTACACAACAGAGTGGAGAGCGTGGGCCCGGCAAACACTCACTTGGAACACAGCTGGTGCTGGGCTGCCCACCTGTGTGGCCACTCACACAGCCATTAAAAGCCTCAGAACAGTACAAGAAATGTATCCAATGCCCAACGTATGATACTGTAACCTCTCTGTACATCAGTTTGATAATAAAAATTTGAGGAAAAAAAAAGCCTCAGAAATCAGATTCCCTGCACCCAGGATTGCCTAGGAAAATGAGAGAGGAAGGGAAGTATAGTCATATGATGCTGAAGTGGCCGTACAGCTAATATTGTTTTGTTTTGTGCTTGTGCTGGGGCTTGAACTCAGGGCGCTGTTTCTGAGCTTTTGTGCTTAAGCCACTTGAGCTCCACTTCAAACTTCTTGATAGTTCTGGAGGTAAGTCTCATGGCGTTTCCAGACTGCTGTCTCAGAAACCATGAATTTCAGATCTTGGCCTCCTAGTTGGCTCAAGTGGTAGAACACCAGCTTTGAGCTCAAAGAGGCTCAAGGACAGTGCCCAGACCCTGAGTTCAAGCCCAGGACCAGAGGGCAGGGGACAGAGTGGAAGAAAAAGGATTGGTGAACTCACAGTTGAAAATGACTCTCCTGTAACTTATTTGCTAGGTTCAGTTGGCCTCAATCAGTCCTGTGGACAGAGAAGAAATGACTCACTGAATCAGACCAGAAAGGGAGCACAGGTCATTCCTTGTCCACAGGTCCAGCCAGTTAAGGAAACATGCTGGCCCCTTGCCCTAGGGGAAAGATCAAACCTGCAACATGCTGACCCCAGGTGAGATCCATAGACCCCAGCTGGCAGAGGCAAGGCCTGGAGAACTGGTGCATAACAAATTTGTTGGTACAGTAGGTACTAATCAGCCCTACAGGCAAGGGGAGAATGACACAATGGACCATAAAGTCCTGTTTAATTAGATAGCAATCACTTCTCTCACTAGCCCATGGACTCCATGTGATTCTGGTAGCTCAGAGCTCCCTGTTCCTGCTCACCTAACCAAGTCCTACTTTGCCTTCAAGCTTTCCCTTTCAGGAAGCTCTTGTTGAGCTCAAGGATCTCCCACTTTTCTCAGTGCTTGGGGTCCCTGATGTCCAGTTATCTGCAAGAGGTCTGCCCCTGGGGCTAGCTACACCATCCTTTGGGGCAGGGACCTGCTGTGCACTCCCAGCACCTGCCATGCTGCCCAGTGCACGCACAGTCATTGAAACACTTCAAAGCCAACACTAGTTGCCTGGTTCCGGAGCCTCACGCCTGTAATCCTAACTACTCAGAAGACTGAGATCTGGGGATCTCAGGGGCCAGTTAAACAACAAAGTCGGAGAGACACTGATCTCCAATTGAACCAGCAAAAAATGTTGGCAGTTAGTGGTTCATACCTGTTATCCTAGCTACTCAGAGACTGAGATCTGAGGATCAGGGTTCAAAGCCAGCCCTGGCAGGAAAGTCCTTGAGATACTTGTCTCTAATTAATCAACAAAAAGCTGAAAGTGAAGCTGTGGCTCAAATCTTAGAGCACTAGCCTTGAGAAAAGAGACCTAAGCTAAGGGACTGGCCCTGAGTTTAAGCCCTAGTACCAGCACAAAAAGATAAAGTGAGAAAGAGAGACTGCCAGCCTCGTCTTTTGCCCTAAGCTTGATGAGAAAGTCTTTAGAGGCTGGTTGAGATAAAACTTCAAGTAAGACATAAATGATGCTCTGCGACACAATGGTAAATGTTCTGAGAAAGAAGATGGAAGGGCTGGGAATATGACCTAGTGGTAGAGTGCTTGCCTTGTATACATGAAGCCCTGGGTTCGATTCCTCAGCACCACACATATAGAAAAAACCAGAAGTGGCGCTGTGGCTCAAGTGGTAGAGTGCTAGCCTTGAGCAAAAAGAAGCCAGGGATAGTCATTGCTCAGGCCCTGAGTTCAAGCCCCAGGACTAGCAAGAAAAAAAAAAAAAGAAGGAAAGAAGATGGAAGCCATATGCATACTTTATGACAAGCTGTTTATATCCTCAGAACCAGAGAAGGGCAAGAGTAGCATTCTTTGGTCATATAATCACCAAGGAATTTGCAATCAGAACAAACTGCTGCTTGGTCCTTACCTCAGAGCCAGTGTCACAGGTTGGTTAGGGAATGGGCATTTGTCACCCTGACAACGAGCCCTCTCTCACTCTCTGCCTGGCACACTCAGAAAGGAAGAGCAATGTCACACTCATAACTTACGGTTATGCCAAGCATATCCAGACCCTGTTAGGCTTCCAGAGAGGTTCAATGCATGTCAGTTTCTTCCTGTTCAGATCAGGAGTTGCCTGGCAGATAAAAGAATCAAGCTTGGGAAAGTCTTGGCTCTAGGGTGGGAGGTGCTAGAATGATTTCCTCAATAGTTCCTTGCACTAATGCAAAGGAAGAGGGAGAGATGAGTCCCTGGGGCACCAGGCACTGCTAAGGGAAACTTATGTGAAGCTCCTCTAAGGATGATTCAAAACCGACCTGAGCAAAAACTTCATGAGATTCTGTTGCAACCCACGGTGACTGGGGACAAGGAAGTAATGGAGACCAGACCATAGAATTGAGATTTGGGCCACCAGGGTCCTGAAGCCTTCTGCCAGCTTCAGATGACCAAGGTCCCTTTTTACAAGGTATTTATTGAGTTGGGTACAAGGGCATATTAGTAGAAAGTGAAGTATCAATATCCTTGAAGTCACAAGCACCAATCATGTGATACAATCTTATTAAGTGATAAATGACTTCCTTATCTTAGGAAGTAGAGGAAAGCGGTAAGTGGTGCTGTGGCTCAAGTGGTAGAGCACTAGCTTTGAGCTGAAGAGCTCAGGGACAGCACCTAGGCCCAGAGTTCAAATCCCACAACTGACAGGAATAATAATAATAATAATATCAAGGAAGTAGAGGTAAACAAAAAATGACTTACAATTTACATAGGCTTTTCTCTCTCCCCAAGCTCCCAGAAAGCCCACACTCAGGATAGAAATCTTTCCCATGAACTCAGTGTTCTGAGAGTTCACATTGGGAGGAGGCCTTCCCAACTCCCAATCCTTTCAGGTCTCACAGCTCAGTTTTTCGGCTCTCACAAGATTCTCATCTTGACTGGGAATATGGCCTAGTGGCAAGAGTGCTCGCCTCACATACATGAAGCCCTGGGTTCGATTCCTCAGCACCACATATATAGAAAACGGCCAGAAGTGGCACTGTGGCTCAAGTGGCAGAGTGCTAGCCTTGAGCAAAAAGAAGACAGGGACAGTGCTCAGGCCCTGAGTTCAAGGCCCACGACTGGCCAAAAAAAAAATTCTGTTCTTCAATTAAGTATTATGAAGCTGAAAGTGGAGTTGTGGCTCAAGTTGAAGAGCACTTGTCTTGAGCAAAAAGCCAAGTGAGATCATGAGGCCCTGAGTTCAAGCCCCAGTACTGGCATACACACAAAACATGAGATCCCTGCCCTGGCTCACTGTATAGTTGTGTACATGCATGCCTTTTAGAAACTGATGCCTAAGCCAGGTGCCAGTGGCTCATGCATGTAATCCTAACTACTCAGGAGGCTGAGGTGGTCTGAGGATCCCAGTTCAAAGCTAGCCTTAGCAGGTAAGTTCATGAGACTCTTACCTCCATTTAATCACATCAAAAGCTGGAAATGGCGCTGTAGCTCTCGTGATAGAGTGCTAGCCTTGAGCAAAAGGAGCATAGAGACTGCGCCCGGGCCCAGGGTTCAAAGTCTAGGACTGGCCAGAAAAAAAAAAAAAGATGAGTAAAAGTAGAATACCAGATCTCTTTCCTTTCCCTACTGGTCAGCCTTTACATACTTTGAGGATGAGAGTTCAGGGATTCTTTTTTTTTTTTTTTGGCCAGTCCTGGGCCTTGAACTCAGGGCCTGAGCACTGTCCCTGGCTTCTTTTTGCTCAAGGCTAGTACTCTGCCACTTGAGCCACAGCGCCACTTCTGGCCGCTTTCTGTATATGTGGTGCTGGGGAATCGAACCCAGGGCCTCATGTATACAAGGCAAGCACTCTTGCCACTAGGCCATATCCCCAGCTCCTCAGGGATTCTTGAACCAAAACTCATTCCTTGTGTGCTGGTGATGCTGAGCTAGCATGGGAGACTGGCAGCCACTCACTACCCAAGGCTGCAGGCAGGAGATGCCTGGGCCTGGCAGAGAAGACAGGGTCAGCTCTATAATGCAATTGGAATAGGAAAGTCATAGGAGACAGGGTTAAAAAAGAAATTTGGAAGCAGATTGTTGGTGGATCTTTTAGAACCAGGGGAAACACAGTATGGTTTAGGAAACTCACTAGTAATAACTTCCATCCAACCTTAAAGAAAAGTCTGTATCTCCTGAGTATGTATCACCATTGAAAACAATGGGATGAGAATAATAACCGACTTTATTGAGAACTTGGTGTTAGACACTGTGACTTCTGTGTGTGTATTGGTGCTGGTTCTTTTTATTCCCCCTTCAGTTGTGGGGCTTAAACTAAGGGCCTGGGTGCTGTCCCTGAGCTTCTTTGTGCTCAAGGCTAGCACGCTACTACTTGAGCCACAGTGCCACTTGGTTTTGTGTGGTTAATTGGAGATAAGAGTCTCACAGGGACTTTTCTGCCCATGCTGGCTTCAAACCTCAATCCTCAGATCTCAGCCTCCTGTGTAGCTAGGATCACAGGGGTGAGCTACTGGTGCCCAGTTTGGTACTGGTTCTTGAACTCAGGGCCTCCTACTCTCACTTAGCTTTTTGGCTCAAAGTTGGTGCTCTACCACTTGACCCATACTTCCACTTCTAGCTTTTGTTGGTTAATTGATAAGAGTTTCACATTTTTCTGCCAGGCTGGTTTTGAATCCAAATCCTTAGATCTCAGATCCTGAACAACTAGGATTACAGGCAAGAGCCACCTGCATCCAACATGGTTAAGTACTGCTTTTGAGTCACCTTCACAGTAATCCTGCACAAAGGTGCTGTGAGTCCCCATTTCACATGCAAACTGAGGCTCTGGGTTGTCGAGGGACATGCTTAAAACAGTCATTTCCTCAGCAGGTATTCATGAGAAGTCTGAGCATGAGGCTTTGGCAATGCAGTGAACACATGGACCAGCTTCCATGTGATCTGAATGCCAACAGTCTATCAAAAAACATTAGCCAAAAATCACAGCAGAGCAGGAGAAATGTGTGGACACAGAGGAAACCTGGTACAACTAAGATCTAACAGATAAGGAAGTATTCTACAGGAAGGAAGTATTCTATCCATTTGGGGCTGGGGGAGTTGCTTGTTGTTGGCTTTTTTGTTTCATTTTGTCATGCTGGTGTCTGAACAGAAAAGGCAAGCACTAGCAGCTAGGATTACAGGAGTGAACCACCAGAACGTGGCAGATATTCTGAATTCATTCGTGCAGGGTAGTATTTTTAAATCACTTCCTCAGGCATTTGCAATTGGAAAACAATACCTGAGGACTATTAGTCCTGGAAATTAATTCCTCAATTGGCTGCTCTAGTAGCCATAACAGATTGCCACAACTGATAACTTAAACTGGTAATTTACTGCCTAACAATTCTGAAGGAAATCCGAGATCATTGAGTTGGCAAAGCGACTTTCAAGGGCTCTGAGACACTGTTCTGTCTGTCATGACCCCTTTGGTGTCTTTGGCTTTCGGATGCATTGCCTCCTTACCTCACCTGCCCAAGGTGTTTTCTCTGTGTACCTGTCAAGCTCTAGGTCCAAATTCTTCTTTGCAGAAGATAGCAGTTGTATAGTGCTGGACTGCACCCTCAGGATCTCATTATAATTTTGTATCCTCTGTAATTATGGGGTCTGGTGGCTTGTGTCTGTAATCCTAGCTACTCAGTAGGCTGAGATTTGAGCATCACAGGTAGAAGCCAGCCCAGGCAGGAAAGTCTGTGAGGCTTTTCCACTGAACTACCTAAAAAAACCCCAAAAACCCAGAAGTGGACCTGTGGCTCAAGTGGTATAGCAATAGCATTGAGCAAAACTCCCTCGCTCCAAATAAGATCTTATTTGAGGATGAAAGTGGGAAAAGAATTTAAAACACAACAGGCCAGCAAAAAGAGTAGGAATCTGGAAGGCCTGGGCTCTCACCCAGGCCTTCCTGAGCCCTGATCACTCCACTGTGCCATTTCCTCAAACTAGCAGTGATGGAATCTGGAAATATATATATATATATATATATATGTATATATATGTATTATTGTTTTTATTTATTTATATATTTCCTTTTTGTTGGTCATGGGGCTTGAACTCTGGGCCTGGATGCTGTCCTGAGCTCTTCAGCTCAAGGCTAGTGCTCTACCACTTGAGCTACATCGTGACTTCTGGTTTCCTAGTGGTTGATTGGAGATAAGAGTCTCATGGACTTTCCTGTCTGGGCTGGCTTGGAACCTCTATCCTCAGATCTCAGCCTCTTGAGTAGCTTAGAGTCAGACACTGAGTCTTCACAATAGTCATGCAAAGTGAATGTTGAGATAAACCCACTTTTCAGAAAAAGAAACAAATCCCGAAAACTAAGCATTTTTAAGAACCAGGAAATAATCAGAGGAAAATATGTTTCAAGGGAAACATATTCAAGGGTTAAGTTTCTCCCCTGAGAGGAACACTGATCCCAGAAACCCTGTAGCCTCTCCTCAGCAGCTCTTGGGAAGCCGAATCCATTCCCTTGCCCACCGCCTTACAGCCTCCAGTGCCCAGGAGCTTTCTCCATGATGGCCTTACTGCCACATCACATCTCCAGAGGCATCACAGGAAGAGCAGCACACCCTGGGTCCAAACTGGGGATGCTTAGGAGAGATCTGACTGACCCATACTAGTCAAGTTACCCACCTTGCCCAATAACCTACAGCTACTGAGGTGGGTGTCCCAAGCTCGCTGTGCAGTCCAGAAGAACAGATGAGATGAGCTGGTCCAGTAGCCTCATTAATAACCAATGACCAGCACAAAAGAAAAAGAAAAGGAGAATGTGTGTACAGCAACAAGAAGAGACCGAGAAAACATGGTAAGGTACAGGGAGCCATGGCCACTGTATGTGAGGAAGCAGCCTGGACCAGGTGACAGAGAAGGGAGAGAGAAGGTGGAGCTGGTGGGGAGCAGTGACTTCGCCAGGGGGAGGGAGGAGGGTGGTGATGGAGTCCTGAGCCTTGTGGCCCTGAGAGCCTTTCCCTGACACAATAGGCACCAGAAGATTCGGAATCAATCTGATCTTGTAAATTTTTGCTTGTGTTTCAATATGTAATATTTGCACTCAGTCCTAACTTCCAGACATCTGTACTTCAAAGTCTTTCTCTAGCACCCTAGATTTCCTCCTGCTGTCTGTTACTCATGTTTACCCTCAGAGACAGTTTACATATTTTAACACAATTGTGCATGAACATTTTTCTGTTTTTGTTTCTGTGTGTGTATGTGTGTGTGCTATGTGTGTGTGTGCTGTGTGTGTGTGTGCTGTGTGTGTGTGTGTGTGTGCTCAGGTTTGGCATCAGAACCTGGGCTCCCTCCTTTAGCTTTTGGCCATGGCTAGTTCTCTACCACTTGAACCACACCTCCTCTTTTAGCTTTTGGTGCTTAATTGGCCATAAATGTGTCTCAAACTTTTCCTGTACTGGCTACCTTGAACTGCTATCCTTGGATCTCAGCCTGCTGGAATTACAAGCCTGAGCCACCAGCACCCAGCAGCACATGCTTTTCTTTGGAGATGTTGATTTTGAGGTGCCTATCAATTGCCAGTACTTGTGAGGTTCTTTGCTAAGTATGTGTTAATATTTTCAAATATTAACAATCTAGGACTCAGACTTAGTCTTGCCCACCTTTTATTTTAGGACCAGTGTTTTTCCTTGTTAAGTAATTCACAAACTTCCTAAAATATTTCAAGTGTTCAAAGGGTGAGTCTGAAAGTAGGAAGCGTGCTGCATGCCTGCAATCCTACTGCATGGGAGGCTGAGGCAGGAGGTTATCATTCAAGGCCAGCTTGGGCTATATAGTGGAACCTTTAGTCTCCTCTCCAAAACAACTATAGGTCCTATTTTTAATACAATCTTTTGTTTTTGTTTTGTTTTTGCCAGTCCTGGGCCTTGGACTCAGGGCCTGAGCACTGTCCCTGGCTTCTTTTTCTCCAGGCTAGCACTCTGCCACTTGAGCCACAACGCCACTTCTGGCCGTTTTCTGTATACATGGTGCTGGGGAATTGAACCCAGGGCTTCATGTATACAAGGCAAGCACTCTTGCCACTAGGCCATATCCCCAGCCACCTAACACAATCATCTATGGAACTCTTACAAACTTACAAACTGTGGTGGAAATCTAAATTGGCATAGACAGTGTTGATGGGAATGTAAATCACTAGGGAGGTTCATTAGAAAAGTAAAAACAGAACTGCTTTATGATTGGAGCATACCATACTTGGCTGAATATCCAAAGGAATGTAAGTTAGCATAAAAGACAAATGTCTGCAGAGCCATGATTATTGCTGTGTGATTCACATTTCCTAAGGAATGGAATCAACCTAGGCGCCACTCAACTGATACATGGGCACAGAAATGTGGTGCATATACTCAGCAGAGTATGTACAGAAAAGGAGATAATGAAATAAACCAGGCTCAGAAAGAAAGGAAATGATTTTTAATGGGTTCATACAGATACGAGTAAGTCTACATGTATTCGGGTGATTGTGTGTTTCTACATAATTACTTTATTCAAATAGAAGTATTATCAGCACAGAAGGGCTTAGGGACAGAACCCAGGCCTGGAGTTCAAGCCCCAAGACAAGCAAAAAAAAAAAACAAAAAAACCCTATTATCTATACATTATTTACTCTGTGCTTTTCTTGTTTCTTGTGAGATCATCTAATATCAACAGGTCTCCCTCATACTTTTGAAAACCTTTGTGGTATTCCAAAGTATTGGTAAGACTTGGAAGAAAAGTAGGCCTATACAGCTTGCAGAGGGCCAGTAAGCTGATCGTCTAAAACCCGCCTGATAACGGGGAAAACAAGGACTGGACAGTAAATCTTTGACATCACAGCCTTACAGGAAACAGAAAAGAGACCTCCCAATCAGAAAGCCATCTTCAAGAATTCCAAGTCTCACTATTTAACCCAGAGCCAAGCTCTGTCATGGAGAATATGGCGCAAGATGGCTTAGCTTCCTTTTGGCATGTTTATGCCATATGCTTGCTTACTCTGCCACATTTCTCCTCTGATAAACTTTCTTATCACCTTTACTATGTTCACATCTTGCCCAAATTCTTCCTTTTCCAGACACAAAGACTAAGGTTGTTTAACTGCCATAAACTTTCTGGTAATATTCACTGTGTTGGCTGGGAAGTTAGAGATGAAGTATGTTTTTCTGACGTGGACTCATGGATGGTCACTGAAGTAGCAGTGAACACACAGGGTAGACATGCGGGCAGTCGCTGTGTGTGGTGAGCACAGGTGACTGAAATGCTTCGTAAGAGCGCTTGCATGCACGGCTGGTACTCTGTGTCCTCATCATTCCTTGGATGAGTTCCGAAAGTAGACTTGTGTGCTGTTTAAATATCTGTATCAATTTTGTCCTATCCCCTTCCAAGCTGCATAATCACTGTAGTAGTGTTTGGGTATAGCTTTTACACACTCATGAAACAATGTTATCACACTTCATCTTTGCCCCACTGATAATAGCCAGGCTATTCAACTTTCCCTTTCTTGGCTAATTGGACTGTGGTAGTAGTCCAGTGTTCCTGATAGAAAATAGTAAATATTGCTGTTCTGCAGTACTTTTTCTAGTTGGAATGCAATTTCTCAAACCTGACAACCTCCAAACAAACTGCTAGAGAAGGGGGAGCCAGTGGGAGCGGGGAGGGATAATAAAGAGGATGAGGGCTGACTATCGTTAAAGTCGTTTGCTTGCATATATAAAAATAAAACAATGAGCTGGGCTTCAGTGGCTCATGCCTGTAATCCTAGCTACTCAGGAGGCTGAGAGATCAGAGGATCACAGTCCAAAGCCAGTCTGGGCAGAAAAGTCCCTGTGAGACTCTTATCTCCAATTAACCACTCAAAAAACTGGAAGCGGCGTTGTGGCTCAAGTGGTAGAGCACTAGCCATGAGCACAAAGAGGCTCAGGGACAGTGCCCAGGGTCTGAGTTCAAGCCCCACAACCAACAAAAGAAAGAAAGGAAGAAAGAAAGGAAGAAAGGAAGGAAGGAAGGAAGGAAAGAAAGAAAGAAAGAAAGAAAGAAAGAAAGAAAGAAAGAAAGAAAGAAAGAGAGAAAGAAAGATGAACCTGTTTTAAGGAGTGAGGAGGGAAAGAGAGAGTGATAAAGTGGGTGAGGTTGGTTGGGATGCATTTTTTGTATGTGGGGAATGAAACCTGGTTTGGCCAGGCACTGGTGGTTCACACCTGTAATCCTGGCTATTCAGGAGGCTGAGATTTGAGCTTCAAGACTGGCACACATGGACACACAACACACACACACACACACACACACACACACAAATCTGTTGTTTGTACAACTAATGTACAGGAATAAAAAGAAGAAATGAAAGAAAAGAAAATATAAAAACATATCAAATCTTGATCTAGGGATAAGGCTCAAGTGGTACAGCACCTGTCTAGCAAACAGAGGTCCTAAAGTCAAACTATACTACCACTGAAAAAGAAAAAAAGGAGGGGGGAGGGTGGAGAGACAGACAGACAGAGACATAAACAGAGTAGTATTACACCAAAATTAGATTTCAGGGTTGGATAATGTAGAGAAATAGTTTGCCCTAGATGAAATGGCAGGGTGTCTGCTTCATGTGTTTTCAGATGGATCTTGCTGTCTAGCCCAAGCTGGCTGCTCTGGTGGCTGTGAAACCTGAGGTCCTCCTGCCCAGCACCCCACGTGCTGGGATAATCATTGTGTGCCAGCATGGCAGGCTTCCGCAGTGGGATTGGGATTCAGGCCTGTGCTGTGCCATAGGAATTCTCGGCTCCTTTTCTTTAGTTATTTCTTAGGTAAGGGGCTTGCATTTTTATTGTGCCAGCCTGGACTGAAATCCTGTGTTTCCCACAGAGCTGGGTTGACAGTGGGCACCACCATGCCCAGCTTGCTGTGATGGGGTCTCCTGAACTTTTTGCCTTGACTGCCCTCAAACTGTAACCTCAGTCTCAGCCTCCACACCCTTAGTAATTGGGATTACAGGCACAAGCCACCTTGCCAAGTCAATTTGTTTCCAGTAAAAGCACATGTAACAAGGGTTGACTATTGGTCGGTCTCATATATAGATGCTTGTTGTACTTAAGCTTTTCTTTGACATTTTTTTACAACATCAAGTTGAGGAGTCTACAAGATTTAACAAACATTTTCCTTATCTCACATTAACACAATATTTCTCTTTTTAGTTGTATGGGTCTTGAATGCAGGGCCTCTTGCTAGTTCAGCTTTTCTGCTCATAGTAGGTGCTCTACCACTTGAACTACATCTCCAGCCTGGCTTTTAGTTGATTGGTTTGGAGATGGAGTCTCATGGACTGTTCCATCCAGGCTGCATCCAACTGAGATACTCTAGATCTCACCTTTTTCAGTATCTTTCTTGAGTAGGAGTGCGCCATCAAGGCCTGGCCATTAACGGAATTCTTCTGCCAGCAGAAGTATCTCCAGAAGGCTGTCCCTGGGTGTTCACTGATCTAGTTGAGTTCTGATCCTATCTACCTGATCCCTGGGTGTTCACTGATCTAGTTGAGTTCTGATCCTATCTACCTGATCCCTGGGTGTTCACTGATCTAGTTGAGTTCTGATCCTATCTACCTGGACATAGCCTCAGCCCCAAGATGTGACCTGCACATTTTGTTATCAGATAGTCAGTGTGTCTTTTGCAAGGTAAGAAACAAGGTGAAAGCCATAGTAAAGTTCATTAGGAAAGGAATGCACTTTCCATAGACTGATGTCTCTAGGATGAGAATGAGGATTACTTTTATCCCAGCACAGGTTTTTAGTTTTGGGGGTTTTCTTGAGGTGGTGGGGGGTGGGGGTGGGGTCCTTGGGACTTGAACTCAAGGCCTGGGTGCTGTCCCTGGGAGCTTCTTTTGCTCAAAGCTAGAACTGTTACCACTTGAGCCACAGCACCACTTCCAACTTCCTCAACTTTAGGTTCACTTCACCTAACCTCATTGTTCATGGCTAACTGCGTACCTATCACTTTTGAACACCTAGCTACAAATGATAGACTCCTCCCTGTAAAGTGAGTGTGGACAGGCTTTTCAGTCCTGCTGTGCCTGAGCTTAATCCTTGAAAGACTCACAAGGGTTCTGTCACTGTATGGGGGTGCGGATGAGGGTGGGTACCCTTCAACTTTCCAGTTTCTACAAAAAATTCAGGAATTTGCAGTCCAAGCCAGCAAAGAATTTCAAGACATCACGTAACCAAAAAAGAGTGTCAAATGGTGAAAGTTTTACGAAGGTTTATTTTAGTATAACAAGATAGAGTGGAGACATAAAATGGGGAAACACTTTCTGCTTCCTATGCAGGAAATGGGAGTATAAGGCTCAAAATGATGGTGCTTATCTGTGGTGTTTATACTCTCTGTGCTGGAAGAATACATTCTAATCCTTAGACCATGGTTCTAGGTAGGTAAGAAGGGTGCTGTTTATTACTGTAAAACATGGAGATGCACCCAGACACCAGTGTCTCATGCCTATAATCCTTGTTCCTCAGAAGACTGAGATTAGGGATCAGGGTTTGAAACCGGCAGTCATGAAAGCCCACCAGATTCTTATCTCCAGTTAAGCACCAAAAAGCTGGAAGTTAACCTGTGGCTCAAACGGTACCTCAGCCCTGAGTTCAAGTTCCAGGACTGGCACAAAAAAGAAAACAATGAAACAAAATGAAAACATGGAGATGAAATCTAGGTCCACTCAAGACACCAGGACAGTGGGTGATTTAAGGGCTTCCCTTTACCTTCATATTCTCTCTTTACCCACTGCAAAGGAGTTTATAGCTCTCTCCCTTGCTCTTTTTCTCTTTCTAGCTTACTCACTCACTCTGTGTGTGTGAGAAAGAGAGAGAGAGAGAGAAAGAGAGAGAGAGAGGCAGATGAGATGACAGTATTGGGGCTTGAACTCAGAGCCTTATACTAGTTTCTGGGATTTTTTTTTCCTCAAGGAAAAAAATACTTGGGTGTTCATTGGAGAGGAGAGTCTCCTAGACTTTTCTTCACAGGCTGGCCTCATCACTCTCCTCAGACCTCAGGCTCTTGCCCTAGAATGACAGACAGGAACCACTAGGCTCCTGGCAATGTCTATAGCTTTTTACCATCTCGAAGGAAAAGGCAGGTGCAGATAGCTCTTTCCTGTCTTCTGCTCTAGTTAACATCTAAAGTTGGTGTGGTGAGAGGGGAGGTAGCCCCCTATTACTTTCAATACCTTGAAATTTATTATTTAACATTTAACTTGAAAAGGTATTTGACAATAAATATTAACACTTAATGTTGACTAACTTCAGTTTCTCTGACTCAGCTGCCCTGCTTTAGTAATGTATGATGCTTTAATGAGATGGTAAATGGAAAGCACTGACATGGGTACCTACTGAGTACAACAGCGCTCATGTGCACTCAGCCAGTGGCAGTGCTATCCATCCATATACTCAGCGAATGCCTCTTTGCCTCACCCATCCCCACTCCACCATGCCCTGCCTCATTACTTCTAAATGTATGTTCTTAGCCAGCCACTCCAGTCACCTCGTGACCCAGTCTGTATTATGTTTTGTTTTAGCATCTCACAAAAGCCAGTGAGCTGTGCACAGGTACAGCATGCATTGAGTTACTATTTTATTCATAGTAGTTCATATTCTCAGGTAAAAAGGTTTGTTTTGGACAGGATGGTCTGAGTGTTTTGTTTTTGTTTTTGCCAGTTGTGGGCCTTGGACTCAGGGCCTGAGCACTGTCCCTGGCTTCCTTTTGCTCAAGGCTAACACTCTGCCACTTGAGCCACAGCGCCACTTCTGGCCGTTTTCTATATATGTGGTGCTGGGGAATCGAACCCAGGGCTTCATGTATACGAGGCAAGCACTCTTGCCACTAGGCCGTATTCCCAGCCCCTGGGCTGAGTGTTTTGAACTCAGGGCCTCAGTGCTTTACCATGAGCCATGCCCCCATGGATCCCTTCTCTCTAATCCCCTGCAGTATCTCACTGCTTCTTTTCCTTATGCTCTTGATGCCCTGGTCCTCTGTGGCAGATGTTCTAAGTTTACTGGGGAGCATCACCTCCTGTGTGAGCCATCCTGCGGTTTCCTGACCCTGAGGATCTGACGTCAACATGTGTCTCCTGCCTGGCTCTCTAGCCTCCTCCCTTAGCCCTCCCTAGGTTCACTACATTCCAGCATGCAGAAACGCAGCCCTGCTCTGTCCTGTTTCCTCCTCTTCCTGTTCTTTAGGTCCCAGTTCAAAGGCCACTTCCTCAGGAGGTCTTCCCTGACCATCTCATGCTGCAGATTGCCTCCCATCTCAGTATCACCTAGCATACTGTCTTTACAGTGGTTATTATTACCTAAAATTACCTGATTTGTCTATCCAGCCCTTGTATGTCTCCTTATGGAACATAGTCTAGATAGTGAATCTCCTGACTTGTCCACAAATATACTGTCAACACCAGAACCTTGAGCTGGGCACTGGTGACTCACTCCTGTAGTCCTAGCTCATCAAGAGACAGAGATCTGAGGATCCCAGTCTGAAGCCAGCCCAGGCAGAAAAGTGCATGAGATTCTTATCTCTACATGATCTGCTAAACTGGAAGTGAATCTGTGGCTCCAGTGATAGTGCCAGCCATGAGTGAAAAAGCCAAGGGAGAGCACGAAGCCCTGGGTTCAAGCTCTAGTATCAGGACCAGAACAAAACACCCAAACCTTCCTGGACTGTGATAGGCATGTGGTAAATGCTTGCGACATGTATTAGTGCATTAAGTAATTTGACATGAGGTTACAATTATATATGTGCCGACACTGAGCACTCCATCCTGCAGGCCAGGGCGTGTCACTGTACATTCCCCAGTCAACCATCAATGCCACCGTGGAGGAAGACATCCTGCTGTCTGTGGACTACGCCTGCCATGGGGTGCCCACCATCGAGTGGAGGTACAGGTCCAGCTGGGGAGCACAGAAGATTGTGGAGTGGAAACCAGGGACTCCAGCCAATGTCTCCCAAAGCCACAAGGACAGAGTTTGCACTTTCGACAATGGCTCCATCCAGCTCTTCGGTGTGGGAGTGCGGGACTCCGGCTACTATGTCATCACTGTGACTGAGCGCCTGGGGAGCAGCCAGTTTGGCACCATCATGCTGCAGGTGTCTGGTGAGAGAGCCCCAGGGCCCCATGGAACCGCAGGTGTGGGCAGCAGATGTGGTCATATTAAAGGCATATGTCTTCTCTCCCCGCTCCTCAGAGATTCTTTATGAAGACCTTCACTTTGTTGCTGTCTTCCTTGCCTTGCTGGGTGCGGTGGCTGCAGTGTTGATCAGCTTCATGTGGGTGTGTAACAGGTGTGCATACAAATTCCAGAGGAAGAGAAGACACAAACTCAAAGGTAATGCTCTGAGCCTTGGAAAGCAAGGAAAATCTGCTCAATGGTTTTGAGGCCAGAGATGGTATGTGTTGTTCAATTTTTAATCTTGGGGAGAGGGGTTGTTTTAGGGTGCCAATCCTGGAGTTTGAAGTTAGGCACTGAGCATTCTCTTTGGGATTTGGTGCTCAAAGCTAGCAGTCTTATCACTTGAAGCACAGATCCACTTCCCGGGTTTGTTTGTGCCTAGAAAAAAATAAAAGGAAAGAATCTCTTGGACTTTTCTGCCCAGATTGGCTTCAAACCTCCATCCTCAGATCTCAGCCTTCTGAGTAGCTCCGATTAGAGGTGTGGGCCACTGGCACCTAGCTGGCATGTGTTGTCTTTGATAGAAGTGGGGCTTATCGTAAGGGCCTCTTCCTCTCCTTTAGTTTTTTTCATTCAAGGCTGGTGCTGTGTCACTGTGTCACTTCAGCCACTCCTTTACTTCCTGTTTGGTTTTTTTTTTTCCCACCAGTTCCGGGCCTTGAACTCAGGACCTGAGCACTGTCCCTGGCTTCTTTTTGCTCAAGGCTAGACTCTGCCACTTGAGCCACAGCACCACTTCTGGCCGTTTTCTTTTCTTTTTTTTTTTTCCCCCTTCTATTTATTGTCAAAGTGATATACAGAGAGGTTACAGTTTCATATGTTAGGATGTTAGGCCTTGGGTACATTTCTTGTACTGTTTGTTACCTCCTCCCTCATCCCCCCTTCCCCCTCCCCCCATGAGTTGTTCAGTTGGTTTACACCAAATGGTTTTGCAAGTATTGCTTTTGAAGTCATTTGTCTTTTTATCCTTTATATCTCAATTTTGATATTCCCTTTCACTTCCCTAGTTCTAATGCCAGCCGTTTTCTATATATGTGGTACTGGGGAATCAAACCTAGGGCTTCATGTATATGAGGCAAGCACTCTTGCCACTAGGCCATATTCCCAGCCTACTTCTAGCTTTTTTGTTGATTAATTGGAGAGAAAAATCTCACAGACTTTTAAACCCAGTTTGGGTTTTGAACACCAATCCCTAGATCTTAACTTCCTGAGTAGCTAGGATTGTGGGTGTGAGCCACTGGCACTGGGCATTGTGTTGTTATACTCACTGTATGTGACCAAGTACCGCTGGCTCATACTCAGGAGGCTGAGATCTAAGGATTGCAGTTTGAAGCCAATCAGAGCAACAAGGTCCATGAAACTCTTTCCTTTTATTTTTTTCTAGGCCCGAGACTGGGACTCAAACTTGGTACCTGCAGCTGCTTTTGCTCATGGCTAGAGCTCTACCAACTGAGGCACACTTCCAATTCCCGAGACTCCTATCTTTAACTAACCCCCTCTCCCCCAAAAAAGAAAGAAAGAAAAGCCGGAACAGGCACTATGGCTTCAATGGTAAAGCATTAGCCTTGAGCACAAAAGCCAGGGACAGCGCCCAAGCTCTGAATTCAAGCCCCAGTACCAGCACCACCACCCCCCAAAAAAATCACTGTATGGTTGACTTTCATTTGATTGACTTGTCTTTTTCTTCACAGAAAGCACAACTGAGGAAGTCGAGCTGCAGGATGTTGAATGTTAGTCACAGCTGGGCCCAATTATTTTGCTACCTCAAGAGGAAAGCTTTATTTCCCAATGTAACAAACAAACAGCCAATCCATTCTTCATTATCCTGTGCTCGTGTCACCTAAGCCATTGCTAATGAGACGGATAGAAGGGAAATTGACAACATGGAGTTGAAGACTGTGGGTTGAACAAATTCAGGGTTTTGGACTTGCAAGAAGCTCATGGAGTAGCTTTGATGCATAGCTTTGCTTGGCTGCAGCTTCAAGGCCATGTCCATACCCATGACTATCTGATACTGCTCTTGACTCAAATGGCCTTGGGAGCCTGTGTCTCAGCCAGTGTCTCCAGAGCGACTGGGGTGCAGCCAGCACTGGAAGATACTCTCTGTGCCTCCCTGGCCCCCTCTGCTCTGAAAACAGCTGCACCTTCCAAAGGCGGCTCTTGTGATGAGAGTATCTGCCTGGTGAATGTAAGGCTCTGAGTTCAAATCCCAATACTCTCCCCAACCAAAAAAAAGAGAGCAAGCCTGAGGGGTATTATAGTGCTGTAATGAGTTGCTTTAAGTATTAGAGACGCCCAGTGTGCTGCTGCTTTGGATACAAGGGATAGGAAGAAAACCAGCTTGCTCTTTCTCCTTCATTTAAAAATCAGCTGGATTTCTCCTCCATAGCCCAGTGTAGACCAGTGTGAGGAAAATGCAGCTCACGTCCACTGCAGCTGCCCCTGCTCTGCAGCCAGCTTGGTAAGGCTGCTGTGTGAGACCGAAGCCTTCACAGTGGAGGGGACAACTGGAGCTCCGTCATCTTGGACAGTTACTAATACTCCATGTGTCCATGTGCTCTCCTCACACAGGCTGAGAAACACTTGGCTTTCACCTACCTCATAGGATACAAAAAGAAAGCCACAGAATCCCTAGTGAGCAACGTAAGAGAAGCATGAGAATTCTTTAAAGATTGGGAAATTTATACTGCCAAGTGCTATATACTGTCTAAGGCATTGAAAATGTCCTGGGATACTGGGCCCGTTAAGCTTAGGGATTGGATCAGTTGGCCTTGGGCTTTCTTTTCTCAAGTTGGTGGTCATAGTGTTTACCAAGCAAGCTTGCACTGGGAAAGCTCTAAAAGCAGGCAGGAATGAATTTTCTATTCCTTTCTCTCATCTATTTATAACTATGGACCCAAGTTACTACCTTAGTTATTATGGAGGCTGGGGTCCTTAGTTATATTTCTACAACTCAGCTGAAAAATCACGCATACAAAAGGAGAATTGCTAGAACATTCCTTTTCTTCCTTCAAGATCCTCAATGTCCCTATCTTTTCTACCTCACATGTGGCAGGTAAAGAGTTAACCTGGAGAGGAACCCTTCTCCACTGTTGGTGGGAGTGCAAATTAGTACAACCACTTTGGAGAAAAGTATGGAGGTTCCTCAAAAAGCTCAATATAGACCTACCCTATGACCCAGCCATACCACTCCTAGGCATCTATCCTGAACAACAGGTATCAAAAAGACGTTTGCACATCCATGTTTATTGCTGCACAATTCACAATAGCCAAAATATGGAAACAACCCAGATACCCCTCTTCAGATGAATGGATCCAAAAAATGTCATACCTATACACAATGGAATACTACATAGCAATTAGAAATGATAAAATATTGGTATTCACAAGGAAATGGTCAGAACTTGAACAAATAATGTTGAGCGAGACAAGCCTACAACACAGAAAACAAAGGGGCATGATCTCCTTGATATATGACTGTTAAGGTGGTGGGGGGAACAGTAGAGACCATGTCTGCGAAACAAAAAATTTCTTGTCAAATGGTATTTCCCACAGGTTTGGGTCAGCGACCTTACATTATGTAACTAAAACCAAACAACTACTAAACATAGAAAGGTCTAAAATAGACCTCTCAGTGGATCACAGTAGCTCAAAAGGTATATATGTATGATCATATAAGACAAGGATAAGCAAACTCTATTGTTGACATTATATTTAAAGTCCTAGGTGAATTTCCTTTGGCGTATGCCACGTGGCTACTGTATATGTTTTTGGTACACTGGGTATTGTATATATACCTACCTGATCTAGGGAAGGGAAAGAAAAAGGAGGGGGGAAAAAAAAAGTTTACCTGGAGAATTCATTTATAGGCCTTGCCCTAAATAATGAATCCAGAGCTACAGAAAGGGATCGGACTGAAGGTGCAGTGATCTAGAGAAGGGCTCCAAACACTTCAGTGCACTTTTCCCAAAGACATGGAAGCAACTGGGTTGCACACCTGACATGCAGCTCTGCACCTGACACGTACCTCAGGCCATATCCTGCATATGTGTGTACAAATGCACATACCTGTGTCTCCTCCCACGTTGTAATCAGAGGAAGCCAGACCAGTGCCAGGAGTTTGTGCATACAATGAAACGTTAATCTGTCTCCTTCCTCAGAGTGCTACCAGAAGATGGAGCTTTTCTTTCTTATTTTTGTTACTGTAACCCCTCTGTAACTGTCCTCCGACAGGTGAGCGCATAGACATAAGGCGTCCACGCGACCGACGCCGGCGTCCCCGAGCCCCCGGGCCTCTGCACGAGGCCGCGCAGCGCCCGGGCCGTGAGTTCGAGGCCAGTCCCGCTCCACACAAGGCGCCCCACAGGGGAATGAGGCGGGCTGACGGTGCCGGAGCCTCGGGCTGGGACTCGAGAAAGCACCGTAGAGGAGGGGGCCCCTGCAGCTGGGAGCGGGGTGAGGCAACGGGCGGAGGCCGGTGTCGCGGGAGGGCGGCGGCCGGTGCAGAACTCTGCGCATCCCGAGGAGGAACGCTCCTCGACCGACCTGTGGGACACGGAGGCGCAGTCCGGAAGGCTCCGCTGCGGGCGCTCCCACCCTCCCCGGGCCAACGCTGAGGGCCTGCCGCTCGTCCCCGACACGAGATCCCAGGAGGGAGGCCAGACCGGAGTACGGGTTCCCGTCAAGGCCAGAGCTCCGCCCAGGATCCGAGGGTGAGGACGAGGGGCTCGGGAACTGAGACGGGTGAGGAAGGGACTGGAAATGGGGGGGGGCGGAGCCTTGAGCGGGTACAAAGGCTTCTGGGAGATGGAGTCCGTTCGGGAGGACGAAGGCGGAGTGCGCATGCTCGAGAGCCGGGGCGGTGAGGGCGGGGCTTCACGTTCAGGAGCTCTGGCGCGGGCAGCAGGCTGCCTTAGACGCGGGCGTCCCGGGCGCCTCACCAGGCCGGCGGGGCTCTGGGCTGGGGTGGGGGTGAGGGTCCAGCCACCGGCTGCCAGACCTTCCCTGGGCACCCCAGAGCAGAAGCGGCCGCCTCGGCTTCTGGGAAGTGGGTTTCCGGAGCCCTCGCAGGTTCGAGCCTGGCCGCCGGGCCGGCGGTGACCCGAGCGTTCCGTGGGGCTGACACCACCTGGAGGCGCGGAGGTCAGGCCGCGCTGGCAGTGGAATCCAACCACGGGGCTTCGTGCAGGCTGGGGCGCTGCGCCCTACTCGGAGGTGGGGCAGGAGCTTCGCTGACCAGGGGGAGCTCCGCCCGGTCTGCACGTGGGGAAACTGAGATTCAGAGGTTCCGCCCCTTCTTGGCGGGATCCACAAGGACCTTCCTGTCGGACTCCTGGCCCACCGAAGTTCCCACATCACCTCCCACCCCGCGGTACCCAAATCTCCGGGCTGATGGCTTCAGTGATGGGGCTGAGACAGGGAAGGAGGCTGCCTGGGAGCTGATCCTTGGGTGACTATTGCACAGGTTGGCTGAGGGAGAACTTGGGGGGGGGGGCGGCGCTGAGGCGGCCGGCCACTGAGGACCAACCAGATCAGGAGCTAGTGCTGTTGGGGAAGGAGAGGAGAAATCTGAGAGAATATCTGTGCGGTGAGGGAGTAGGTGCTGATGTCTAGGCAGGAGGTGGCTTCCACTAGCTGGAGGGGGAAGGTGGAGAGCAGGACTTGGGGAGGTCTCCCAGGCAGCCTGTCCTAGAGACACTGCGCAGGCCTGGCCACAGAGGTCAGGGAGCCAGGCATGGTGGCATACACCTGTTATCACAGCACTCAGGAGGAAAAGGAAGGAGAATAGGGCCAGTAAAAGAGGAGACTCAACCAGGACTTACAGACCTGCAGGTCCGGAATAGTGCCTGCCTCTCTGCACCTGTTTGGTCATCTGCCTTCGACCGGAAACAGGGTGGAACAGCAGAGCATATAATAGATATCGAGGCTGGGAATGTGGCCTAGTTGCAAGAGTGCTTGCCTCGTACACATGAAGCCCTAGGTTCAACTCCTCAGCACTACATATACGGTGCTGTGGCTTAAGTGGTAGAGTGCTAGCCTTGAGCAAAAAGAAGCCAGGACAGTGCTCAGGCCCTGAGTCCAAGCCCCAGGACTGGAAAAACAAATAAATAATAGATATCCATAAGCATTCACCGTTCCTTCATCATTACTTGAGCAGCCTCATACTATTCCTTCCTAGAGACAGGCACTGGCTTCCCAGATCTGACCTGGTAATCCTGATGAGAACTACTATGCTGGGCTTCCCTGGCCATGAACCTCCAGAAGATGTCTGTGGTGGTGAAGCTGGAAAACTCGGAGGAGCAGGAGTAGGAAGCCATCCTGTGGGACCCAAGCTCTGAAGATGCACACCTCCAATTCTGGTGCTTCTGCTAGGAGAAGGCAACAGAACCCCAAGAGGCCCTAGCCTGGATTCATGAGCTGTGTCACCCATGGCTGCAGACAGACGTGTCCTCCAAGGACCAGATTGGAACTCTTAGTTCCTGGGTGCATTGCTCCCCTGAGATTCAAGCTCAAATACAAGGACAACAACCAGACAGCCCTGAAGAGGCTGTTGCCCTGGTTGACAGGCTTCACAGAGAGCTGGGTGAGCCTCAGAGATGGGTGAGTTAATGGACCTGAATGGATCTCAGGACTGGAGCACCATCCAGCTGTCTTCTGCCCTGGGGAGTGCTGTACCTGGCCAGACACACCCTCTTCTACCTGCATGGTGCAAATGTGGTGAGCACCTATAACAAGGATCCTCTGCGAGGCTTCTCAGGACAAGAAGGGTTCTTGCAAGTTCATCCCTACACCACCTGGAATTATGTTGATACATGGGCCACAGGCTAGCAGAGAGGAAGGGTAACAAGTAGACCTGCACCGACAAGTGGGCCTTTTTCTCCCTGCTTGGGGCCTAGGGGAAGAAAGAGTTTAGAGGGTTTAGTAAGAAGATGTTGACCAGGCAGACTTTGGGGTTCTAGAGTGGGTGGTCATGAACCTTGACTGTACCCAGCGTCACTTTCAACTTGGTGGGGGCATCTCCCCAGGTCACAATCCAGGTTGAGGGCCAGGAGGTCCTATCAGAGAAAACAGAGCCCTCCAGCTTTCAGCATGGAGCTCAAACTAAGCCTCAGAACCTGGGGCTGAGACACAACCTGGGCACTTGCCTTTCCACCTTCATATGAAAGAGGAGCCAGAGATTACAGAAGATTCAGGTGAGGCCAGGCAGAGTGGACAAGACCTAAAGCCTCACTAGGTGGACCAGAAGAGCTCGCTCTGAGCAGTCCGAATTCCACTGGGCCAGGCCTTGTTAGAGAAAAGCATTCCTATTAGCCTCACTCGCTGTCCCTTATGAGGAAAGCCTGGCTAACACGACCACATTGCCATAGCTCTGCACAAGCATGGAGGGGGCTTTTCCCTGCGTGGACCATGTAGAACTTGCGGTGATGTCCACAGAAGGTAATCCCCTGGTAGCTTGGAAGCAGGCTTATTCATGGGTGGGTGTTGTTAAGGAAAGACCACATAGTGCTGAAATCTTGCCCTTCATACTTAACTCCCAGCCAGAGTACCCGAGCCTGCCACCCACAGTGGGCCCTAAGCTACTCTGCCCCAAGCCCATGTCCAGGTCTTCCCAGCCTAGATCTGACATTTGGCACACCATTGGGAAGGCCAGCAAGGTGGGACCTCCCTTGGGCTACCTGATGGTATTCTTTCCCTGTAGAGCTCCTGGAGTCTGAGCTGCTTCCTACTACCCAAGAGGTTGTAGCCCTCCTCCTACCTAAAGAGGCCCAGGTGAGCCTAGCGCAAGATACAAGCAACTCTGGCCCGGGAGCCCATTTGGTGTGTCACTCAAGCCCCTCACTGGGCCCTGCCACTATAATGAGTACTGTGGGCTATGGGACAGCACTGGACCAGACCTCTCCTCACAGCAGGACTGAGCCTGAGGGTTCTCCAATGTCATGAGCTCCCAGGGGTCCTGTGGCAGAGGAAAATGGAGGACCTCTTCTCCCCAGATGAGTCACAATGGCACCATGGAGCCAAGCCCTCTTTATAGTCCACTGTGCACATGAGCACTGGTACTGGAACTACCCATGAAGCCTTCACTCTAGCATGCCCCAGGTACCCGTTTTGGAAGACACATGCCCAACATGCTATGAAAGTTCTACCCTCAAAAGAAGTCCATCACTGACCTCATGGCTCCTCTTAACTTCTCACAATGTCAGAACACCTCTTGAGAGCAAATCCTATGTTCTGTACACTTAAATCCCTCTTGCAAACACTCTGCATGGCCTCCTGACACTTGTGTGAATCTTGCTGGTTCAGTATCAAGAGTGGGGAGGTGAGGACCTTGTTAGAAAAATAGGTCAGTGCATAGGGTAGGAGGGGCTCTAACACAATACAGGTATCTAATAAGTAAAGGCCATGAGTCTTAATCACACAGCGGAATATCAGTACACCACTGTAATATCGGTAGATACAGTAGATATGGATGGAATCATGACAGGTCCTTTCTAGACAGATAGTGGCCAGACTGTCCTCACGAGAACGAGCAAGGAACCTTGAACATTGCACTTGGCCTTTTTGCCTGTTATGACTGAGACTTGAATGTACTCTATGTGCTAAAGGACATGTGGACTTCTGGTGTTCTTTATCCCTGCACTTGCTACTGTGTGGCTATTCTTTTCTTTGAATACTAGGAGGAAGGAATGGCTGCCATGTTACAGGAGAGCACAAAGTCAACTCGAGGAATGAAATCTATCAAATAGGGAACTTGTCACAGGCAAATTTCTGAGGCATGGCCAGCCATCCCTGAATGTGGCTTTTGTAAGCAGCTGGGTAAAAAGAACCAGGCCCAAACCCATCCAAGGGCTGGGAATGTGGCTTAGCAGTAGAGTGCTTGCCTAGCATGCATGCATGAAACTCTGGGTTGGATTCCTCTGGAGCCCAGAAATAGAAAAAGCCAGAACTGGTGCTGGGGGTTAGATGGTGGAGTGTAATCCTTGAGCCAAAAGCCAGGGACAGTGTCCAGGCCCTGAGTTCACAAGCCCCCAAATTGGCAAAAAAAAAAATACCAAAACACATCTGATTCTCATTTACTGTCTCTGTCTCTCTCCTTCCCACCCTCTCTCTCTTTCTGTCTCCCTCTTCTTCACTGTCTTTTTCTTCTTTTTATTTTTTTGCCAGTCCTGGGGCTTGAACTCAGTGCCTGAGCACTGTCCCTGGCTTCTTTTTTTCAAGGCTAGCACTCTACCACTTGAGCCACAGCACCACTTGTGTTTTTTTCTGTATATGTGGTTCTGAATCAAAGCCAGGGCTTTATGTATGCGAGGTGAGCACACTACCAGTAGGCCATAATCCCAGCCCCTGTTTCAGGTACTTTTAAACAAATGTACTTCAAGTAAAAAATAAGAAAGAACATGCTAATATCTAAGTATCAGTGATATCCGTGAGATACCTCTCAGCCTCTTAAAAGGCCAAAGTACCTTGAATATTCATTAAAATTATTGGAAAGAGCAGGAAAATATCAGGGCTTTAATTTTTCGTCTTTCTTTTTGGCAGTCCTGGGGCTAGAACTCAGGGCCTGAGCACTGTCCCTGGCTTATTTTTGTTCAAGGCTAACACTCTGCCACTTCAGCCACAGCGCCACTTCTGGCTTTTTCTACATATGTGGTACTGAGGAATCAAACCCAGGGCTTCCCGAATACCAGGCAAGCACTCCACCACTAGGCCATATTCCCAGCCCCAGGGCTTTAATTTTTATAATATTTACAGTGTTACAACTGATCTTAAACTACTGTTCAAATAATGAATATATAAATGTATCAAGACATGATCTATTTTTATATACTAAAATATGTTATAAAGAAATATTCTTAAAAAAGTACTTGTAATTCACATATGCCCTAGAAAAATTGGCAATCCATACAATTATCTGTGTAATAGAAATATTAATGTCAGATTGACTCTAAAAGGTGGAGTTTTATTCCTATGAAGGACATACAGTACTTCAGCTTATCTCTACTGAAACATTGTTTTTTAAAAAAGCTGTTTGCATAGCTGTGTAGTATATTTTTAGTGAAAAGCATTCTAGCCTCCCAGTATGATACGTGTTTGAAAAGAACATCAGGGGACTGGGAATATGGCCTAGTGGCAAGAGAGCTTGCCTCACATACCTGAAATCCTGGGGTCGATTCCTCAGCACCACAGATATAGAAAATGGTCAGAAGTGGCGCTGTGGCTCAAGTAGTAGAGTGCTAGCCTTGAGCAAAAAGAAACCAGGGACAGTGCTCAGGCCCTGAGTACAAGCCCCAGGACTGGCAAAAAAAAAAAAAAAAAAAAAAAAAAGAACATCAGATGTAGGTAGAAATTTAATAAATGAAAATTGTAAAAATAACCAAAGCAATTAACATAAACAGCTGTAAGTTGTTCTGTCGGGATCTGATTGATCCCTTTCTCCCCAATCTCCCGGGGAGAATGCTTGCACCCTAAAATCTATGAAAGAGCATTCGGCCTTGCCTTCCGCTGGCAGAAGGCCAAGGCATACTCTCGTGGACTTGCCCTAAGTTGAGGAAAGGTTGCTGAAGCCTCCCTTCCCCCCAAGTCCCCTCACATGTTACCAGGAGCGGTGGCGGAAAGAAGGCATCAGGGACACGATGCGATGGTGGGATGCGTCTCAGCCCTCCGAGGGCGGGCCAGAGAAATTTATTATGATGACAAAGGCAGAAGGGGAAGGACTTGGGGTGACTGCCTGATTGGCTGACTGTGCTGCCACTCAAGTGATCCTGGAACTTCCTATCATGGTGGCATGCACATATTCGCCTCCCAAGGGGTGGGGGGCTTCTTTTCCCGTTGAGGCTGAAAGGTGGGAGGGGCTCCCTCCCCCATTGTCCCAGGGCTGGGGGAAGGGCAGCGTCTCACTCTTGGCGCCCTTCTTCCACCAAGGCCAAAATAGTCCCCAACATTGTTCCCATTACAGTTCCCTGAACTTTTACCCTCTCTTGTAGACACACATCTTCAGTTTCCCTCTGATGACACAGTGTCTACTGAACTAGGCACCAAGTTGTTAGTGCTAGACTAGTTTCTTCTCGCAGTACAGCTTTGCCTTTAGTTATGCTGCTCCCTATAGGAATACAGGTTCTTCCCTTGGGACCCATGCAAAATGCAAGTGGCAGTCATTCCAAAGCTCCAGTGCTCTGAAAGCTGCATCTTAGCTCAAACAAATGCCTCACTTGGCTATTCACCTAATCTCACATGTATTTAGTGTTGTTAAAAGGCATAGGTACCCTGAAATTCATAGGGATGGCTCTATTATCTATATCAGCACTTCAGGAAGGGAATGGAAGAGAATGACAAATTTTCAGTAAAGCACTGTCAGCATATGTATTACAGGATAGATTCTACTACATATTTTTTAAAATTATAAATATAGTAAGCTTTCACTTTCTAAAACCAAAGTAAAGATGTTTAACTTCAATTTCCTATGGTAATTTTTCATGTGAGCTATTACAGAAATATATTTGAATATGTACTATGCTTATAAAGTACATACATACTACCAGGCACCAATGAAGAATGACATATTCAGTAGCAAGTCAGGAAATCATTGCTCATGTTAACAGTATAATGCTATAATTTTGAAGACAGAAAACTTTTGAATACCAAAGAAAAGATCATCAGCTTTTATGTTAAAAACTCAGATCTTTTAGGAATTCTCTGTGTACCTGTTGCACATATGACCAAAGTTATACAAGTGCCCAAAGGTAAAGCTATGTTCCTGGTGGGGAATAAACTGAACAAGAGCAGCCATAACCCTGTAACTGAAGACATCCCTGGATATACCATACCTTTAAGGTAATGCCTTCTAGATTCTTGACATCTTCATAAACTCTTGGCACTCTGATGCCACGGGTCCATTCTCTGAGGAACTATCATATGTACAAATTTCTTTCTAAGAGGCTATTTAAATTTTTCTTCTTTGAAACACACAGTTCATACACTTGATGGTCTTACTACCGTAGTCCACGCATTTGGGACCGATGCACTAAAAGCAGGCATTATGAAACCAGTGGTACTTGGATGCTCCCATGGACTCACAGGATATTTTACACTGATGTATGGACATGCGGTCATCAAAATAGACCAAGGTACACATGTGCTCTTTGTCACTGGAATAAGGGGCGTGAACATTATTGCTAGGAACAGACACATTTGGGTGATGAGGCTGGTTCAGTTTCTAAAAATGAAACCAGGTTCTCATGATGTGGAAGTTCCTCTGCAACATGGAAGGAAACAATGTTCCAATTCTACTGGGTGTCTCCTTCTGTGAGAGCCCGGAAGAGAGAGGGGATAGGCTCATGCAGTTCTTCTACTGTGCTCTTTGAAGTGGGAGGAGTGTCACTGTACTTCTGAGGATTACACATACCAACACAATCACAGCACTTGTCCCAAAGTGCCCCAAGGCACAGCATACACTCTTTAGAGCAGGAACAATTTCCTTCTCCAGGCCAGCAGTGGCATAGCTCTTGAACGAGACTTTTGTTCACATCACTAGCACAGAGTGCTTTGTTACAGCTCTGTGATACAGGGAGCCACACAAGGGATGTCAGCAGGGCTAGAGGAAGCCCAACACAGTTTGACTTCATGACTCTTCAAAGAAGCTGATCCTATCTCCCTCCAGGAAGCTCTCCCGTGACCTTCCTGCAGAGAGTTGGCTCCACCAGCCCCACAGGGAGATGCAGAGAGTTGTGGGTTTTTTATTTGGTTTTTTTTCCTTTGGTTTTGTTTGTTTGTTTGTTTTGTACCATTCTAATAGACAAGGCTGCCATATTTCACTTAAAATAGGATTGTGGAAGAAGGATTCAGAGGGTTTCAGGATTGGAGGTGAATGCAGGGGAGGTGTGGCCTGGGCCACTGTAGGTTTGTGGTGATTAGCCCTGGTCCAGCCAGACCAAGGTGAGATGATATTAAAGGTTTTGGCCCTTTCCCTTCCTGGGAAGAAGGCTGAAGCGGGCTGCATGCTTCATCTTTGTCCTCTGGGGAAAGATCTTTTGGAGTGGCTGGGAGCCACCACTGCAAGGGAAGGCAGTGTTGTGTGAATGGTGGCATCAGAGAGGTTCTTGAAGTGCAAGCCCCAAGCATACTCCAAGCTCCCACTCCCCAGTACCCTGCTAGCACATGGCTCCAGTCCAGTCTCTTGGCAATCACTGCTTTCCTAAATCTGACCCCTTCTCAGGGATGGATCCCAGAGACTTGGAAAGGGAAGAAAATAAGGTTAAATAAAAAGTTTAGGTTAAAGAAAAATACATCCTAAAATAATTTTAACTTCAAGCCAAACCTTGCCTTGATGGTGAATAGTCCTGATGTGAAGAGTGTGGTGTGTCTCCCTGTGAGCACCACTTTATCTGTTAAGTGTGCACCTATATCTTTCTGCTGGCCTACTTCCTTGCTTGCCTACTCAATAAAGCTCTGCTAAGTTTTCTTACCATAGTGATGTGTGTGAAAATTCTTATTCTGTGATTAAAGTTAAGCTCCTGGCACTAAAACCCAGTAGGGTGCAGAGGGAACTTCACAAAACCTCACCCTATCTGAAGCAAAGCTGCACAAAGGTGCAGAGTGGAGGCAGAGGTAGGATAGGATATTGCTCATGCCGTGATCCCACGGGGCTCAAGAAGTGTAACTATGGAGAGAAGCAGGAGTGCCAAGAACCAGCAAGCAGCCAAGTGTGAGGAGTGAACCCCCAGGGACACTCCCACTACCAAGCCACGTGAGATACAGTGGTGCAGGGCCACACTCCCCTTCAGCACCAGCATGCTTCAGAAGCAGGCTGCTGAGCCCACACTCCCCACACACCTTCAAAAACAGGTGAGTGGGGGCCATTTAGTTTAAATACAAAGACTGTAAATCTTACTCAAAAAGCCAAGTGATGGTTAAATCTAAGCACACTCAAAGTTCTTCCTTTCTTTCACTAAACTTCCCCAAAAGAACAATAGTTAACTTGGTGTGTATCCTTCTAAATAACAAACGCATTTATGAGTCTATCAAACACAACACATTCAACCATTTCTTTCCTTCTCTTCCCTTTTTTTTCTCTTCTTTTCATTTTCTTTATTTTTTTTTCTTTTGTATGTCAGTACTAGGATTTGAGCTTAGGGCCTCTCACTCTTGCTTGGCTTTATTGTTCAAGGCTGGTGCTCTACTACTTGAGCCATACCTTCATTTATGGCTTTTTGCTAGTTAATTGGAGATGAGTCTCATTGGCTTTTCTTCAGCCTTCTGAGTAGCTAGGATTACAGGTGAAAACCAGCAGCCAGGATCAACCATTTCACTCTTTAATAAAATTAGACTCTATCACATATTGCCCTACAACTTGCCTCTCTTACGAAATGTGTCTTGGGCATTATTTTTAGTCTCTATTACTGCTAAATTTCACTTTTTTTTTGCCTGTACAATGCAATCTATAGCATGCATATAATTTCACACTGAAAACATTATTATTTCTAATAATAAATGAGATAAAAATATTAGAAAAGGAGTGGGAATATGGCTTAGTGGTAGAATGCTTGCCTAGCATGCATGAAGCCCTGGGTTTGATTCCTCAGTACCACACGAAGTCAGAAGTGGCACTGAGGCTCAAGTAGTAGAGTGCTAGCCTTGAGCAAAAGCAGCTCAGGGACAGTGCCCAGGCTCTGAGTTCAAGCCCCAGGACTGGAAAAAAAATTAATTAGATAAATTTTCTATCATATCAGACTAGTTCCTTCAACCACATGGTTTCCACTCCTTACTGAATGAATCTAACATTTCTTTGTAATTTATTTATTAATTAAACAAAAAAATTTTGACAAGGTGTTGTGCAAAAAGGGTACAGTTACATAGTAGGTCAGTGTGTACATTTCTTGTGATATCTTACACCCTGTTTTTCTTTCCCTTCCCTAGGTCAGGTAGACATATATACAATACACAATGTACTAAGAGCATATACAGTAGCCATGTGGCCTATGCCCAAGAAAATTCGCCTAGGACTTTAAATGTAATGTCGACATTAGACAATATGTCGACAGTAGTCTTATATGAACGTACATACATAGCTTTTGAGCTATTGTATTCCACTGAGAGGTCAATTTTTGACCTTTATATGTTGAGTAGTTGTTTAGTTTTAGTTACATAGTGTTGGGTCACTGACCCAATCCTGTGGGAAATACCATTTGACAAGCAGTTTTTGGTTTCACAGACCTGGTCTCTACTGTCTCTCCGTCACCCCATCTTAACAGTCATATGTCAGGGAGATCATGCCCCTTTGTTTTCTGTGTTCTAGGCTTGTCTTGCTCAACATTATTTGTTCAAGTTCTGACCATTTCCCTGCGAATAACAGTATACCATTACTAATCGCTATGTAGTATTCCATTGTGTATAGGTACCATATTTTTTGGATCCATTCATCTGTGGAGGGGCATCTGGGTTGTTTTCATATTTTGGCTATTGTGAATTGTGCAGTGATAAACATGGAAGTGCAAATGTCTTTTTGATATCTTGGGGCCTGTTGTTCCGGGTAGATGCCTAGGAGTGGAATGGCTGGGTCATAGGGTACGTCTATATTGAGCTTTTTGGGAAACTTCCATACTGTTCTCCAAAGTGGTTGTACTAATTTGCACTCCCACCAACAATGGAGAAGGGTTCCTCTTTCCCCGCACCCCCTCCAGCATTTGTTGTTGCCTGAGTTCAGGGTATAGGCCATTCTAACTGGAGTGAGGTGGTATCTCAGGGCTGTTTTTATTTGCATTTCCTTTACTACCGGGGATGTTAAACATTTCCTCATATGTTTCTTTGCCATTTTTATCTCTTCTCTTGTGAAGTCTCTCTTGAGCTCCTTTGCCCATTTCCTAATTGGTTTATTGGGCTTGGAGGGGCTTAGTTTTTTGAGTTCTCTGTAGATGACAGATATTAGGCCTTTGTCTGTTGCTGTGCTGGTAAAGATCCTTTCCCATATGGTTGGCTGTCTTTCTATTTTGGTGGCTATGTCCTTAGCTGTGCAGAAACTTTTTAATTTGTAGTAGTCCCATTTGTCGAATCTCTCCCCTATTTGTTGTGCCCCTGGGACTCTATTCAGGAAGTTCCTTCCTGTGCCTATAAGTTCTAGCGTCTTTCCTACTCTGTCCTTCAGTAGTTTCAAGGATTCAGGTTTGATATTGAGGTCTTTGATCCATTTTGAGTTGATCTTGGTGCATGGTGATAGGCTTGGGTCTACTTTGAGTTTTCTGCATATGGCTGTCCAGTTCTCCCAGAACCAGTAGTTGAAGAGGCTATGTTTATTCCATTGTATGTCTTTAGCTCCTTTGTCGAATACCAGCTGACTGTAAGAGTGTGGTTTTATTTCTGGATCTTCAATTCTGATCCATTGGTCTTCCGGTCTGTTTTTATACCAATACCAGGCTGTTTTTGTTATGATGGCCCTATAGTAGAGCTTGAAGTCTGGTATTGTGATACCTCCTGCACTGCTTTTTTTGCCTAGAATTGCTTTGGCTATTCTAGGTCTTTTGCTGTTCCATATGAATTTATGGATTGCTTTCTCTATTTCAGTGAAGAATGTAACTGGGATTTTGATAGGGATTGCATTGAATTTGTATAACAATTTGGGCAATATGGCCATTTTCACTATATTGATTCTGCCTACCCATGAGCATGGGAGGTCTTTCCATCTCCTTGTGTCTTCTTTGATTTCTCTTATTAGATTTTTATAGTTCTCATTAAATAGGTCCGTCACATCCTTGGTTAGATTGATCCCTAGGTACTTTATTCTTTTTCTGGCTACTGTAAATGGAATTGTTTCCATAATTTCCTTTTCTGCTTGTACATTGCTGGTGTACAGAAAAGCTGCTGACTTTTGTGGATTGTTTTTGTATCCTGCTACTTTGCCAAAATGGTTTATTAGGTGTAGGAGTTTGGGGACTGAGTTTTTTGGGTCCTTCAGATATAAGATCATGTCGTCTGCGAATAGGGATAGCTTGATTTCTTCCTAGATGATGTAGATCCCTTTGATGTCCTCCTCTTGCCTTATTGCTATGGCTAGGGATTCCAGCACTATGTTGAACAGAAGTGGGGAGAGTGGGCATCCTTGTCTGCTTCCTGAGTTTAGGGGGAATGATTTCAGTTTCTCTGCATTAAGTATGATGTTAGCAGTTGGTCTATTGTATATAGCTTTTATTGTTTTGAGGAATGTTCTATCTATTCCTGTTGTCTCCAGAGCTTTTAATAGGTATGGATGTTGTATTTTGTCAAAGGCTTTTTGGGCATCCACTGAGATAACAATGTGATTCTTGATTTTAGTTCTGTTTATGTGGTGAGTTACATTGATTGATTTACGGATGTTGAACCATCCTTGTGACTGTGGGATGAAGCCTACTTGGTCATGATGTATAATTTTCTTGATCAGTTTCTGGATCCTGTTAGCTAATATTTTATTGAGGAGCTTTGCATCTGTGTTCATTAGTGATATTGGTCTGTAGTTATCTTTTTTTGTTGGGTCTTTGCCTGGTTTGGGGATGAGTATGATATTAGCTTCATAGAATGAGTTTGGGATTTCTCCCTCTGTTTCTATTTCGTGGAAGAGTTTGAGGAGTATTGGTATTAGTTCCTCACTAAAGGTTTTTATAGAATTTGTTGGTGAATCCATCTGGGCCTGGGCTTTTCTTTGTTGGGAGGTTCTTGATTACCCCCTGTATCTCGCTGTAAGTTATTGGTTTATTTAGTTGATTTATTTCTTCTTGATTCAGTTTCGGCAGTTTATACTACTTTTGATTTGATCCATTTCTGTAAAATTATTGTTTTTTAGTGAGTAGAGGTTCTGGAAATAGTTCCTTATGATTGTTTGAATATCGTGTGTACTTGTTGTAATTTTTCCAGTGGAGCCCCTGATTTGACGTATATGAGTCTCTTCTCTTCTTTTTTTTTGTAAGTCTTGCAAGGGGTCTGTCAATTTTACTTATTTTCTCAAAGAACCAGCTTTTAGTCTTATTTATTTGTTGAATGGTCTTTCTATTTTCAGTCAGATTTATCTCTTCTTTAATCTTTGTGACCCCTCCTCCTAGTCATTTTAGGTTCGATCATTTCTTGTTTCTCCAGTTGTTTGTTTCATGGTGAGGTTATTCACCTGCTCTGCTTCCATTCTTTTAATGAGTGCTGAGGGAGATGATCTTGCCCCTCAGTACTGCCTTAGCTGTGTCCCATAGGTTTCTTTGTGATGTATTTTCATTGTCATTGTTGCTAATGAATTCATTGATTTCATCTTTGATTTGGTCTGTGGCCCAAGTGTTGGATAACAGTGTGGGGTTTAGCCTCCAAGAATGTGTATAGCCTCTGTGGTAACTGTTGTTATTGAGGGTTACCTTTAATCCACTGTGGTCAGATATAATACATGGGATGATGTCAATACTTTTGTATTTGCTGAGGTTCTTTGTGTGGGCTATGACATGGTCTATTTTGTAGTATGATCCATGGGCCACTGAGAAGGTGTATTGGGTCTCTGTAGGGTGGAAGATTCTGTATAGATCTGTCAGATCCATTTGGGATATGGTGTTACTTAGGTCCTCAGCTCCCTTGCTAATCCTCTGGTGTTGGATTTGTCTCTTGGATAGAGTGGGGTATTAAAGTCACCCACTATGATTGTGTTTGTGTCTATCTTGTTCTGTAGTTCTGTGTTGTGCTGACCCTAGCGTGCCCCTGGTGGGGCTTTGCTGGTCGCTGATTCAGCATGGTGTGGACATTTTTCTCTTCTTTGGTTCTTTATTCCACTCTGTATCTTGGTCAGAGGAGCTCACCTCTCAGGCAGTTTGCCCTCCTGTGTGGACCGCTCCGGGGCTGGTGTTGTTGAGGGGCGGCCCACTTGTGCGAAATGCGCCAAACTGAGTGGGCACCACCATTGGGGAGCTCTGCCCTCCTGTGTGGGTGGGCCTATCAGAGCGAGCACTGCCGCTGGGGCCCTGCTCACCTGTGCGGTGTACGCCTACCAGAGCGAGCCCCAGGTTGTTCCGCAAGTCTGCTGTGGGGGGTGGTATGTGTGGGCCCCAGTGGGATCAAGTGTCCGGGAGCGGGTTAGCACCCACAGGCTGCGCCTCCGCTGTGAGGGAGGCGCGTGATCGGGCCCAGGTGTCCCTGCTGGGCTGGTATTGCCCACCAGCGCGCCTGTGACTTTAGTTGAAAAAGCCCTCGAGGCCCAGGCGCCTCAGGCGGGTCTTCCAATGCCTGCCGGTCCCCCGGGTCCCTGTTGGGAAGGGAGTGGGGCCGGTGGGGCTGGTTCAGGCTCCCCTGCTGCCTTGGCACTGCTCTGCCCTTCCCCTGCTAGCTCCTTTGTCTTCCATGAGCCTGATAGGACCTTGCCGCCTGATTTGGGAATTCTTTGTTCCCTCAGGGTGGGGAGGGGGAGGGAGGGAGTTCTAGCTTCTTTGTAGGGTTTGGGTCTCTGATAGCTGGTCTCCCATTGGGGGAGGGGGCAATGGGGAACTCACTGGCCCTGGATTGTGTATGTGTGTCCTGCGCCGCTGTTGGCCCTTCGGGGATGGGGTGCTGGGGTGTGGCGAACGGTTGTGGTGTCGGCCCGAGCTCTCCCCTTCTGCACTACTCGGTTCCCCCGCCACTCATGGCCCATCCCGGCCATGCGGTCCCGAACTTCCCGTCACCGCCGTCCGTCTTGGTCCGTACTCCCCCTGGGGTCCGTGGAGTCCTGCTGTATGGACTCTGCGCTCCCGGTGTGAGTTTTCGGCAGTCGGTATGCAGTTTGCCGGGTCCCCTTTCCCAGCCTGGCCCTGTTCGGGCCAGGGTCAGCGGGTGGGGGGAGGGTACCCCGGAGATTCTCCGGCTCCATGCAGGTTATAGGCTCTTCTTTTTTATTTTTTCGTTTCCTGCGTTTCTCTGTTGCTTCTGGCTGCTGATTTTGCTGGGTTCTTGATGGGGTGTTGGGTGCTGGAGTTCCCAGCTCGCTATTCAGTTGGAGCGAGTTGGGGTGCCTCTCTACTGTGGCAGCACCATCAGGAATTTTATTCTTCTTATTCTTGTGCCAGTAATGAAGCTTGAACTCAGAGCCTAGGCACTGTCCCCAAGCTTTTTTGCACAAGGCTAGTGCTCTATCACTTGGTCGATAGTTCCACTTCTGATTTTTTTTTGGTGGTTAATTGGACATAAAAATCTCATGGACTTTCTTGCCTTGGATGATGGTTTCGAATCCTCTAACTTTTATCTTTTGGACATTCAATGCTTGTTTGTTAAGTAGTTTTTTTTGGTAGTTAATTGGCAATAAGATTCTCAGGCTTTCAACTGCAATTCTCAGATCTCAGCTTCCTGAAGTAGCTAGGATTACAGGCATGGGCCACTGGCTTTGGGCTGAATTCAATATTTTATAATAGGAATGCAATCTTATGTGAATATGTTTAATTTTGTAAAATGCCTATGTGGGTATGGCAAATTCTTTAGGGGTAAATAATTATTTACTAAGTTCACTCAATTTTGTTGGGGGAGGGGAAATCCATAAAGTTTGAGGTTCCTAAAGGAAAAATTTTTTGTAAGCATAGAATTGCCTGAGCAGTCACTGGTTTATTACTGGTTTATTATTGTCAGGGGGCTAGGGATATGGCCTAGTGGCAAGAGTGCCTGCCTCGGATACACGAGGTCCTAGGTTCGATTCCCCAGCACCACATATATAGAAAACGGCCAGAAGTGGCGCTGTGGCTCAAATGGCAGAGTGCTAGCCTTGAGTAAAAGAAGCTCAGGGACAGTGCCCAGGCACTGAGTTCAATCCCCAGGACTGGAAAAAAATTAATTTACTTCATTGTCATTATAAAGGTGATGTATAGAGAGATTACAATTACATGAGTCAGGTAATGAGTACATTTCCTCTCACACAGCGTCTTCTGTTCCCTCATTTTCTCCTAGCACTTCCTGTTTTTACTCATTGACAACGTTGGTGAGAACTTCTGGTCATATGGGTTTTGCTTGATGGTGTTCGGGTAGACATGTGGTCAGCTGGGCACCAGTGGGTCAAGTCTGTAGCCCTTGCTACTCTAGGGCTGAGATCTGAGGAGTGCAGTTTGTGGTCGGCACTGGAAGCTTCTTGTCTCCAACTAACCAGTAAAAAGCTGGAACTGCAGGTGTGGCTCAAATTAAAGAGAAACAGTCTTGAGTGGAAAAAGCCAAATGAGAGCACAAGGTCCCAGAGTTCAAGCCCTGGAACTCATGTGTGCGCATACGCGCGAACACACACACACTCAGACACACACACAACGTGGTGAGGCTGAGAAGGTAATGTATGAGTTCCACCAGGCCTTAGGCATTTTAGTTCCTGAACAAATCATGACTGTTTCTATATAACCCAGGAGACTCAAATTATAAAGCTGTTATAAACCTACAAAGCTGGAAGCAAAGCAGGAGATTCTGTCACTGCCCTGACTTCAGCATAGTAACTAGAGCACCCCAAGCAGCTTTCAACTTGCATGTCATCTTTATACCACAACCTTCTCCTCATCTGTCAACCTGCATGTCAAATATAGTCTGTCTTCCTACAGAAAATGTTTCTATGCAATAAGACTCACTCACAGCAGTGAACAGGGAAATGGAGGGTGTGCAAGATGCAAGTGGACAAGGGAAGTCAGAAAATAGGGAGCAAAAACCTATAACATGTGGGCTCCACTTTCAGAGAAATAAAATCAAGCATCTGAACCTGTGGCTCCTCCAGCATCATCTACATAATCTTTATTTTATCCAAGGACATTCAGATGAGTCTTGATTTCCTACTTCTATAGAACTCTCATAATGATCCCACCCATGAACTCTTGTGAGTCTGTGCTTTGTCAAGTAGTACTAGAGGATGCATTTCTAGATGAGAACACCAGGCTAGGAGAGAGCAAACTCTAGAAAGCTTTAAATATTGCTCAGTGCTGGTGGCTCATGGCTGTAATCCCAGCTACTTGGGAGGTTGAGATAAAGAAGCCAGCCTAAGCATGCAAATCCAAGATTTTTTTTTTTGTCCTTTCTCTTCAATTAACCAGCAAAAATCTTCAATGGAGCTGTGGCTCCAGTACCAGTTTTGAGAGAAAAAACTAAGTGAGAGTCAAAGGCTCTGAATTCATGCCTCAGTACTGGCAAAAAGAAGAGGGGAGGGGAGAAAAAAGAGAAGGGGCTGTAGGTACTGACTTCTGAGTAGTGCTGGAGCTGGGTCAGAGTGGGTTTTGGCCTTGAGAAATAGTTACCATCCTGAGATTCAAAGATTCAGCAATCAGCCATCAACAAGGAACAAGACTGACAAACTGTCAACCAACAAATTAAGTACAAAGGCAAGGAGTCTGGAAAAGTAGGACACAGAGCTTGACTTTAAAATTGGAAAACCCTCAAATCTTCTCACCCACAAAAAGCACATCGTCTTCAACACATACAATGGCTTTACAAATCAGACTATGACATTCCGAGATGTTTTGTTCAGATTTTTTGTTTTTGGTGTTACTGGTGATGGAACCTGAGGACTATGTCAGCAAACTGCATCACTAGCCTTGCTGGACTTTGGAATCACAGCTGCTTAATGCTTTGTATTTGCAGAGCACCTTTACAATTTAAAATACAGTACTGACCTCATGGAAAGCTATGAGGTTAGCAGAAGATATGTATATGGAAGGAAGCAAATTCAAAGGGGAACCTGCCCAGCTCATACAAGCTGGCCAATAGTAGCAATTTTGCTAACTAGCTAGTTGTTGATTGACTAACTGGTTTTCTATGCCCTATCTCCAAAGTGCACAAACATCCTTTCAGATGCATACATTAAGCTGGAAGACATAAACTCAGGCAAGAGTGCCAGCACAGCAATGAAATGGCCACTTATCCATATTCACTCTTTCTACTTTCTTTAAAAAAAAAAAATGTGTGGTGTACTAGGACTTGAACTCAGGGCCTGGATGCTCTCCCTTACTTGAGCCACAGTTCTACTCCTGGCTTTTTTGCTGCTTAATTGGAGATGTAGTCTCACAGATGTTCCTACCCTGGCTGGCTTCAAAATGTGATCCTCACATATCAGCCTCCTGAATAGGATTATAGGTGTGAGCCACAGGCACCCAGCCATTCAGAATTTTTCTATTTCACAAGTCAATGTCTGTCATAAACAAACAGCTTTTATCCTTCAAAAACTTCAATTTTCTAGTAATTCATTTTATAACTTACAAAGTATTCAATCAATGGAAAGAAACTTAAAGAAACCAAACCGAGCTGGGTACCTGTGGCTCACACCATAACCCTAGCTATTCTGGAAGCAGAGATCTGAAGACCATGATTTGAAGCCAGCACAGGCAGCAAAGTCCATGAGACTCTTATCTCCAGTTAACCACCAGAAAGCCATAGGGGAGCTTCCCACTTCCCAAGTGGTAGAGCTCTAGCCTTGAGCAAAGAAGCTCAAGGAGGGGCTGGTAATGTGGCTTAGTGGTAGAGTCCTTGTCCCAGTCTGGGACTTGAGCCCTTGGTCTGGGCACTGTCCCCGAGCTCTTGTTCAAGGCAAGCCACTTGAGCCACACCACTTCTGGCTTGAATAGTTTATTGGAGGGAAGCGTCTCATGGCCTCTCCTGCCTGGGTTAGCTTTTAACTGCAATCCTCAGATCTCAGCCTTGAGTAACTAGGATTACAGATGTGAGCCTGCCACCACCAGAATTCTTATAGAGACTAAAGAGTTTTAAATGAGTTACTGATGATTCATACCTGTTTTTTGAATTCTATTGAGTAGACAGTTTTTTCCTTAACGGTGCTGGGGTTGAGCCCATGGGTCTTCTGCATGCTCATAAGAACACTACCACTAAGTTCCACCTCTGGACCTTTTTTTAGTCAGTATGGGACTCGAACTCAGGGCCTGGGCGCTATTCCTGAGCTCTTTTGCTCAACAGTGGTGCTCTAACCACTTTGAGCCACAGCTCCACTTCTGGTTTTCTGGTCGTTAATTGAAAATCTCACAGACTTTCTTGCCCAGGGTTGGCTTTGAACTGTGATCCTCGGATTGCTCAGCCTCCTGAGTAGCTAGCATTACAGGCACGAGCCACCAGCTTCCAGATCAAGATGTAAAATTTTGATAATGGCAAAAAAGCAAGCCAATGCTCCAAGATGTTACCTTATGGCCCACAAGTGTCATTTTAATAATAATAAAAAGATGAAAAAATATAGTTACATAAACTATAAATGTAATAACTTAAGTTATAAATTATTAAAGCAGAACATTTTGGAATTTGAAAACTTTACTTATAAGGAAACCTATTCTTTTCAGTGGTATCCACAGGAATTCTTCAGGTACACTTTAGAACTCAAGCTCTGTTTCCAAGGAATGCAAGCCTGTTACTTAAGACAACCCATCCCTTAACCTTGTAGAAGAGCGCTAATGGATGAAGCGAGGCAGCCCATGAGGAGGCTTGAGAATGGCAGGGGAGCTGGGGACCGAAGGCTGTGTTTCCAGGGTAGTGGGGATGCCCAGGTAAACATACAGATAGAAGAAGCTGAGAAGAGTGTCCCTGCTGCCCTCAGCTGTCCCTTGCAAGGGAATTCCTCAACTGTGGCAATGAGGCACGCAGGAAGAGGCTGAAGAAGAGACTGTTCACTTACACGAGGGGAGCACCCTCAGAGCCCTAGTATGGAAAATGGGCCATTACTTCGGCAGGAGGGGAAGGGCCTGGCTTACTCAAGTGTAAGTGCACATCCCTGTGAAAGACGATTGAAAAACAGTGGGATGAGGGTTGGAGGAATGGCCCAAGTCGCATGGTTTTAAGTTGTAACTCCAATAATAACAAAAACAAATGTAGGATGAATAGTTGATTTCAGACATAATTCATCTGAATTGTTGTTAGGAAAATACTTGGGAGATTTGTGTGTGTGTGCACGTGCGTACACGTTTGTGTGCTGGACCTGGGGCTTAAACTCAGGGCCTAGGCACCATCCCTGAGCTGCTTAACTCAAGGCGAGTGCTAGTGCTCTACTACTTGAGCCACAGCTCTACTTTAGGCTCTTTTGACGATTAGAGAAAAAAGTCTCATGGACTTTCTTGCTCTGGCTGGCTCTGAACCACAATCCTCAGATCTCAGCCTCCTGAGTAATTAGGATTACAGGCATAAGCCAGTGGTGCCTGACTTACTTGAGATTTTTGACCACACTTTAATTGACATTACCATAAAAGAAAGGCAATTTTAAAGAAAAATTTAAATAACATTTTCAGTTTAACTGCATAAAAATATTACTTTGTTTTCCAACACTGTTTATCTACAACTGTACTGCATTTTAAAGTACTTGTCACTTACAAAGTGAAAGGTTTCAAACTGACAGATAAATGTTTATTACATCACTTTGGAAGCTCTTTCTTCCTTGTGCTTCTAATTGTCCCGCAAGCATCCAGAGTCCACTTTGTGGAGGAATCAGAGCAGACAAGGGCTGAGCGCAGACATGAGCAGCTCCATTTTGTAAACAAAGTTCCGCCCTTCCATTTTACTCCACTGAACCTCCCTGAAGGGCCCACGGAGATGGCTCCACTTGCTGTCCTGCAGCACGTCGCTCTTGGGAAGATCTTTGCACTGCATCCGAGGAAACTGCACCAGGACCTTGCTGCCACTCTCGGGCCCATTGCGAACTAGGGAGGGAAACTCATGTATCAGTAACTCATCTGCATTCAGAAAACACAAAAGGGAATAGATCCCACAATGCCCTGTGGCTGGCTGTGAATATCAAAACCTAACTGGTGAACAACTTTAGTCTTTTTCAATTCCAAATGCAATTTTTTTTTTCTTTTTTGGTGTTGGTCCTGGGACTTAACTCAGGGCCTGGGTGCTGTCCCTTAGTGTTTTTGCTCAAGGTGAGCATTCTAACACTTGAGCCACTGCTCGTTCCACTTCTGGCTTTTTTTGGTGGTTGAGATCAGACTTTCCAGACTCTTGACTCCAGACTTCAACCGGTCAGAGTCTCAGATCAGAGACTTTCCTGCTTAAGCTGACTCATGAACAGGTAGGATTAGAGGCATGAACCACTGGAGCCCAAGGGTGGTTTTGGAATTTGAACCTCAAAGCCTCAAGCACTCTATCAATTGAACCACACCTTCAGCTGTTTTTCACTTTAGCTATTTTTGGATAGGGTCTTGTACCCAGGACTTGGATGTTGATCCAACCTATACCTTGAAAGTAGTTGGGACTACAAATATGAAACATCAACTCTACCTTGTTAGTTGAGACAATAGTCTCAGTTAAGTTTTTGTTAGGGCTGGTCTCAAACCAAAATCCTCTCAATCTCCACTACCACCCAAGATAGAACTTCAGGTTATAAATGTGGCTCAGGGGCTGGGAAGGTGGCTTTGGGGTAGAGTGCTTGCTTAGTGTGTATGAAGCCCTGGGTTCAATTCCTCAGTACCACATTAAAGAAATGTGGCTCAGCACAATGAAAATCCCTAGCTGAGGGTGAAGTGGAATGCATGCTCAGCATGTCTGAGGCCCAGAGTTCAGTCCCTATAAAAAAAAGAGAAATGCCTAGCAATAAAGAGCCAACAGTGATGAAACGTAGAGTCTCAAGCTGGGGTCCTATGGAGAAATGTAAGATTAATCTACATAATGTATTTGTAAGTTCCTAATGAAATGCTTGCTCACTGGGTGAAGCAACTCCTATAGCTACTCGACAGGCGGAGATCAGAAAGATTGGAGTTTAAGGCTAGCCTGGGTAAAAAGTTAGCAAGACCAGGCTGAGAATATGGCCTAGTGGTAGAGTGCTTGCCTAGTATACATGAAGCCCTGGGTTTGATTCCTCAGCACCAGATATATAGAAAAGTCTGAAGTGGCGCTGTGGCTCAAGAAGTAGAGTGCTAGCCTTGAGCAAAAAGAAGCCCTGAGTTCAGGCCCCAGGACTGAAAAAAAGTTAGTAAGACCACCATTTCAACTAATAAACCAGTATGGTAATGTACATCTTTAATTCTAAATACCTACAACCTAAGGTTGGCATGATGAAAAAGGAGAAAGACCCTATTTGAAAAATATCAAAAGCAAAATAAGGCATGGCCAGAGGAGTGGCTCATGTCCTTGCCTAACAAGCATGGAATCCAAATGCAAACCCTAATGCAGTTTAAAAAAGTACTTAATAAAATATTGAGTACTTGGGCTGGGAATATGGCCTAGCAGCAAGAGTGCTTGCCTTGTATACATGAAGCCCTGGGTCCGATTCCTCAGCACCACATATATAGAAAAGGCCAGAAGTAGTGCTGTGGCTCAAGTGGTAGAGTGCTAGCTTTGAGCAAAAAAAGAAGCCAGGGACAGTGCTCAGGCCCTGAGTTCAAGCCCCAGGGCATTCTCTGTTCTATCCTGTTAGGACTGCTTTGAGGGCCTTTAGGGCCAGACATTGTTATTTTCATGTTTTCAGCTGCTTATTTATTTTATTTTAGTTTATTGACTGATTGCTGGTACTGGCACTTCAATTTAGGGCCTTACTCTTCCTTAATTAGACTTTTCTGCTCAAGGCAGGCACTCCACTCCTATCACCTGAGCCATACCTCCACTTCTGGCTTTTGATGGTTAACTGAAGAATATCTCAGGGCTGGGAATGTGGCTTAGTGGTAGAGTGCTTGCCTAGCATGCATGAAACCCTGGGTTCGATTCCTCAGTACCACATAAATGGAAAAAGCCAAAAGTGGCAAAATGAGCTCAGGGGCAGTACCCAGGCCCAGAGTTCCAAGCCGCAGAACTCCCCCCTCCCCCGCCCCCACCAGCATGTACATGCACACAGGAAGCATCAGCAAGATGGTACCTGAAATGGCATAGTCGCCATTGGGGGAGGCCACGGTGATAGCCGAGGCGTTGCCAATGCTCTCTATGGGGCCCAGGCCCACGTGATTACTGAAGCTCAGGACCTGCCAGCCCATGACCTTGGCCAGCTGCTGAACGGCGTGCACCTGGTGCTGAGACATCTGCATGTGGAAAAGGAAACACTGCAGTGATCCAAAAGGACCACCTAAGCTTTTGTTGGGATTATCCATGTCTAGGGTAGAATTCTGTGCTCTGTGTGAGGAGGCTGTGTGTGAGCACAGGGTCAGGAAGCAGGACCTCACTGTCACTCAGAAGCTGATGTCAGCCAATACTCTGGCTTTCTAGCCCACTGGGCAGCTTGAGCAGAGCCAGGTGACAAACATGGTAAGCAGAGCCTCTCACTGGGACCACTGAGAGTGGAACACACCAGAAGTGTCCTTCAAGTCTGAACCTTGGGCCTCGATAATGCTTATAAGCTCTGTGGCTTCAGGTAATTCAGGGGGAGGCAGCAGGGAGACAAGGCAGTCGAGGCTCCTAGTATTTATTCCTTTGGTATTTGCCCTGTGACATCACTAAAACTTAGTGCCTGGTTACTACTAACAGATTATCTCTGATGGCTCTCCTGCAGTGGATTCTTACTAACCGGAACCTCCTAAGCTTGCTGGCTACTTGGTGTTCAAACTGTGCCTGGGTACCCTGCACCTGTGGAGGCAGGGAGGAGGGCAGGGCTGCAGCTGCACCATCTTCTCACTGCTGGGATTCCTCATCACTGCGGACCTGCACCTCCAGCCTTCTCATTCATGCTAGAGCTATCCAGTCACATTCCAACACACTTCTCTATGCTTGAGTTGATCAAAGCCCCTTAGTACGCACTAGCTAAAAGCTATAAGAGCATCACTCCCGGACGGGGAAAATTAGTACTTTGTATGAGAGCACTTTCATTCCTTATTTCAAACACATCCTTTCTCCCACACTTCAGCAAGCCACTAGATCCCTGTAACTCCATGGAGAAGGGAGGAAAAATATTATTCTTGCTTTACAAACCCAGAGATCAGATCAGGGATTGTCCAGTATAAAAGCTAGTTTGTAGCAGAGTGGGGAGCAGGCCCAGCACTTTTTATACTGCCCCTTAACAGAAGGAGGAGGAAGGAACTCTATTCTAGAGCTTGAGAAAGGTACTGCACTTATTATCATAGCTAATGGCCATTAAGTTTCGTATCTGATCTTCCTTTCTCTACTTTACCTGGGTAATACTGGAAATCATGAGAAACATAATTGATAATACTTCCTTCTCTCAGAACTGGTCCTGTAACTTAAATAAAAAGTTTGAGCTCAAGGCTAGTTTGGGCCTCACAACAAACCTGTCTCATGGTTGAGATAAAACCAAAGCAAGTGTAAACACATCTAGAATAGCGAACAGACACTTTCAATTATGTACCAGCCTACAAAATGCAGTAGAAATTAAATAAAATGGCAAGCAAACAAAATCCCAATGCTTTTCTCTGTATAAGGTTCACTATATTTTAACTACTTCTTTATGCAGTTATGAGAAGAAAGGTTTAAAGACTGTGTGCAACGATTACCTGGGACAGAAGAAAATCCTGTAGCTCCTGCTCCTGATGAGACAGTGTGATCACCCTTCCATCTCTGTGTACAACTCGGATCTGCTCGACTCCAATGTTCAGCTGCAGCTGAATGGACCTGTGCAGACACAGAACTCAGAATCATCTTACACAAAGCCACCACATGCAGTTTTAATATCATGGAGAAAGGTGATGATTTTAACATTAATGGGGGCCAAAGTGCTCATCTTAGGTGGGAACCACCAGTGCACAGCCAACATAAAATTGTAAATTTTTTTGTTGGTGGTGGTGGTCATGAGCTCAGGGCTGGGCTGTGTCCCTGAGGTTTTTTTTTTTTTTGCTCAAAGCTAGAGCTCTACTACTTTGAGTCACAGCACCACTTCCAATTTTCTGGTGGTTAATCAGAGGTAAAAGTCTCATGGACTTTTCTGCCCAGGCTGGCTTCAAACCATGATCCTCTGATCTCAGCCTTCTGAGTAGCTAGGACTACAGGTGTGAGCCACCAATACCCAACTGGGTTTTTGTGTTTGTGTGTACGTGCCTGCCCATATTTGGGCCTGAACTCAAGGTTTGCATTGTCCCTTAGCTTTTTTGCTCGTAGCTGGTGTTCTACCACTTGAGACACAGCTACACTTCTCTGATTTCAAGCCCCAGAACACACACATACTCATATGCATGCACACACACATTTTAACTTGCTTGCTCTTGAATTCTGAGAACTGTTTTCAATTCTCAAGGGAGTAAGAGGACCCAAGCTATAAAAGATGAAGAAAAGCCTGGCACTGGTGGCTCATGCCTGTAATCCTAGCTACTCAGGAGGCTGAGATCTGAGGATTATGGTTCAAAGCCAGCCTAGGCAGGAAAGTCCATGAGACTCTTTTTTTCTTGTCAGTCCTGGCACTTGGACTCAGAGCCTGAACACTGGCCCTGGCTTCTTTTTGCTCAAAGCTAGCACTCTGCCACTTGAGCCACAGTGCCTCTTCTGGCCTTTTCTATATATGTGGTGCTGAGGAATCAAACCCAGGGTTTCATGTATACGAGGCAAGCACTCTTGCCACTAGGCCATATTCCCAGCATGACTCATCTCCAATTAACCACCAGAAAACTGGAAGTGGCACTGTGGCTCAAGGAGTAGAGTGCTAGCCTTGAGCACAAAGAGTCTCAGGGACAGTGCCCAGGCCCTGAGTTCAAGCCCCATGACCGGACGATAATGAATAAATAAAGATGAGGAAAAAGGCACTCAATTTCTCCCTCTAGCTCCTTTCTCTTCTCTGATTCTTTCTCCATTTTACTGTTTTCCTTTTTCTTTTTTTTTGTTTTGGTGAGACAGAGTTTTGCTATGTAGTCTGAGCTTGCCTTAAGCTCAAAATCCTCCTGTCTTAGCTTCCCAAATGCTGGGATTAAGGGCAGGAACTACCATTCTTAGCTCCTCTCTACTAATTCTGTCAAGGCTACATCACTACTAAACCTTCTTCACAAAATTTACATTGGGTACTATAACCAGAATCCCAGTTGTTTTGGTGTTGAGTCTAGACATAAATAAATTGTTGCATGATAGTAATTATCTCTTTCTTTTGTGCTCATTCATTCTCTGAATTATTACAGAAAAATTTAAACACAAAAGGAGATTACTATGCAACTATAGTTTGTGATTCTATTACCTAGTCTTTTTTTTTTTTTTTTTTTGCCAGTTGTGGGCCTTGGACTCAGGGCCTGGGCACTGTCCCTGGCTTCTTTTTGCTCAAGGCTAGCACTCTACCACTTGAGCCACAGTGCCACTTCTGGCTTTTTCCATATATGTGGTGCTGAGGAATCAAACCCAGGGCTTCATGTATAAGAGGCAAGCACTCTACCACTAGGCCATATTCCCAGCCCCTCTATCACCTAGTCTTAACTAGTCTTAACAGGTAAAGACTCACTTTGAAATTTGTTTCACTATATTCAACACCCATTCCTCCCATCCCACTACCAAATCACCCCAATAATCTTACTTCATTAGATACAGAAGAAAGCTAGGATTTACCTTCACTCTGTCTTTCCCTAGAAGTCTCAAAAGTTTCACTGTGTGCTCTTACACTTATGTGAAGTTAAACTGCCACACTAAAAACTGCATTGTAAGTGCATGTTCTGCTCCTGCTTCTGGGGTGGGGTGGGGTGGGGTGGAGTGTTTCTCAAGGTGTTTGCTCACTGTGACTAGTTAGGTCTGAAATATATCAGCTGACATTGGAAAACTAGACACACTAACTCCAGGAAGAGACTCAACTGTATCTTGTCAAGTGCTTATTGGCTAGAGGCTCAAAGGGAAGACTATCTTTTCATGGCTCTGGGACAACTTTACTAACTTCTGACTTGTGAATGTAAATCAAGCATCTCTAAGAACAGTAGAACAAAATTATTTTGCCTCTTCATAGACCCATTGATATCAGCCTGGTTTAAAAGGGATAATCTAAGCTGGGCACTGGTGGCTTACTTAATCCTAGCTACTCAGGAGGCTGAGATCTGAGGATTGCAGTTCAAAGTTAGCCAGCCAGGGCAGAAAAGGCCCTCTGAGACTCTTATCTCCGATTAACCACTCAAAAACTGGAAATGGAACTGTGGCGCAAAATGGTAGATTGCAAAAGAGCAAAAAGAGCTCAGGGACAGTGCCCAGGCCCCGTGTTCAAGCCCCATAATTGACAACAACAAAACAAAACAAAACAAAAAAAGTAAAGAAAGAAAAAAGGCATAATCATGAACTAGACTAGATGCTGGGCCAACACCGGCATCTAGTTTTGTACCTACAAAACTTAGGCTATTGTAAGTACAACATGCAGAACACAAGCTGTAATATAAAAGGCGTCCATGGGCTGGAAATGTGGCTTAGTGGTAGAATGATTGCCTGGCATGCATAAAGCCCTGCGTTCAATTCCTCAGTACCACATAAACAGAAAAAAAGAGAAGTGGTGCTGTGGCAAAGGGTAGAATGCTAGCCTTGAGTAAAAGAAGCTCAGGGAAAGGGCCCAGGCCGAGTTCAAGCCCCAAGATTGGCAAAAATCAATGGCATCCTTGTTTCTAATATGCTAGACTTTCACACTTCTAGGCAAAACTTCAAAGTAGTTGTAATGTGTATATATATAAGAAGATAGGGCCTTCTGCTCAATGCGGAAGCTCCACTGCTTCCTATAGCTCAAATGTGTGAGCCTAATTTACCTAACAGACTATTCTAGACACTCTTACCCCTGTAATTTACTGGAATGTATGTCACTCTAGCAAACCAAAACCAAAAAAGAATTCTCTAGCAAACACCTGTGCCTAACAAGCAACTCAATAAAATGTATAACTTTAATTTCTCTTACTTACTTGCATATTTGTTCATAGCCTTGTGATGTGATCAACACCTTCACACTGGATTCATAAACATCATTGATATTGGACCAATGAGCCTGGATCTGAGGATCCTCAATGCGACTTGCCAAGCTGTCAATGGTTGCAGCTGTTCTTTAAAAGAAAAGGAGCTAAAAGTGTTTAAAAAGTCACCATATCCGATGATAGGGTTTGAATTAACTATATGAAAATTTGGAAATCCAGCTACTATTTTCTTATAAACCCACCATTTGAAAAGCAAAGATTTTAAGGCAACAGCAGAGCTGGGGCCCCGTGGCTCATGCCTATAACTAGCAGGCTGAGCTCTGAGGATCAGGGTTTGAAGCCAGTGCATTGAGTAAAGCCTGAGACTCTTATCTCCAATTAACCACCAAAAAGCCAAAAGTGGTGGTTGTTGATGGTCTTTATTTTTGCTCTAGGGTTTTCTTTTTTTCTTTCAGAACGGCTAAAGGAGGGACTCAGGAAGGGGAGGAGGAAGGTTGAACAAATGCAATCGTGCCATTCAGCATACACTATGTCAGTGTACCTAATATAACGTCTGGACAGGGATGGAGAGGAAACCGGGGAAAAGCAAAGAAGGGGTGACATTACCTGACTCATTACCTGACTCATTAAATGGCAATCTGCCTGTATAATATCTTAATAATAACAATAAAATTACATTAAAAAAAAAAAGCAGGCCAGGCACCAATGGCTCACACTTGCAATCCTAGCTACTCAGAAGGCTGAGATCTGATGATTACAGTTCAAAGCCACCCAGGCAGAAAAGTCCGCGAGACTCTGATCTCCAATTCCCCACCAGAAAACTGGAAGTAGCTCTGTGCCTCAAATGGTAGAGCGCTAACCTTGAGCACAATGAGGCTCAGGAACAGTGGCCAGGCCCTGAATTCAAGCCCCACCACAAGTTACAAAGAAAAGAAAGGAAAGAAAAGAAAAAAAGAAAAGCTCAGGGATAGCGTCCAAGCCCTGCCTAAGTTAAAAAAAAGGAGAAAAGAAAAACAGAGTTAGTAGAAATACTTGGGACAACCTCTTGAACATCACATGATGATTTGCTAGTCTCAACTAACTACCACACTCAGCACACATTTCTGATGATCAAAATTCATAATGCGTCTATTCCTTTAACTCCATTCACTTTGTCCCACTCAGGACAGCTTAGCAGGCCACAGGAGAAAGGCATTTCTCAAGTGCTAATGGACTTTGCATTTACTACTCATAAGTGCCAATGCCTGATCTCTGATATTAAATGCTTGAGAACCTACAAACACCTTGACATATTTTGTAATGGAATTAAAATTACACACGTAGAAAGACAAATAAACATGAAAACTAAGATTCACTAAATATACCTAAAGCTCCTAGAAAAATAAAAGGCCAGGTGAAAAATCAGTGGGAGAAAACAAAATCCTGGTTCTTTGAAAAAATAATTAAGATTGATAAACCTTATAAACTCCACTTAGTACATTAGAGATAGACAAGAAGATACCACAACAAATTAGGAAAAGTAAACCCTTCACAATACCCTAAAACACAGTAAATACAGTATCCTTAAGTAAGTTTAATCAAGGGAAGTGAAAGACCTCTATAGTGAAAACTATAAAATTCTGAAGAAAGAACTGAAGAAGATACAAGATTTTAAGACCTTCCTGACTCAGGGACTGATAGAACCAATATTGTAGAAAAGAATCTATTTCCACACTGCCAAAAGTAATCTACAGACTACACAGTATGAATCAAAATCCCAATGCTATTCTTCACAGAAATAGAAAAATCAATCCAAAAATTAATATGAAAGCATAAATGACCCTGAATAGCAAAAACAATCCTAAGTAAAAAGGCATCACAATATTGAGCTTTCTCTTCTATAAAGCCACAGTAATAAAATAGTATGGTACCAGCACAAAACAGACATGAAGACAATGGAACACAATAGAATAGCTGCAAATAAAACCATACAGCTACAGCCATCTAATTTTCAACAAAGGAGCAAAACCATTCACCGAAGAAGACAGCTTCTTCAACAAATGGTGTGGGGAAAACATTATCAACTTGTAAAAGAATGAAACTTGACCTCTATCTCTTATAAAATCAACTCCAGGGCTGGGAATATGGCCTAGTGGCAAGAGTGCTTGCCTCCTATACATGAAGCCCTGGGTTCAATTTCTCAGCACCACATATATAGAAAATGGCCAGAAGTGGCACTGTGGCTTACGTGGCAGAGTAATAGCCTTGAGCAAAAAGAAGCCAGGGACAGTGCTCAGGCCCAGAGTCCAAGCCCCAGCACCAGTGTGATATGCACATACATAAAGCTATAAAATATCATTCAGGAGCTGGTGGTCCATGTTTGTAATCCTCACATTACTTGAGAGGTTGAGATCTGAGGATCATGGTTCAAAGCCAGCCCAGGCAGGAAAGTCTGTGAGATTCTTATCTATAGTCCAATAAACTACTCAGAAAAAGCCAGAAGTGGCACTGTGGCTCAAGTGTTAGAGCGCTAGCCTTAAACTTTGGGACAGCACCCAAACCTGAGTCTAAGCCCCAAGATGGGTGCAAAAAAATTTAAAAAAAATAAAATAAAATATCATGATTCTGGATTCAGTAAAAAAGAAAAAACAAATCTGGCTTCCTAAGGCACTTTTCTTTTTTTCTTTGATGGTCCTGGGGCTTGAACTTTTGCTCAAGGTGAGCCCTTTACCACTTGAGCCAAAGTGCTTCTGGCTTTTTTGAGTAGTTTATTGGAAATAAGAGTCTCACAGACGTTCCTGCCTCAGCTGGCTTTGAACTGTGATCCTCAGATCTCAGCCTCCTGAATTGCTGGGATTACAGGTGTGAGCAACTGGCATCTGGCTTCTAATCAGCTTCTAATCACACTTCTAATCAGCTCTTTCTGCAATTTTTTTTAACTTAAAAAAGATTATCTTTAGGTTTCCTGGGTTCGGAATGTGGCTTAGCGGTAGAGTGCTATCCTAGCATGCATGAAGCCCTGGGTTCCATTCCTCAGCACTGCATAAACAAAAAAGCCTGAAGTGGTGCTGTGGCTCAAGTGGTAGAGCTCTAGCCTTGAGCAAAAAGAATCCAGAGACAGTGCTCAGGCCCTAAGTCCCAAGCCCCAGGACTGGCAAAACAAAACAAAACAAAAAAAGGTTTCCTGTCAACAGGCTAATTTTTGAGTACAATGTACCTTGGTCATCACCCCCCCCCATTTCCCAATTATGTCTTTGCAAATTTTTAAACATTTAGGTAAGAACAGATATGGATTTAAGTCTTCTCTATATTTAACAGGACAAAGTGGATGACCATAAACTCTTATGTTGCAGCCACCTCCTTCCTTTTTTTTTTTGGCCAGTCCTAGGCCGTGAACTCAGGGTCTGAGCACTGTGCCTGGCTTCTTTTTTTTTTTTTGCTCAAGGCTACCACTTTGCCACTTGAGCCACAGCGCCACTTCTGGCCATTTTCTGTATATGTGGTGCTGAGGAATCGAACCCAGGGCCTCATGTATACGAGGCAAGCACTCTTGCCACTAGGCCATATTCTCAGCCCCACTTCCTTCCTTCTAGAGGAAAAGGTTTGGGCCAAAATATTACCACATGAAGTAATACTGGAAAAAGGATTTCAATTTCATAAATAATGTTTCCTCATCCTTACCTGTTCCTCAGAAAAATATGCTTTGCTTGTTTAATTATTTTTTCCAGAAGCCCTTCACTGGACTGCAATGAATTAATTTCATTTTTATCAAAAGCTTGAGGACCTGAGAGTCTCATTCTCTTGTGGCCAAAAGGTGCACTTGCTGGGTGGGGCATCATGACGGAACTCAAGGTCTGCTTATGAAACTGACAAAAAGCGCCATCTTAGATAACCAGCACAAACTGTAAACAGCACGTCACATTTACTCACAGCAGAGCTGCTATCTTGGACTATGGGAGACAATGTATTTGAATTACAAATAAAAGAAAGGACAGAGATAAATACTAACATTACTAAGTCACACTAATGCAGGTTTGTAAAAAGGGCCCTTCTCAGTTGAAAATTTTATTTTAAAAGTTTTAAAGAATACAAAACAAGTAGGATGCTAGCTACTCAGGAGGCTGAGATCTGAGGATCATGGTTCAAAGCCAGCCTGCTCAGCAGGAAAGTACATGAGACTTTTGTTTCCAATTAACCATCAAAAGCAGGCAGTAGATCTGTGGCTCAAAGTGGTGGAACACTAGTCCCAAGCTAGTGCTCAAGGACAAAAGCTCAGGGACAGAACCCAGGCCCTGAGTTCAAGCCCCAGGAGAGTCACAAAATAGGCACAAAAATACAATATCATTTTTGTTATTGAGCCTCAAGAACAGAATGTATGTAATCAGTAGATAAGGCATTCCACTACATTCTGTACTCCAGATTCTAAGTCTGCCTACTATTAGTATAACAGCAGCTTTTTGGAAACAATGGCTTTTATGTCCTTAAAACCAACTAACCCAGATCTGGGAGTGGGACACAGAGGATAGATATAAGTATTTCTATGTAATTTCTCAGCTCCTAAATTAGTCTTCACTGTCTACAGCCATACCACCCTGAATGTGCCCGAACTCATCTGAAATTAGTCTTCACTGTGAACCCGCACTCTCAAAACCTGGCCACACACAGTACAGCCCATTCAGTAGACATGTCCTGAAGTTAATTGGGCCTTTCCACTCACACAAGCAATGGCCAGAATGTTCCATCCCTTTCGTTCCCCGTCAGAATTCCTCTTCCCTCTGATTTTAGTCATGTCCTGAACCTCTACTATACAGCCTGTGATATATTCCTACCTCTAGAAGGGAGCCTCTTAGCACATAGCAAACATCTTCCACCTCAGGTATTGTGTGTTGTTACTATGTACTGACACTAAGCTGAGGGAGGGGCATGCTGGCCACGGTTCACAGAAACATGTACTTTATTACCTCTCTAATCAGCAGATGCAAGTTGTGCTCTAGAACATAGAGGTGCTCCTCCGCACTTTGCTTCTCAGTGGCTGATTTTTGGGATTTCTTATCATTTGAGGAATGGCACAAAGAAATAGATAACTGCAAACCTATTTATAAACAGGACAGATACAAATTACCTAAGATGTCGAAAAGAACTGTCTTCACACAGTATAACCATAGCTACACTCTCAAATGTCGTCTTAAGGCATAATCATAACTCATTCACAAAAACAAATGCTAAACTTGAAAATCAGGCCTTATGAGCAACATTTTTATTCCAAAATGACCATTTATGCATTTAATAAGCTCATGTATTTTAACCATTCAAATTCTGTTGAATATTTATCATTTCAATTGTATGCTACAGTTCCTGATCTCAAGCTGTGGCTAAGGCCTGGTAAGCAAGCAATCTATTAATTTTTCTTCCTCCCTCCCTTTACAAAAATGAAAACACCAAGATGCTTCTCCTACTTCCATGAGAAAACCATGATGGACTTTTTCTCTTCCCAAACCTATTTCCTTGATAAGACTTAAGTGCAGTCTTATGAATTTATGTGAAAAAAGTGAACACCTAATAACAAACGGATTTCTAAAGTAAGTCTAATTGCATATAAACAGTAAAAATATAACTTCTAAGATTTTGTAACATTATGAGAGAACATTTTTAAACTGACATTTCTATTTAGACAAGGAAACATATATGAAAAAAAATTTCACTTCAAAACAACTACTGCAGCTGCATGCTGGTGGCTCACGCCTGTAATCCTAGCTACTCTACGAGACTCTTATCTCCGATTAACCACCAGAAAACCAGAAGTGAAGTGGATCTGTGGCTCAAAGTGGTAGAGCACTAGCCTTGAGCAGCAGAACTCAGGCATCACGGACAGTGCTGAGGATGAGGGGTCAGGCCTGTACTCTTAGCTACTCCAAAGGCAGAGATCAGGAGTACTACAGTTTGAGGCCAGACTAGGCAAAAAGTTTAGTGAGACCACATCTCAACAAATAAGCAAGTACAGTGGTATTCATCTATAATCCCAGGTATGTGGAAGGCAGAGCTACGAGAACGGTGGTCTGAGGCTGGCCCTGGCAAAAACATAAGTCCCTAATCTGAAACCTAACGAAGCAAAAAGTGCTGAGTCTATGAATCACATGGTAGAACAAAGTATGAGGCTCTGAATCCAAACCCCAGTACCGCCACCACCAAAAAAAGAAATACTGTTACTAATGGTAGTCATGAAAGTATAAACTTGCAACATGCAGTTTTAAAATCTAAGGGCTGGGAATATGGCCTAGTGGCAAGAGTGCTTGCCTCACATACACGAAGCCCTGGATTTGATTCCGCAGCATCACATACATAGAAAACGGCCAGAAGTGGCGCTGTGGCTCAAGTGGCAGAGTGCTAGCCTTGAGCAAAAAAAAAAAAAAAAAAAAAAAAAGCCAGGGACAGTGCTCAGGCCCCGAGTTCAAGGCTCAGGACTGGCAAAAGAAAAAAAAAGAAAATCTAAGAGTGACACCGCTTCAGATGCAGCACAAACTGGTGGTTCTAGCTCAGGCTTTGAGCTGCCTGGATGCCATCACTGACGGCACATCACCTCTGCTGTTATTCTCCCAACTCAGGCCAAGAGACACCCTCAAATCAGTCTTATTATTATGTCTCAAAAGGGCTGGCTGTTCTTACTTGGGAAGGGCTGAGAGATTATCTGGTTTTTCACCACGATGTGAGGTATTTGTGATTTAATTTGAACGGCTTCTCGAGAGAGCTGTGAAAAAATTTCTTTACACAAGAGAACATTTTGTGCTGCTTCTAATTTTGTCTGCCAATGTGGGGAGCCTGAAAGATAAGTATAGGTATAATTCAAATTCCATATAACTCAGAAAACTCTAAAAGCTAGCAAAACATATTATTTCCAAATTATAAACATCTCACTTCTTTTAAACAAACAATACTAGTAAGTTTAATCCCAAAATAAAAGTACAGTTAAGTTGTTCATTTACTTACAAATTATAAAAAGTAGTAACTTCAAAACTAGGCATAATGACCTATGCCTATAACCAAAGGACTTGGAAAGTTGAGGTTAGGAGTACAAGTTCAAGGCCACTCTGTCTCAAACAAATAAACAAACAAACCAATTATAACAGGCTGGGTGCCAGTAGCTGATACCTGTAATCCTACCTACTCAGGAGGCTGAGATCTGAAGTATTACAGTTCATAGCCAACTCAGAGAAAAGTATTTGAGGCTCCATATCTAATTAACCAGCAAAAAGTCAGACTGAGCCAGGTGCTGATGGCTTATTCTTGTAATCCTAGCTACTCAGAAAACTGAGATCTGAGGATCATGGTTCAAAGCCAGCCTGGCCAGGAAAGTCTGAGAGACACTTATCTCCAATTAACCACCAGAAAACCAGAAGTGGAGTCCTGGGTGGCGCAAAGTGGTAGAGCACTAGCCTTGAACAAAAGAGTTCAGGGACAGTGCCCGGGCCCAGAGTTCAAGCCCTGTGATCAATAGGAGAGAGGGAAAAAAAAAGAAAAAGCCAGGCTAAACGTGTGGCAATCAAGGTAGCTGAGTAAGCACAAACCCTGGTACCAGAAAAATAAAAAAGTTAGTTTTTAAGTTATACTTCCTACTGTTCTTACTTCAAAGCACCTATTTTCCTTTTCTATATTTATGCTTGATTTATCTGTAAATGTAAATTAAGATTTAAAAAAGGATGGCACATAATCATACCTGGTTTGGATTTGGGCAAAGGCCGCTTGAAGAGATTAACTGTGCCAAGATCACCAATGTCTGGAGCCTGCTTCTGAATAGAAACCTGTATGACAATAAAAACATAAGAAAACATTAGCTAATTAGCTTTAAGGAATATTTAGTAAGATTGACTGAGGAATTCCTTCGCAAATACCTTGATGTATGCAGACCCCTCTAAATCACTGGGAATTTGGACATCCAGGGGACAGTAGTCTTCAGGTATCTTCTTATCCAGATCAATATCTGTGTTCTTTATGACTTCAAAGGTGCCATGATGGGGAAAGAGAGATCCTAACGAGGTATTCAAGATAGGGAAACAGAAAACATTAACATACATATGTTAACTATATATATATATATATTTCACATGCACAAAAATTAAGTTCCCAATAAAAAATGTTGTATTTTTTTGGGGGGGGGAAATAGTAGTGAGGAAAGGGGAAAAATAAGTAAGCAGAATAAAAAACTGTTATCTTTTGTGTGTGCATGTGTGCTGATACCAGTCCTTGAACTCAGAGCCTGGTACTGTCCTTTAGGGTTTTTGCTCAAGCCTAACATGTTACCACTTCAGCTTTCTGGTAGTTCATTGGAGATGAGTCTCACAGATTTTCAGCTTCCTGAGCAGTAATCCTAGCTAAGATTAAAGCATGAGCCATCCGTGCCCAGCTTGTTATTTATTTATTTATTTTTTGCCAGTCCTCGGGCTTGAACTCAGGGCCTGAGCACTGTCCTTTCCTTCTTTTTGCTCAAGGCTAGCACTCTACCACTTGAGTCATGGTGTCACTTCCAGCTTTTTCTGTATATGTGGTGTTGACGAATCGAACCCAGGGCTTCATGCATGCTAGGCAAGCACTCTACCACTAAGCCACATACCCAGCCCTTGTTACTTAAAAACAAAATAAACCTGGGTTGGGGATATAACTCAGTATTTTCAGTCTCATGGTGTCATTATGATATAAAATGCATAGGCCAAATATTTGGAATGCAAATTTGGATAACAAATATGCAAATATTTTGATAACAAATAGGTATGCTTGTAGAAGATAATTCCTCAGGACTGAGGTCTCAGGAATGAGATACCACTGGGGCTCAGCCTCTGTTCCCATATAACAATGGAAACGTTTTAAATCTAGCAATAGAAAGATGAAGAACGTACACACAGTCTTTTTTCAACCATTTCATATACAGACACACACATGCAATGTAAGTGAATTCTTTCACAATCAAGGATGGTCATCTGTAACTGTATTTGCATATGATTATTTGCCCAGAAAGCACTGCTTCTCATAGTCTACCTAGTAAAATGCAAAAACAACTTTATTAGCTTTATAGGTGGATTTTTATTTTCTTGGTTCAGAGCTCCCATTTCACACCAATGCTGAAGCATCTGGGTCCTCCAGCATCTCACTTCACTCCCTCAACTTACCTTCTTTTAACTTTAAGATATGATGGCTTGCTCTGGCACAAGTCCTTGTCATATGGCATCACTCTACTACTGCTAACACAAATGTCCCAGCCAGGACTCCTTGCTTCAACTCTTAGCACTGAAAGCTTTTACTCTATTGAGCTGTAACACCGACACAGTACAGGGGTTCAGATTATAGCTAGGTTACTTATTATAGGGCTATCATAGAAATAGTTTTGGTTGGGCAACCATGATTTATTGATGTAATCTTAGCTCCTCTGGAGGCTGAGGCCTGGAGGATTTGCAGTTCAAAGCCAGCAGGGACAGAAAAGTCCCAAGAGACTATATCTCCAATTAAACAGCAAAAAAGATTGGCGATATAACTTAAGTGATGGAATGCCAACTATGAGTGACAGGCCCTGAGTTCAAAACCTAGTATCAACACAAAAAAGGAAAAAGGAGAATGGCATTATTGTATTCATACAGAAATAAACTTTTTGAATTATGTTCAGGCACAAAATGTATTTTGAAATTAAATTTTTATTATCTTATAAAAATAAACTTTTAAAATGTAGCATGCAGCTGACAATTATTAAAAAATGTAACATTAGTCAATCCTATAGACTTACACAAGAAGCAGTTTTTAACAATCATCTATACCTGCACTTCTGTAGCTCAGATCTCCAAGAATTTTATCTCCAACTTTTCTAAGTTTCCAGTGTTGCCTTAATCTCAAGAGCTCAGAGTTGAAGTCTCTTTGCAGCTTGTTCTCCTGGTTCTCGGTAACTGATTTAGTCAGTCTTTCTGCACCCTTCAGGAGGATTTGTGCTGCTCCAGCAAGTGACTTCTTTTTAGATATCAGCTGCAATGTCTGAGGATTCTATCAGAAACAGTCTATCAAGTTTTCTATCCAGAACTGCTGCTCTGTATGTTTAGATGACATCTAAATTACATGGTTCAATAGTAACAAGATATCTACTTTAGAGAAACTTCAGAAATTAAGGAGAGGATGAAGTATACACAACAATCTGTTACAAGATAATCTTATCCTTAGCACGGCCAAAAAGTTTTCAAGATAATAAAACATTGTGTGGGAAGTGTGGCCCGAATGTTAGCATCTTTACCTCATAAGCCTAAGACCCTGGGTTCCATCCCAGTACCAGAAAACAAAGAAACAAGCCATAAATTAACAAAAGAAAATCTGAACCTATTTCTCTGGTCAACTCACAAAGATCTCTGTTAGAGAAAAAACATCACAAATGGACATGAGGACTTGCACTGCACACTGGTCACCTCTACCAAAGTGAGCTTAGACACAACCCCTTTGTGACATGCTGCCCCGCCACTGCTATTCACAAGCATTCTTCTGTATCACTCACATTCTAAGGTGTGTAATCTGGTACAGGAGGCATGGCTTCATGGTCAAGAGAAAGAAAGCTCAGCTGAGGAAATTTCCATTAGTTTAACTTCTTTGAACCAGGAACTCAGCGTGACAAAATGAACACCAGGAAGCTGGAACTGATGTGTATTTAGAAGGTGAGGTCAAGGGCAGAGGGGCAGATGGATTCAGAGAGGAAGGGTGGAGAATGAGGTCAAACAGTCAATGTATGTATGTGAAAATGGAATTAGGAAAACTGAGGAGATAAGGTAGGGTGGAAAGAGAATGGGGAAATGATAAAAAGGGTAACATTGGTCAAGATGCACTGTACTTGAAGACTGACATGTTGAATTGAAACCCCTTTGTACAACTACTTAAAGATAAGAAAGCCCAGCAAAAAAGGAGTAACAGAGGGCTGGGAATGTGGCTCAGTGGAAGAGTGCTTGCCTAGAATGCATGAGGCTTTAATTCCTCAGTACCACAGAGAAAATAAAAATATATAAAGAAAGGAAGAAAGAGAAAGAGAGAGAGAGAGAGAGAGAAAGGAGGAAAGAAAGAAAGGAAGGAAGGAAGAAGAAAAAAGAAGTGACACGGGGGGGTGATACAAATTGATTGGAACTGAGCCTCTGAGTTGAGTATGTAAGAAAATAAATCTATTATCCCACTGAATGTAACTTACATGAGCAAAAAGCAGTATATATACAGACACTACAATGCCTGTTGTATAAAATTTGATTTAATTAGTGAATGAGTGATGGGCATACCTGTAAAATGATCTTATTTGCCATAACCTATTGAACTATGAATGAAATCATGTAGCATTAGTATTGAATATACTGCATTAAATGCTGATTTATGAAAACTCATCACAAATCAAAATCTATGTATCATATGCAAATACATATATAGTCATGATCACTGTAAATTAGTATATTTTATTAGATAGTACTAAGGTACTATTTGCTTTAGCTTTAAAGAGTGGAAATAACCAAAGTTTTGCAGAAATACCACAGTAATCCTTTCATCACATAAGGGAACGTAACAAAAGCAGCTCTGAGAGGCAGCAAACCAGCTCCTGGAGACTGCTCTCTGAAAAGCAGAGGGGTGGAGAAGCAGGCCCAATGAGTGAGGTGCTAGAGTTCAGGTTTTGGCTCCCAAACTACTGGCTTGACTACAACATAACCAAAGGAAAAATCTCTATGCCTTAATTTTCTCTTTTCAGAAGAAGTAGATTTAATGAGCTCTCTGAAGTCTTCAGCTCAACATTTCTAAATTCCAAAGCCATTGCTTCTGATCTTGTTTTCCTAAGGACTTTTCCAGTAGTTTCCTCATTCACTGACCCTACATTTCCCAATTCCTCATTCTGCCACCCCTCTTTCACATTCAAATGTTCAAAGACTAAATTTTTTGTTATGATGTACAGAGATTAAACTCTGGGGCTTGAGCTTGCTAGGTAGGTAGGTGCTCTACTTCTTAAAACCACTTCTTCAGTTCTGAATACATTTTTTAAAAAATATATTTATTGTATTGTACAGGTGATGTACAGAGGGTTACAGTTACATAAGTCAGGTAATGAATACATTTCTTTTTGAACCATACCACCCTTCCTTCACTCTTTTTCCTTCCCTTCCCCCACCAACAAGTTATGTAGTTCATTTTCAACAGTGTTTAGTGAGTATCACTGCTGTGTTTGTTCACTTTTTGTTCCTTTTTTTTTTTTTTTTCTGGCCAGTCCTGGGCCTTGGACTCAGGGCCTGAGCACTGTCCCTGACTTTTTGCTCAAGGCTAGCACTTTGCCACTTGAGCCACAGTGCCACCTCTGGCCATTTTCTATATATGTGGTGCCGGGAAATCGAACCTAGGGCTTCATGTATACGAGGCAAGTACTCTTGCCACTAAACCATATTCCCAGCCCCTGTTCCATCTTTTTGTACCCCCCTCTTACCCTCCCAAAGACAAACAACCAAAAGGAAAATACAATAAAAACAGCAACAAGAAAAATATGTTGGGAGTTCATTTCATAAATTATTTTATATGATCATATGTACATAGCTATGGAGTCTTTGTGATTCTCTCCTAAGCATATCCTTTGGTCTCAACTGTGTAACTGTCTAGAGACCTGTATATTTTATGATGTTCCAGTGTTGTTTTTATTTTATTTTTTACCATCCAGTGTGTTTACTTGCAGATTTATAGGCACATTCTAGTTACCATAAACGAGGGAAACCATGTAACCTACATTTCTTTGGGTCTGGCTTACTTTGCTTAATTTAATTTTTTTCCAAGTCTTTCCATTTCCTTACAAATTAACAATATTATTCTTTCTGATGAAAGACTAGAATTCCATTGCATTGAATACTTTGTTGTTGCTGGTGGTGGTTGTGGGCTCAAACTCAGGGCCTGCACATTGTCCCTGAGCTTTTTTTTGCTTAAGGCTAGTAGTCTATGTAGTAGTGTCACTTCTGGTTTTCTGGTAGTTAACTGGAGAAAAGAGTCTCATAGATTTTCCACCAAGGGACTGGCTTTAAACCACATCCTCAGATCTCAGCCTCCTGAGTAGCTAGGATTACAGGCAACTGGAGACCAGCTGAATACACTTTTTTTTTTTGGCCAGTCCTGGGCCTTGGACTCAGGGCCTGAGCACTGTCCCTAGCTTCCTCCCGCTCAAGGCTAGCACTCTGCCACCTGAGCCACAGCGCCCCTTCTGGCCGTTTTCCATATATGTGGTGCTGGGGAATCGAACTGAGAGCTTCATATGTAGGAGGCAAGCACTCTTGCCACTAGGCCATATTCCCAGGCCCTGAATACACTTTTTAAAAATCAAGTATTAACATCTACTTAGCTTTCACTATGTTCCAAAAGTTAGCCTATTGTTCTGAAAAATCACTGAAAAAAAAAAAAAGATTCAAGGGGAGACTTGAGACTTTTTTCTATGGAAAATAAACCAGTACAGTTACACAAAGACAGAAGGATTTAAATCCAAGTTTATGTGACTTTGTCATCACAAATTGTATACCAAAAACTAAGGACCCAGATTGTAAAAATTTCTAAATATTTGGGAAGCTTAAAGATAACATTATGAACAAATCTCTTCCAAGGGCAAATCTATAAGAAATGTGGTTTTATGACTTTGCTTGGGACCAGCTGGACTTAATTTTTCAAGAAAAAAATAGGGCCCACCACTTGGCGTTAGAGGCTTAGTCATAACACTCAGGTCACAGAACACCAGCCAGTAAGTAGATGAAAGCCTCAGACAACGAGTTCAAGTCCTGGTCCTGGTCTCAAAAAAGGAATGGATTTAAAAAAATATGTGGTACCTATACAAAGTGGAATTTTACACAGCCATTAGAAAGAATTACATTACACCATTTGCAAGGCAATGGATGGCCCTAGAACAAATCATGCTAAGTGAAGTAAGCGAAGCTCAGAGAGAAAAACAGCACGTTTTCACTCATATGAGGTTATGCCTAAAATACACTGGGGCATGATAAACTATATAGGACTCTAGGCATGCACACATAGTGAGGCCAATCAAAGCCTATGAGCCTTTGATCATAAATAGTATTTATCAAAATAAACTCCAGGAAATGGAAACAAGAGCTTTGTTGTTTTCTTTTTGTTTGTTTCTTTATCTGTCTTTGGGAGGGAAAGGGGGCACAGAAATGGACAAAGGGTGAACAAATACATCAGTGGTATTCACTAGACACTATGTTGGGAATGAACTATGCAACCTGTGGGTGGGGATAGGAGAGAAAAACTGGAAGTAGAAAGTGAAGGAAGGGGTAACATTGTCCAAAAAGAAATGTACTTATTACCTGACTTATGAAACTAATCCTTCTGTACAACACCTTTATAATAACAATTTAAAAAATAAAATTTTGTTAAAAAGGTAAGAAACACACAAAAAAAACAGCATACAATCAAAAGTAAAGGGAACCACCCAAAACAGGCACACAACCAAAAAATAATCCAGGAATTCATTAAGAAATTATTATTCAAATGAATATTACAATACCTGTTTTGGAGGAATTGCATCCTGAGAGACTGGGTCAAGAGTCATAAATTTTTTATCTCTAACAATACTGAGGACATCATAGAGCACACACATTTCTGTCAGAGCACTTCTCAAATTGTTCCTCACTGAGTCCCAAGGCCATAAGGAAGGTTGAAATTTTACTAACCCTAAAAAGAGAAAGAAGACAGACAAATTATTACACTGAATAGAAGACAGAAAAATCATGGTTTAAATTTTTGTTCTTTTGTTTTGTCTGTCGTGTGGCTTGAGCTCTGGGCCTGTGCATTGTCCCTGGGCTCTTCAGCTCAAGGCTAGAGCTCTACCACTTGAGTCATAGTGCCACTTCTGGTTTTCTGGTGGTTAACTGGAGACAGTGTCTCATGGACCTTCCTGCACGAGATGGCTTTGAACCACTATCCTCAGATCTAAAAGGAAAACTATTTTTCTTTCAAACAACCCCCTTTTACCTCATTGCTCTCCTCCCTCCCTTCCTTCCATTTTTTTTTTTTTTTTTTTTTTTTGTGCCAGTACTGGGGCTTGAACTCAAGAGCCTGCCTGGGTGCTGTCCTCAAAGCCAGGGCACCACCATTTGAGCAGCAGCTCTGCTCCACTCCCGGATTTTTTGGGTGGTTAATTGGAGATAAGGGCCTCACGTATTTTCATGCCCAGGCTGGCTTCCAACTGCGATTCTCAGATCTTAGCCTCGTGAAAAGCTGGGATAACAAGCCTGGGCCAGTGGCACCTGGTTCCTTCATACTTTCTTGAATGCTTGTCAACACTTAATATAACCTGCTTGCTAGAGCAAAACAAAAGGATGTCTCCTTTTTACAGTTTAAATCTGCCACTAAAACATCACAGGTAGGCACTCAATTATGTTTCGAATTTATGCAAGCTTTTGTGTGTGCCAGTACAGGAACTTGATCTCCAGTTCTGGGTATTGTTCCTCGGCTGTTTCCATTCAAGGCTAGCCACCACCAAAGCAACAGCTCAACTGGGGACGAGTCTCAGTGTGTCCTGCTCAGTCTGGCTTCTAACTGGGATCCTCAGGCTGCTTTGGCGTTAGGATCACAGGCGGGAACCACGGGTGCCGGGCGGGCCTTTGAATAAACTGCGCCCTTCCTTCAGCATTTACACCCGACACCTGAACAGATGTAAATTTCCGGGGCAGAGGTTCAAAAGGCCGAGTGCTCGCGCACGGAGCCTCAGCCCCGATCTGGAAGGAGCCGTCCACGGCCTCTCCTACCTTCCTCGTCGTCGGGGTCAGCGCTCGCGCCCGGCCAGTCCTGCGCGTCGCCCTCGGGCCCCGCTGCCTCCTCCTCCTCGGAGCCCGAGCCCTGGCTGAAGTCGATGCGCTGGGCCAGGCGCGCCAGATTCTGGGACATGGACAGCGGCTGCAGGTACGTCTCCGTGCCATCCAGGCCCACCTCCTGCACCTGCTTCTCGCAGGCCGATTCGATGCTGATGCGCACCGCGCGCACCCCGGACATGCTGCCGCCGCCCGGGACCCCGAGGGGTCCAGCCGGAGGGGAGAAGCCCGGGCGCCTGGGCGGACCGCGGGACACCGAGCGAGACCCGCGGAGCCCGCGGCGCCCACACAGCCACGGAGCACGCGCGCTGCACGGCTCCCAGAGAGCACCGCGAGACTCCGCCCGTCCCGCGGGTCTCACGGCAGGAAGTGCGTGCGCGCGCGGAGATCCCCGGGAGGATTTCCGGCCGGGTGAGCTTCCGACCAGGACCGGAAGGCCTCCGGCCAGTGATTGCATCGACTGCTCCAAGAGGACAGGCGAGTCTCGGCCCGTCTGCGCTTTATTTATTCTTGAAAGTTTTAGTAGGAACTTATTTCAGTGCAACAGAGCTAAAAATAGGGAGAACTTTAGGGGAAATAGAGACGTTTCCTGCTCCCTGTTCAGGAAATGGGAGCCTGGCCTCCATGGTTTTCACCTATAATCCTAGCTACTCTGTAGGCTGAGATCTGAGGATCGACTTCAAAGCCAGCCAGGCGGGAAAGTCCTCCAGTCTAATCTCCAGTCAACCCACAAAAAGCTGTAAGTGGAAGCGTGGCTCAGGTGGTAGAGCGACCATGTGAGGCTCGGAGTTCAAACCCCGGTACTAGCGCACACAAAAAAACAAAACCCAAAAGACCCTCCTTATTTGCATTTTAAGAAGTGTTAGCTGCTTGAAAGTGATTCAAGGTCACGACAATAAAAGAACTCAGTGGATTCTATTTTGACGAGAGTCCTGTGACGCTGAGACTTGACACCTAGAGTAGAAACATGTTTGGTGATGTATAAACTTAAAGACACAATGCCGGGTGCCGAATGCTTGTAATCCTAGCTACTCAGGAAGCTGAGATGATAGTGGTTTGAAGCCAGCAGGAAAGTATGTGAACTCTTATCTCCAATTAACCATAAGAAGCAGGAGGCTGGAGCTGTATAGTTCCAGTGTTATAGCACTAGCCTTGAGCACAAAAAGCTCAGGGATAGCGACCAGGCCCAGAGTTCAATCTCCACAACCCCACAACTGGGGGGGGGGGGGGGGGGAGACACAATTGGAAGAAAACAATCATGCTCATCACCACCTAAAGTTAAATTGCGTATGCTTTGAATAAGGAGACTGGGGCTAAATAACATGCCTTGTTCTTACAGCCATCCTGGTGTCTTTCTGGGTGGTGGGGGCTTTTCACCTGCCTTTGAAAGGCCTAGAAGTGAGATATGTACCATTCTTTGGATTGCAGATGTCATGCTGTTTAGCCCCAGGAGAGCTTTGCTATTATCTTCCTAGATAGTTTGTAACCACCTCTGTATATAACTTTTATAATGACAATACTTTAAAAAAAATTAATATTTGTCAAAATGAACTCTAGGAAATGGTACAAAGGTTTTTCTGTTGTTGGTGGTGTTGACCAAAAAGAAATGCACCCTTTATCTGACTTAAGTAACTGTAACCCCTCTGTACATTACCTTTATAGTAACAATACAAATAAAATAATATGATTCTGGTATCACACTCAGCCTTCCTTCTGTTGGGCAAGCCCTGTGCCAATGGGGGTAATCCTCATCAGTCTTAACCTTGCTTGGGATGTTTCATCCTAAACCACAAGTCATCTGACTCATCTGTGTGGGGTGGGCTGAAACCTCTATCCTGGGTTCAATCAACAGAACCACAAAAACAAGAATAGAAGTTTTAGATTAAGCCAGTAGTGGGGGTATACGCCTACGACCCCAGTACTCAGGAAGCTGAGCCCAAGACCAGCCTAGATCCTGTCTCAAAACAGTTAACTAGGGAAACTTCAGTCACCTGTCAAAGAGGGAAAGCAGAATCAATAATTCACTCTCTATAGAAAATACTCCAGTCATATCCCCTTCTTATACCAGAAGGGGGAAGAGGAAGCTTACAAATTGATTAAATATGTACATTGGAAGAAGTTTCTAAACTGTAATCCTAGCTACTCAGGAGGCAGAGATAACAAGGATTTTGGTTGCAAACTGGCACAGGCAGCAAAGTCCTAGAGATTATCTCCAATTAATCACCAAATTGTGGTTCAAGTTGTACTGTGCCAGCCTTAAGCAATAAAGCTAAGGGAGAGTGCCCTGGCCCTGATTCTAAGCCCCAGTACTGATTAATACTGATTAAAACAAACAAACAAAAAAAAACTAAGAAAACTTCATTTAGTTAGGATCAGGTATAGTAGTTCTCACTTGTAATCCTAGCTACGTGGAAATAGAGATGTGGAGGATCATGATTAGAGGCCAACCCATGCAAGAAACAATATCAAGATATAAAATGCAAACAATCCAAATACACTATTGATTATATGCTTAATACTATATTGTTCCTAAATTAACACATTGTTGACATTGCTAAAAGTGGAAAATTGGCTTCTAGCTAGTATTATTAAGAAAACCAAGGGGCTGGGAATGTGGCTTATTGGTAGAGTTCTTGCCTAGCATGCAGGCAGCCCTGGGTTTGATTCCTCAGTATCACACACACAGAAAAGGCCCAAAGTGATGCTGTGGCTCAAGTGGTGAGTGCTAGTCTTGAGCAAAAGAAGCTCAGGGATGGGAACAAAGCCCTGAATTCAAGCCCCAGGACTGGCAAAAAAAAAAAAAAAAAAAGGAAAAAAGATCAGGTACCACTGAACCACTGACTTCCACCTGTAATCTTAGTTACTTAGGAGGCTGAGATCTGAGAACTAAGGTTTGAAGTTAACCCAGGAAGAAAAGTCATAGAGACTATCTCCAATTAACCAGCAAAAAGCCAGAATGGAGTTGTGGCTCAAGTGGTAGAGATCAGCAGTGAGCAAAAAGGTGGAGTAAATTACAGCCTTTCACCCCGAGTTCAAGCCTGAACCCAGTGTACACTGATGCACACAGACACACAAACATACACAGAACACCAAGGAAAATCTCACACATTGTAATCAGTAAAAAGGTGTGATTTTCTATTTCATATAGACAGTGATTCATGTTCAGCAACAATCTCACTGAAGAATACAGTATGTGATATTGTCACATCAATGTATTTTGATGCTGGTTTCTACCCCTCCCCCTTCTTGCAAACAACCAATAAGGTACAAACTTCTTCTGACTGCCAGTCACAATAAGGGAAGAATCTTGGCTAATCAACATGTTGCTAATATTTGTGAAGTAAATTCTCAATATGGCATAACTTCACCTAAAGAGTGACAGCCTCCCCACTGCTCACTTTGTTCCATGAAAAAATCTATATTCTGATTTCTAGAGTGGGCTTTTAAAAATTCAGTACAAAAATTCAACAAGCATCAATATGATAATGATCTTTTTCAAAAAACCTGAAAATCTGCTTATTCGTTGTCAGACTAATTTGAAATTTTAAGTGTTACTCAGACATGTTTCTATTAGATAGTAAGAATTAGAATCATTAAATGACTATATGATTTACCATGATTCCTGTTCATGTTCATAGTTGATATATAATTATAAACTAGGCTGTGCTGATATTGAAGAACAAAAAATGATGCTGATTCAATGAGTACATAAAAAAGAAAATAAACTTCAATTACATATCTTTGTTCCCAGTAAACTCTTTCAGACAATGAAGTAACCTATGTCAATATAACCCTTCCTTTCACATACTATTAAAATAGGATGATAGTAGAAACATAATTTCTATTGGATTTTATGTTGATGTCAATTAACAAGCTGATCAATTTGAATAGTTTTTTTCTAAATGAGCATCAGCTGACTTAGTCTCTTCCAAATGAGTGAGTCTCTTTTGGCTGATCAATTCTGTAGAGAAGCTGGGCAGGTGAGAAGTAGCCGATATACTCCACCGTGTCTGGGGTGATGTCACAGTGGTAATGTCCACCTTCTCCATGATGACTGAAGAAGTGAGTGTGTTCCAGGCGCAAATCGAGCCCCTGGGACAACAGAGAAATAACCTGTTAGCATGCACGGTAGTTACTTTGATGAGAATTTTGAGGATAATGGGTATAGTATCTCATGTCTGTAATCCTAACTGGTCAAGAGGCAGAGAGTGGGAGTACCATGATTTGAAGCTAGCCGAGCAAAAAGTTCTCAATCAACACCCCATCTTTGTCTTTTGGTATTGGGGATTGAACCCAGAGCACTGCACCTGCTAGGCAAGTACTTTGCCAATGAGCTACATCTGAGCCCATAAACACCCCATCTTAGCCAGGAAAAAGCTAGATGTGCCAGGGAAGGCCTATAATCCTGGCTATGTAGGAAGCCAGGACTGAAGATCAAGAAGGCCTGGGCAAATTTAGTAAGACCCTATTCAAAACCTAACAGAATCGGTAAGAGCTGGGGACACGGTCCAAGTGGTAGAGCATTTGTGTAATGAGTGCAGAAGCCTTGAGTGCAAAAGCAGTACCCTTTTTTTTTTTTTTTTTGCCAGAATCTAGGGCTTCATGTATGAGGCAAGCACTCTTGCCACTAGGCCATATTCCCAGCTCCCCCGCCTCCCCAAATAATGATTTTTGTTGTTTAAGAAGCTTTTATTTTTTGCCAGTCTTGGGCTTGAACTCAGGGCCTGAGCACTGTCCCTGGCTTCTTTTTGCTCAAAGCTAGCACTCTACCACTTGAGCCACAGCGCCACTTCTGGCCTTTTCTATATGTGGTGCTGAGGAAATAAACCTAGGGCTTCATGTATACGAGACAAGCACTCTACCACTAGGCCATATTCCCAGTCCTTGTTTAAAAAGTTTTAAGGACAGATTTTTTTCATTTACATTACAAAAGTTTTGGGTTTTTTTTTTTGTTTTTGGTGTGTGTTGTGTGTATATAACAGAGTCTCAAGGTAACTCAGGTCTAGAACTTGTGATTCTCCTATCCCTAATTCCTAAATGTTAGGATTATAGGTCTGTACCACCATGCCAAGAATTGTGATTATTTTTCTTTTGTAGTGCTGACCATCAAACCTAGGGCCTCACATATGCTAATCAAGCATTCTGCCACTAAGCTACATCTCAAGCCCCAATATTTTTTTTTAATTTTTCATTTCTTTTTTTTTTGTAGGACCAAGGGCTATATGCTGATAGGTGAACATTATACCACTTAGCTGCATCCATGTATTTTTTTTTAAAAAAGCAGTATAAGCACATGATTCCAAACATGAAAGGATGCCTTCAGTAAAAGGATCCCTTCCTTAACTTTACCATTCATTTCCTTTCCTTTCACACAACAAATATAAGTAGTTTCTTACATAGCTTTCCAGAAATACTTACTTTTTTTTCCTCTTTGCACTCAACTTGTAGCATTCTCTGTACATGGTTCTACATACTGTTTTCTTACTCAACAATATAGCTTTGAGAATGTGTTTGGTGTTGATACTGGGACTTGAACTCAAGTCCTGGATGCTAACCCTTAGCTTCTTTGCTCAAGGCTGGTATTCTTAACATTTGGGCCACAGCTGCACTTCTGGCCTTTTGGTGGTTAATTGGAGATAAGAGTCTCACTGACTTTTTGCCTGGGATCAACTTGAACCATGATTCTCAGATCTGCCTCCTAAATAGCTAGGATTACAGATGTGAGCCACCAGCAACTGTCTGGTCTATATTAATTTTTATCCAGTGTGTAGAATTAGAATATAAACATTAAATAAGACAGAAGCAATAGATTCTATTTATGTTTCTACTATTTCATTGCATGGCTTTATGTCTTACTGAAAATACTTGTTGCTTCACTTTCTCAAAAGTAAAATCTGCTCTGCCAAACTCAGGGCAGGAAGCCTTATCTTTCAAGAAAATTGTAAAGCTTATTTTAGTCCTTAAATAACAGAACAAAAAAGTACCTAATTCTAAAAGAATATTCTAACATCAAGCTATCACTACAGTATACTGTAATATAAAAGACAGCATAAACTTACTGGGTCTCTGGAGACAAAAACTGGAAGACAAACCAGAGGAGCCTTCATCTCATAAAAATGCAGCCATTTATTCACTTGTTCATCAGAGTCCAGTGGGCAGGAGGAAAATTCTGCAGGCTGTAACAACAAATTATTAAACAGGTAAACATATGGAGTATCATGAAAATTAAAGTTCTTTTTATAATGGCATAATTTGATTCAGTTATACTTTTTTTGTTTGTTTTGTGTTTTTGCCAGTCCTGGGGCTTGAACTCAGGGCCTGAGCACTGTCTCTGGCTTCTTTTTGCTCAAGGCTACCATAGCGCCACTTCTAGCTTTTTCTATATATGTGGTGCTGAGGAATCGAACCAAGGGCTTCATGTATATGAGGCAAGCACTTTACCACTAGGCCATATTCCCAGCCCCTCAGTTATACTTTTAAGCCCTCTTACACACTGTACTGACTGTTTTGGTCTTATTATTATTATACCCAACTTTTCAAAAAAAATAGTGATTCACTTGGAGCCAGTAGCTCATGAATGCAATCCTAGCTACTCAGGAGGCTGAGATCTGAGGATCACAGTTCCAAACCAACCCTGGCAGTAAAGTCAGTGAGACTTTTTTTTGTTGTTGTTGTTGGTCATGGGGCTTCATCAAGGCTCAAGACGAGTGCTCTACCACTTGATCTATAGCTCCACTTCTGGCTCCCGAGAGGCACTGCCCGGTGCCTCTCAACTTTTTATCATAATGTTCAAAAGTTTTGGAGGTGTGTGGTGCTTTGGATTAAACCTAGGAGGTTAATGGGGTATCTTGTATGCATATGGGAAAATGTCACAATGAAAACCCCCTTGTATAACCAACATTTGTTTTGTTGTTTTTTTAATTAAATTTTATTGACAAGGTGTTGTGCAAACGGGGTACAGTTTCCAATCTTTGTTAATAAAAAGAAATTTTGGGTTGGAGAAGATGGCGCTGCCACAGTAGGGAGGCACCCCAACTCGCTCCAACTGAATAGCGAGCTGGGAACTCCAGCACCCAACACCCCATCAAGAACCCAGCAAAACCAGCAGCCAGAAGCAATAGAAAAAACGCAGGAAACGAAAAAGAACAAAAAAAGAAGAGCCTATAACCTGCGCAGAGCCAGAAAATCTCCGGGGTACCCGCCCCCCACCCACCGACCCTGGCCCGAACAGGGCCAGGCTGGGAAAGGGGACCCGGCGCCGGCAAACCGACTGCTGAAAAGTCACGCCAGGAGCGCGGAGTCCAGACAGCAAGAGCTCCACGTACCCCAGGGGGAGCGCGGACCAATCCAGACAGACGGCAGCAACGGGAGGCACAGGACCGCAGGGCCGGGATTGGACGTGAGCGGCGGGGGAACCAGGCGATGCAGAATGGGAGAGCCTGGGCCCGCCACCACCAAAAGACCAAGCGCCGCACCCCAGCACCAGAGCCCCGAAGGGCCAACAACAGCGCGAGACACACAAATGATCCAGGACCAGTAAATTCCCCATTACCCCCTCCCCCTACGGGAGACCAGCTATCAGAGACCCAAACCCTACAAAGAAGCTAGAGCTCCCTCCCTCCCCCTTCCCTCCCCGAGGGAACAAAGAACCACCAAATCAGGTGGCAAAAGGTCCCTTCAGACTCTGGGAGGACACCGGAGCTAGCAGAGGAGGGGCGGAGCAGCGCCAAGACAGCAGAGGAGCCTGAACCGGCTACACCGGCCCTGCCCCCTTCCCAACAGGAGACCGGCAGGCATTAGAAGCCCCACCTGAGGCGCCTGGGCCTTGCGGACTTTTTGAACAAAAGTCACAGGCGCGCTGGTGGGCAATGCCAGCCCAGCAGGGACACCTGGGCCCGATCACATGCCCCCCTCGCAGCGGAGGCGCAGTCTGTGGGCGCCAACCCACGCCCGGGCACTTGATCCCACTGGAGCCCACACATACCGACCCCCACAGCAAACTCACAGGAGGGCACAAGCACACCCCAACGACCCCGGGCTCGCTCTGGTAGGCATACGCCACACAGGTGGGCAGGGCCCCCCCAGCAGCAGCGCCCGCTCTGATAGGCGCACCCGCACAGGAGGGCAGAGCCACCCAGCAGCAGCGCCCACTCAGATTGGCAAATTTCACACAAGTGGGTGGGCCGCCCCTCAACAACACCAGCCCCGGAGCAATCCACACAGGAGGGTGAACCACCTGAGAGGAAAAAAGAACCAAAGAAGAGAAAAGCCTCCACGCCACGCTGAATCAGCGACCAGCAAACCTCCACCAGGGGCACGCTAGGGTCAGCACAACACAGCGGCAGGACACTATCCTGCAGAGAAAGACACAGAACCTACCCACCCCCAAGTGCAGGGAGGGTGACCACCTCGGCAACAACCGAGATGGTCACGCTCAACCATTGGGCAGTAAGGATCAACAGCCAAGCTCAAACCCAGAGCCAGGACACAAACAAGTCTCCCACTGACGGACCAGCAGGAACCAGCACAAAGCCAAACCAGGGAAGCCACACACAGATCTCCAGATGAGCAAATCACAAAGAAATATAACTAATTTCATCAAAGGGCAAGGCAACTTGCCAGCTCCAAAAAGCAGCACGACTCGAGATGGAGAATAAAAAAATCAACTGAGGCTTTGTTAGCAGAAATGATGGAAAGCCTCAGAAACGAAATCAGAAAACAATTCCAGGAATCCAAGGCCCAGGACTGGCCAAAAAAAAAAAAAAAAAAAGAAAGAAAATTATACATCATGACCAAGTAGGCTTCATCCCACAGTCACAAGGATGGTTCAACATCCGTAAATCAATCAATGTAATTCACCACATAAACAGAACTAAAATCAAGAATCACATTGTTATCTCAGTGGATGCCCAAAAAGCCTTTGACAAAATACAACATCCATACCTATTAAAAGCTCTGGAGACAACAGGAATAGATAGAACATTCCTCAAAACAATAAAAACTATATACAATAGACCAACTGCTAACATCATATTTAATGCAGAGAAACTGAAATCATTCCCCCTAAACTCAGGAACCAGACAAGGATGCCCACTCTCCCCACTTCTTTTCAACATAGTGCTGGAATCCCTAGCCATAGCAATAAGGCAAGAGGAGGACATCAAAGGGATCCACATCATCTAGGAAGAAATCAAGCTATCCCTATTCGCAGACGACATGATCTTATATCTGAAGGACCCAAAAAACTCAGTCCCCAAACTCCTACACCTAATAAACCATTTTGGCAAAGTAGCAGGATACAAAAACAATCCACAAAAGTCAGCAGCTTTTCTGTACACCAGCAATGTACAAGCAGAAAAGGAAATTATGGAAACAATTCCATTTACAGTAGCCAGAAAAAGAATAAAGTACCTAGGGATCAATCTAACCAAGGATGTGACGGACCTATTTAATGAGAACTATAAAAATCTAATAAGAGAAATCAAAGAAGACACAAGGAGATGGAAAGACCTCCCATGCTCATGGGTAAGCAGAATCAATATAGTGAAAATGGCCATATTGCCCAAATTGTTATACAAATTCAATGCAATCCCTATCAAAATCCCAGTTACATTCTTCACTGAAATAGAGAAAGCAATCCATAAATTCATATGGAACAGCAAAAGACCTAGAATAGCCAAAGCAATTCTAGGCAAAAAAAGCAGTGCAGGAGGTATCACAATACCAGACTTCAAGCTCTACTATAGGGCCATCATAACAAAAACAGCCTGGTATTGGTATAAAAACAGACCGGAAGACCAATGGATCAGAATTGAAGATCCAGAAATAAAACCACACTCTTACAGTCAGCTGGTATTCGACAAAGGAGCTAAAGACATACAATGGAATAAACATAGCCTCTTCAACTACTGGTTCTGGGAGAACTGGACAGCCATATGCAGAAAACTCAAAGTAGACCCAAGCCTATCACCATGCACCAAGATCAACTCAAAATGGATCAAAGACCTCAATATCAAACCTGAATCCTTGAAACTACTGAAGGACAGAGTAGGAAAGATGCTAGAACTTATAGGCACAGGAAGGAACTTCCTGAATATAGTCCCAGGGGCACAACAAATAGGGGAGAGATTCGACAAATGGGACTACTACAAATTAAAAAGTTTCTGCACAGCTAAGGACATAGCCACCAAAATAGAAAGACAGCCAACCATATGGGAAGGGATCTTTACCAGCACAGCAACAGACAAAGGCCTAATATCTGTCATCTACAGAGAACTCAAAAAACTAAGCCCCTCCAAGCCCAATAAACCAATTAGGAAATGGGCAAAGGAGCTCAAGAGAGACTTCACAAGAGAAGAGATAAAAATGGCAAAGAAACATATGAGGAAATGTTTAACATCCCCGGTAGTAAAGGAAATGCAAATAAAAACAGCCCTGAGATACCACCTCACTCCAGTTAGAATGGCCTATACCCTGAACTCAGGCAACAACAAATGCTGGAGGGGGTGCGGGGAAAGAGGAACCCTTCTCCATTGTTGGTGGGAGTGCAAATTAGTACAACCACTTTGGAGAACAGTATGGAAGTTTCCCAAAAAGCTCAATATAGACGTACCCTATGACCCAGCCATTCCACTCCTAGGCATCTACCCGGAACAACAGGCCCCAAGATATCAAAAAGACATTTGCACTTCCATGTTTATCACTGCACAATTCACAATAGCCAAAATATGAAAACAACCCAGATGCCCCTCCACAGATGAATGGATCCAAAAAATATGGTACCTATACACAATGGAATACTACATAGCGATTAGTAATGGTATACTGTTATTCGCAGGGAAATGGTCAGAACTTGAACAAATAATGTTGAGCAAGACAAGCCTAGAACACAGAAAACAAAGGGGCATGATCTCCCTGACATATGACTGTTAAGATGGGGTGACGGAGAGACAGTAGAGACCAGGTCTGTGAAACCAAAAACTACTTGTCAAATGGTATTTCCCACAGGATTGGGTCAGTGACCCAACACTATGTAACTAAAACCAAACAACTACTCAACATATAAAGGTCAAAAATTGACCTCTCAGTGGAATACAATAGCTCAAAAGCTATGTATGTACGTTCATATAAGACTACTGTCGACATATTGTCTAATGTCGACATTACATTTAAAGCCCTAGGTGAATTTTCTTGGGCATAGGCCACTTGGCTACTGTATATGTTCTTGGTACATTGTGTATTGTATATATGTCTACCTGACCTAGGGAAGGGAAAAAAAAACAGGGTGTAAGATATCACAAGAAATGTACACACTGACCTACTATGTAACTGTACCCTTTTTGCCAACACCTGGTCAAAAAAATTTTTGTTTAATTAATAAAGATATTACAAAAAAAAGAAATTTTGACATAAAAGATAGAATAAAAGCCGGGTGCAGTGGCTCCTGCCTGTAATCCTAGCTACTCAGGAGGCTGAGGTCTGAGGATCCCAGTTTAAAGCCAGTATAGGCACGAAAACTTGTGAGACTCTTCTATTTCCAATTAACTAAAAAGCCAGAATTAGAGTTCAAGTAGTATATTACCAGCCTTTAGTAAAAGAGCTCAGAGATAAAGAGAAGAGAACAGGCCCCGAATTCAAGCCCCAGGACTGGTGTATACATACACATACACACACACACACACAAAACTATACACAACCATTTTGAAATTAACCAAGAAAATAAAAGACTTATTTATAGACAACACTGCTGAAAGAAATAAAGATGTGTGTGTGTGTGTCCATGTATGCTTGTCCTGGGGTTTGAACTCAGGGTACTGTTTCTGAGCTGTTTTGCTGAAGGTTGGCCCTCTACCACTCAAGCTACAGCTCCACTTCTGGTTTTTGGTAGTTATTTTGAGATCTGGTAGTTATTTGGAATCTCATGGACTTTTCTGTATGGGTTGGCGTGGAACCACAATCCTCCTATCTCTGCCTCCTGAGTAGTAGTATTATACATGTGAACCACTGATGCCCAGAAAGAAGAGTTTTGTAAGAAGGAAAACATCTTGTGTTTGGGGACTCGATGACTTGCTGAGGTACTTCAGGGCTGAGGCATTACCTCAGTGATAGGCCATTTGCCTATGATGTGTAAGGCCTATTCTTTTTTTTTCTTTATTGTCAAAGTGAAGTACAGAGGGGTTACAGTTTCATATGTAAGGCAGTGAGTACATTTCATGTTCAACTTGTTACCTCCTCCCTCATTTTTCCCCCACCTCCTTCCCCTTTCCCTTTCCCCCCTATGAGTTGTACAGTTGGTTGTGTAAGGCCTATTCTTTGATTAGCACCACTAATAATGGGTAAATTACCCATAGGTAAATTACTTCCCATAGGGGAATGTACTCATTGGTATCAATGGTAAAGTGCTTGCCTGGTATGTGTAAGGCCCTGGGTTCAGTCCCCAGGAAAACACACACACACACACACGAAAGCTGAATATGGTTTCCATGAGTGAAGGAGAGCTAGGTAAAAGTTGAAGCTGAATATGGTTTCTATGAGTGAAGGAGAGGTAGATAAAGTTGATCGATAATATGTTTTACTTAGACTTAGACACACACACACACAAACACACACGAAGTTGAAAGCAGAATATGGTTTTCATGAGTGAAGGAAAGCTGGGTAAAGTTGATTGATAATATGTTTTACTTAGATAGGGGTAAGAAATCCTGGTGAGCTATGATAACTAAAAGCAATGATAATATACTGTACATTTTTTAAAGCTACAAAAAATGGATTTTGAATGTGTAATCCATATTGGTTAGTCTTGTCAAATACATTTAAGCTAATTTAAACATGATACAATGCATCAAATCCCCAGAAATGTGTGATTTTATATTAACATTTGTGAGGTGTATATGTGTGTGTGATGCTGGGGCTCAAACACAGGGCCTAGACACTTTCCCTTAGCTTTTTGCTGAAGGCTGCTATTCTACCCTGTGAGCCACAGTTCTGCTTCTGACTTATTGATAGTTAATTGGAGATAAGCAAGTCACAGACTTTCTCTCCTGCTCTGGTTTTCAACCTGGATCCTCAGCTCTAGACTAGCTAGGATTACAAAAGGTAATTCACTGGTGTCTGGATTTATGTTAAAATTTTTAAAAATTAGTTAAAATGAAAATAATGTGAAAAGATGTTAAACATCACTAATCATTAGGGAAATTAAAATGACAAGGAGACAGTACGTTAACCCGGTGGAATGGCTATTATTATAAAACCCTTAAATAACAAGCATTGGCTATGATGTACAGAAACTGAAACTCTTGAGCACTGCTGAAAGTAAAATGGTGCAGCCACTGTGGAAGATGATATGGAAGATATGGCCTGTCTTCAAATAATGAAAACTGTCAGGACACAGTGCACAGCTCAAGTGGTAGCACATTTGACTAGTATGTATGAGATACTGGGCCAACTAAAGCATCAGCAAAAACGAAACAAAACAAAACAAAACCCACAAAGCCTATTGAAATCAACATTGTGGGGAGAGGTAGTGAGATGGGGTTGTAAATGAGTGGAAAAGGGAATGGTGGACAAATACAATATACATATCTGATCAACAAGTGGGAAATAGGGCTGGGGATGTGGCTTAGTGGTACAAGTGCTTGCCTAGCATGCATGAAAAGCCACTAGTGGTGCTCTGGCTCAAGTGGTAGAATGCTAGCCTTGAGCAGAAGTAGCTCAGGGACAGTGCCCAAGCTCTTAAATTCAAGCCCCAGGACTGGCACACACACAAAAATACATGAGCCTGGGGAGAAGGAGTAGAGCAGGTGGGGGAAAGACAGGAGGGGTGACTCTGCTCAAGGAGCACCGGATAGATACATAAATGGACACATTAAATTGTAAGTCCTTTATACAATCGTTTGAGGATTGAAAGATACAAATAAAAATCTAAAAGAAAATTGCAATACTTTTACTAGACGTTATCTCAAAATATGATGCGTAAAATTTTTTTGTTTTATTTTTATTTTTGCCAGACTTGGGGCTTGGATTCACGGCCTGAGCACCGTCCCTGGCTTCCTTTTTGCTCAAGGCTAGCACTTTACCACTTGACCATAGCACCTCTTCAGCTTTTTCTGTTTATGTGGTGCTGAAGAATTGAACCCAGGGCTTTATGCATGCAAGGCTAGCACTCTACCACTAAGCCATATTCCCAGCCCTGATGTGTAGAATTTTTATATTCAAATTTTCAAGTAACAGATTCACAACAAAAGAGTGTCTTTAGAGATGGTGAGTATAGGTACATACACACAGCAATCCATGCAACATACATTGAGCTCTTACCATAATGTGAGCCTTTACTTTTCCCTTCTGAACCAGAAACGTGCCTCCCATCCCTACTGGTTTGTTTTCATAATGGTTTTCTAGAGCCTGTCTCATACACGTCACAAAGTTAAGCTGTCCAGTTCTTCTTTTGGCTTTTACTTCAATGACCTACACAAATAAGCACACCATTAAGTAAGCTGAAAAATTTGCAGTGGTTAACTACTTAAAGGTAGCATTATCTAAGTGCCATCAAGAAAATATTCGCATTTGTTCAGTGCATCTAAGTGTGAGTTGAGATGTCTCAATCCTCTGAAACACTTCTTAATCAATCATACGCACATATATACACATTACATGTATATGTGTGCATGTGTGTGTGTGTGTGTGTAACTTTGAATACTCTTTTCTTTTCCTCCCTTTTTTTTTAACCCTCCCTCCCTTTCTCACTCCTTTTTCTGTGTGTGTGTATGTGCGCCAATCCTGAGGCTTGTAAGCGTTTTGCTCAAGGATAGTGCTTTACCACTGAGCCAAGGGTCCACTTCCAGCTTTTTGGTAGAGAACTGGAGATGAGAGTCCATGGACTTTCCTGCCTGGGCTGGCTTTGAACCGTGACCCTCAGGTCTCAGCCTCCTGAGTACCTAGGATTACAAGCATGAACCCCAGGTAGCCAGCTAGAATTCTGTGTTTTTGTGGACAAAAATCACCTTGCCAGGTTGGCCCTCACTGGCAAAAAGATTAGCCAGTAATGCACATCCAAAACCATGGTATTTCTCACTGTATTTCTCTAGTAAGCACCCTCCATCATCAGGGCTAATCCGTGCAAAGTAACTTCTGTTCACAGGAGGGTTGTGTTCACTTTCTGTTTGCACAACTGGCATAAACTAAAAGGAAAAGAAAAGGCAATTAGTAAATCTATATTTAGAAAAAACACATATGGGGAGCACTGGTCAAGGGGCTTGAACTTAGAGCCTGGTCACTGTCCCTAAGATGCTTCTTTTTTTGTTGTTGTTGCCAGTGCTGGGCCTTGGACTCAGGGCCTGAGCACCGTCCCTGGCTTCTTTTTGCTCAAGGCTAGCACTTGGCCACTTGAGCCACAGCACCACTTCTGGCCTTTTCTATATATGTGGTGCTGAGGAATCAAAACCAGGGCTTCATGTCTACAAGGCAAGCACTCTGCCACTAGGCCATATTCCCAGCCACTCTTCTTTTTTTAAATAATGGTAAGAAAACTTGGCAGAGCTTTATTGAATAAGAAAGCAAGCAACCAGACAGAAAAAAATCAGACAAGCGGGGCTGGGGATATGGCCTAGTGGCAAGAGAGCTTGCCTCGTATACATGAGGCCCTGGGTTCAATTCCCCAGCACCACATATACATAAAATGGCCAGAAGTGGCTCTGTGGCTCAAGTGGCAGAGTGCTAGCCTTGAGCAAAAAGAAGCCAGGGACAGTGCTCAGGCCCTGAGTTCAAGCCCCAGGACCGGCCCAAAAAAAAAAAAAAAATCAGACAAGCAGCAAGGCAGGGAATAGGTTCAATCTTATATGACTCAAATCTTTATGGTATTCTTTAAAGACCTTGGACTGTACATTTTTGAGATCTTTCCTCAAAGAAAGGAAAGGAAGCCACTAAGAATGTGGATGTTCTCAAAGAGAGAGACACCTCTAAGCTTCTTTTTCTCAAGGCTAGTGCTCTACTACTTGAGTCACAGAGCCACTTCTGGCTTTTTCTGGGTAGTTTATTGGAGAAAAAGAATTTCACAGACTTTCCTTTCTGGAATGTGACTTTGAACTACAATCCTCATATCTCAGCCTCCTGAGTAGCCAGGCTTACAGGTGTGAGTAAACAGCACCTGGCTAGAAAACATCTTAATCTTAAATAATGTAATAGAATATTTTGTCTTGGGCTGGGAATATGGCCTAATGGCAAGAGTGCTTGCCTTGTATACATGAAGCCCTGGGTTGGATTCCTCAGCACCACATATATAGAAAAGGCCAGAAGTGGCTCTGTGGCTCAAGTGGCAGAGTGCTAGCCTTGAGCAAAAAGAAGCCAGGGACAGTGCTCAGGCCATGATTTTAAGCCCCAGGAATGGCAAAAAAAAATGATGGAAGAATATTTTGTCTTGGACTTAGGACGTTTTATTTCAAGTCTTTTCTAACACATACAAAATCACATGATATACAAAGTACTTACCTTTAGGTACAAAACACAAGAAACATGTTAGAGTGTGTGTGTGTGTGTGTGTGTGTGTGTGTGTGTGTGTTTACCAGTCCTGGGGCTTGAACTCAGGGCCTAGGCACTGTCCCTGAGCTTCTTTTGCTCAAGCCTAGCACTCTACCACTTGAGCCCAGCACCACTTCCAGCTTTTACTGTTTATGTAGTACTGAGGAATCAAACCCAGGGTTTCATGCATGCTAGGCAAGCACTCTTCTACTAAGCCTCATTCCTGGCCCACATGTGATAGTTTGGATCTTAAGAGCCCCCATATCCTGAAGGCTTGGGACTCAGTACAGTGGTTTCTGAGTTGGAGACTTTGGGAGTTGACTAGGTTATGAGGACTCTGATCTCATAAGTCAACACATTTATGGATTCATAGCTCAATGCATGGTGTGGGAAGGGCTTTGTTATATTACTGAGCTCCCCCTGTCTCTGTCTCTATTGACCTGTCTAATTCTTGTTCCCCACAAGATGAGCAGCTTTGCTGCACTATGAACCCCTTGCTATAGTGCTCTAAGAAATGAGACCAAACTTCTGAAACTGGACAAATTAAATTTTTCTTCCTTAAAACCTGGTTATTACAGTTATATTGTCAATATGAAAATCTAGTATAAACATTTTTACAAATGTTCACAATAATCTTTTTCCTCCTTTGCCCTTGTTATTATTATTTTTTTGTCAGTATTGGGACTTGAACTTGGGGCCTGGTGCTGTTCTTAAGCTCTTTTTTCTCAAGGCTAGCATTCTACCACTTTCAGCCACAGCACAACTTCTGATTTCCTGGGGGTTAACTGGAGATACAAGTCTCACAGACTTTCCTTTCTGGAGTGGCTTTGAACCACCATCGTCAGATCTCAGCTTCCAGAATAGCTAGGATTACAGGAGTGAGCCACCAGCACCTGGCTGCTGTTGTGCTTATTCTACCCTCCCTTTCCTTCTTTCCTTCTCTTTCTCCTTTCCATCGAGGAAAGATCTCAGAATTTACACTCCAAGGTCTTCCCAGAATACCATAAAGATTTGGTTCATATAAGGTTGAATCTTTTCCTTAAGAAAATCTGAAACTAGCCAGGTGTTGGGGGCTTACTCCTATCATCCTAGCTACTCAGGAGACTGAGATCTGAGGATCACTCCTGCCTGGGCAGGAAAGTCCAGGAGACTCTTATTTCTAACCACCAGAAAACGGGAAGTGCTGCTATGGCTTGAGTGATAGAGCACTAGCCCTGAGCTGAAGCGCTCAGGGACAGTGCCCAGGCCCAGGCCCAGAGTTCAAGACCCATGACAAACAAAAACAAACAAACAAAAAACCCCTGAAACTAAATATTACTGATGTACTACCGTTGTACCTATTGGAGTATGAGTAGTTCAAATCTGTATCAAATAGTTGTAAATCTGTAGAAAGGTATGTTTCAACTACTTAAAATTTATTCAAAGAAGTAGGCTTGTTGATAGAGCGGTGAAAAGAAAAGACAAACCAAACATGAAATCAATAGAATAAAATAATTATGTGTATGCTGACCTCAGAATTGAACCCAAGAGTTTGAAATGGGCCTGCCCCTGCTCCAAGAATAAAAGCTCCAGGCAGCTTGATTTCTTTTGCAATGTTATTCAGATCATAAACCTATAATGAAGATAAAAATATTTCAATCAGAACATATAAATTTCATGAGTTCCTTTTTATAGCCAAGTTCTACAGCACTTTGTCTGCTACATTGATCAGTCTTCTTACAATAAACAGGAATCAACCCAATTTCTGCCATCTTCAATGTGAATGTGAAGAGTAAATGTACACTTACTTTTTTTTTGTTTATAAGAGGCAGTAAGTAAGGCACACCTCCTACTTCTGCAATTCTAGTTTTCCCACAGATGCCTAAAAAAACACAAGCCATCTTAAAAATAGGGAAGCAGACAACTTCAATATTAAATGCCAGAAGACAACAATTTTGTTTATGAATAGTATACCACTTCTCCATCCTCCTAGTTTTGCAAACGGCAGAGCATGTAAGATATAACTTGCACACATGTCCAATTTTAGCTCTGTCTGCAATAATGTCATTTCTAAGTACCACTTGATACATAGTTGGCAGAATACAAGTAACTAAAAGCTACTGACAGGTCCAAGTTCAGACTGGATAAAATTTTTAGAGTTAGTCTATAATGTCATAATCTCTTAAAATCTATTGTTTTTCCAGTGGGAGGGTCCTTCCTTTCTTCTTGCTTTTTTTTTTTTTTGGCCAGTCCTCGCACTTGGACTTGGGGCCTGAGCACTGTCCCTGGCTTCTTTTTGCTCAAGAAGAGCACTCTGCCACTTGAGCCACAGTGCCACTTCTGGCCGTTTTCTATATATGTGGTGCTGGGGAATTGAACCCAGGGTTTCAATACAAGGCAAGCACTCTTGCCACTAGGCCATATTCCCAGCCCCCTTCCTTTCTTCTTTTGGCTAGAATTTTTTGAACTTAAAAGCAATTTACTCTGGTTGAATGCTAACTCTTTTGTACCACTACTTTAAAGATAATAAAAACATAATTTAAAAAGGAGGAAAAAAAACCCCAGCTTACTCCCATAGAAATAGAGTTTTATATGTGTGTTCCAGTCCTGGGGCTTGAACGTATGACCTGGGCACAGCTGTTTAGCTATTTTTTCTGAATTCTAGCACTCTACCACTTGAGCGATAGTTCCAGTTCTGGTTTGGTGGTTAATTGAAGATTAATGGACTTTCCTTCAAAGCTTTGAGTCACAATCATCATATCTCAGCCTCTTGAGTAGGACTACAGAATTGAGCCACTGGCACCCGGCAGAATATATACTTTTTACATCTATATTAGGAAATATTCTTGTAAGTTTATTTCTAGTAGTTTTAGTACAAATGACAGATAAGGCTTAGATGCTAGGAGCTTTCTATTTCAGTTGTTTACTTATTTTTTCTCTTCTTGTCTCAGTGCAGGGGCTTGAATTCAGGGCCTGGCAACTAGCTGTTAGGTTTTTCTGCTCAAGGATGGTGTTCTACCACTTGAGCCACAGCTCTACTCACTTTGTTTTTTACTTTCCTGCGGGTCCTGAGGCTTTAATACTGGCCTTGGTGCTGTCCCTGAGCTTCTTTTGCTTAAGGCTAGCACTCTACCACTTGAGATACAGTTCCTCTTCTGACTTTGTCTGAGTAGTTTATTGGAGATAAGAGGAGTCTCACTTTTCTGCTCATACTGGCTTCAAACCATAATCCTCAGATTTCAGCCTCCAGAGTAGCTAGGATTACAGGTGTGAGCCATGAGCACAGCTCCTTTTGGCTTTTGTTGGATAACTGGAGATAAAGAATCTCAGAGAGGTTGGGAATGTGGCTTAGTGGTAGAGTGTTTGCCTTGCATGCATGAAGCCCTGGGTTTGATTCCTCAGTACCACATAACCAGAAAAAAAACTGAACATGGAGCTGTGGCTCAAGTGGTAGAGTGCTAGCTTTGAGTAAAATGAAGCCAGGGACAGTGTTCAGGCCCTGAGTTCAAGCCCCATGACTGGCAAAAAAAGAGTCTCAGAGGCTTTCCTACCAAGACTGGCTTTGAACTGGAATCGTCAGATCTCAAGCCTCTTGAGTAGCTAGGATTACAGTGGCATGAGCCACTGGCAAGTTTATTTAGCTTTTTAAAAAATTGTTACGGGCTGGGAATGTGTCTTAGTGGTAGAGTGCTTGCCTAGCATGCGTGAAACCCTGGGTTCGATTCCTCAGCACCACATAAACAGAAAAAGCCCAAAGTGGTGCTGTGGCTCAAGTGGCCGAGTACTAACCTGAGCAAAAAGAAGCCAGGGAAGATGCTCAGGCGCTGAGTTCAAGCCACAAGACTGGCAAACAGAAAAAAATTTGTACTATTTGCCGGGCACTGTGGCTCACATCTGTAATCCTAGCTACTCTGGAGGCTGAGATCTGAGGATTGTGCTTCAAAGTCAGCCCTGAGGGCTGGGAATATGGCCTTGTGGCAAGAGTGCTTGCCTTGTATACATGAAGCCCTGGGTTCGATTCCTCAGCACCACATATGTCGAAAAGGCCAGAAGTGGGGCTGTGGCTCAAGTGGTAGAGTGCTAGCCTTGAGCAAAAAAAACCAGAAGCCAAGGACAGTGCTCAGGCCCTGGGTCCAAGCCCCAGGACTGGGGGAAAAAAAAAGGGGGGGGGGCAAAGTCAGCCATGGCAGGAAAATCTGTGAGACTCTTATCTCTAACCACCAGAAAACCAGAAATGGTGCTGTGGCTCAAGTGGTAGAGTGCTAGCCTTGAGCTGAAGAGCTAGCTCATGGACAGTGCCTAGGCCCAGAGTTCAAGCCCATGACAGACCAAAAAAAAAAAAAAAGTTACTATAACGGTGATATACAGAGGGATTGCAGTTACGTATGTCAGGTGAAAGTTTTAGGGGTTTTTTTTTGATGGTGAGAATTATTACCATCAAAACTCAGAATCTTGAGTCTAAGAGCATACAGCATTACAACTCCAGTCTTCTACTTACATTTTATTATTAGCATAATACAGTTATACACAATTTGGTAGAAGGCTTTTTTTTAAATGCCAGTACCTGGGCTTAAACTCATGGCCTCAAATTCTCTCCGTGTTTTTCACTCGAGGTTGGAGTCCTACCACTTGAGTCACATCTGCAGTCTGGCTTCTTTTTGCTAGTTAGTTTGGTAGATAATTGTCTGGGCTCACTTTTATTGTGATCCTCAGATCTCAGCTTACTAAGTAGGTAGGATTAAAGGCATGAGCCAACAGCATGTGTGAGATGTCTTCTTTTCTTTTGCCAGTCCTGGGGCTTGAACTCAGGGCCAGAGCACTGTTCCTGGCTTCTTTTTGCTCAAGGCTAACACTTAACCACTTGAGCCACAGCGCACTTCTGGCCTTTTCTATATATGTGGTGCCTAGGTTGAACTCAGGGCTTCATGTATATGAGCAAGCACTCTACCCCTAGGCCAAGTTCCCAGCTTGAGAAGTCTTTTTGTTTTTAAGTGAAGAGTGAAAAAAAATTCTAGTTGAGAAAAAAGTAGACTTGCCAGTTTTTTTTTTTTTTTGCCAGTCCTGGGCCTTGGACTCAGGGCCTGAGCACTGTCCCTGGCTTCTTCCTGCTCAAGGCTAGCACTCTGCCGCTTGAGCCACAGCGCTGGTTCTGGCCGTTTTCTGTATATGTGGTGCTGGGGAATCGAACCTAGGGCCTCGTGTATCCGAGGCAGGCACTCTTGCCACTAGGCCATATTCCCCAGCCCCAGTTGCCAGTTTTATACTAACACATTACACAGTAAAATAAATGTAACTGTTCTGTTTCTTTATCTGTGCAGAAGGTAGATATACAAAAGTTTTATGAGGGGGCTGGGGATATGGCCTAGTGGCAAGAGAGCTTGCCTCGTATACATGAGGCCCTGGGTTCGATTCCCCAGCACCACATATACAGAAAATGGCCAGAAGTGGCGCTGTGGCTCAAGCGGCAGAGTGCTAGCCTTGAGCAAAAGGAAGCCAGGGACAGTGCTCAGGCCCTGAGTCCAAGGCCCAGGACTGGCCAAAAAAAAAAAGTTTTATGAGGTCCTTATTTTAAATGAAGTCTTAGGAAATGTTTTCCATGTAAATTATTCATAGACAAGGTTCTCAGAAAAGACAGGGATGTCTGAATTCTAGAGAAGTCACTAGGAATTGCTTTTGAGCCTTTGGCTCAGACTGTTATGCCAAGTCATGAGACCACCACCAAGAAGACCACCGAGACTCAGACATTCCGAAATGCAAAAGCAAGGCAAGGCTTTATTTAAGCAAGCTGCAACTCGGGCCTCGTCCTACCCACCGACACAGCGGAAGTTAGGAGGGAGCCCCGAGCTGTGATTACACAGGGCTAATAAAGGCAAAGAACAAGGTTACAACAATCAGGTGTTCAAGCAAGCAAGATTAGGACACAGGTACAAATCTGATTGGCTCAGGGTTCGATTCTAAAATGGGGTTCACGTGGTAAAATGGGGCCTGACTTCAAAGTCTGGCACTTCAAGACCAAGTGTAGAGAAACCATGAGGAGACTATTAGCAGTCTAGGTAAGAGAGCTAATAATGGTGACTGCAGAGAGGGAAGACAGGAAATTATTGGTAGAGATGTCCTTTAAATAGCTGAAAATACATCAATATTTTATATATAAAGTTGTTATCTCAAGGTACAAACAAAGATAAATAGAAAAACTAAGAGAGTTACATAAAACAATTAGAGTCTAAGATATTATTCTAAATGATTTCAAAGTGCTAAGAGAATTTGAATCAGACACAAATAAGTTTTAGAATTTACCTGACTACTTAAAAATCAGACTTTTTGATATTGTGTGTGTGTGTGTGTGTGTGTGTGTGTGTGTATACTAGTAGTGGAACTTGAGGCATGAATTCAGGGTCGGGGTGCTGTCCCTGAGCTCTTTTGCTCAAGGCCACTTTGTGCCATAGCTCCACTTCCAATTTTCTGGTGGTTAGTTGGAGGTAAGAATCTTATGGACTTTCCTTTCTGGGCTGGCTTTGAATCACAATCCTGGGATCTCAGTCTCCTAAATAGCTAGGATTATAGGCATGAGTTACCAGCACTTGGCCCAGATCTTTTTAACAAAAGGTATCCATTACATAATAAAAGAACAACAATTTGGTAGAAGGACTTCTGAGGCAGACAGACCTGCCTCAGGGACTCACACTTAGATTACTTTAGCTTTGTTCAGCTTCAGTTTTCTTTTCTATGTTTGCAACTAATACCTTGCAGTAGTATGGTTAACATTACGTTATCAAAAATGGGCATCTATAACAATGATACAGTATTATACTCAACCAATATGAATTTCCTTCCCTTCTCACTTCAAATAGTATATCCATTTTAGCCAAGGTTGGAAGAATTTAATAAGTGCATTAAATATAAGCCTTTTAAGATGCTTTCTGGTGAATAAATAAAACAAAAAATTAAAGTTAGTGTCCTAATACTCAGTGGTTTACAGTAATCCTAATTACTTAGGAGTCTGAGATCTATGGATCACAGTTTGAAGCTAACTCAGGAAAATCTTTGAGACTCTTATCTTCAATTAACCATTCAGGTGGTAGAGCACCAGCCTTGAGTGGAAAAAACCAGGGGACCGTGTCCAGGCCCTGAGTTCAAGTTCTAGTATTGACGCATGGGCGCGTGCGGGCGCGTACATGCATGCGCACACACACGATTCTAGCCTATTGAAGACTGGGGGCTTGGGCCAGTCTTCAACTGGCTAGAGTTCAAACACCAGTACTACAAAAAAAAGTTTCTAGCTTATTGAATATCTATTTTATAGCCAGTGAAGCACATTAAACATTATCTTTTCTGGGCTGGGAATATGGCCTAGTGGTACAGTGCTCGCCTCGTATACATGAAGCCCTGGGTTCAAGCTCCAGGACTGGCAAAAAAAACAAACAAAAAACCCCAAAACAAACAAACAAAAAAAAACATTATCTTTTCTATGTGGGTCTAAAGTGAAACTGGACCAACATTAAAAAGAAATGAACATAGAAATCAGGCAAAATTTAGCCTATAAGTTTTAACAATAAATATCCTCTATTGAAAAGAAAAAAATGATCTGAGCTCAGAAAAAGCAAAACCCAAAGCATATTAAAAAACTTGCTTACCTTTTACAGGAAAGGTAAATGGTTCCTTAGTCAAATCAGGACAATCAACTACAGAGACCTGGACATCAGCAAAGTTATCTTTTAGCCCCTTCTGCAAAACTAATAAACACATGAAAAAGGGATACTTAATAGTAAGTCAAACATTGGCATTTTAAATTTTCCCTCAAGTTTTCTGTGTTTCTTACTGGCAAACTATACTTATTTTTTTTTTAAGTGTAGAGATGATCTTCTTTCTCTCTCTCTCTCTCTCTCTCTCTCTCTCTCTCTCTCTCTCTCTCTCTCTCATTCTCTCTTTCTCTCTCTCTCTCTGTTATGGGGCTTGAATTCAGGGCTTGAGCTGTTCTCAAGCTTTTTGCTCAAGATTAGTGCTCTACCACAGCTCTACTTCTTGGTTTTCTGGTGGTTAACTGGGGATTGAACTCATGGCCTGGGCCCTCCCTTAGCTTTTTTGCTTAAGGGTGGCACCCTATACTTGAGCCACAACTCTACTTCTGGCTGTTTGTTGACTGGAGATGAGTCTCACAGACTTTTCTTTTTCTTTGCCAGTCCTGGGCTTGGACTCAGGGCCTGAGCACTGTCCCTGGCTTCTTTTTGCTCAAGGCTAGCACTCTGCCACTTGAGCCACAGCACCACTTCTGGACGTTTTCTATATATGTGGTGCTAGGAATCGAACCCAGGGTTTCATGTATATGAGGCAAGCACTCTTGCCACTAGGCTATATTCCCAGCCCTCTCACAGACTTTCCTATTTGGGTTGACTTTGAACCTCAGTTCTCAGTGCTCAGTCTCCTGATTAGCTGGGATTATAGGTATGACCCACCAACATCCAACTTTTTAAATTATTATTATTTCTTTTTTAGTGTAATTTTAGGGATGAAATCCCTGGCCTAAGGCATGCTGATCACAAGTTCTACCACTGAGGTACTCCAATCCCCCACGCTGAGAAGTTGTTTTATTAATAAATATGATTAGGGCTGGGAATATGGCCTAGTAGTAGAGTGCTTGCCTCATATACATGAAGCCCTGGGTTCGATTCCTCAGCACCACATATACAGAAAAAGCCAGAAGTGGCGCTGTGGCTCAAGTGGTAGAGTGCTAGTCTTGAGCTAAAAGAAGCCAGGGACAGTGCACAGCCCCTGAGTCCTACCCCAGAACTGGCAACAAACAAACAAATAAATAAGATTAGACTTTAACATCATCAAATAATGTAATGTACACAAATGCATATAAATATCCATTATGACTACAAACCAGTTAAAAATATAGACAGACTATATTCCTTTGAGAAAGGGGATTTTAAAACCTTTACCCCCAAAAGGTTTTCAATTGATATGTACTTCAAGCTCCTTAAAAAGTAATGAATTGCGGCTGGGAATATGGCCTAGTGGCAAGAGTGCTTGCCTCCTATACATGAAGCCCTAGGTTCGATTCCCTAGCACCACATATATAGAAAACGGCCAGAAGTGGCGCTGTGGCTCAAGTGGCAGAGTACTAGCCTTGAGCAAACAAAAGCCAGGGACAGTGCTCAGGCCCTGAGTTCAAGGCCCAGGACTGACAAAAAAAAAAAGTAATGAATTATATGTCACAGCTTTAGCAAAGAATACTACAAAATGACTATGCATTCAAACACAGGTAACTAATTTAGGTGAAGAAGATCAGAATAGCAGTTACCCCTTGGGATGGAGACTGACTGGAAAGGTTCATAAGGAAGCCTTCTAGGATGTAGAAAACACTTTGTATTTTGATATGGATGGTAGTTACATGGTATGAATATAGATTAACATTCAATAAGCTGTCTGTTTATAATGATTGTACTTGCTGAATATATGTTATGTCATAGTTAAAACGTAGACAAGCATAGTTGTCTCTCAAGTTATAAATCTAAGAGCAATGAATTTGTAACCAAAAGTTCAATAACAGTATGACAATAGTAATGTCATACTCTGAAACACAAAGTCAGCCTAAATCTTGCCATATAGATAGTCCATATCAGAACCATTACTTATGTAAAAGCAAAAGCCAAATTGGAAAATACCTCTACTTTGACTAATGACTTATGAATATATACAGATTCAGTATATCAATCTGTAACAAAACATTTTTTAACCAATTACAATGGGACCAAGTTCTTGCTAAAAAAATGTTAAGCCAGGGCTGGGAATATGGCTTGCCTTGCATACACAAAGCCCTGGGTTCCGTTCTTCAGCACCACATATGTAGAAAAAGCCAGAAGTGGCACTGTGGCTCAAGTGGTAGAGTGCTAGCCTTGAGCAAAGAGAAACCAGGGACAGTGCCCAGGCCCTGAGTTCAAGCCTTAGGGCTGATAAAAAAAAATGTTAAGCCAGATAATTTAGGTTACATTTCTATTTTATACTGAGCATATTCTAAACAGATAGCAGAAAGGTAGAAACATAAAAACACCAGAGAAGACTGATAGAGAAAATTACTCAAAGAAAAGATTCTTGGCTATACTGTCATATAAGAGATGACAGAAAGACTGATTTGAAGAGAAATATAGGCCCCCAAATACTCTTAACATTTTACCAGCTACCATTAACTTAGACAACAACAACAACAACAAAGCTAGGCACCAATGGCTCAAAACTGTAATTCTAGCTACTCAAGAGGCAGAGATTTAGAGATCATGGGTCTAATCCAGCCACAGCAAGAAAGTTCTTAGCTCCAATTAACCACCAAAAGACCAGAAACAGAGCTATGCTCAAGTGGTAGAACACCAGTCTTGAGTGGAAAAAGCTATGGGACCGTGCCCAACTGAGTTCTAGCACCAGTACCATCACAAAACAAAATATACTCAGGGAACTAACAAAAAAAAATGAGGACACTTTTTGATTTTCTTCTTACCAGGTGGAGAGACCAACTACCAGGTCAATGTACTTTGAAATAAAGCAGGGGACTGTGTACCATACACAGTCCCAGCACTCACAGTTGTTTGAATGAGCACTATTCAGCTTTACTTTATGGCTCCATTTTTTTTTTTTTCCTTCTCATTGTCTTTTCTCCTAACTTACATTAGGTAGCTGCTTGAAATTCTTGTCCAAACAAGGTAAAATACATATCCACTGGAATCTAAGCAAGTTTACTGGCAGGCAGCCAACTCAGAAGGTAAAATATACACTGAAATCTAGGCAAGTTTATTGGCAGACAGCCAAGTCATAAGGTTGGGGGAACAAGCATATTTGGGAACACAATTAGTAGGCTTATAGTTAAGTAATATTGTAACTGGTAAAATGTTAAAGCAAAGTTGTACAGCTCTTTGGCTATCACACATATTTAAATCTTGGAGTTCCAGTTCTTTCCCCTATGTAAAGCTGGTATAATCAAGCATGTATAAATGATGAATTTACTTTTTTTAAAAATGAGAAACAGAATGCTGAACTTTCTCGGTAAAAACAAAAACAAAAAGTATCAGTACAGGCTGGAGCCAGTGGCTCTCAGCTGTAATCCTAGCCACTCATGAGGATGAGATCTGAGGATGGCAGTTTGAAGCCAGCTCAGGCAGGAAAGCCCATGAGACTCTTATCTCCAACAAAAAACTGCCAAAAACTGAAAAGTGTAGCTGTGGCTCAAGTGGGAGAATGCTAACCTTGAGCAAAAAGAAGCTCAAGGACAGTCGGGTGCCAGTGGCTTATGCCTGTAATCCTAGTTACTCAGGAGACTGAGAACTGAGGATTGAGGCTCAAAACCAGACTAGGCAGGAAGGTCCGTAAGACTTTTATCTCCAATTAGCCACCAGAAAACTGAGAAGTGGGGCTGTGGCTCAAAGTGGTAGAGCATTAGCTTTGAGCCAAAGAGCTCAGGGACAGCTCCCAGGCTCTGAGTTCAAGCCCTATGATTGACCAGAACAGTACAGAACAGATACTGGAATGGAAAATTCTGTATCAAAAGTACCATTTCAACAACCAAGGTAAGGAGTAAAATACATTAAAAATCATTCCATTTTTTTACCTTAATATAGATCTTAAAAATCCAAAGTTAATATCATTTTTACCTCCAGCAAGCTCCTCCAGACTTGGCACATGAAAAGAAAACTCAATACAAGCCATGTTTCCTTCTTCTTCAGGCAGGAGGTTGCACAAATGATGCTGGTGTTGGTAAGTTATCACGAGAGTTCACAGTGCTATCAGCAAGAACAGCCACTGCTCTAAAAATGAACAATTAAGGAGTTATGTAACCATAAAGAGGGCAAAAGGCATTTTCTATCCTCAGAGTTCAGTTACATAAAGAGAGCAAAGAACATTCAGATTTTGCTGTTCCCACAGAAAGGCAATCACAGGTTCTAGCACTTACTATTTCAACTGGGCAATGCCCAAGTGACCTCTTCTTCTTTTTTTTTTTTTTTGGCCAGTCCTGGGGCTTGGACTCAAGGCCTGAGCACTGTCATTGGCTTCTTTTTGCTCAAGGATAGCACTCTGCCACTTGAGCCACTTCTGGACATTTTCTGTATATGTGGTGCTGGGGAATTGAACCCAGGGCTTCATGTATACGAGGCAAGCACTCTTGCAACTAGGCCATATCCCCAGCCCCCCAAGTGACCTCTTCTAATACTACTCTTTTTTTTGTTGCTCTGGGAATCAAATACAGGCCTCATGCATGCTAGGAAAGCATTCTACCACAGAGCTACATTCCCAACCACTGTTATATTATCTATGTATCTATTTATCTATGTATCTATCTATCTCTAGTGCCAGTACTAAACTCAAACCTGAGCACTAACCCTTAGCTTTACTACTTAAGGCTAGGCTAGCACTCTACTTTTTCTGGCTTTTTGCTGTTGAATTGGAGATAAGAGTCTCAGGTACTTTCCTGCTTTAGCTGGCTTCAAATCACAATCCTTAGACTCTTCAGTAGTACCAGGCTTTGTTATTTCACATGGTTAACATTTAAAAAGACCCAAAGAGAATTCCCAAGCCAACAAGGTACCTATGATTCATTTTTCTGTTTACTTACCTTCCTTCATTGAACTTAATTTTCTAATGGCTGGCCAATGGAAAGAAAATAGGTCTTGAAGCAAATTTTTTTTTTTTTTTTTGCCAGTCCTGGGGATATCACTCTATCTCTTGAGCCACAGCCCCACTTCTGGCTTTTTCTATAAATGTAATGCTGAGGAATCGAACCCAGGGCTTCATGGGTGGAAGGCAAGGACTCTACTGCTTAGCCATATTCTCAGCCCCCTAAAGCAAAATTCTGAGGATTATGAATAAGTGTCTAGCTGGATATCCTTACTACATAGCAGGATAGAAGTTCAGTGCCAGTTTGGGCAGACAAAATCTTACCTCTACTTAACCATCAAAAGACAAAACAAAAACATCCTGTACCAGAGGCATGGCTCAAATGAAAGAGTGAAAAAACAGAGCAAGAATGCAGAAGCTCAATTCAAGTCCCAGTACCAGCAGATACACATGCACACATACATTGTCTAAGTGGTTGTAGATAGTATAATGTATGTACTAGATATAATGATATGCCTATTATACTATACTGTATAGTGTATGTGCAAATGAATCAACAAACACATAATCATTTCTAAAACAGGTAATTTGTATTTCTTACTCTACTTGACTTTTAAGCTAAAAATGTAGTTTCCTTTCACAAATTAAATAGAAACTTGATTTTTTGAGGGGAGTGGGGTCGGTTGTGGAGCTTGAACCCTGGGCCTGGGTGCTGTCCCTGAGCTCTTCAGCTCAAAGCTAGCGCTCTACCACTTCAGCCACAGTGTCACTTCTGGTTTTCTTGTGGTTAACTGGGGATAAGAGTCTCACGGACTTTCCTGCCCAAGATTGGCTTTGAACTGAGATACTCAGAACTCAGCCTCTTGAGTAGCTAGGATTATAGGCGTGAGCCACTGGGCCCCGGCACCCGGCTGAAACTTGATTTTGCGGTAGATTGCGTGCCTCGCATGCATGAAGCCCTGGGTTTGATTCCTCAGTACCACATAAACAGAAAGAGCTAGAAGTGGCTCTGTGGCTCAAGTAGTTGCCCTGAGTAAAAGAAGCTCCAGGACAGTGTTCAGGCCCTGAGTTCAAGCTCCAAGACTGGCAAAAGAAACCAAACAAAAAACAAAACTTCAATGTTATTTTTACAAATGAAAATTTAAAAAGATTTCAGAAACAACAGGTTTTTTGGAGTTAACTTCAATAAATATTATTTTATATGGTCAGAGGCACATAGGCATTTTGCCTTTGTGTTCCTCCCCTAAGCGTGTCCTCCTTTGGTCTCACTGTGTGTGAATGTGTAGACAAAAACAAAATTTAAAAGAAAATTTACAAAAGAAAATTTAAATTACTAATAGAAATGGAAACCTATGGAATGATTAGCTTCTGAAATTCCAATTTTGAGTTTAGTTTACAAATGAATAGTTTTTCTTGGTGGTTTTTAGGTTCAGTTACTCTGATAACATACCAAGTGAACTTTTTATTTGAAATTGTGTTTTTGTTAGATCTTCCTGGAAGGTCCTGTAGGAGCCCCTTGACAGCTTACACATAGGCAACCCCCCTCCCACCCCCCCCCATTTTCCATGCAGGAAGACTGCCCAGCACCTGCTTTACCTAGGTGACTGTACACCAGAAGGCAGTAACCCTGCCTCTTCTAAGGACACATCCTGGACCGCCCCATCAGTCTTCCTTCTGACCAGGGGAGGTTCCCAGGCTCTTTGGTAACATCCCATCCTATGTGACCACACCTTTTCTCCACTGCTTCCCTAGTTTAACCCAGGCTGGGCAGCTCCCCATCCCTTCTGCCACCTGCATCTCCAACTTGTGCTGGGCTTGGTGGTTCAGAAATTAAATTTCTCTCCTGCCTGAATACCACGTGCTAGTCTCTAATTAGTTAATTAGTTAGCCTACTTAAAATCTAACAGTTTTGTCTAAGTGAAGTCCCATAGGTCAGTTAAGCAGGAGCAGAACAAGAATAAAGAGGTACGTACTTGTGCCTTCTACCGCACCTTGCTACCACATTCTAGTAAGGCTCTGTAAGGCACCGTTAGAACAGAACTCTCATGGACCCACATGTGGAACCTCAGGGGTGCTGGATTTCACAGAATGTGTGACTGTGCCAAGGGAGGGGAACAAAAACCAGGGCTGGGCGCTGGTGGCCCATGCCTGTAATCCTAGCTACTCAGGGCTCAGATCTCAGATCTCAGTTCAAAGCCTGCCCAGGCAGTAGTTTGCTAGACTCTTACCTACCTGCCTCAGGTCCTCAGCCCTTCCCATTAACCCCCAGATCCACCCTACCTAAACTATTTGTCCTACAGCTATAATGGGCCACTCCCACTCACCATTCAGACCTACCTACTTCCCCTTTAGGTTTAGCCCTAGAGTTATATAAGTAATATGGCCCCTCTAGTAAACCTCCTTATAAACCTTTTCCTGTCCTGTGACTATCTCCACATGGTCCTCTGGAATGGCTGGGGCAGGTTCTTTCAGTCAGTGCAATGCCAGGGAAGAGCTTGTATTTTAGTATCCTGTTTGGAGGTCTTGGGGAATGCACCCACCGCCCAGGGTATGCATGCACCTGGACACCAGCTATTTTAGCGTCTCCAAGGTCACTTTTCTTTCTCTTTATCTCCTGCAAGGGGTTCGCGTTTTCATTGTGTACTGAACCTGTCCGTGAGTGCTTGTGTTAGTTTCTGAGTCAAGCAGACGGTACTGGAACTGGGGCATAGGATAACTCAGATTGTGGTAGGGATGCCTCACGATCAGCCTTAGATGTGAACTCTGGGCCTCCTACTTGTTCCCTCACCACTGACACCTGAGCCATGTCTCAAGTCTAAGCATTTTGCTGAAGTGGAGAAAGGATCTCTCAGTGTGGCCTTGCCTGTGGCTGGGAGCACAGGTGTGCGCCCGGGCCCCAGGCTTTCCTTTTTAAACAATAAGCCTTTTGTTCTGGAACTCTAGGGAAGGTATCTAGGTTTACAGGTGTGACTGCTGCCGTCGGGCAGGATCCTGATCACTTGGTTTGGAACTGCTCAGTATCTGGCGCTTTTTTCTTTTTTAGCCAACAACAAAATCTACTTTTTGTTGGGAAAAAGAGGCTCCAACTACTGGTAGGAACTTCAAAGGGCCTGCGCTTCCCGCCAGAGGGCAGAGGCGGACCAGAAGGGAGCAGGCGAGCGGGTACGCACCTCCGCCCGCCGCTTGAAGGCCACGTGGGAGGCCTCAGGAAACCCCCGCACCCCCGGGTTCCCGGCCAGCCCGCCCGCCCCGCTCCGCAAAGCCTGCCTACCAGCCACAAGGTGTATCCGTGAGCCGCACCGCGCTGGGCGGGGAGAAATGCAGACCGCGCTGGAACTGACGTCCGTGGGCCCCGCCCCGCCCCGCCGGCCCTGCCCCCGCGCCACCTCCCAGCGAGTCCCGAAGGCATTTCCGGGTTGCGTCTCCACCCCCGTCTCGCCAGCCTGTGTCGCCGCGAGACTTCGCCCGCGTTTTAGTGCGGCTGCGCACCACGCGAGCCCTTTCCCGCCGCGCAGCTGAGGAGGTAGGAGCCGCTTCGTGTGGTGAGCGGGTATGGAGGGGCCGCGTGGAGGCCGGGGCTCGGGTCGCAGCCGGCACCGGGTCTGCGTGAGGGGCGAGGTGGGCCGCGGCTCCACCCCCGGCCCCGCACGCCTTGGGTTGGAAGCATCGGGCCGCGGTGTGGCCGTTAGGCGGGTGGCGGAGGTCACTTGCGGCCGGTGTCCAGGGCTGCCTGGGGGCCGTTGCGGGCCCCGTCTTCCGTGCCCGGTGCTTTCCGGATGGTAAGGCCAGGCCTCGGCCCCGCGGCCGCTGCCCCAGGACGGCGCCGGGCCGCGAGCCGCCCTCTGCTCCCGTGGTCGAGTTTTCAGTGTTTGGCTGGAGTCCTGGTCCTCCTGTCCCTGCAGGCTTCGAACCGCGGTCCTTGGCGCTCAGGTGAACAGTAAACGGCCAGAAGAGAAGCGGGGGAAGGGGCGAGGGCTCGATGATCTCGCCGCCCTCGAGCAAATCAGTGAAGGGACAAAATCGAGGCCTTGGGTACGGGCACCAGCAAGAACAACAAAAGAGCAATGAGCTTACTGCTCTGGTCATCTCGCTAGACTTGGAGTACTTAATTATGGGGTGTGTTTCCGTTTAAATGCCAGCCCTCATGTATGATGAGGGATTTGTGATAATGAAATGGAATAAGCAGTTGCACAGAAAAGGTGTATATCTAAAATTCTAGCTTGGGGAAAAGACGGTATCCATCATGGCAAAGAGGGTTGTGGTAATCCCAGACCAGGAATACAAAAATGATACATGATGTAATTTCCCTGGGCATTGGAAAACATTTTGCTCACTAATGTACATTAACATTGTATGAAGTGATATTATGTGGCTTGTCAAGCTTCTCATACTCTATCTTCCTTGGAAATATCTTGAGTATACCCTAGAGAGCAAAACTGGGAAGAGCCTGTGAATGCAGCTCCCACCCCCAGATTGGACACCAGGGTATCTGATCGCGTCCCCAACACAAGAATGCAGGTTCTGGGTTTTCAGAAATAAAGTTAGATTCTACATGTTAGGTAACTAGCTGTATGTTTGCATTTATTTAGTGACACTATGTTACATTTACTGAATTTTTCAATTGCAGATCAAATGGATTCTCTTGACTGAATATCATCTGATAGAACTATGGAAATTGAAAATGAAAGGTAAATGGATTTTTATGGGAGACATGACTATTCAGTTGAAATATTTGAGATGTTTGATTACCAGGAGATACAATTTCTGCAAATTAAGAGAGCACTGACTTTGCTGGCTTACCTCTTTGTATAGTTTTGAGTTATTTAAAAAGACAACAACATTGTATTCCTGACTAAATTGCCCCAGTTTTGTCAGGTGCACTGGTTAGGGGTTGCTATAGATCACTGGAACTTGTTTCAGAAAATAAGGTAATTTTTACTAGAGGGTCAATTTTGGGTATGATGGTAAGCAGCATTCTGGCTGATCTTGAGCCCATTGTTAGATATAAGTAGAGGAAGTGTACATTTGCCTCTCCAGTATACCAGCCATTCACTTAATTTTTTTTTCTTGTAGCGACTCTTCATCGGGAAGCAGTTTATTTAAAACACAATGTGTTCCTCTTTCACCTAAATGGAGGCAAGTAGACTTTATCAGAAAATCTACTCTTACTCATTCACTTGAAAGTGTTCAAACAGATTCAAGTGACTCATCCATAGAACCAAGACCATTGACTTTAAAAGCTATTTTTGAAAGATTCAAGCAAAAGAAGCGGAAACGTAAAAAGAAGAAATATAAACGAAAATTAACACCACGAGGAAGACCAAAAGGCAGAAAAAACACTAGAAGGTCCCAGATAGATAAGAAACAAATTAAAGACAAAGGATCAAGGTTTCAATTTTTGCAAACTGAGAGTGGGAAAAAAACATTACCATGGAGGAAAATTTTAACCTTTGAGGTAAGTATTTTTTATTTACTGATGTACATAGATGACAAAAAAAGACTCAGAATTGTCCTAAGGTATCCTTGGAAGTCTAGCACTGGTGGCTCACACCTGCAATCCTAACTACTCTGAGATTTAGCTTTGAATCCAGCCCATGTAGAAGTCTATTATGTTAACCAGCCAAGCAAAAGGCTGGATGTGGGCTGTACCTCAAGTGACAGAGTACCACCCACTCTTGAGTGAAAAAGCACAAGGCCAAGAGTTCAATCCCAAGTTATCCACACCAAAAAAAAAATGCACCTGGAATACACTCTGAAATATCTGAAAAATTATTAGCACACGAGTTAAAGGGCGTTTCATATGCAATCTCCACCCATGTATACAATGTACCCAATAACATTTTCCTTTTTTTTTTTTTCCAGTCCTGGGCCTTGGACTCAGGGCCTGAGCACTGTCCCTGGCTTCTTGCTCAAGGCTAGCACCCTGCCACTTGAGCCACAGTGCCACTTCTGGCCATTTTCTATATATGTGGTGCTGGGGAATCGAACCCAGGGCTTCATGTATAGGAGGCGAGCACTCTTGCCACTAGGCCATATTCCCAGCCCCCAATAACATTTTCATATAGGCAGAAAAACATTGAACTTTTTTTTTTTGGCCAGTCCTGTGGCTTGAACTTGGCCTGGGCACTATCCCTGGGCTTTTGCTCAAGGTTAGTACTCCACCACATGAGCCATAGTGCCACTTATGTTTTTTTCTGTTAGTGTGGTAGTGAGAATTCGAATTCATGGCTTCTATTAGGTAAGCACTCTTAACCACTAAGCCACATTCCTGGACCAGCTTATTTACCATCTCCTACCAGTACCACTCTCCAACAGAGCCTGCTCTATATTCCTGTCATGAAACATGAAAATTAAAGTATGAGTTTTAGAGCTAGGTGTTGGTGGCTCACACCTGTAGTCCTTAGCTACTCAGGAGGATGATATCTGAGGATTGAAATTTGAGGCCAGCTTGGGCAGGAAAGTCCCTGTCACTCATCTCCAATTAACCACTGAAGGACCAGAAGTGGAGCTGTGGTTCTAGGTGTAGAGGACTAGCCTTAAGCAAAAGAGTTCAGGTATAGTGGCCAGGCAGAGTGAAAGCCCTTTCCATTTCCTCTGCCCTTCAACCTACTGGTTGATTGCTTCTATTGAGATCCCTTATTTTCATACATAGTTGCAGTATATTGGAAAGATTCACCTACCATGTTCCCTCTCTGTTCTCACCCATTTTCTCCCTAATTCTTTTGTATGATCTATCCTGTCATGCTTCTCCCTTTTTTGGGCATGAAGTCAGGTCTACTTGTGCACTGCCCTTGAGCTTTTGTATCCAGGCTAGTGCTCTCCCATTTGTACTACATCTTCACTGAATAAGCTGTTCAGTGGCTAATGGGAGGTAAGTGTCTCAAGCACTTCACTTCACAGTCTTGCTTCAAATAGATTCCCAGCCAGCCTCCAGACTAGCTAGGCCTTGTGCCACCTAAGCCTGGATGATGAATCTGTTTTTTGCTGACTTTGTGTAAAGCACATCTTTAAGTGGAAAATGCACTTGGATTTCTGGTTCAGTCTTACTATCCTATTCAGTGGATATTAGAGATATTACAGGTTAGACTATACAATTTATGGCATTCAAAGCCTGAGCTTTTCCTTAAGGCTAGCACTCTACCACCAAGCCACAGCGCCACTAGTAGCTCTTTATGTGGACTGAGGAATCGACCCAGGTTTCATACATGCTATGTTTGTACTCTACCATATTCCTAGCCCTTGGCTTTTTAAATACAACCTGAGTATACGTTTTGCTAATTTGCAGTAATCTTAGTGAAGCCAGTTCATTCAAATACTTGAATGCTTGTTAATACTCGATCCCTTACTAGAACCAGTGATTCCCCCCCCCCCCCAAGAGAATTAATGCTTGATACATTACAAGGAATAATGCAGAATCCCGAAACAGGGACTGGTTAAGTCAAGATTCAGATGGAAGGTGTTATACATTTTATAGGCACATAGGGTATCTGCTGATAATGAAGGAAAGCATCTTAGTTGATTAGACTAATGAAAGACAATTTTTAACAGCAAGCTATTGCAAGAGGGTTCTTTAACCACATTGAAAAACTGAAGTATGAACACCACCTTAAGGAATCATTGAAACAAATGAATGCTGGTGAAGATTTAGAAAAAGAAGATCTGGATAGTCGTAGATACAAATATTTGGATGATGATGGATCCATTTCTCCTATTGAAGAAACGATGTAAGTTGAATCGTGTAAAATAACTGCTGATAGGTTAGATCCATCAATGTTTTTTTTTGTTGTTTTTTGCCTGTCCTGGGGATTGAACTCAGGGCCTGAGAACTGTCCCTGACTTCTTTTGCTCAAGTCTAGCATTCTACCACTTGAGCCACAGCACCACTTCTGACTTTTTCTATTTATGTGGTGCTGAGTAATCATCCAGGGCTTCATGCATGCTAGGCCATACCACTAGGCCACATTCCCAGCCCAATGTCCTTGAGCTTTTGCTCAAGGCTAGCACTCTACCATTTGAGCCACAGAGTCATTTCTGGCTTTTGGATTATGTGGTACTGAGGAATCAAATCCAGGGCTTCATGAATGCTAGGCAAGCACTCTACTACTAAGCCATATTCCCAGCCAGTGTTTTTAATACTTAGTAAATGCTAGAGTAATAAGCAATTGGAAATACATTTGAGCCTGAGCTCAAAACACAAGGTATCCATTTGTGTGTTACTGTTGGATTTTTTTTTTACCATCACTAGTATTGCCTTGTCAATAGAGCACATAAATGAGCTCAGAGACTTCATTGTTGAAGTGATCCATCTTTTTGTTACAGAGGTGAAGATGAGCCTGCACATCATGAACCTGATTGTGATATCCAGTTGGTAGTAAGTGATTCATCTCAATTGGGGAAGTACAGTAGTTTTGGTTACATTCTATTGAAATTTGTAAGGCTCAGTAAATTTAAGGTAGGACACAAGGAAATATTTGGATAGTTGACAATGATAATGTGGACATTTTTCCATTTGCATTCTGCCACTGAGGCTGAAAGGATTTTTATGAACTTGTACATTTGGACTGTTATAAAGTGAGAAAATACATAGACAATTTGGAATTTTGCACTTGGATGTAGCTAGATTTTTTTAATCAAGTAATAGCACTAAGTCACAAAATCATCTGCTTAGTTACACTGATATTTTTTTTTTTGTGTAGGAGCACAATTGTTTCATAATAAGTTCTAAATTCCCAAAGAAAAGGAAGGCAGATTTAGAACAAACGAATAAAGAAGTTACACTGTCTAAGAAGAGAACTAAGGGGAAAGAAACTAATGGGAAAAAAAAGAGATTGGGCTGAAAAGGAGACAAAACATGTGAATGACAAGGTAAACTACAGCAAGAATGACTTTGCATAGGAAGGTTAAATGTGAATGTATGAGCCAGCTTGGGATGAAGAATATATCAAGAACATCCAAAGGAGAAGAATAAGAACATCTGGAGTATATGAAAGAGAACAAAGTGGTTAAAATTGGAAACTGAAGAAAGGGTTGGATTTCTTCCCTAAGTAGTAGTCCTGCTGTTTTACTGATTATAGGTATTACTGCACTATTGAAACAAGGGATTTTAATTTTCTTGAAATAACTCCTCTTTGTGCCTCAGTGTTAGAACTGTAGGTGTTAGTCACCATGTCAAGCTGTAACCAACTTATTAATGAGGGTATGTGAAGGGAAAAGTGATCTTTGTTGAATGTTTGACATTGTTAGAAAAATTAAATAGGTTCCCCATGCATTGGTGATTTCACTCAAGGTCCTAAATTCAATCTCTGGCACCATAGAGTCTCACCTGTAATACCTTTAAACTAATGTAATTAACATTGTTCCTAAATATGTATTGATGTGTATTGGAGCACTTGTGTGTGTGCCTTTGTTTAGTTGTGTAACAAAGCCTTACAGACAGGTGCAAACAGTAAATCCTCTTTTGCAACCCAGAACTCATTGTTGAATATGAGATTTTGGTACATCTAAGAAGGAATATGATTCCTACAACAGTTGGCAATGTGGGGCTTTGTTAACTCACACAGGTTGGCTCTGAATAAAGTTGATATAAAAGCTAATTGATGCTTCTGAGACTTAGTAAGCATTTCAGTTTTCATGTGATAACATGAAGGTGGCTTTGTTTTTAAGGCTTCTGTCTTGAGAACTTGAGGTCTCGAGTTGAAGATAAATTTACTGTGAATGGATCATACAGTAAGTATAATATTGTAATGTGAGATATGACTTGGGCTTGTTCTCAGGGCTGTGATAGTTGGTTAATTTCAACTTAATACTTAAAAAGACTTAGTTGAGGTCTATCCCGATGGAGCATCTGTGGCCACACATCGTTGGAAACGCCTCATAGAGTAAATATGTGGTTTGCTTTATTCACAGTACTATTTTGTGTCTGTGGGAAGTTAACTGCAGGACAGATAATGTACTTGCCTACATTTACATAAAGGCAGAATATGTAAATTTATGTAAATGCACTTAGTGATATCACTTCTGTATATTTAAATTTTATTTCTGCTGGCCCTGAGTTTTTGTTCTCCAGGGTAGTGAGCCTCAGCTCCACTTCTTGCTTTTATGGTAGTTCTTAGGCAAGAGTATCATAGGCATTCCTGCTAACAGCAACTGGTTTGGAACAATGATTTTCAGATAATTGGTTTTCTAAGAACCTGGCTTATATTTCTTTTTGTTAACTTAGGTATTAGCATGTCCAAGACTTGCCTGCAATATAGGTAAGTTTTAATTGCCAATAAAATCTTTTAGGAATATCATTTTGGTTCTAATGATGAATGTAACTGTTCAACTGCTGCATGATACAGAATGAACTGGAACTTAATTCTGACAGAGCTGAATATTCATTCTGAATGTATAATACCTTCCCATTTTTGTAACTAGAGCATCCTAAACTTTTCTTTGATATTTTCTCAGGAGAAATTACTTTGCCGCTGACTCGTAGAACTGGGTGAGTGAAATACTTATATTAACTGTACAGAACTTGAAGCAAAGAATAATCAGACTTTACTGCCTGGGCTAACCCTTTTCTGGTTGTCATGGGGCTTTAACTCTGCTTCTTGACACTGACCCAGTGCTTTACCACTTTGAGTCACAGTGCCACTTTGAGTTTTCTAGTGGTTAATTGGAGATATGTTTCATGTTTGAGTCTTTCCTTTCCTTTCCTTTCCAGGCTGGCTTTGAACGTGATCCTCAGATTCAGTCTAATGAGTAGCTAGGATTACAGGTGAGAACCAGTCCCAGCTTGGGCTGGCTTTGAACGGTTATCCTCAGATCTAAAAATCTTAGCAGCCACTTTTGAGTAGCTGTCTGATTTGGAGTTGTTTCCATCCATCAACTTGCTTGCTGGGCTGGTATGTTTATCACTTGAGCCATACCCCCAGTGGGCTTTTCCTGAGGAGCCTATGATTAAAGTGTGAGTCATCAGCACAACATCAATTCTGCCTTTTTTTTTTATGCAGTTCTTATAGTGCAAGAGTACTGGGCTTGAACCCAGCCTCTATATGCTCTCCTTTATAGCTTTTTCACTTAGGCTGACCTTCTACCATTTGAACCGTTTCATTGCTGATTTTCCCTGACTGGCAGGTGATAATGGTGTCTCAGGTTTTTGTTTTTTTAAATTAGACATATGCTATAAGCAAGTTAGGCATTTTGTCCTGAATAACCTATATATATAGTCAAGGAGATGGAACTGAGCTGACCATCATGCTGGTCCATGCCTGCAATTTCAGTAAGTGTGTAGGCAGAGACCAGATGGATGGGCTATATGCTTTTTAGCTCAAAAAAAATTTCTAGGTGAGAACAGCAAAAATCATGAGATTTCTAACCTGTTTCTTTTTTTTCTGGCCAGTCCTGGGCCTTGGACTCGGACTGAGCACTGTTCCTGGCTTTTTGCTCAAGGCTAGCACTGCCACTTGAGCCACAGGGCCACTTCTGGCCATTTTCTGTATTGAACCTGGGGCCTCATGTATACGAGGCTTGCAGCTAGGCCATATCCCCAGCCCCTCTAACCTGTTTCTTTAAGTGAGTTTTGGGATTCAACTTGGGGCCTGAGTGTTCTTTCTGAACTTTTTCTTGCTCAAGGTTGACAGTTTGGAGCCACTTAGGGCGCAGACTTATCCTACTCATCAAATTTCAGCCTCCTGGCTAATCAGGATTACAGGCCTGTATCAAAGGCCTCTTGCAGCCCTCTATGGCAACTCTTGTTAGTATACTTGGATATTTTGCTTGATTATGTAAGATGTTAATTACATTGTTGGAATAATAATTGTGTATAAAATCATTCAGTTTTCTCAGTAGCATGAGTAGAAACACAATTATAATTGCACTGCATGGTATCTGCACTCAGCAGTATGTCCTGCTGTTGTGTTCAAAGGACAGTGCAATATAAATTCAATATCTGGCATCGTTGGTTTTCCTGGCATTTGTCCATGGTAAACCTGGTATTTCTATTGATACAGTATATACAGCTTCTCTGACAATTCATATTGATAATACAGTAAATGCTTTTCTCAGCAAATGCTTTTCTTTATCTAGGCAGGTGGCTAGCTGTTGAAATCAAGCAGTTGGACTTAACCTTAAAAATGTAAGGCAATTTCTATCCCTACCCTATAACGACATGCACACAGAGGCAGAGCTTGGGAAGGACTTGCACAAAGCCTCATTCCAGATGAGAATGGGCACTGTTGATCAGTGTCCAAAATTGGTACAGGGGCAAAATTGAGACACAGGTTGTGCTTCCATCACAGTAAATGAATTGCAGTGGTGACAATGAGACCTGTAACATTTTAAGCTCATGGGTCAAAAGATACAGTGATGGGCTGGGGATCCAAGGCCTAGTGGCAAGAGTGCTTGCCTCATACACATGAAGCCCTGGGCTTCCTCAGCATCCTGTGCAGCTCAAGTGGCAGAGTGCTAGCTTTGAGCAAAAAGAAGCTAGGCCTTTGCACAACACTTTGTCAATAAACCAGGGGCAGTGTTCAGGCCCTGAGTTGAACACCCTGGACTGGCAAAAAAAAAAAAGATATGAGGAATTTTCAATCCGTATTAATAGTAATGCACAAAATTATAACATGAGCTTTCTATAATTCATCTTTCTAGGATCGCCAAATAATTTGCTTGAGGAATGTCATTTCAAAGACCAGGTAAGAATCTTTTCTCCTAAGTTGTGTGATGCTCTGTAGCACTGCTGCACTAGTTAGCAATCTCACTGCAGCCAAATTTATTTTTTTTCACTGACTATTAGAGGAACAAAGATCATGTTTACTTGGCTGACATGTTATGATGATGGGCAAAATGTTCAACTGCTCTGAATGAGCTGAATGAAGTTGCCTTTCTGAACATCCACAGAAGGAACTTAACCTTTCAAATTCTGGACTTGAGGGTAGATCAGAAAGTAAGTTCAATTTTTTTAAATGAGACAGGGTCCTTAATAGGTAGTTTTCTTCTGGGTTAAGGCTAGTCATCCTGTCACATCCTCTGCCCAGTGCCATGTGGTATTGAATGCAAATAGTTCGTTAATAAATGAACTTTTGGTTACTAAGGTTAAGGGTATTTTAAATTTTAGCCACCTGATTTTGAAAGTCCTTTTGTTCACAGATGTTGAATTTTGAAGTTGTCATCAGTATTATAGAAGATTTGTGGTAGGTAAGTTTTCTCTTAACTGCAAGCAAACTGTTTAGATTGCAATGGTCAATTACCAAGGCTTATAGAATGCAGTTTCTAGTTTGCCGTGGACATGACCATAGAGAAATTTCCACTAGGTTTTCATCTTATATGCTACCTTGTTAGCAGTCAACCTATTGGGAACATTTTATTAAGCTTACTTGTTTTATTCTGCTGTGATTGTAAGGGAAGATCATGGAGATTGAACACTTGGACCATGTAGGCTATCAGTACCCCAAAAAGCAATAGGCTTTTCACATTGTAACTCTTGGCTTCTAATATTTAAATTAGGGGAGCTACATAACAGTTCTTTGTTTTATGCAGGGCCAATCAGTTCTGGCACTGGAGATCGATTGAACTTGGGACCTGGTGCTTTTTCCACTTGAGTTTAAGCTTTTTGCTGGCCATTTGGACTAGCAACCAACACTTTCCTGGGCAGAGTTGTGGCTTAAATTCTTTCAAGGTGTGTATGTACACAGGAGAAAAGATACTATATATGGTGGTCATTTCAAAGAGGGCTTGTTGGGTTCTCAAACCAAAAGCTCTTAACGCTGTGACCAAAGATAGAAGGTCTCCATAGGATGTGATAGCCACTCAATGTTAAGTGCTATGTTTTCCAGAGGAGATACACTGTAATAAAATTGGAAAAAGCAATAATCATAAATGCCCAAGACATTAATTATTATTTACTTTCTTTCAGGACTGCCTTAGATTTCAAGAGAAATTCACATGGAAATGATTAAATAAAAATTTATTGACTTCAAAAGAAATACTGTGTGTCAGCATGTATTTTTGGCTCGAAGTTTCTCTAGTGTTTTCTGTGGAGAGAGGGAATAAAGTTGTTTAGTGGTTTGTCTCAAGCATGAGATAACATGGGGGGGCTGGTGTCTGCTCACCTTATGAAACTCTTTAGCCTTTGCTCTGTTTTGGGCATATACTTCCTGTTTTGCTTTTTCTTCCTTTTGTTGTTTGACTTCAGCTAGTTGATTGCATAACCTGGAAGAAATTTGTATGAAGTACAACTAGTGCTGAAACAAATCACTACATGTAAGTATAAACAAAAACTACCTTTTAACCCTTCTTGGCATAATGGCTTGTTCATTCTGTCTGTCTTCAGGAAGACATACCCTGACATCATTCACATCCTTGTGATGACCTGCTGAATCTGAGAAAAGAAAAGCATTAGTTGTCTTGGGGGGGGCTGTTTCAATGGACTGAAAGAAGCCATGGTACTTCACCTGTTCCAATCAGAGAATTTTCAGAGATTTGCGTTTTGCTTGATAGTTCTTTCTGCCTCTGGTAGGATCTTGCCATAAATGATTCTTTTTCTTGCATAAATGCTGCTTGTAAAGTCTCAGGCATAGCTGTAATTTGGGGAATGTTTTCATTAAAATTGCATCTTCCATGAGCTCCCATTTTCCCTGGGCTGTTGGATACATACCTGTAGAAACTGTTGGTGTGTAATCTGAGGCTTCTGTTGCTGATATAAAAGGCAGAAATTCATTCACCTAATTGTAAAAAAGGTTGGAAATTGTTTCTATCACACCCTGCCTTTGGTTTGTGAATGTAACCTTATATCCCAAACCTTGGCTTCAATCCTGCTCCAGCACCTGTACAAAGTATCCCCCACCTGCAGCTCCTCTACAAGAGTTGAATCATTAATTTCCCGGTCCACTAAAGGAAATTAGCTGTCACCCATGTAAGTTTTGTCACTAAGTTTACCTGAACAGAGTTTGATTCATTCCTTTCTTCTATGGTCAAGTTTGCAAAATCGGTCTCAGCAATACTGATATCACTGCTGCTTACTAGAGTAAGATCTGGCTCTTCCATGATGCCATGGCCAGATTCTGTCTCCTGCACAGTATAAGGAAAACAGCCTTTGGTCCATAAATACAATATTTTATAGACCAATAGATGGGAGAAATGCAACAGTCACAAACTATGAACAAATGGTTTTCAATATGTAGTCTTCTGAAGTCAGGACTTCCAAGGGGAGTTAGAGCAAGTTTCACAATTGTACACTAGGCACTGTTGGCTTGTAGTCCTACTAGCTGCTAAGGAGGCAGAGATCAACAACCACCAAAAATGAAGTTCAGGGGCCTGACCCAAATGGGATCTAAAGATCAGATTAAAAGCTAGCACAAGCAGGGAAGTCTTCAATTAAGTATTGGAAGTTAGGATGTGACTTACTGGTAGATTGCCAGTTTTTACAGGTACAATGTGCATTCATGACCCCAGCAAAGGTTGTTCTGAGCTAGTTCTCAAAGCGAGAGGCAGGAAGAAGAGCACAGATGTGCTCCAATGTGTACTAAGTAAGGATTGAATGAACTATATAAATCAATGGGAAGGAGTGAACAATTGAGTGGGTGACATTGACCTGATCTTCATACACATAAAGGACTGCAACTATCAAGCTGTTGACAACTGGAATCACTAGGTTGAATGCAATGTATGAAGCATAGGCGTAAAGCACAAGTTGAGCCACAGGTTGGGAACTGGAAAAGGGATCTTAGGATAAATCTCTTACATTAAAAAAATTGGGCTTTATCAGCTTGCTTCAGGAATATTAGCCATTAGTTTTGATGCTTCTAATATTTAAAAGGTATTTAAATTCTGTTAATTGGAGTTCTTACCCACACTGGAATAGAGCTCTGGAATGAAAATGATCTTAGACTTCTATGGGGTTCTGACAGTGCTGGTTGAGATAGGCTTAGGGCTTCTGGAGTTTCGATCTTACATGATTTTTCAAAATACTCTTCAGGTGTCTGCACTGAAGTTCCCATCTCTACTGTTCTCACACGCAACTGTGAGTCACTGTCTTCAACATGGGGATTTATAGGTGACCTACAAGTTGTCCTTTTATCATCTTTCAATTCTTGGCTTTGTAATATTGTGACCATCTGTCTTTTGGACAATTCTTGGAAGTCCAGCCTGCCCTCTTCACTTTCTAGTTTTATTGAGCACTCACTGGAGGTGGAGCCACATGGAGTGCTGTGCTGTACACGCAACTGATCAAACACACTAAAATCAGATGAACTGCAGGCTGAACTAGAATCTCCTACACAACGGTGAAAATGAACACTTTTCTTATTCTGTAGAATTTCAGCCTGTTCACAGGGAGATTTCTCATTTTCCATGCCTTGGGAAGAATCTCTTGCTTCAATGCTAACAATAGTTGGAAGATCGGCATGCTGGCTCCCCTCCTGGGAAGAAATTTCTGGCAGAAGCTTTTGAAAAGGTTCTTCAGATCCTACATTAAAAAAATTTAATAAAACTCAGTCTTACATATTCTGCAACAGATTGCAAGGCTCCTACAATTTTGAGTCAAGATGGATGTAGTAAACATGAACGATGTACACAGTGGTTTCCAAACAACTGTACCTCATGTATTTGCAAGTGTTTCTAAGTAAAAATTATTCAATACAATGCAGATTTTCCCCTATGGAAGTGAATATTTAATAAACAGAATAGAATGCACATATCTATGTATGCATTGATCTAACAAATACATAATTTGTGGTTAGAGAAACTCAGTGGCAGGAACAACTTTTGGGCTTCTAATGAAATTCAGTATTGTCATAATGTAAATGAAGTGTATACATATGTGTGTTCCCATGCATTTGCTTTTACCTTTTTTGCTCAGGGTTGGAACTCTACTACTTGAGCCACACTTTCACTTCCAGCTTTTTGCTACTTAGGGTAAGAATCTCAAAATATGTCTGTCTGGGCTGGTTCTGAACCTTGATCCTCAGATCTCAGCCTCCTTAGTAGCTAGGATTATAGTTATTGTATGAGCCATCAATGCCCAGCTTCAAGTGTGTAAGTGTGTGTGTGTGTGTGTGTGTACTTGCATACAAGTGTTACCCAATTTGGGGCTTGAACTGCGGGCCTGGGCATTGTCCTTGAGCTTTTTTGCTCACTGTAACTTGGCCCACACCTCTATTGACTTTATAGTGGTTAACTGGAGTTAAGAATCTCATGGACTTTGTTGGCTGGGCGGGCTTGTAACTCCAATTCTCAGATCTCAGCATCCTTAGTAGCTAGGATTAGAGGCACGAGCCATTGGTGCCTCACTAATGTGTGTTTAAAAAAAAAAAATTCAACAGGGGCTGGGAATATGGCCTAGTGGTAAAATGTTCGTCTCGTATACATGAAGCTCTGGGTTTGATTCCTCAGTACCACATACATAGAAAAAGCCAGAAGAGGCACTGTGGCAGAAGTAAGTGGCAGAGTGCTAGCCTTGAGCAAAAAGAAGCCAGGGACAGTGCTCAGGCCCTGAGCTCAAGCCCCTGGATAGCAAAAAAAAAAAAGATCATATATATATATATATAAAACACTTATGACAAATGTGCAGACAAAGAAGTATCCAAGCATGATCCCTAAGGAAATGGATGAAAAGGAACCATAAAGTACTGGGTCTTAACTTTTTTCTATGGTAGTTGTACATACCCTCAGTGTTTCCTGCAGCAAAAGTAGGAGTTGCAATATGAGTCAAGTTAGGGTCAGGTTGCTGGTTTAGTCTTGTGTTAAGAAAAGAATTCAAGTGGGTCTGCCTCAGTGCTGTAAAAGAAACTGTACTTCTGGATGTTACAGTAGCATGGTATCTTTCAGATGAATCTAAGGTCTGTCAAAAACAACACAAAAAGTTTGAAATAGTCAAATAAACTTCATATTACTTTTTTTTTTTTAAGTGCCAGTATTGAGCAATTTCACTTGGCTTTTTTGCTCACAGCTAGTGCCTTTTGACCACATCATCTCTAGTTCTGGCTTTTTGCTACTTATTGGAAATAGCTTTCTCTTGGATTTATCTGCCCAGGCTGGCCTGAACCAACATAATCATCAAACCTCAGATTCCTGAGTAGCTCTATAGACATGAGCCACTGATGCCCGGCTCATACTAGTTTATGTTCTTAAGTACTACTTCAGTAGAACAAGAATAATTTGTGGACTGACAAACCCATCTCTTCCTTTCAGCCATTATGGAAGACTTAAGAAAAAGAAATTACTTTTGTCCAAAAGAATTAGGTAGTTTATGTTTTAAAGACTAGGTAACACCATTTCACATTCTTATCTGTGACCTAGTTTCTTTTTACTCTATATCCTCACCAGCATTTTTTGTTATTACTATTTTTATTTCAGCCTTTCTGAAGCTGCATGGTAATAGTATGCCAGTCCTGGAGCTTGAACCTCTGTGCTCAAGGGTAGCACTCCATCACTTGAGCCACAGCACCACTTCTGGCTTTTTCTATACCCAGGGGATTCATGCATACTAGGCAAGCATTCTACCACTAGGCCATATTCCCAGCCCCAAATTTGCCTTTCTTTAATTCCTAATTATATTGAGCATCTTTTATTCCTATGCTTGTTTGCCATTTGTCTATTTTTTTTTGCCAGTCCTGGTGCTTGGACTCAGGGCCTGAGCACTGTCCCTGGCTTCTTTCTGCTCAAGGCTCGCACTTTGCCACTTGAGCCACAGCGCCTCTTCTGGCCTTTTTTTTATATATGGTGCTGAGGAATCGAACCCAGGGCTTTATGTATACAAGGCAAGCACTCTTGCCACTCAGCCATATTCCCAGCCCATTTGTGTATCTTCTTCAGTGAGTGATCTCTTTTGACATTTTGCCTATTTTGTAATGAGCTATACTGACAGGTACTTATTGGAATATGGAAATACCCAGAGCTGTTCAAATGTCCCTTGCCTCTTGAGAAACCATAGTTGAAATAAACTCATTTGAAAAAGGAAAAAAAAAAAAAAAGGAATTAGGCAATTTAAAAACATGATAATTTCTTGACAAGCAGGAAATAATTAGAACAACTTCTGATGTCAGAATGTGAAGAAATACAGTCCCAAGTTTGAAATTCAGTTTCTTTACTGTGCAGGAAAGTATTTTTGAAATGTTCTAAAATCATATTTGTTTAAATACTTTAACGTTCTGTGGAAGTTAAAGGAGTCCTTTGGTCTTTCCTAAACTTATCCCCACAAGCTACAGGCAAAGCGGGTAAGACAAATGGAGTGCACACCTCTCCTTCCCCTCCTTTACATGTTTTTTTTTTTCTTCAAATTTTTATTATCAAACTGATGTACAGAGAGGTTACAGTTTCATACGTTAGGCATTGGATACATTTCTTGTACTGTTTTTGTCCCTCATACCCCCCTCCCTCCTCCCTTTCCCTCCCCCCCCCCCCGGAGGTGTTCAGTTCACTTACACCAAACAGTTTTGCAAGTATTGCTTTTGTAGTTGTTTGTCTTTTGTTACCCTGTGTCTCTCAAATTTGGTATTCCCTTTCAATTTTCTGCATCCAATACCAGTATACACGGTTTCCAATATACTCAGATAAGATTACAGAGATAGTGTAGGTACAACCACAGGAAGGTGATACAAGAACATCATCAATAATAGAAGCTACATATACACATGGGACGTTGAAAGTAGTTACAACTGTGATATAACAATTGTTTCCATAACATGGAGTTCATTTCACTTAGCATCATCTTATGTGTTCATAAGGGTATAGCTATTGGGCCTTGTGATGCTCTGCTATGACTTGCCTAAACCTGTACTAATTATTCCCAATAAGGGAGACCATAGAGTCCATGTTTCTTTGGGTCTGGCTCACTTCACTTAGTATAACTTTTTCCAAGTCCTTCCATTTCCTTACAAATAGGACAATGTCATTCTTTCTGATAGAGGCATAAAATTCCATTGTGTATACTCCATTGTGTCTTACAATATAACTTGGGGTGACCTGCAACTTGCTAAGAGTAGCCTCCAACTTGCCATCGCTTCCCTGTTCTCAAGTCCTGGGGATGATAAGCCTAACTCAACACACCCAGCTGATGCTTTCCATCTCGCCTCTACATCTCCAATAACTGGAAGCTTTAAAAAACAAAATAGTGCAGTGATTTGGTTGGCCTGGGGTATAGCCTCAGCAGTAGGATCTTTTTTGGAGGGGGAGTGGTTTGAATTTAAGGGCTCATGTTTGCTCGGCAAATCCTCTACCTCTACCCACAGTCCATTTTTTGCATTAGTTTTCAGACAGGGTCAGTTTTTGCCAGGAGCGTTTTTGACTGCCATTGTTCTACACTTGAAGCCTCCTGAACAGCTGTAATTACAGATACATACACCATACTTGGCAGCTGGTCCACCTGGGATCTTTCTAATCAGAGGTTTAGACTAGGTCCTGAACCAGGCAGGACCCTCGCTCTGGAGCATCTCTGCTTCTGGAGTAGTTGGGATGACAGGAGGCTACTGGGCACAACTGCTTTTTACTTTTTTAAAGTAATTAAACAAGGCCTGATAAAGCTATCCATGAGGCTGAGATCTGAGGCTCGCAGCTCAAAGCCAACCTGGGCAAAAGAGTCCATGAGACTCTTTAACTCCAATTAGCTACCTTAAAACCAGAAATGGTGCTGAGGCTCGAAGTGGTAAAGCTCTAGCCTTGAACAAAAAGAGCTCAGGAATAGCACCCAAGCTCTGAATTCAAGCCTCATGACTGACCAAAAAACCAAAAAAAAGTTTCTATAAAAGAAAACAAGTCCTTGCAATGGAGCATTTACTTTAATATACCTGGTAAAACTCTCTGTTGTCTTGAGAAATCCCAGATGATGATGATGATGATAAATCAAAATTTGCTTGTGGCTTTAAGGGTTGAAAGAGCTGATGATGCAAATTTGGGAAAACAAACTCCAGTTCTGGAAAGTCAAGGTCAACTGTTGGATTTGAGAGAAAAAAAGACAATTTTGTTTTCAATTTAAAGCCTAGAAGAGTTCTAAGACATAATCATTGAAAAAAAAAATTAGGTAACTCCAGTTCAACAAATTGTTTCTTTTTTTCCCTCTCCAGGATCAACAGATGCTTTCAAATTAAGTCCTATCATGACTATTTTCAAGGTATAGAAAACACAGATATTCTCAGTGACCAGAATTTTTGACAAATATAAATTTGTTTCTGAATTGCTTTTATACTTCAAATTTACTTTTAGAGATGATAGACATTAAAAAGCATTTCTATTTCTACTAGTTCCAAAGGCTTCTAAAGAGTAACAATAGGTGCTCATTACTTTTTTTTTTTAAACAAACTTTGTTGTTCTTACTTAGCTCACTTCAGGATTAATGATTTTAAAAAGATGAAAAGGAAATATTCACTATTTAGAGTACTTCTAAAGGAAATATTCACTAGAGTACTTCACAGGTCCTATCTCATTTAATCTCTAGTACCTTTTTATGGAAGGAGTGGTTTAACTTGCCCATGGCCTCATGGCTAGGAAATGGTCTAACTCTGGAACCAAGGACTTTCTGATTTTTAAGCTGGAGGTGAAAAGGCTAAACACATCTCCTCATTTACCTCTTTATGTTCTTTAATTAGTAAATTTGGCATTAACTTTTGATACTTCTCTCACTAAATGCTCTCAATATTTTCTCTGGTATAAGTGTGCTGCAGCAGAACATGCAACACAAATACTAAATACAAAAAAGGATGAAATGTGAAAAGTTAAACACAATTTATACAAAAGTATTCCTTTAAGATAATTTTACCCCACAAGTCTGTTTTCTCAGGTATCAGATTTACTTCCTTTCTGCAACTGTCTGTGTTCTGTTGAGATTCTGTGTGACCAGAAGTAAATTCTTCCATTACAGGCAACAGAGAGTTAGGAACATCTGAAGAGTTCTGTTGCTGCTGATAAATCATTTGCATTGAAGAAACTACAGAACTTAAAATATCTGTTTTCTCTTGTTTAATGGTAGATTCTTGTTCCTGATGGTCCATAGGCTCCGAAAATGACTCTGAAAATTGAGTTTCATGAAGATACTTACTGAACATTAAAAATGTTGCTTTTAATTGCCTAAGTAATTCCTTAGAAAGATATTCTGGTACAGAGGTATGGCAATATATATTGCTACGAGATCAGCACAAAAAAGAAATTTGTTTGGACAGATTTCCAGCAAATGGGAAAATGTGATAGTAGCAAGTGTTTCTCAAAGGATTTACAGGATATCCTGTGACTTCCAGTCATTTTTAGAATACTATATTGTCCAATATTCTATTCATCACTAGAATTTTCCTTTTGGAACTGAAAGTGTTTCCTGTCACTGCTGTGAGAAAGTAATGCTTCTCCCAACATTATGCTGCAACTGATCTTTCAATCTGTTTACATATGGTTTGGTATTATTACCTGCATCTGTAAGGCTCAAATCTGTGTTTTCATAACTTAAAAAGCTACCAGTAGAAACAGTTATTGAGGATGGCTCGTGAGAAGGATCTTGTGCTTCAGTCTAAAAATTAAAGGGAAATGTTAGAAACCAGACCATGATGTATCAAGCAAGAGCTACAAAAACTCACCAATCTCTGTAGCTGTCAATTCTGAGCTCAGGTCAAGTGTAGAAGCCTTCATAGTTATAAAGGTCAGTAGTAAAATTTTTTCATCACTGCTCAGAGATGATTAGCTTCTCATTCATTCATTCACTCACTCACTCTCTCACACACACAGACACACACAATATCTTTATTATTTTGTAGTTTTGCTTCTCAGAACTCTAGAGATCATGCATCAGGTAGACCGGTAGATCCTCTGATGCTCAGATTTGGCTATTTTCATCATTGATCCACTTTAATGAAAGCAGACCTCAGGTAACAGACTTTAATTTTTCAGGAAACTAGAGAATATAAAACAAAAAGCATTAGTAAATGTGAAGATATTACTAACCTTATTATCTGGCTGCACAACTGGAGTCACATGTGTGCACACTTCTTCCACAGCATAGCTTAATACTGCACAATTTTCAACGTCAGATTCCTTGACCTTGACTAAAAATGATTTTGAAATTCAAAATGAGGGTGGGATGGATGAGGACAAATCAAAGTCTCAGCAACAGGTCACCATTCTCTACCTTCTCACCAGTAGGCTGAACAGTTTGGCTTTTTAAAGATGCCTTGTCTTAAGACCAGAGGGGAAAAATATATTTATTCAGTCTGTCTGTCTGTCTGTCTGTCTGTCTGACTGACTGTCTATCTTTGTGTAAATACAGTGGATTGAACTCAAGGCCACTTTATCATTATCTTTTTTTGCTCAAGGCTGATGCTCAACCACTTGAGCCACTGCTCCACTTCCAGCTTTTTGCTAGTCAACTAGAGTCTCATGGACTGTCCTTCCTGGGCTGACTTTGAACTTCAAACCTCAGATTTCAGCCTCCTTAACTGTTAAGACTACAGGTGCAAGCCACCAGTATCTGGGTATTATTGTTTTGCTGTTACTGGAATTTGAACACAGGCCATGTGATTGCTTACCTTACTGTCTCTAACAGCATGCTACCACTTAAGCCATGTCATCAGCTTACCTTTTTATGGTTATTTTATAGGGATAGGGACTTTTCTACCCAGGATGGCTTCAAACTATGATCATCATCCTCCTGAGTAGCTAGGACTGCAGATGTTAGTCACCGAAGCCTAGCTATCACTTTATTTTGCATTTAAAATGAAATGGCAGGGCTGGGGATATAGCCTAGTGGCAAGAGTGCCTGCCTCGGATACACGAGGCCCTAGGTTCGATTCCCCAGCACCACATATACAGAAAACGGCCAGAAGCGGCGCTGTGGCTCAAGTGGCAGAGTCCTAGCCTTGAGCGGAAAGAAGCCAGGGACAGTGCTCAGGCCCTGAGTCCAAGGCCCAGGACTGGCCAAAAAAAAAAAAAAAAAAAAATGAAATGGCAGGCACACAGTCCCAGGTCCTGAGTCTGGGCTGTGGCCCTGGCCGGCCAGCCTGCTTTTTACGGTTGCGGTCCCAGCTCCTGAGTCTGGGCTGTGACCTAGGCTGGTCAGTATACTTTTTACTTCCCCAATAAATCCATCTTTTTACTTGAAAAAAAAAAAATGAAATGGCAGCACTCACTCCTTAAAAGTACCCAAAAAACTACTCGTCATTGTTACTTCTTTTTTTTTTTTTTTTTGGCCAGTCCTGGGCCTTGGACTCAGGGCCTGAGCACTGTCCCTGGCTTCTTCTTGCTCAAGGCTAGCACTCTGCCACTTGAGCCACAGCGCCGCTTATGGCCGTTTTCTGTATATGTGGTGCTGGGGAATTGAAACTAGGGCCTCGTGTATCCGAGGCAGGCACTCTTGCCACTAGGCTATATCCCCAGCCCTCATTGTTACTTCTTGAATAAAGCCCTTTAAAAATATATAATATATAAAATTCACATATTGTTTTGAGGTTTTATATATAAAATATAAGACATCAAAGTAGTGGGAAATCCTTTTGTCATTATAATGTGAAGCAAAAAATGTGAACTAAAGTACAACATAACCACAAATATGAGAAAAATGCATATTAGACACCAATGAACAACACCAAAGTATAATTATTAGTGATAAGACACTTATTTCACATGTTGTCCAAAGTAAACCTAAAGGGCTGGGGATATGGCCTAGTGGCAAGAGAGCTTGCCTTGTATACATGAGGCCCTGGGTTCGATTCCCCAGCACCACATATACAGAAAACGGCCAGAAGTGGCGCTGTGGCTCAAGTGGCAGAGTGCTAGCCTTGAGCAAAAGGAAGCCAGGGACAGTGTTCAGGCCCTGAGTCCAAGGCCCAGGACTGGCCAAAAAAAACAAAGCAAAACAAAGTAAACCTAAAAAATCCTGAGTTAGTCAGGTGCCAGTAGCTCACGCCTATGACCACTGAGGTCTGACAAGGTTAGAAGCCAGCCCAGGCAGACAGGAGATTGTATTTCCAGCTAACCAGAAAAAAGCACTAGTTGGGAGCAAAAAAAAAAATTAAAAGTAAAAAATAGCACAAAGCCCCGAATTCAAGTCCCAGTATCAACATACAGGGGGGGTAAGGGGGGTGAGGGAAAGGGGAAGAGGAAGGGGAAGAAGAAGGGGAAGGGAGGAAGATCCTTCCAATTCAATCCCCTGAAGATGCTGAAGTCATATGCCACTAAAACCCAGAGCTCTGTGCATGCTAAACAATCACTCTACACTGAGCTTCACCTGCAATGCTTTCTAGATACACAGTATATATGAATAATGGCTGCCATTTCTAATTATATTTCACATACAGAAATTATACTGTTTCCACTAATTATACCCAGGAGTTTTGAATTTGAGAAATCTTGCCAAGATATACAACTACCTTTGGCTCTGGAAGTGAATAAAATTAAAACTAAATTTCTGTATTACCACCATCTTGATATTATGAGAGATCACATATGTTAAAAGATATATTTAAATGGGAACTCTGTACCCAAATGTGTACATATATATGGACCTAAGTCCATTTATAAAATATATATGCTTGGTTGAAGCAAAAACTAATAGCAAGTATTACTTATCTTCAAATAGTTTTACTCTATCCTATTCTAGTTCAGGTTTTCTATAACTCATGCCTTTCATGTAGTTTGTGTGTGTATATAAAATATTAAAATCCTGCTTTCTTAGAAAAGCTAAGGATATAGAGCTTGAAGCTAGTAATTCTATCTAAAGGGCTACTAAGAAAACAAGGTGTGAGATATTGGAGACTAGCATGAAGGGGCAGGGGAAACAGAATTTTAATAGCAAAACCAAGGCCTTTATAAGATATTTAAATGCAAAAAGCCCCATGAATATTGTCCAAGACACAAAATGATCAAGTATCCTCTTCTCCAGGTTAGTACAACATCTGATGCTGCTTTAGTGGTTGCAACTTTACCTCACTTCATTCTTCCTACTTCATGGAAATCGGTTTCTTACCTCCCTACTAACAGAACTACCCTATTTCCTCACAACACTAACACTAGCACTTCCTAACAGCAATACGAGTCTTGTTTCTTTGAGTTTTCCTCCAAATCATCTAATACAAGCAAAGTAATATATAGTTGTCCCTTCCTGTACAAAAGTGACAGGACCCCTGCAGATAGCAAGTACCTCATATAAGAGGGTATGTAATTTGCATATAACTTACATACTTCCTCCTCTCCTGTACTTTAACCATTTCTATATTACTTATACTACCTAATACAAATAAATGCCATGCAATCGTTCTTCCACTGTAGTTTAGGAAAACATCAAAGAAAAAAACTCAGGCAATGTTTTTTTTTCCCCTTTGACAGTGCTGGGAATTAATTCAGGGTACCTGGGTAAGTGCTCTACCAGTGAGCTACGCTCCCACCATTTCAAGTTATTTTTGATGTGCAAGTGATTGAATCCATAGATACAGAATCTTTAAATGCAGAGAGATGGCTATAATAAATTTTAATGCCAGGCTGGGAATATGGCCTAGTTGCAAGAGTGCTTGCCTCGTATACATGAAGCCCTAGGTTCGATTCCTCAGCACTACATATATAGGAAATGGCCAGAAGTGGCACTGTGGCTCAAGTGTGGCTGAGTGCTAGCCTTAAGCAGAAAGAAGCCAGGGACAGTGCTCAGGCCGAGTTCAAGCCCCAGGACTGGCAAAATAAATAAATAAAATTTTAATGCCTTTTTGCTAACATGTTTACTAATGTGGTACAATCTAAAAATATGAAGTTTTATTAAAAAATGTCAAAAATTTTAATGTACTAAATTACCCTCCCACACACTTTGGTACCAGTCCTGAAGCTTGAACTCAGGGCCTGGGCACTGTCCCTGAGCTTTTCTTGTTCAAGGCTAGCATTCTACCACCTGAGCCATAGATTCATTTCCTTAAGTGATATCTTTTACAGTTATTCCCACCTACATTTTAAAAAACAGACAGTAAAGTCAATTTTTCCCCTATAACCCTAAAACAGAATGTCCCTCATCTTATGCTATTAAACTATAGATATAACGAAGACATAAATGATAGACATAACAGCTAAAATAAAAGGAATTTAAACTTGCTTCAATTTAAAAGATAGGTTGCAAATAGTAAAGCATTACTAGAAATATGCCTTGTAGGGTCAGTAAGCAATATTACATACAAAATATGGTGTATGCACATATAAATTCAGAAGCAATAAAATTAACATTGTCATTAGGTAGTAGGATTGATATAAAGTCCTTATAATTATCTTTATCTGCCCAAATATTTACAAATAAACCTAAAGCAGCTCATTTAGAATACTATCAAAATTTTAAAATATTTCTTAATACTATATTGAAATGTGGACTGTTACAAGTGTGTTACAAATGTGGACTGTTTGTCTCTTCAACACAAACTATACAGAGCTGCCAACTGTATCAAACTCATACCCTCATTACTTCCAACTGGCAGTTAATGAAGCAATTAAAAGCAAAATTTCGGGCTGGGAATATGGCCTAGTGGCAAGAGTGCTTGCCTTGTATACATGAAGCCCTGGGTTTGATTCCTCAGCACCACATATATAGAAAATGGCCAGAAGTGGCACTGTGGCTCAAGTGGCAGAGTGCTAGCCTTGAGCAAAAAGAAGCCAGGGACAGTGCTCAGGCTCTGAGTCCAAGGCCCAGGACTGGCCCCCAAAAAAGCAAAATTTCTTGTTTTCCCAATAAACTTCAGACATAACACATGCTTATTAAAAAGTCTATGATGTTTGAGTACGTAAGAGAGAAGGCAAAACCTAGCCCCTGAAACAACTCTGTACCAATAATGATGGCCATTCTAGGTAAGTTGCTATGTATAGAACACATGCATATGCTATCATGATTTCATGCTTAACAGTCACTGAGGTTCTTATCCCTAACAAATAACTCTACAGTTTCGATTCCAACATAATTCTCTCTCACCTGCTTCATCAGTGATGCCATCACTTCTGATATTCTCCTGTGCAGATGGCTGATGACAAACAAATGGATCATGAGCAGGTGGGCTCTGAAGGAAATTTTGTTCTCGGCTTATTGAGACTCTCATGGGGTCTCTGTCTTCAAAAATAACTAGCTTATCTGAGAAGAAAATAGATTCCTTAGATTTCCACTTAAATTTCTACAGTGAGTTAAAACTAAAATGGTAATTTAGATACTAAGGAAAAAATCTAAAATCTTAAAAGCAACGAAATAGTAACTGCTTATTGTTCACAGACCTTCTAAAGTTATTTTCATTTTTACAAGCTTTTAAGGATGCTCCTATGTCTTTAGACCAGATCATACTTCAGTACTAACTAATAACAGGGGAAAAGGCTTGGATAATCTACTAATCACATCATACTTTGAGATATAACATGCACGAAGAATAGGTATTAAGTTCAAAAACCAGTCACAACAAATCTGTGATGTAAGAAATCAAGATACAGGCTTAGAAGAAAGGATAATGAGGACATAAGGGAAGAATTCATAGAGCTGTAATGCTCCAGTTCATGATATAGGTGGTACTTACATGGCTGTTTCAGCTGTGGACCCGAATCCAGTGATTTAGCTTATTTTTATTTTTTTATTTTTTGGCCAGTCCTGGGCCTTGGACTCAGGGCCTGAGCACTGTCCCTGTCTTCTTTTTGTTCAAGGCTAGCACTCTGCCACTTGAGCCGCAGCGCCACTTCTGGCCATTTTCTGTATATGTGGTACTGGGGAATCGAACCGAGGGCTTCATGTATACGAGGCAAGCGCTCTTGATATCCCCAGCCCCAGTGATTTAGCTTATAATAAAAACAAAAACAAAAACAAAAAAAAACACTTAATAAACCACTGAACCAGGCACCAGTGGCTCAAGCCTGTAATCCTAGCTACTCAATAGGCTGAGATCTTAAGATTACAGTTCAAAGCCAGCCTGGGCAGGAAAGTCCATGAGACTCTTATCTCCAGTTAACCACCAGAAAACTGGAGTGGCACTGTGGCTCAAGTGGTAGAACACTAGCTTCAAGCTGAAAAGCTCAGAAACAGTGCCCAGGCCCAGAGTTCAAGCCCCATGACCGTTAAAAACAAACTACTGAAATAAATTTAAGACTTATGTACCTCTCTGAATGTTATATTTTGACATACAAAAAATAACAAATGCCAAATCCACACAAAAATGTTGGGAAGTAAAGATACCAGCTATTAGAAAAAGAAACTAATCTTCAGGAATGGAAAACTTGGAACACTCAGGAGCTCAGGCCTATAATCCTAGCTGCTCAGAAGGCTACCTGAGAATTGCAGTGTGCAATCGGCCAGGGAGACACATATGCAAGACTCACGTCCAATTAACTCAAAAAAGGCTGGCAGCAGCTCAAGTGGTAGAGCAGCAGCCTTGAGCAAAAAAAGCTGAGAAAGCGAGAGTCCCTGAGTTCAAGCCCTAGTACTGGAAAATTAATTTTTTTATGATAATTGTGAGGGGGGGGAAGGAGGGAGAAGGATGGAGAGGGAGGGAGGGAAGACAGACAGAGCTGTGAAATGAGTAGTGAAAGTAGAAAAGCAACAAGGGAAGAAAAGAATTGAGTCATATCCTAAACAGATTTAGAAGGTAGACATCAAAGAAGGCAGAATGCGTAAGAATGTCATATGGGATATAACACTATTTGGCTACTGTAAATTGCTTCCTCCTATACATTAAAAAAAAGGTCACCTAGGGCTGGGGATATGGCCTATTGGCAAGAGTGCTTGCCTCGTATACATGAGGCCCTGGGTTCGATTCCCCAGCACCATATATACAGAAAATGGCCAGAAGGGGCGCTGTGGCTCAAGTGGCAGAGTGCTAGCCTTGAGCAAGAAGAAGCCAGGGACAGTGCTCAGGTCCTGAGTCCAAGCCCAGGACTGGCCAAAAAAAAAAAAAAAAGTCACCTAATATTTCAAGTAGCCACCTAATTTCACTTCTTTACGAGTTTAAAGACCCATTTAAGCTGGGTACATGGCCTAATGGCAAGAGTGCTTATTTTGTATACATGAAGCCCTGGGTTCGATTCCTCAGCACCACATATATAGAAAACGGCCAGAAGTGATGCTGTTGCTCAAGTGGAAGAGTGCTAGCCTTGAGCAAAAAGAACCCAGGGACAGTGCTCAGGCCCTGAGTCCAAGCCCAGGGCTGACAAAAAAAAAAAAAAAAAAAGGACCCATTTAAGCAGAAAATTCTTCTGAAAAAGTAAATACTAAATCTCTTTTTGATAAATTTTAGCATCCTAAAAAGTTGTAGGAAACTAGCAAAATATTAAAATATCACTTATCAAACCACTGGTTTACCTGGTATAGAAGTTCTGCCACTTACTGGTGATTCTATTTCTTGTATAGCACTAAGTTCATGCTGATTTAAGTTCAGTCCACATTTAACTTTGGCCACAGGCGGCTTAGAGGCTCTTTTACACAGTTCTTTGTCTAGATGCTCACCTATCAGTTCAAAGACAAAATCAAGCACAATAAAGATCCATTAGCACACTGTAAGCTTCTGTCTTCAGAGGATGAAAGCAAAGAGCAGAACTCAATAAATGCAATCTTGTTACCCCTTAGCTTGGCACTAGTATCTTCTGAAAGCAGCTGATCATCATCAGATTTGCCCCTACCTGCAGCATGACTAATGCTTTCCTGATCACCTCCTGCTAGGCCTTGGATATGAGGAATCCATTCTCTGAACTGCTCCATCTTCTGCATTTTAAAGTAATTTTCAGTCATGGCCTTGCTTTCCTGAAAAGTGGACAGATGAAAGCAGGGATGACACACTGAGGAATCATGCCAAGAATTTACTTACATCATAACCTCAACCAAACCCATATTCCATCACTCACACAATTACAATTTTACTCATGGATAAAATGAGATATGTTGTCAATATTGAAAAGTTGGTTTTCCCACTGAACAGTACAACTATCATAAAACTTAAGTTTCCTATGTACTTTTTTTTTAGCGAAAGATACTTGGCTATTCTCTGCTTTTCATTTCCATTTTCCTCTATACTAATTCCTAAGACTTAGCTTCTACTGGACTCAAATCAAATTTTCCTGAACACCAACAAGTTAAATGACCTTCTACAACAATATGTATACATTTATACAGGAGAACACACTCTTGTCTCCTATGGGAAGAGCTATGAATGTCTGAGTGACCAAGCCAGTCTTTCCAAATATTCAGAAGCAAGAGTATCAAGTCCAATTCTAAATCATTCTATAAATACCTTTATAACAATCTACAATAAAGCAATTAAGGAAAAAGAGAGTACCAGTTTTAACCATATATAAATGTCTACAATGTAGTATACATAAAGAACATTCATATACAATTACATAAAGGTCTTTGCTATGGCATAAGACATTCTGCCAATGAGTTATTTTTACAATGTTATCTATATTAAACTTAAAAATTCCTTTTTTTGTTGTATTGTTGGTCATGTGGCTTGAACTTGGGGCCTCAGCACTGTCCCTGAGCTCTTTTTTCTTAAGGCCAGAGCTCTACCACTTTGAGCCTCAGTACTACTTCCAGTTTTCTCATGGTTTATTGGAGTTAAACAGACTCTCTTGCCTGGGCTGGCTTTGAAGTGTGATCCTCAGATCACAGCCTTCTGAATAGCATTTTTGTGTTTGTGTACACCAGCACTAGGACTTAAACTCAAGGCTTTGTGCTTTTACTTGGCTTTTTCACTCAAAGCTGACACTTTACCATTTGGGCCACACTTCTGTAAAATCTGTAACAAAACTTGATTCCAAATTAGAATCTATATTCTCACAGGAGATCTAGATCAGTGACAGAGATCTTGCCTAGCATGCACCAACCCCTGAATTCCAGCTGAGCACAGCAGAGAAAATAAGAGTTAGAAATTTATATGCTTTTGTAATGTTTACATCTAAAATTAGTTGGGTTTCAAATAAGCATTTATATCATAAACACCATATGAGGTAGATAAATTTCTACTTTAATTTCCCAATTGTTTGGGTAGCAGATGAAAGCAGTTAAAGGTCAAACCACTTATCCTCAATCACTAAAAATTATAGGCCTAAAATGAAAAGGGAGTAAGGTGGTTTAAATTTTAGGTTTTTAAGTTAAAATTTACCTGATGGTCACTATGTTTCTGCAATGTTTGTCTATGCTCAAGAAATTCTTCAGAGGCTTTCTGGTTATAATGCACAACTTCCCTCTGTAGATCGAACTGCTTCTCAGCACTCATATAATTTTGCTGAAGTAAGATGGGCTGTGAATAATTCAAAAGTCTTTCTTGAAATCCTGGTATCTCAGAATCACATGAGGAAGCTTCATGTTCATTTTTAGATGAATTCAATTCATAAGTACTTGTATATTTAGTTTCTGCAAAAGGTAGTGGAATGAATGAATGCTCTAGCTCCTCAGATAGAAAGGAAGAAGAAAGAGCAAGCTCAGCAGATTCAATTTTGCTAAATTGACTTTCTTTGTTTAACAGCAGTTCTTCTTGGGTGTCCTCTTCATGACACACTTTCAAATCACCTTGAGGAGGCAGAACAGGCTGTGAAGAGCTCAAAGGCAATGCGGAGAATTCCATATTACCGCTGTCTGCTGGGAAAGACTTTTGGGTTCCTTCAGAGATTGCAATAGGTAACTCTACCTGGGATGCAAATGAGCTAATCTGCTCAGAGGATACTCTTTTCTCCAATGTACTTAATCTCTGTAAAAGCAGTTCTTCTTGAACTTCTTGGCCAAAGCGAATGGCTTTCCTTTGTATGTCTAACTGGTGTTGCAATGTCTTCAAATCACCATGGTGAGGTTGGATAAAATGCTCAGAAGATCCTTTTGTCTCAGACTCACGTTGTCTGGACACTAACTCTTTCTGAGTTTTCTCAGAAGGAATTGAATCTGTCTGTACATGCAAGTGCTCTTGAAGTGTAATCAAATTATCTTGCTGTTGCAAAACAGTATGTGATAAACCTAACAGCCTATCAGGCAAAACCAGCACCTCAGTGTGACTGGAGGGGGTTGTACTCTCTGTGTGTGCAGGACAGGGTTCTTGGGTTCTTTCAGGCCCAGTAGGAGGTAATGAAGCACATGGGTGTTGGGCTATTCGGAGTGAGGATGAGATGCCAACCTGCTCAGGTGATACTCTTTCCTCCCAATTTCGCTGGTTCCGTAAAAGTATTTCTTCCCTAGCTTCCTGTCTAGCTTGAATGATGGCTTCCCTCTGTGTAGCTAATTTTTCTTGAAGTGCCTTCAAATTATCTTGTTGAGGCTGGATACAACGTGATAGCTTTAGAAGCTTGTGCTGTAACTGGGGAATCTGAAAATGGCTTGAAGATATTTTACTATCACTTGCTATTGAAATTGGCTCCTGGGTTATACTAGAGTCAGGAGAACGTAATGATGTAATTGAGAGCTGCTTTAATTGAGGCGTGAAGGAAGAAAAACCAGTTTGTTCAGAAGGTGTATTATCTTGGTTTTTTTGACTAAAATGCGAGACCTCTTTTGGTGTGTCCATATATTCTTGGTGTTTCTGTAAATTATCTGGTTGAGGTAGTACATGTTGTGAAAATCTCAAAAGTCTTTCTTGAAACCTTGGAATTGTAGAATGAATTAAGGGACCTGTATCATCACTCTTGATTGATGTCAAGTCCTGGAATCTTCCAGATTCAGCTCCTGGTAAAGAGGTGCCACTCTGTTCAGAAGAAATTCTTTTTTCCAGTTCAGTTTGTTTGTATACAAATTTCTGAGTTTCTTTTCTAGCTCCAAGTATTACTCTCTGTATGTGTGATTGTTCCTGGAGTGTTGTGAAATGTTCTTGCTTTGGCACGCCCTGTTGTGGAAAGCTAAGAGATGTATCTTGAAATCTTGGGCTTGTCAAATCATCAGAGGGAATTATGCTCTCCTTCTTCAATAAGTAATGTTTCTGAAATCTAGGCTGAGCATCAGTAGAAACTGGTGAAGCGTCTATGTGTTGAACGAGTACTGGTGAAGAGCCTATGTGCCCAAGCTGAGTGTTCCTCACATCCTTTTGTCTATGTAAAAGTGCGTCCACTTGAGCATCACATCTAATGGGAGGAATATCCTTTTGTGTAGCCAGCTGTTCTTGAAGTAACCTTGAACTATCATGTAGAGGGAGGAAACTCCAAGCTCCATTCTGAGACACTAGCATTTCAGAATGGCTTGACAGAAACCCTTCCTCATTGTTAGATAAAGGCTGTTCCTGGATTATTGTAGATTTTGTATCAGCAAAAGGACATGAAGTAAATGTATGCTGAGCTACTTGGTGTGGTTGAAAAGAGGGTCCAGGCTGTCCAGAACACAGTCCTCCATCCAAATCACACTGCTTATGTACAAATAAGACTTCCTGAGCCTCCCGCCTGGCCTGAAGGCTGTCTTTATGAATATTCAACTGTTCAGGGGGAAATTTTAAGCTATTTAGCTGCGATAACGTAGGCTGTGAAACACTTGAAAGCCTATCCTGAAGTTGTGGGATCACAGGATCGCTTGAGGAAGTTGATGTAGCATTCTTGGCTACAGAAGACTCCTGGGTTCTTCCTGATTTTGCTGTGGCAGAAGTCAGTGAAGCAAATGAATGTGCTACTGATGGGAGGAATACTGAGAAGCCAATCTGCTCTTCCAATTCCTTCTGTTTATGCAAAAGCATTTGCTCTTGAGTTTCTTGTCTTGCCTGAAGAATATCCTTCTGTAGTTCTAACTGTTCTTGAAGAGCCTTCAAATTACCTTGATGGGCTGTGATAGTCTCTGAGGATGTCAAAGGCTGATCATGCATTTGGCTATCTACAGAATGGCTTATGCAAACTGCACTTTTGCTGGTGGTTGGTAAGGGTTCCTGAATTTTTCCAGATTCAGCGTTAACAGGGAGAAGAGTAAAAGAATGTTCAGGTACCAGTGGTAGAAATGAAGACGATTCAGTTAGCTTAGAAGATATGTTTTCATTGTCCTGTGACATTTGCTGGGAGTCTAAAGTTTGAAAAGTTGTTAGCCTAAATGTTTCAGATAGTTCTCTAGCATTTTGTATTCGTGCCCTATCAGATGACAATGCCCTTGAAAGTATATGAAACTCAGTAGGGACCAATGTATAGTCTGTCTGTTGTGTTTCAGTTCCAGAGAATTGCCTTATATGGTCTTGTGAGTCTAAAGACTTCTTGGCTAAAACATCTGAAGCACTTAGTTTTTCTGTAGCTTCCACCTGTCTTTGTGGAATGGGACTCTGTCTTAGTGACTGAATATGACCTTGTTCTAATCTGGAGGACTGGATGGGTTGCACAGGCTTGGACTTGTAGGGACATGAATTTAGACCCCGACTCTGATGCCAATGTTCTGATACAACAGAATCAGACACCAATGATGTTGTGGCTGACGAAGGGTACTTCTCTTTTAATATAGTCTGATACTCTAGTAACCGTTTCCTGGCAGTTTCAACAGATTGTCTGTGTAACCTATCAAAAATAAGCACAAAACAAATATTTTTTAAAATTTAAATAAAAGCCTCACATTCTCAAGTGTTTACATACTGAATTTAACAAACAGCAATCTAGGACTATCTATAATCATAGTGGAAGAGAGGCAACACCCCTATTGCCCTTAGAGAAATCAAAATGCTAAGTTCTAAAGAAATCCCAGTTAGATATGTGTATAAATCAAATAATTAACCCTGAAGACACAGTCTATTGTCATACAGAAATTATATTCTAATACCTGTTTTGGTGTAAGAGTTGCTGTTGATAGTTACGAATCATCTGCCTATGGTCATCTTCATCAGAAATGACAGTGCTTGATGAAGAATCAGTACCGACCTAATAAAAGACAGTTAATTAGAAGGCAAAACTCAGAAACAAATACTAAAGTTTTTTGTTAGTCTTGGGGCTTCAACTCAGGGTACTGTTCCTGAACTTCTTTTGCTCAAGGCTAGCACTCTACCACTTTAGCCACAGAGCCACTTCTAGCTTTTTCTGAGTAGTTTATTGGAGTCTCATGAAATTTCTTGCCCAGGATGGCTTTGAACCATGATCCTCAGATCTCAGCCTCAAAAGTAGCTAAGATGGCACCCAGCTAATTCAAAAGATTAATAAAAGCAAAAGCAAAAACAAAGAACAAGGCTGGGGATATGGCCTAGTGGCAAGAGTGCTTGCCTCGTATACATGAGGCCCTGGGTTCGATTCCCCAGCACCACATATACAGAAAATGGCCAGAAGTGGCGCTGTGGCTCAAGTGGCAGAGTGCTAGCCTTGAGCAAGAAGAAGCCAGGGACAGTGCTCAGGCCCTGAGTCCAAGCCCCAGGACTGGCCAAAAAAACAAAAACAAAAAACAAATTAAAGTTCTATAATTATACATTTCTATGTAGCCTTTTCTTTTTCACTTTTGGCCAGTCCTGGGGCTTGAACTCAGGGCCTGAGTGCTATCCAAGGCTAGCACTCTACCACTTGAGCCACAGCTCTACTTCCAGCTTTTTTGGAAATAAGCGTCTCATAGACTTTCCTGTCCAGGCTGGCTTCAAACAATGATCCTTAGATCTCAGCCTTTTAAGTGGCTAGGATTGCAGGTATGAACCACTAGTGCCTGGCTTTATTTTTTATAAAAAGATTGGAAATTAGGACTGGGAATATAGCTTAGTTGTAGAGCACTTGTCTAGGTTTGATCCCAAGGACTGTAATAATAAATAAAAATAAAAGTGTTTTAAGAACAAACAACAAAAAACCCTCACCCAAACTGATAATAGTGGTAATGGTTACCTAACTTTGAGCATGCGTATGTGTGCGCGTGTTGCGTGTGTGTGTGTGCGCAGCCCAGTGCAGTGCATATATATATATATATATATATATATATATATATATATATGAATGCCAGTACCTAGGAAGCTAAGGCAGGAGGAACACAAGTTTAAAGCTCCCTTGGGCAGGCTAGGGCGATAGCTGTGTTTGAACAAAACACAATTAAAAACATTGGCACTTCTATATAAAAGAAATGAAGTAATCTACTTTAGTGCTGAGTCTAAAATCTGTACATACATATTACATAAATCATGGCCATGTCTATGTTGGTACCCTACTGAAACTGAAAGAAAAAGTCAAACTTATTTGTGTATACAGATAACTTTAATGACCAAAACAAGCTTATTAAATGACCAAATAAATGTAGGTGAAGGACATTTTACATTTCTGAATATTATGACTGCTCATATTTTCTTGTGCTCCCCCCAATAGTTTATGTAGGAAAGACATTCCTTGCATCCTACCTCAGGCTGCAGAGTCCTTTTTCTTCTGTCTTCTTCCAGCTGAGCCCGGAAACAATCGGTTTCCAATCTTAACTTTTGTTGTTCAATTTGTGCCAGTAACTCCAACTGCTTTTGCTTTTGAATTTCTATTTCCATTATCTAGATAAGAATACCACTGATCTGTTAAAAAAAGCTTATACAAAAGAAAATTTATTTAAACTTAAAATAGGTTTAGGCCATATGTAGTAGGTCACACATGTAATCCTAGCTATATAGAAGGTAGCTGTGGATGATTAGAGTTCAAGGCCAGCAAAGATCAAAAGGACACCATCTCAACTAACATAAGGCTGGGCATGATGGTGCACATCTGGTATCTCAGCTACTTGCAAAGTATAAATAGGAAGATTATGGTCCAGAACAGCCTAAGCAAAAAGACCCTATTTGAAAAAAACAAGGAAGTCAGAAAGGGGCTGGGGATATGGCTCAAGTTGTAGAATATCTGTCTACAAAGGCCATGAGTTCAAACCCCAATACCAGGAGAAACAGGGCTCATGACCAGCATTTTATTTGTTACTAGCAATACCAAAGGAGGCATGTGAAAAAAAAAAAAAGAGGAGAAAAGCTTAATGTGGCAGACAGAAAAGAGGAAATTAGAGCATTTATTACTTGTTTTTCTGGGAGGGCCGGAAATCAAGATCACCACTGAAGAACTGCTTCCAGAAAAGGTGCAAGCATTGAGAAACCAAACTCTATGTTTACTTCTTTAATTTATAATGTTCCCAGTATGTATATTACTAAAGAAATTAAATGCTGAGGCCTCCAAAACCGATTTGACTTCTTAGGGACAGTGGTTAAGTACAGTAGCTATTTGGAAGTCAAAGGACTAGTCTCTTTTGTTGTCTGCCAAATGCAGCACTTAGAGTCCTGCTTTGCAAATATTTACTGAATAAGTAGAAAAGGGCAAACATATGTAGTTTTATAAAGAGCACTTGAAGAGAGAGATAATGAAGACTATCTCAACCTGAGATTTTAAATATTCAGGCAATAGTGGCTATGGCAGAGTTACTGATTTCTTCCTTATTTATTCTTCATCACAGGGGCCACTGAGCTTAGATTATGTGAGGTCTGTAGCACATCTAGTACTGTACTATTAATGTGAATCACTAGCTACATGTGAATAATTATATTAATTCTAATGTAAAATTTAGCTCTTCAGTCACATCTTAAATGTTCAACAGCTCATGTGGCTAGCAGTATCCATATATGACAGAGATGTGTGACATTTCTATCATGATAGAAAAGTCCTATTGTACAACACTGTTTTGTAATAGATTAGAAGACATTTGAAAAGGAATAATGAAGCAAGACACCTCTAACTCTAGCTATTCAGGAGGCTGAGCCCTGGATGACCAATATTCAAATCCAGCCCTTGTAGCTAAGACCACCATACTCTATCTCCAAAATAGCTAGCAAAATAACAGAGGAGAAATGTGGCTCAAGTTGCAAAACACCAGCCACAAAGGTTCTAAGCTCAAGCCTCATGCCATAGATAGATTTGACTTGTAGAATTCCCATTTCCCAGTTGTGTTTTTGAAATTGGCTAAGTAGTAATAAGCAAATTCAAGTTAATTTGCATTAAAACCATTTATTAAAAGTAGAAGAGACTAGAATTTTAGATAAGTAGCTGAATTAGACAATTTTTCTTCTAAGCCAGGTGTTGTAAACACACACCTGTAATCCCAGCACTCAGAAGGCTGAGAAAGAAAGACTGTGAGTTCAAGTGCAACCAATGATATAGAACCATGTCTCCAAACAAGAAACAAACCAACCCAATTCAAACCAACCCAACACAAACCAAAAATAACATAAAAACCACCTCCTTCCTCCAATTAAAGGAGAATGAGGAGGCATGACAATTTGATGCAATACATTATCTCCAGCTGGGGGTTTCCATACCACAAGAAAAATATAATAAAATAGCTGCCAGTTGGTTGAACTTGAAATGAATAGTAGGTTCAAGTACTGGATCAGTGATAAATGTCCTGTATCTACTATCTGTAATTTGGCTAGATAAATGGGTATCTATCTATAGATATGGATATGGATATAGATATAGATTTATCTGAATTTGAAGTCTGGTGCTCCTAGTCCAGCCTTGACTACAAAGCAACGTCAAGATCAGTCTGGCTAAATATTGAGACTACCTCAAAAGAACAACAACAACAAAAAAAGAAGAGATAGGCTTGTGTCAGTGGTTCCTATCTGTAATCCTACCTATTCAAGAGGCAGAGCTCTTAGAATCACAGTTCAAAGCCAGCCCAGGCAAGAAAGTCTGTGAGACTTTTATCTTCAATTAACTACACAAAATCCCTAAGTGCAGCTTTGGCACAAAGTGGTAGAGTGCCAGTCTTGAGCAAAAACGCTCAGAGACAGTACCTAGGCCCTGAGTTCAAGCCCCAGGTAGAGCACCAAAAACAAGCCAATGAAACTCCCCAAACCCTCAAGAGGCATGATCTAGGTGGAAGGTTTAGCACAACAAGTAGAGCGATTGTCCAGCAAGTGTATCCCCTGCACTGCAACCAAAAACAAGCAAATAAATCAATTGCTTTAAAAGATTATTTTTCAAAATCTTTTGGGGTTACACAAAGACCATCTGGCTGTCTAGCATTATGGCAAGGACTTAGTAATTCAACAAGTATTTCATTGGGCACTTACTATGTAAGGCATTGCATCAGAAACTCTAGGATCAATTGATCTTTTTAAAGAAAATACTAACTTAAAAAGACTTATAAATTTTATAGTAATACAAATATAAAATACAAAGTAGACACAGTAAGGGTCAAATAAATGAGCAAAGACAAAATATATTTTATCAGCTAAATATCTATGCAAGACAGGTAGGAAACATGACATCAAAATTAGCTAGACAGTAAGACAGATTACATGGGTTAAACAAAATCATAGTATCTAGAAGAAAATAAAATTTCATATAACCTGTTTCTGCTTTGCTGATGTTCTAACTCTGACTGCTTCTTCTTGAGGATGAAGTAGAATTGAGCTCTGAGCGACAGCTGTGCCAGGTAGAGTCTCATCTACTTCTATGACAATGCCCAAAAGAAAAATCAGTTTCAATAACTTAGAATTTTGATCCCACAACAACACCCTGTCATGCATTTATTATATATCTTACTAGGAAAAACACCTACAGAGCCTACCAAGCTTAATCTGAGGATGTGATAAAAAACAAACAAACAAATACCTTGTTCTTTTTCAGTGTCTGTATGGCATGGAAGTGATTTATCTTCACTAGAAAGTGGTCCAGACTCAATTGTCAGCACATCACTTTGGATGACTGTAATAGATCATACCACTGTTACTATAACCATCTCATCACTGTCAAGCTTAATGGGAGCAAAAATCACAAAACTGACATTCAAAGTAACCATTGAATCTTAGTCTACCTGAAGTGAACCACTTCATTAAGATCTGGTCACCTTCTTGATGATCAGATACATTACCCATCAAACCCCAGGTTCTTATGGCAATGCAGAAGACTAAAATCACCAACAAGGAAAAAAATAAAGAACTGGTTTAAAATGTATGCTGACAGTTTTCAAACACAATGGGGAAGCATTAAAAAAAAAGCACAGAATAAGCAAAGTATCAAAGTTAAAAAAGGGAAGCTAAGTAAGAGTCTTTGGTATGTTTAAATGCAAAGATTTTTTTATTATTTGTGAAGCCAGGACACTGTGTGAAGAAAGTTGAACAATTTACTCTCATCATATGAAGGTAGGCAGATACTCTGTTTGAAGCACTCACTTGTTCACTCATTCATCGTTTGGCACTTAGCCATTAAGGAAACTGTGGTAAATGAGAACAAGCTTCCAGGGATAATTTTAACAGGGTAAAAGGAGGGACAAGTTCTTCATATCATTATCCTGGAAAAACTTAAGAGTTACACAACAGAATGAATGTGTTAAAGATAATACTGGATTTGTGGGTCTGATCTGTTTTCTTGGAAGAAATCACCTTTAGGCAGACACCTGATAGTATAGAAGAATCAGGTTATATAAAAGGCCCTGTGAAAATAAAGCTTGGCTTGAAGAACTGAAGGAGGAGAGCCTTCAGGTTCTGAGCTCAAGGCTAGTACTGGCAGGAAAAAAAAAGGGGAAATAAAATACTTTGCCAGCAGAATACACTGAGTAAGTGGGATGCATCCCTACAATTCTGGTTATACAGGAAGCCAGAGCAGGAGGTCTGCGGTCTCTGAACCATCTCTTGACAGAAAGCAGCTGGTTCTAAGCGACAGAGAGAAGGGGAACCACTGCTACCTGGCTATGTTTGTGTGTGTGCATGCTAAAAAGGAGAATAGCTGGTTGGGGGCACCTTTCTCTTCACCTGTGACAGGATGGACAGGGTAGGAGGTGGGGGAAAGAACCGAAAGAAGATCTGTGTGCATAAAGTATAGTCAGGAAAGGGGAAGGATGAAGCACCGTGAGAATAAAGAAAGCTTGCTCATACAAAAGAACTCAATTATGTATTAATATAAAGGTTCCTGTAATTACTCAGATGGCTTCCCTCTTCTCACTAAATTCTTTCCATGTCTATGGCTTTAAACATTACACATGTCTGCTTTCTCAAATCATCTCTTGATTTAAGCTAGTCAACTAATTCAACCAACACTAATTGGGCATCTTTAATGAACAAAGCACTAGGCTCTGGTAATATAGCATTCAAACATAGCAAACATATACTGACTCTGGCCAGGCGCTGTTGGGTCATGCCTATAGTCCTAGTTACTCAGGGGGCTGAGATCTGAGGACTGTGGTTCAAAGCCAGCCTGGGCAGGAAAGTCCGTGAGACTCTGATCTTCAGTGAACTACCCAGAAAAAGCTGTGGCTCAAGTGGTAGAACACTAGCCTTGAGCAGGGACAGTGCTCAGGACCTGAGTTCAAGCCCCAGGACTGGAAAAGGGGGGGGGGGGAGTGGGGGAAGGGGGGAAAGATCAGATGTGCTGGTGCATACTCCTGCAGGCAAGGAGGATCACAAGTTCAAGGCTAGGAGTAAGCCTCTCTCAAAAAGCAGAACTGGGTGCCAGTAATCCTAGTTACTCAGGAGGCTAAGATCTGAGGATCTCAGTTCAAAGCCAGCACAGCAACACAAATAAGACATACACTTCTCTCCAACTAACCAGTAAAAGGCTAGAACTTGAAGTACACATCAAGTGGTAGCCCTTTAGCTGTGAGTGAAAAAAATTACTCAGGAAAGAAAATCTTGAATAGACAAATGGAATTGCATCAAACATATCAAAAGAAACAATTATTGGAATGCAGACATAGCCTACAGAAGGGAAGAAAATCTTCACCAACTATCAGATAGGGATATCTAGAATATACAAAGAACTAAAAAAAAAAAATCCAAAACACAATCCAATTGAAAATGGGTAAATGAATTGAACAGACATTTCTTTTTAAAAAGTACTCAGTAGACACTAGGTGGAAAATGAACTATGTATGCAACTTGTGGAGAGACAGGAGGGAAAAACTGGGAGAGAACAAAGGAAGATGTGACACTGTCCAAAAAGAAATGTACTTATTACTTCACTTAAGAAACAGTAACTCCTGTGCAACATCTTAATAACAAAATTATATTTAAAAAAGTAGAAATGAGAAACAGTAACCCCTGTGCAACATCTTAGTAACAAAATTCTATTTAAAAAAGTAGAAATGGCCAATAGGTATATGAAGAAATATTCACCATATGAGCCATAAAGGAAATATACATAAAAATTACACCAAGAGCCATGCCCTGGTGGTTCAAAGCTATAATCCTAACTACTCAGGAGGCTGAGATCTGAAGACAGTGGCTCAAAGCCAGCCTAGGTAAGAAAATCCATGAGACTTTTGTCTCCAATTAACCACTGAAAAACAGGAAGTAGAGCTGTGGCTCAAAGTAGTAGAGCACTAGACTTGAGCAAAAGAGCTCAGGGGACAGTGCCCAGGCCAAGTTCAAGCCCCAAGACTGACAAAAATAAAAATAAAAAATTATAATGAGATTCTATCTCATTCCATTCAGAATGGCAGTCATTAAGAAAACAACAGCAGGGCTGGGAATATGGCCTAGTGGTAGAGTGCTTGCTTCATATACTTGAAGCCCTGGGTTCAATTCTTCAGCACCACATATATAGGAAAAGCCAGAAGAGGCTCTGTAGCTCAAGTGTTAGAGTGCTAGCCTTGAGCAAAAAGAAGCCAAGGACAGTGCTCAGGCCCTGAGTCCCAAGCCCCAGCACTGTCAAAAAAAAAAAAAAAAAAAAAAGGAAAAAGGAAAATGAAAAAGAAAAAACAGCAAATGTGAAGATGTGCAGGCTAAGTGTATGTATGTGTGTGTGTACGCACGTGTGTGTGTATTTTTTATACATTGTTGAAGGAGGTTCTTTAAAAAAGTAATAAGAGTTCTACCATATGATCCTGCTATATCATTCTTGGGCATATACCCAAAGTAATGTAAGCACATAATACAAATACCTATACATTTATATTCACTGTAATACTACTCACAAGAGGCAAGTTATGGAATCAGCCTAGGTGTTTATCAAATGGATTAAAAAATTGCAGGGGCTGGGGATATGGCCTAGTGGCAAGAGTGCTTGCCTCGCATACATGAGGCCCTGGGTTCAATTCCCCAGCACCACATATACAGAAAACGGCCAGAAGTGGCGCTGTGGCTCAAGTGGCAGAGTGCTAGCCTTGAGCAAGAAAGAAGCCAGGGACAGTGCTCAGGCCCTGAGTCCAAGCCCCAGAACTGGCCAAAAATAAATAAATAAATAAATAAATAAAGATTGCAGTATATGGGGCTGGGAACATTGCCTAGTTGTAAAGTGCTCGCCTCGTATACATGAAGCCCTGGGTTCGATTCCTTAGCACCACATATATAGAAAAAAGCCGGAAGTGGAGCTGTAGCTCAAGAGGTAGAGTACTAGCCTTGAGCAAAAAGAAGCCAGGGACAGTGCTCCGGCCATGAGTCCACGCCCCAGGACTGGCAACAGAAACAAAACAAATAAAACAAAAAATTGTGGCATACATATTACTATGGAGTATTATTTGGTCATTTAAAAAAACACAAAAATTATGTCATTTATACAAAAATGGATAGAATTGGAAATCATTGTGTTAAATAAAATAAGCTAAATACAGAAGGACAATTATGGCATATTTCATTATGTAGAAGTGAGATCACAAGGAAAAATACTGGACATGAACATAAATGGAGGATTGTTGTGGAAGAAGGAATTAGCAGGAAGTGAAGAAGGAAAGAGAGGGCAAGGCAGAAGGAGAGTAGAATTGAAGTACATTGTATACAAGTAGGAAAGGTCATAATAAATTCTCTTTGGTATCCTTGCACTACAGCTCATGGCCAGGACCACTGATTCTATACATATAGCATTCCACTGTTGTCCTAACAATGAATTACTGAATCATGTGTTTCCCTTCTTTGCTGGAAAAAATACACATAAACCAATGTGGTTACTGATCAGGGAAAAAACAAAGCAAAAAAAACAAAAACAAAACTGCAAGGATAAAAAGTCACAGAATCTGGGAAAGGGGAAAGCGAGGAGAATGACAGAGGGGGTAATTGTAATCAGGATACATAAATGGACATGTTAAAATAAAACCCTATTGTATAACTAAATTGTTGCTAAGAAAAAAGTAGAGGAGTGAATATGATCTAATTATTACTTTTTATTTTTTATATTTGTGGGTCATAGTGAATTCAGGCCCTGGGCACTGTCCCTGAACTCTTTTGCTTAAGGCTAACCACTTCAAGCCACAGTGCCACTTGTTTTCTGGTGGTTAACTGGAGATAAGAGTCTCCTAGACTTTCCTGCTTGGGCTGGCTTTGAACCATGACCCTCAGATCTCAGCCTCCTGAGTAGATAAGATTACAGGTATGAGCCACCAGTCCAGCCATCAACTTATTTTATATGAATATGATATATCACAACAAAGACCTCCTACAAGTAATTAATATATGCTAATAAAGGCAAGTGGGGGCTGGAGGTGTGGCACCGGTGGTACATACATGTCAAGCAAGTGGGCCAGTGTAATAAGGTCTTGAGTTGAAACCCCTGTATTGCAAAAAGAAGAAAGGCATGGACTCTATGGTTTCCCTCATAGGGAATAATTAGCACAGGTTTAGGCTAGTCACAGCAGAGGATCACAAGAGCCCAATAGCTATGCCCTTAAGAACACATAAGATGATGCTAAGTGAAATGAACTCCATTTTGTGGAAACGAGTGTTATATCACTGTTGTAATTACTATCAACATGCCATGTGAAACCTTAGCTTCTTTTGTTGATGATCCTCTTGTATCCCCTTCCTGCAGTTGTCCTGGCGCTATTCACTGTATCTCGTGTGAGTACCCTGGACACTGTATATACTGGTATTAGAACTAGGGAAGTGAAAGGGAATATCAAAATCGAGAGACAAAGACTAAAAAGACAAACGACTCCAAAAGCAATACTTGCAAAACCATTTGGTGTAAATCAAGTGAACAACTCATGGGGGAAAGGGAAAAGGGGAGGGGAGAGTGAGAGAGGAGGTAACAAATAGTACAAAAAATGTACCCATTGCCTTACATATGAAACTGTAACCCATCTGTACATCATTTAGACAATAAATAATTATTTTTTTTAAAAAGAAAGGCATGACAAAAAAATCTGTGTGGAAGAAAATAAAAGACATGGACTAGGCATGGTGGCTCAAACCTGTAACCTGAGGCCAAGAACAACTCTGAAAGACTCCATCTCAGACAATGGCTGGGTGTTATGGCACATACCCATTATCCCCGCTATGGGGTCTTTTTTTTTTTAATTTTTAAAAATTTATTTGTCAAAGTGATGGACAGAGGGGTTACAGTTTCACACATAAGGCAGTGAATACATTTCTTTTTTTCTTTTCCTTTTTTTCTTTTTGCCAGACTTGGGGCTTGAACTCAGGGCCTGAGCACTGTCCCTGGCTTCTTTTTGCTCAAGGATAGCACCCTAGCCACTTGAGCCACAGTACCACTTCTGGCTTTTTTTGTATATGTGGTGCTGAAGAATTGATCCCAGGGCTTCATGTATGTGAGGCAAGCACTCTACCACTAGACCACATTGCCAGTCCCTGCTATGGGGTCTTACATTGGCACAAGCTTGTTATCCCCAGCAAGACAGGAAAGCACAATTAGGAGGATCAGAGCCCAGCCAAGCATAGAGACCCTACCTTGAAAATAACCAATGGATACCTATACACAATGGAATACTACATAGCGATTAGAAATGGTGAAATATTGGTATTCGCAGGGAAATGGTCAGAACTTGAACAAATAATATTGAGCGAGACAAGCCTAGAACACAGAAAACAAAGGGGCATGATCTCCAATATATGACTGTTAAGGTGGGGGGAGGGGGAGACAGTAGAGACCAGGTCTGTAAAACCAAAAACCTCTTGTCAAATGGTATTTCCCACAGGTTTGGGTCAGCAACCCTACATTATGTAACTAAAACCAAACAACTACTCAACATATAAAGGTCAAAAATAGACCTCTCAGTGGATCACAATAGCTCAAAAGCTATGTATGTACGTTCATATAAGACTATTGTCGATATATTGTCTATTGTAGACATTACATTTAAAGCACTAGGTGAATTTTCTTTGGCGTAGGCCACATGACTACTATATATGTTCTTGGTACATTGTGTATTGTATATATGTCTACCTGACCTAGGGAAGGGAAAGAAAAACATGGTGTAAGATAGCACAAGAAATGTACATACTGCCCTACTATGTAACTGTACCCCTTTTGCACAACACCTTGTCAAAAAAATTTTGTTTAATTAATAAATTATAAAAAAGAAAATAACCAATGGAAAATGGGGCTAGAGGTATGGCTTAAGTGACAGAGTACCTGCCCATCAAGGGAGAGGCCCTGAGTTCAATTCCCACAGTACTGAAAAAAAAAAAAAAAAAAGTGAAAACAACATAAATGTCACAGCCACAGCCAGCAACAGGAACTTGGTTCATTTTGATTCACTGATTTCCCTGTGATTAATATGTGTACTACAGAGATTCAATAAGGTTTTCATCATTTCTTTGTTGTAGTTACAGAAACTTTTGACCTCTAACCTCAATTTTTCAGGAATGATCTGAATTTTTAAACAACTTTAAACAGTCTGTGCTATCAAACCAACAAATGGAGAAAAGGGAGGCCAATGTTTTTCCTCACCATCAACTGCTCCTGCTTCAACTGCTGCTGTTTTGCGCTCAGATTCACTAACAGTTGTAGTCATTTCACATTCATCTTCAGATATGGATTTAATTGTCCACAGGGATTTTTGGCTTCGAATTTTATTTAGTAATTTTTTAAAAAGAATTTTTGAAGGAATTTGTTGAGTCTTCACTGCCAAGGGGAAAAAGAAAAACAACAACAAAACCTTATTTAGAACCTATTATGTGCCAGGCAGAGAGTGCTCTAATCATACTTAGTTACCCCTTACTTAGAATAAAAATACAACTCTGGGACTGGGAATGTGGCTTGGTGGTAGAGTGCTTGTCTAGCATGCATGAAACCCTGGGTTTGATTCCTCAGTACCACTGTGGCTAAAGTGGTAGAGCAAAAGAAGCTCAGGGACAGTGTGCAGGCCCCGAGTTCAAGCCCAGGACTAGTAAACAAACAAATGAACAGAAAAACTTTGTTTTCTTTAATATTACATTTTAGCAAAAAGCATGCTTAAATTTGACTTATACTCTCCTAATTCCAAATGTGGCTCAGTACTTCTGAATGAGTTTGAGAAGAAAACACTGCTTTATAACTTTAAATCAAATCAATTGCTCCCAAGTTATTCCCAATACCATCTGAGGAAAACTCCCTTCTATCTTTGTAAAGAAGTTCCTTCAATTACCAAAAACAAAATAAAAACCAAGTATTCTTTCATCCAGACTGATGATGTTATACTAAGAGTCACGACAGTCAATAATTTTCTACGGAAACAAAACTCAGAGCTTAACATATAGCACTCTGGCTAATCAAGGAGTAAAATTAAGAAATCTCTACAGAAGTTGTAAACTGGGAAACTAGTTCCATACCCACAGCAATGTTAGGATGTGGCTCTAAGCCAGTCTAGGCAGGAAAGTATGTGAGAGCTGCATCTCCAAGCAACCACTATAAAAGCCTGAAGCGGAGCTGTGGCTCAAGTGGTAAAGTGCCAGCCTTAAGCACAAAGGCTCAGGGATAGCACTCAGGCCCTAAGATGAAGGCCCAGGATACACGCACGCACGCACGCACGCACACTTTGTATTTGCATTGTAGGTTTACAAAGTACATAGGTCAATGACTTTTACACACCAGTGTAGCATCATCCAGATCACTATGTGGAAGATTTCCCGCACCACCATGGATTAGTTTTTTGTGTGTGTTTTTTTGTTTTTGTTTTTGCCAGTCCTGGGGCTTAAACTCAGGGCCTGAGCACTGTCCCTGGCTTCTTTTTCGCTCAAGGCTAGCACTCTACCACTTCAGCCACAGAGCCACTTGTGGCCTTTTCTAGATATGTGGTGCTGAGGAATCGAACCCAGGGCTTCATGTATATGAGGCAAGTACTCTTGCCACTAGGCCATATTCCCAGCCCCTTGTGTTTGTTTTTTAACTTCATATAAACATGGATTCATGTATGTGGTAAACTTTTCTGTTTGGCTTCTTCCACTCACCATGAGGCTGTGTGTGTGTGTATGCGCACTCGCATGAGTTCTGGAGCTTGAACTCACATGCTCACTTGGCTTTTCTTATCTCCAATTAAATAGCAAAAAGTTGGAAGTAGAGCTTAATTGAAGAGTTTCACAGATTTTCTCTGCCCAAGCTGGCTTTGAGCTCAGAAGCCTCAAATCTTAGCCTCCCGATTAGTTAGGATTACAGGCTTGAGCCATCAGCTGCTGGTAGACCAACTCATTTTTAAGAAACTGATTAGTTACCAGTATTTTCCTGAGGATTGGACCCAGGCATTTGCATATACTAGGCAAGGGCTCTACCACCAAATAGCATTCTGAACTTTCGCTGTCAATACCTTAAATTAAGAATTTGGCTGAGTGCCAGTGGCTCACGCTTGTAATCCTAGCTACTCAGGAGGCTGAGATCTGAGGATTGCAGTTCAAAGCAATCTAGGGCAGAAAAGTCTGTTGAGACTCTTATTTCCAATTAACCAACAGAAAATTGGAAGTGGTGCTGTGGCCAAACATGGTAGAGCACTAGCCTTGAACAGCAAAAAGCTCAGGGGCAGTGCCCAGGCAAAGTTGAAGCCTCACAAAATAACAATAAATGAATAACAAGAAATAAAAACAAATAAAATAAAAGGCTAAGTGGTAGAACATCTTTTTAAAGACACTGTTGACTTATTCAGAAATGAAGTTTTCATGGGAACTCTAGAAGAAAGGCAAGTGAATACGGAAACTATGTTGAATTTATGCCAAAGCCAAACACAGGAACCTCTACTTGTTTGGAGAGCAATGTGGGCTATCCCCACATTGGCAGATAAGCCAAGAATGAAAGTTAAGAGTGCCCACCTGAGGAGTCTAGTAGACTTACCTAATGTTAGCATCAGAGGGTTATGTTCACAGTGTAGGGTACAGAGAAAAGGAATCTGAAGGGTTTTAAACAGGCAGTAATAATGAAGGTATGGGAGAAGAAAAAGAGGTCCCAAAGGACTTGGTCTTTAAGGAGGTATGGCAGTAAAAGAAAGGGAAGGTCAAAGGAGAGGCCACCCATGTGGCATAGGAACCTCAGACTGCAGAACCATTACTAACTAAGGTAAGAAAGAGAGGAAGTGATGATGCTAATTTTTTGCTGGACTCGGAGTTTGAAGTACCTATGGGACAGCCAACATGTGAAAAGTCCAGTATGCTGGAGACAGAGATGAAGGGAAGGAGATCAATGTTCATACACTCATCATTATACCAGAAGTATCCAGTAAGAATAGAACACTGGAGGATTTCTAATTCTATAAACTTCTGACCATTCAAATGAATTCAGAATCAAGCAGCTAACTAATCTAAGAATCTGCAGACTATGAACACTTGAAAACAGTAACTTTACCTGGATACCCACTCCTACAGGATGGGTCATTATTTGTACTTAAGCCAAAAGAGATTTTTCTGTTGGCTCATAGTGGATATTCTTTTTATCCTGTGTAATATTGCCATATTTGGCCTAGAAGGAACTTTTACCATTTGTTTCATGAGGACCTACGACTGCAGCATCCGTCATTTGAAGGTTCTCAAGTTCATCCATATCTTTCTGTTCTACCGAAAGGTCCAATTCTTCATCCTGAATCTGGTCACTCATGGTGGGCAAAGGCTCTGGCTCAAGGTGCAAAATCAGGTTTCCTTTCACCTCTTAATAAATAAAAAATAAACAGGTATGTTTCCAAACCAACATCATTTAAAAGAATTAGGCCATTTAAACTCTAAAATGTTAGGGCTCTTTCAAACTAAAAGCTCATTTCAAAATAGGAACTACTTTACCATCACAAATTTACTTTCCCACTAAAATATTTAAAAGAACTGTTGAAAATCTGTGGAAAACATCTTACTCCTGTCTGCATTGTACATGTCTTCAAAGGCGAATTCCAGCTCTCTCTGCCAGTCTTCCTTCATTTCACTTCGTCTGTACGGGAGCTCCACTAGCTGTGGTGGCATCTGTGCTACAGTCTGCCGCCTGCGTGCCAGGTCTTCTTGCTGACGCTGCTTCAGCTCTCTCATTACGTTCTCCTGATTCTTTAAGAATGGAGATCAATGGCAGATTAATCAAATTGGATAGGAACAATAACCAGCGAGGGAAAACATAGGGAAACTATGAGGAACAGAGGGCCTACAGTTTTCTCCTCACCCCTTTCACTGTTCTGCACCAAAATAAATGACATTAGTTAATATAGGCATTCAATAAACACTTGCTGAATATCAACAAGTATCAGGGAAATGTAAGTACTAGGGAGAAAAATCTCAACCTGGCATGTAGTAAATGAGCCCAACAGATAGCATTTTGTTAGTACTCTGAGAGAGTAGCTCTGGCTAAGTGATAGAGCTTCAAAAGTGTCTGCCAAGACAGCTCTCCTTTCTGAGGAAAGTCATTAAGTTACTTTTCTTGTAACATGCAGTTGCCATGGCTCCTGCAATGTACTCCATATACAGGCAAGAGCTAAGATCCGGAGTAACTGTGGCGTAACTAATGATAGTCCTTGTTACTCCATGCTCTTAATATTCCCATCAGTAACAGAGGTCTGCATCTCTTTAAGCTAAGAATATGGCTGATCTGAGAGGTTATGCACAGTACTGTAATGAGGTTAACTAAACTGAGTTTTGGTGGTAGAGGTTAAGAGAGACAGGGAGACTGGCCAGTCCTTGGATGAGAATTTAGTAAGATATATATGAGTGAAGGAGCAGAAATAAAAGGAAAAACTGCAGCACAAAAGTGTGGAGATGAAGACTTGGGGTGTTTAGAGAACACACACTGTTCATTATAGCTAAAGCATGGGTGGAAGGAAAAAAACAAAAAACAAAAACAAACAACCCAGGAGAGACAGATAGCAGCCACATACTGTTGGAGAATTAAAGTCTCCAACCAGTGGAAAAATTTAGCCCCGGCACGGTTACTCCGATGCCTCATTAGCACACTAATAGGCCCTTGGGAACTCATTCCCAGTAAGGAGTTTCTGGTGTTTGTGGGCCAAAGGAAGCCACCAGTTGTTGCGAGAATCTCCTTTTTCCCCCTACTTAGCAAGTCTCTCTTAGGAGACTTGCTAGACCAGCTGCCTTTAGTGTTAGATTATCTCTGTAAACAGGAAAGTCTCCTCACTAGATTCTCACTGTAAACAGGAAAGTCTCCTCACTGTTATTTCACAAGTATTTGGAGAAGTCAAGATTAATGTTATCTAGCCTTAAGGAGATAATAGCTAGGAGATAATTAGTTCTACCTCAGTTGTATACAGTTCCTTGTCTTGATATCTATAATCTTTGTAGTCACTACCTCCTGTAATTAGAAAGGCATTTGTACCAAGTTCCTGCCCTCACAGTAGGAAATTTCCTCCACTTTTGTATTTGAGACAAATGTCATGCTGTATTGATCTTTTACCCTGTAATTGTAAAATTGGTTTCTAACCCTATATAAACCCTGGCCCTCTTGGAATAAAGTATGCATTGGTTCACTCGCCTTGCATCCCCCGTGTCCTGATTTCGACTGCAGTTACCCAGGTTCAACATCTGGCGTCCGGACCCAGGGACCTGACAATTGATCCACAGGAGATTGCGGAACTGCCGAGCTCTCGAGTGAGGTGAGAGATATTTTTAATTCACAGGAGACAAGGGATCTGTGTGTAATTCACAGGAGACAAGGGATCTGTGTGGTGAGCTCCTATTCTTAAAAAATTACGGGGTTATGGGACAAGCTAAACCAACTCCATTTTCTAATTTTATCCACCATGTATTAAAACGGGACGGAGCTATGGTCTCCTGTTCACAAAGAGATGAGTGTGTACAGGTAGTGGAGTATAATCTATGGTTCCTGGAGGAAGATACTTTAGATTTAGAAGTCTGGGAACGAGTAGAGAATAATATGAAAAATGAATATCGGTGTGGAGACAAGGTTCCAGTTACATTTTGGTCTGTTTGGGCATTAATACATACAGCCGTGAGCATGATGTCTCCTGATGCTATCATAACATCAGCTGCTGAGCCAGAGGCTGACGTGGAAAAAGCTATGAAGGCTTATAATTTGTCCGGGGAGGTAAAAACTCAAATTGGGCAGGAGCTAAAAGACATGGCAACACCTGAACTATCTCCTGTCAGTTTTGTTAAAGAAAAATTAACATCAAATAAGCTTTCAGCCTCTACCTATGCTCCTTCAGAGAAAGATGATAATTTAGGCAGCTCAGCAGTGCAGTCAAAGTGCTACAGATGCTCTTTCGATCTGCCAGGGGCAGTCAGGAAGGTGAAAGTAAAGAACAAATAATTGTGGCCGCGGAGCCCACTTTTACTTTAATTAATCTAAGTCCTATGGTTCTGCTTCTCTCTCTTGCTATCAAACTTTTCCTGTCATTCAACCCCCTCCAACCGGAGGTGTAGCACAGACCCCTCATTAACAAGATATTGACCAGGGTCACTTAACTTAGGACAGCTGTAATACGGGGCCGTCTCATGGCTCCCTTTCAGTGAAGGAGGCTTCCCCATCATCTTTTCTTTACAACCAGGCGCTAGCAGGGGAGCTGACACTCCCTGTTTTAGTCCATCAGCCTGGAATTGGGGAAGGACTAGTGATTTTTCTTTTACTTCTCAAGAGAATTTTTACTGCAATTGCACTTTTAATTTGCGCCTGCGCTACATGTTTCATGTGTCTTTGTCCTTGTTTGATTAGTTGTGTTTCGTGTGGAGTGCTAAATTGGGAAAAAAGTCCTCTGGTGGGCGGCCTCGGCAGGTTGATTGCCATGGGATGGAAATCTCCACTGGGGAGGATCCCCCTGAGAATTTTCAGGGCCCTATGGACTTTCCATCACTCTGGCTGGCAGCTTGTGGACGCTGGACATGCCATCCAAGGCGTAAAAGCCTCTGTTTCTATGTTCTGTTTTGTCTTGACTAGTTTTGTCTTTGAGATTGGTACCAGTTTTAAACATAAACTTTTGTTTCCCTTATTTCTGTTGTCCATTTACATGTCTATGGGCAAAACATTTACTAGGTACTGTGTCTCCTTCTGCAAGAAGACAGAAAAAGTGCAGGCTGCTAAGAGCTGAGTTCAAACAGCCGGGTAGGCTAATCTTAGCCTGAGAGTAAACACTAAGAGTCAAGTGCTAGGTGGACTCAGTAATACTCCAGGGGACCCCAACCCAGTTATCTTCAGTGTTTAGTATGCTAAGATACTTTGCTAAAACTAATAGGCCCTAGCGAATAAGACTAAACAATGCTAAAATCATTCATTAAAGGTTTTGTTTTAAGTTTTGGTCATTACAAGAGTAAGATTGGAAAATATACCTTTTGCCACTAAAAAAGTACAGCTGATAGTTATTTGGACTGCTTTTAAGTTCTTTTTACATTAATATACCTACATATGTGAATGTATGTATGTGTGTGTGCGCGCGCACAAATGTGGGTGTGAATGTGTTCAAGATTAAAAATGTATGATGTAAAAATAGGTTAGTTTAACTTTAAACTTCAAAAGATCATCGAGTTTGGGCTTTACCAAAAGCTTTAAAGGATTATTACTTTATTTTAAAAGGGACTATAGTTAAAAAATTCTTTAATTCATGGTTAAAAATAAATAAATAAATAAATAAATAAATAAGAACTTAGCAAGGGCCCTTGAACCTATCCTCAGTAGTGAGGGGTAAACTGACAAAAGTACAGTTTAGCCATCCACGTGATGGGACAGCCGTAGGGTGGCGTCCATTCATAGTGGGAGAGGGCAAGCTGGCCCCAAGGCAGTTCATCAAGCTCTAAGGAGTAGGATGGAGATAGGCCCATTCTATAGGACAGGCCAATGGAGGCCTTTCTTTTATTTCTTTTGTTTTCAGGTAAACATTGGAAACCTCATGGTAAAATGTATGATTTGACTGATACTTCTAAAAATTGCCCCTTAGGATGGATTAAAATTGGAATATCTTAAAGGAGAGTTAAAAGTTTATTTACCTGATATAACTCGATTCCTGTACAGGTTTGCAATTTGGATGTATTAAAAAGGCAAATATGCTAACTCTGAAATCTCATGGTTATAATTCTGGGGCACACTGCTAAGTGTACTCTTGTTACAATTGTTTTGGGTATCACTTTAATGAATCAGGTACTAAATTTTTTAAGTGTAAACTGTACTGTAACAGTAAGATTAACTATCTTAAGTCACATATAATCAGGTAAATATTTTAAAGTATATAAACTAATGGGGGATAGAAGTACACAACTTTCATTAACTCTCTGTATATAGGAAAATGGCTCTTTTAAAGCAGACAACCAGGAGGCAATGTGCCCCCTGGGCCTCAGTTTTTCTATGCAAATACAGGCTGAGGTAAAGGTGTGAAAGCCTCTACTTTAAAAGGTTTTAGAATGCCTTTCTAGATAAGAAATTTGGAAGTGAAAAACAAGCAGCATGAAGCAATGGGTGATACCTAGGCTCCAGATTTCTTTTAATACAACCAGGCTTGGTAAAAGACTTGAGATCAAAAATGTATTCTGAGATATGAAATTTAAAATGTTTGTTTTAAGTTGGATATAGGAAAACGATGGCTATCAAGATGATTGTTTAATTACTACTCCAGTTTGTTTTACAGGTTTTCAATAAAATGATTTATTATTTGCTGCACCTGATAAAAATATTGTATCAAAATTGTTACAAATTTTGCCTTTAGACTTTCAACAGTATGATTTAATAATTGCCCCTGATAAAATTCATTTAAACAGAAGAACCATTTAAGTATCTGGGATATTTAGTTAAAAGACAAGTAATTACCCCCCAATTAATAAAAATTCGTACTGAAGAGTTTAAAACTCTTAATAATTTTCAAAAGTTACTAGGGACATCAATTGGCTTTGCCCTTCCTTAGGAATTCTGGTAATTCCCAGAATTCCTAACCTATTTTCCATCCTTCAAGGAGATTCGGACTTAAAAAGCCCCCAAAAATTAACTGATGAGGCACGTCAGGAGCTACTTCTAGTGGAAAAGGCCCTGGCTCAAAATTCCTTAGCTTGGGTAGACCTATCTGCCCCTATTGGGTTGCTAATTTTACTTACCAAAGACTACCCTACAGGGGTGCTAGCTCAGTACAATAAGCCTTTGGAATGGATATATACCAAACACACTTTCTCCAAAACGTTATCCACCTATCCAGAGATGATCAGTTTCATTATCATGCAAGGCCGTAAGAGATGCCTGCAAATCAGTGGGCAAGACGCCTACTTCATTATCACCCCTATACCTAAACAGCAGTTTGAGTTTATGTTACAAACCTCTGATCTTCTCCCTCTGGCTTTAAATGGCTTTACAGGGGAAATTTTATACCATTTACCTTCTAGTCCTCTTTGGCAATTTTTTCAAAGACAAACTTATGTTATTGATAATATTTTACTCTCTGAGCCCATTCTAAATGCTCCCAATGTTTTTGTAGATGGTACTAAAAATAACAAATGTGCTTTCTGGACAGAAGATAAATATCAAGTTTTCTTTACCCCTTGGCAATCAGCACAACAAAATGAGTTACAGGCTATTATATATGCTCTGGGAAATTTCTTGATACCTTTTAATTTAATTACTGACTCTGCTTATGCAGCACATGTTTTATGCAATATATACTCTGCTGTTATTTCTCAAATAAAACCCCCACTAAGTTCACTATTTAATCAATTACAGAACCTGTTGCGCCAGAGGCAACACTCTTTGTATGTAGTCCATATTTGAGCTCATTCTAATTTGCCAGGTCCTATGGCATACGGTAATGCTAAAGTAGATGCTTTAGTCTCTTTTGCCTCAGCAGAAGAAGATCATGCTGCCCGGCACTCTAATGCAGGTCATTTACATGTTACTTATAAAATTCCCTTTAAACAAGCTAAACAAATCATTGCTAACTGTCCTACTTACAGACCCTTACATCTGCAAACTCTTCCCCACGGTGCAAATCCTCGAGGATTGGCTCCTAACAAAATTTACCAAATGGATGTAACGCACATCCCTGAATTTGGCCGCTTACAATATGTGCATGTATCCATTGATACATATTCTTCTTTTATTTGGGCAACTCCTCTACCAGGGGAAAAAGGGACTCATGTCATTCAACATTTACTAGAAACATTCGCAGTCATGGGGATTCCTTCTCAAATAAAAACTGACAATGCACCAACTTATTCCAGTAAACAAGTACGAAAATTTTTAGAATTTCATAACATTTTTCATGTTACAGGAATTGAATACAATCCTCAAGGTCAAGGTATAGTAGAAAGAGCTCATTATACATTAAAAACACAAATTAAAAAACTAAAGAGGGGGAGTATGGATAGTACTGAGGGATATGCAACTTCTATGAAAAGTATTTACAAAACAGCCCAAGCCGTTATTGCAGAAGCACTATTTGTCCTTAACTTTTTAAATTTGTCTCAAGGAGATGTTTTAGCAAGAGCTGAGCGACACTTCCTAGCTCCGCCTATGCAAAACAAACCGCAGCCGGTTTGGATTAGATTGGGGGTTGGGCTAAATTGGGTCCCCGGGGAGTTGTTAACCCAGGGGCGAGGGTATGCTTATGTTTCTACAGAAGACAGCCCATCTTTCTAGCACCTGCTCCAGTGGATCCAGCAACAAACACCCCTCTGTGCATCAAGACCGGGGTGAAACATTCTCATCCAAGTGATAAGGCCATTCTAATGGACAGGTGTGCACTGGTAACCTGTAGGGGCTACATCAGAGGTAATGTATTGGGCCTATATTTCTAACCCTCCTTTATGTCCATACTTATGGACAAAAGCCCCTGTCTCTTTTACATCTATTACTAATTTACTCTCTCCCCCTATGGGTCTGGCATTCCAGTCTTTCCTATGGAAGAGGAAAGATCATTTAACTTCTCTTATTCTCAGTTCTCTAAAGCTATCTGTCAAGGCCGCTCCCCATGTTACCCTTTTAGATATCAATATTGGATTCAGCATGGAGGTTCATATAACTCCAGTAGAACTCGGCTGATTAGACTGTCTTCCTGGTCTGTGGGATCTCATACCTATAAATTAGATAATTATCCTAGCCCTGCTGGCCTGCCTAAATGTGACAATTTTACTTATCTGAACCTGAACTTTTTCCAACTATTTGGAATACATCCCAGCATACTTGGTATGATTGGGGACCTTTTGGTGTGCAGTTGAAAAACTGCACTGAATATAACTCATCTTGTGACCCTACTTTATCTATGAACATGTCCAATGCCATGTCTGCTAAACAGCTTTTAGGGTGGTTTGGAGCAGGCTTTGGTGACCCCCGGCCTGCTCTCGCCCATGGAAACAGGCTATTTCCTCCACAACGTCATCTCTGGAAATTAGCAGCTTCTCTGGCTCCTGTATTGCTGGCCAATGGAACTTACTCAGGAACTAAAAGATCCTCGGCCTCCTACAACTTCACAGTTGTAAAGACCTATAATATCTCTGCTTGTGTTCATTTTCCACATGTACTGATGGTCGGCCCCATAAACATAACTAAGAATGCCATTACCTGCATAAATTGTAAATTGTATACTTGTTTGAATAACAATGTCACCTTTAATTTTAGTCAAGATAGGATCATGATTTTAACCCAGCGCAACTCCCTTTGGGTTCCTGTTCGCATGCACCGTCCCTGGGCTGGAGGACCTGTGCAAGGATTGGTAATGCAGTTTTTCAAGCGGCTTCTGAGGAGGAGTCGTCGTGCCATTGGACTGATTATTGCAGGACTTGTTGGACTAATTGCCATTGCTACAACTGCAGCAGTATCCGGAGCTGCATTGCGACAATCTGTACAAACTCATGACTTTATGGTGCAGTGGCACCAGGACTCCCACAATCTGTGGCAACACCAGCTGGAAGTAAATGCCCACCTTCAAGATGAGTTAGAAGCTGTTAAAGGAGGAGTGTTTTGGCTTGGACAGAAATATTTGGCTTTACAGCAACGATTGTTTTTGACTCGTGATTGGAATTCTAGTCATGTCTGTGTAACACCTTATAAATATAATGCCTCTGAATGTGAATGGAATGATATACAAATGCTTATAGATGGAGCCCTACTAAATGGTACGTTAAGTGAACAAAGCTTGTACAGGGAGGTTTTTGAAGCTTTTCAAAAGGAATTGCCAGATGCCTCTTCTATTGATGATATAGCCCAAGGACTAGCTCAGACCTTAGAAGGACTAGACCCTAGGGGGTGGTGGCAAAGTATTACCCATAGTGTTGGAAGTGCTTCTATTGCCTTAATACTTATGATATGTGTCTTTTTCTTAGGATATTGTTCTATCATAGCTATAATAAAGCGTTACACTAGGAATAATTCCTCTGATGTTTTACTAACTGCCCTTAAACTTTCTAGAGAAGCGGCTGTGGAAAATTAATAAAATTAATAAAATTAATAAAAAAGGGGGAATTGTTGGAGAATTAAAGTCTCCAACCAGTGGAAAAATTTAGCCCCGGCACGGTTACTCCGATGCCTCATTAGCACACTAATAGGCCCTTGGGAACTCATTCCCAGTAAGGAGTTTCTGGTGTTTGTGGGCCAAAGGAAGCCACCAGTTGTTGCGAGAATCTCCTTTTTCCCCCTACTTAGCAAGTCTCTCTTAGGAGACTTGCTAGACCAGCTGCCTTTAGTGTTAGATTATCTCTGTAAACAGGAAAGTCTCCTCACTAGATTCTCACTGTAAACAGGAAAGTCTCCTCACTGTTATTTCACAAGTATTTGGAGAAGTCAAGATTAATGTTATCTAGCCTTAAGGAGATAATAGCTAGGAGATAATTAGTTCTACCTCAGTTGTATACAGTTCCTTGTCTTGATATCTATAATCTTTGTAGTCACTACCTCCTGTAATTAGAAAGGCATTTGTACCAAGTTCCTGCCCTCACAGTAGGAAATTTCCTCCACTTTTGTATTTGAGACAAATGTCATGCTGTATTGATCTTTTACCCTGTAATTGTAAAATTGGTTTCTAACCCTATATAAACCCTGGCCCTCTTGGAATAAAGTATGCATTGGTTCACTCGCCTTGCATCCCCCGTGTCCTGATTTCGACTGCAGTTACCCAGGTTCAACAACATACTATGTACAACAGACCCATCAGAAAAATAGGTCACAACAGATACCACAGCAAAATGGTTCAGACAGGAAAAGGGAATATGTCAGTACTAAGAGTACTCCATTTTGAACAAACATTCATATATACGAAGTGCAGAGTAAAGTAGAAGTGATAAAGAAGCTGGGTGCTAATGGCTCACGCCTGTAATCCTAGCTACTCAGGAGGCTGAGATCTGAGGATTGTGGTTCAAAGCCAGCCCAGGCAGGAAAGTTGTGAGACTCTACTCTCTAATTATCCACCAGAAAACTGGAAGTGGCGCCGTGGCTCAAAGGGCCACTAGCCTTGAGCTGAAGAACTCAGGGATAGCACCCAGGCCTAGAGTTCAAGCCCCACAACAGACCAAAAAAAAGATAACCAATTGAGAATACATTCATTTACATTAAGATTCAAATCATCTCAGTAAATTATCTGAATAAGTGTACTATTGTGAGCCAACTAAAAGGAAGACAAATTATTCTACCAGTGTTATTTTTAGTAAGTGATCATTCCTACCAACATTTACTGTGAACTTTGGAAACTCTATGTACATTCCCTAAGGAGTTTAAAAGATATTTATCTCCTTAATAAGTCCTTGGACCAGATCTCAGAAAGGCTAAGTGACTTGAGCTCAAACAACAAGTAATAAAAAGAAGTTGCAGTCACCAGCCACTCAAAACTGCTATTTTATGGAAGAATGGGTTCAATTTACCACTGCTACTTCTTCTCCTTCTTTTTTTTTTTTTTTTTGCTCAAGGCTAGCATTCTACCACTTGAGCCACAGTGCCACTCCTAGCCTTTTCTGTGTATGTGGTGCTGAGGAATTGAACTCAGGACTTCATGCATGCTAGGCAAGCACTCTACCACTAAGCCACATTCCCAGACCCTACCATTGCTTCTTTTTTTTTTTTTATCTTGGCCAGTCCTGGGGCTTGGACTCAGGGCCTGAGCACCATCCCTGGCTTCTTTTTGCTCAAGGCTAGCACTCTGCCACTTGAGCCACAGCGCCACTTCTGGCCATTTTCTACATATGTGGTGCTGGGGAATTGAACCCAGGGCCTCATGTATACGAGACAAGCACTCTTGCCACTAGGCCATATCCCCAGCCCCTACCATTGCTTCTTGTATGCATTTTTCTAGAGTTTTAAACCTTAGACTAAAGATAGTTCAGTTATTTTAGTCATAATTACCCAGTTTACAAAAGCCAAAAATTTAAGGAAAAAGATCATAATTTATTTTAAATTAATCAAATGATTTTTTTAAAAAAATAAGCATTTAATTTTCACAAAATTACAAACCTCATACCTAAGGTAGGTATTTAAAATGTCCAAGTACATTATTAGCTAAATTCAGAAAATGAAATTATGTTTTTAAGGATGAGTCATTTTAAGGATGTTTTTATTTAGGATGAATTATTTTTAGGCTGTTTCAGAGCTCTTTCACGGGGGAGGGGGGGAGAAAAACAGAAGAGAGAGGGAAGGAAGGAGAGAATGTGTGTGTGTACTGTGGGGCTTAAACTCAGGGCCTGGGCACTGTCCCTGAGCTCTTTTGCTCAGGCTAGCAGTACCACTTTCTTTTTTTATTTTATTTATTTATTTATTTATTTATTTTGGCCAGTCCTGGGGCTTGGACTCAGGGCCTGAGCACTGTCCCTGGTTTCTTTTTGCTCAAGGCTAGCACTCTGCCACTTGAGCCACAGCACCACTTCTGGCCATTTTCTATATATGTGGTTGCTGGGGAATCGAACCCAGGGCTTCCTGTATATGAGGCAAGCGCTCTTGCCACTAGGCCATATTCCCAGCCCTAGCAGTACCACTTTCAACCACAGTTCCATTTCCAGTTTTTGAGTGGTTAATTGGAGGAGACTTTTCTGCCTGGGCTGGCTTAGACCTCACCCTCCTAAGTAAGTAGGATTATAGGTGTGAGCCACTGGTGCCCTGATGCTTCTACCTCTTAATCAATACACTGCAAAGCCAGTAGTTGTTTTGTTCAATTAATATTTAATAAATGGGATCCTTATATTTATAGAGGACAAATGAAAAACTAACTATATTCAGAAAGTGATTAATATTCTCAGGTTATTTTTGGAGTGAAATCACCTTTAAGAAAATTATTAGTAAAATTTTAGAATAGTGACACACTTGTGAGAATAGCTTAATGTAACCTAAAGTTGAACTAGCAGGACAAGGTACTTGGGAAGCTTGAAATCAGATGACTCAGATTATATTTAACATCCTCATATCCTCCTCATTTGAGCTCACTCACTAACCAGGTCTGGAAGGCTACCAGTAGTAGTCACAAATAGAAGTTAATTCTTACGTGGGCCAAATGGATCTTCTGCATTGCTTGGAAACCCCGAGCATATGCCTTCTCAAACTGCTCTGTTCTCTCTTGTGCAGCTTGCCTCTGTAGCTCTTCCAACCGGGTAGCTTCTTTTTCAGCAGCCAAACGAGCATCTGGCTAGCAGTCAATCAAGAATATTTTAGATATTTTTTTTCTTTGAAGTGTGAGGCAAAGAATTAGCTAAAATAAAAATAGCCTTAAAGGCACTTCATAGTTATTAAAACTAAAAGGCAAGAAGACCACAATTTATTAACTGAAAATTGATAAAAAGGATGAATAGAAGTTTTTAAATTTTATTGTCAAGGTGATATACAGAGGGATTACAATTACATACGTCAAACTTGTTATGTCCTCCCTCACTTTTCTCCCAGTATAGTTTTATAAATTAATTTCCAAGCAAATTAAGCTTTACTTATCCAAACATATTCCTTCCTATTTTTGAAGTAAAGAAATTGCTGGAAAACTTACAAAGACATTAAACAACCTACAACATTTAAGGTCACACAGTGGCTAAGGGACACAGTTTTGTCTTTGGTTTTCAGCTAACACTGCCTGAAACTGAAGAGGACAGGTTGTAAGTGACTATCAAAAAAGGAAGCTGTAGCTGAATGCAGCACTTCAGCATTACTCTATATGAAGGGAGAGAGGCAGAAAAAGTCTTTCTTCATCACTTTTAGTAGAAGGGAACATCTAGTAAATATGGCAAAAAATGCAGACTGAAATTACTGCTGTATTATAATATCAAAATCATAACACTGTACAATTTTAAATAAATCTTAAATTAAGTCTTCAATCTTAGAGGCTCATTCTGTAATGATAATATTTATCTTTGGTACAATGACTTTAACATCAGCAATTAAGAAGTCAGCTAAAATAAATATTTGTTACATTCTCTTTTTTCCTTTTGCCTTTTTACTCTTTCAGTACTGAGGATTGAACTCAGGTCCTCAAGGGCTAAGCAACTGGCAAGTTCTCCATGCTTTGGCCCCACTCCAGCCTGCAGTTGATGTGTTCTAAACCCCAGAAGAATACTACACTGATAGTTGATTTTCCTACTAGCCAAACAGATGCAACATAAAAATATTAAAAAAAATTAAAATCTACAGCACTCGAAGCTGGTAATTTCCCTCCCTCCCCCGCTTTTTGGTGCCAGTCCCCAGGCTTAAACTCAGGGGCTATGTGCTGTCCCTGAGCTTTTTTGTTCAAAGCTCATGCTCTACCATTTGAGCCATAGCTCCAATACTGGCTTTGTGATGGTTGTTAATTGATGATAAGAGTCTCACAGACTTTCCTGACCAGAAAGTAAGGAAAAGATAGGCTTTCAAATCAAGTTCCTTAGATCTCAGCCTCCTGAAGAGCATGAGTCAGCAGTGTCAGAAGGCAATCATTATTAAGCCATAACATCCTGAACAGACAAAGGTATGTCAGAGGACCTTCCTTTCCTTCCTTTTTCCTCCCTTCCTCCCTTCCTTCCTTCCTTCCTTCCTTCCTTCCTTCCTTCCTTCCTCCCTCCCTCCTTCCCTCCCTCCCCCCCTCCCTCCCTTCTTTCCTTCCTTCCTTCCTCCCTTTCTCTCTCTCCCCTCTCTCTTGCTCTCTCCCTCCCCCCCTCTTTAATTTATGCCAGTCCTGGGGCTTGAACTCAAGGCCTGCACACTGTCTCTGGCTTTTGTTTTGGCTCAAGGCTAGCACTCTACCACTTCAGCCACAGCACCACTCCTGGTCTTTTCTGTTTATGTGGTGCTGAGGAATCAAACCCAGGGATTCATGCATGCTAGGCAAGCACTCTACCACTAAGCCACATTCCCAGCCTGCTCAGATATTTTATAAAAAGCAATTTAATGATCTGAATCAAATGTTATATCGTTAGGAATCAAAATTTTTTCTTCTAGGAATCTATTCTTTTAAGAGATGCGGATATAGGGCTGGGGATATAGCCTAGTGGCAAGAGTGCCTGCCTCGGATACACGAGGCCCTAGGTTCGATTCCCCGGCACCACATATACAGAAAACGGCCAGAAGGGGCGCTGTGGCTCAAGTGGCAGAGTGCTAGCCTTGAGCGGGAAGAAGCCAGGGACAGTGCTCAGGCCCTGAGTCCAAGGCCCAGGACTGGCCAAAAAAAAAAAAAAAAAGAGATGCGGATATAAATGTTTGCATTATTTAAGGAAGTAAAACCCAAAACAATGAAAAGAGTTAAGTAAACCCAATGATGAAATACTAAGTGGCTACTTAAAAATCATGTTTTGAAAAGTACATGTATATGTTTATATATAAATTGGCTAAGATTAATTCATTAAGATATTAACTATAACACTTGGTGATACAATATTAGCATTTACCAGTTATGTTTATGTGCATAAATCTAAAGTTTTCACATTTTTACTTTATGATAAAAAGTTTAAAAATCTAATGAAACCCATTATTTCGTACACTGAATGAAGGCCCAACCACTGAAACAGTTATCATACATACACCTGACATGAATACTCAAAACACATTCAGGAGGCTTTGATACCAAGTACCCTTAGGATGGCCTGTTCAAATTTTGAAATCTGGCAACATCAGACATAGAATCAGGATAGAACTTAATCCAATGAACACAAAAGAAACAAAAAGTCAATCACCTCCGATGCATCCATCTGTCTATTCACAAATGTGGACATATGATGGTAGGTAGAACTATTGGTTTTCACCGAAGAAATCTTTTTTATTTCTATGTTCTGAAAAGAGGAATATAAAACACAGATATTCAAATTACAGCTGGATCCAATTAAAAAAAAACTTGTATTTTAATTAGTATTATAATTGTCCTCTAGGCTTACGTTGACATTTAATCTCCATTCTGGGATATTGCAGGCGACCAAGTGGGACCTCTGGGAGGTCACAAAGCCTCTCCTTTCATGAACAGACTAATCCTCTCAGTGATAATGAACTACTTCCAGAGTGAGTCTGCTCTACAATCCAGTCTGGCACACTCCTTTATTCTAGCCATGTGAGCTCTGCCAGCATACAGGCCAACATCAGACTATGTCTGCACAGTCACTCAACCTTGCCAACATCAGACTGTGTCTGCACAGTCCCTCAACCTTGGACCATAAACCAAAATATATTTCTTTTCTCTGTAATATATTTAGTGTGTGGCCTGTGTTATTAGTAACAGAATATACACTGAAAACCAGCTAATCTCATCTGAGATGAGCTAAATATCTTACTTCAAATTTTAATTAGATGTCCAGTGCTTCAAAATATCTTCTAGCTGTCTTTTCCTTCAGTTCAGACGTTCCCTTCAAATTCCAAGTTAGAGAGACACTAAACACACACATACATTCCTTGCTTCATCCTAGTGGCTGAGCTCACAGTCTCACCCACACTAGGGAGCTATTCTTCCTCTGAGCTGCATTGCCACCCTGAGGTGTTTTTGTTTTTTCTGCCGGCACCAGGGTTTGAACTCAAGGACCTCATGCTTGGTAGGCAGCGGGTCTACTACTTCAGCCAGACACCTAACCACTTAACCCTTTTTTGCTTCAATTATTTTTCTTGGTGCATCTCAGTTGTTGTTTTTTGTTTTGTTTTCCCAGGGCTGGCCTCACCCCAGCATCCTCCTACCTAAGGCTTACAGGGCAGCTGGGACTAGAGATGTACACCATCATGCCTCACATATTAAGTGAGACAGGACAGCTTCAATCTGTGATCCTGGGGATTCTCACCTCCCAAAGAGCTGGGATGACAGGCAGAAGTTACTTGTCCTTGGCAAGGTATTTCATTTGTAAATAAAAAACAGAAAAAAAAGACCAAACCCAGGCTTGTTCTTTTCCATAACAAATCACAAAAATTATAAAAACCTGTTCTTTTCCATATCAAATCACAAAAATTATAAAAATTCCACTGTAGCTCACATCAGTTTTACTTCTCACATTTTAGGCTTTGGTGTTTCACGTATTAGCCAATATTAAGTATACTAATTCCAGAACAAAATAACTCTCACAAAGATGAAACAAATTACTTTCTACTCCTACTTTCCTACATTTTGCCATAAAAGCAGATTTGGCCTACCACAATTTATTTTGCACAGGCATCTAGTTAAATCAAATAAACTAACAAGAAATCTCTTAATTACCTACTATATAATGATATTGAAAAGTAAAATAAAAGAATGTCCCCTGACTTTAAGGAGCTCAAAGTAACAGTTCAAATAAGATGGCATTTTATATATAACATGATGAAAGAAATATTTACAAGGAAATGCTAAAACCTCTGCTGTCTTCTGTACTGGTCTCTGAAGGTTCTGTAACATCTTTGGCCTCTGTCTTCTCAAGTGGGGGCAGTTTTCCTCATAACACATAGCCATTGTGACAACTTCTGTCACAACTGATTTCTAAAAAAACTCTTATAACTGAAAAATGGGAACACTGACATAAATCCAACACAAGCTTGGAGGGAGAAAAGTGTAAGAACGGACTGAGAATCAGATTTATCTTTAATACAAATAGGTGAAAAATATAAATGAGAAAACAAAAAGGGACAAAGGTGGGATGAATGAAAACTAAATCAGTAACTAGGGCAGAATTGTCTGAACTGCTTTAAAAAAAAGTGTGGACAAACTGGCCCTCTACTAAACCAATTAAAATCAGAATCTTTGGGATGGGGGGTAGAGCCCATCACAAGCTTCCAGATGATGAATATCCAGCCAAAGCTGGAAACAACTTTGAGCAACCAGCTGTACCACCAAAAAAAGGGAAGGAGTAAAACATAAAAGAGCAAAAAGAAAATGAAATTACAAAGCAAACATTCAGAGATAGCAATAATACAATAATCAAATAACAATGTTCCACTCCACAGAAGATCTTAGTAGTTTTCTTCTTTTCTCTCTGGGTAGCAGCCTGGGCCTTGAACCCAGGGTCTGGGCATTATCCTTGAGCTTCTTTTGCTCAAGGCTAGCATACTCTACCACTTGAGCCATAGGCTCCACTTCTTTTTGGTAATTTATTATTGGAGGTAACTGTTTCATAAATTTTACTTCCTGGGTTAGCTTTAAACCGTGATCCTCAGGGTCTAACCTCCTGAGTAGTTAGGATTACAGACGTGAGCCACAGGCACCTAGCCTCTCAGTCACTTTTAAGTCAACCCTTCAAAAACAAAACAAAAACAAACATATCAGCCAGGCACATGCCAGTAATCTTAGTTACTCAGGATGTTGAGATCTGAGGATTTTGGTTCAAAACCATCCCAGTTGATTTATAAACCAAACATCTCCAATTTACTACCAACAAGCAAAAAGCCAGAAGTGGAGCTGAGGCTCAAGTGACAGTGTGTTAGCTAGCCTTGAGATACACCTCTTAGGCCCTAAGTTCAAGCCCCAGGTACATGCGTACCTGCACATGTGCATGTGTGCACATACACAAGTGAAAAAGAAAGTCTACAAGACTTCTTTATGTAATTGGAATAAAAATGTGATTTAATTCACAACTTCCAATTACTTCCAGAAGAATAAAGGCATAAATACCACCCCCCCCCCCCCACCGAGGATTCCCAAAACTGGGGTCATTGTTTGAGGGTTAAATTGACATCAATTCTAGAAGGTTGTTGGGGTTAATACCTGTAATCTGAGCTACTCAGAAGGCTGAGACCTGAGAATCATAGTTTGAAACCAATCTAGACAGGAAGTCTATGAGATTCTATCTCCAATTAACCAGCAAAAAAACTGGATATATGTGGCTCAAGAGGCAGAGGACTAGCCATGAATGGAAAACCCAAGCAAGAACATGAGATTATGCATTTAAGACCCAGTATCTGCACATACCTGTGCATACACACACATTTACACACACACAATTATCACCAAATTGAGTAATGCTACGTAATATATGAATAAGTCAGGAGCAGGATTGTTATTAGTATACACTGTTATACAAGGGAGGTTTCACTGTAACATTTCCATACATGCATACAAAATCCCATCAACCTCACCTCCTCCACTCTTCCTTACTTCCCCTCTTCTTTTTTTTGCCAGTCCTGGGGCTTGAACTCAGGGCCTGTGCATTTGTCCCTGGGAGGAGCACTCTATTCACTTGAGCTACAGTCCATTTTTGGCTTTTTGGTGATTAATTGTAGGTAAGAGTCTTATTGACTTTCTTGCCCAGGTTGGCTTTTACCCATGATCCTCAGATCTCAGCCTCCTGAGTAGTTAGGATTATAGGCAGGATGACCCACTGGTGCTTAGCTAAAGATTGAAGTTTAAACAAATGATAACCTCCAATAAAACTTAAATGTAAAAAATTATCAACTAATTCCTCTCAAAGTTCAAAGTAATTTACCTCAAAAGGAGCTGGAGGAGGAATTGGCAGGCTTGTAATCTTGGCAGATCTCTCTTTTTCCACAAGCAATGCTTCTTTTCGAGCGTTTATATACCTTAAAAAATGAGAGGTCAGCACTTAATCTCTCAGATTCTAGCAGCATTAAAAAGCAGGGAAGGCAGAGACTCCAGCCTGAGCTTACGGACTTAGCACACTATATGACAAAAGCCCATTCAAAGGGGACATGTCCAAGAACACTTGCCAATTAGAAGAGGCCAGTCTACAGAAAGCTATACAGGAGCCTCACAAGCATCTGTTGTTCTTTACAACAGTTTAGAGTGGCAAGCTACATATGTTAATGGAAGATGGGCCATTTCACAAAATGACCATCAAGACACCAGTAACAGACTCCTTAATTTTTAAAACATGAAAAAAAATACCCAAAGAAAACCAACCTAATGACATCCACAAGGTCTGCAACCTGTCCCAACGTTCTTAATCACATCCGTTTTTATTTCCCATTTACATCAGAGACACACAGATTTTGGTTGCCATGTATTCTGAGCATGCCATCTGTTTCTGCAGAACTTTCAGACTAAAACATGGCAGTACTCATCAGTTATCACAAGTACCCACCACACTGTTTTAAACCCACTTTGAGAATGCAGTGGATACACTATATGACTTTCATGTAATAGGCTTACACAATCTCTTATGTATCTCGTTTCCAACCATGTTAGTTTCAATTGAGAAGAAAATGGTAAAAATTACACTACCAGGTTTTCTCTTTCAGAGACATTTCTTTTTGATTTTTCTGTAATTTCAGGGCCTCTCTATGTCTCACTTCTGCTTTTTTCTTCCTTTCTGCTGCTCGCCGTGCCACAGCATCCAAATCTGGCTGCTGAAAGTACATATTACTTAAAATGTTAAACAAATGCATCTATATTTCATATCAATACAAATGTGACCTTTTATTTTTGCAATCTATGCCTACATGCTACCCCAGTACCTCTCAAAGATGATAATATCATCACCAATCATAGGCTACAAGGGGTTAGACAAACAGAAACAAGCAGTGTAAACAGAGTTCAAACTACTTAAGGACAAAGGTTAACTAATGAGTTCATTTAAGCTAACATGATAAATATATAGTAATACTTGCGTGTGTCTCACCCAGGGAAAAACTATGCAGTGCCACTGAAATGACGGAAGTTGGGGAAAACTGCACTGAAATATTAAGTTGTGTGTGTGTGTGTGTGTGTGTGTGTGTGTGTGTGTGTGTGTGTGTGTTGGTATGGAGGCTTGAACTAAGGGCCTCAGCTTCTCTTTCTTGCCCTTTTCTACTCCAGGCTGGCATTTCACAACCTGAGCCACACTTCCACTTCTGGCTTCAATTGGTGATGAGTCCTATGTCTCATATACTTTTCTGCCAGGGCTTCAGATTGCAATCCTCAGGTCTCAGCCTCCTGAGTAGCTAAAGCACAAAGTTAATGGTGCAAAACGTGACATCAAAGTTACAAAAATCTGATGTCAGAACCTAGGATTATTACTAAACACATATATGAAAACCAGGGGGAAAAACAGGCTGCCACACTGCTTAAAGATAATTGATTTTTCCACAAAATGTTATCTGAGATTTGTCTCCCTTGGAACCAGGCTGTTTACTGTGCACCTGAGGCCAAGAACCACAGTACCTTCTAACCGTAAGTCACAATAAACAATAAAAAAAATAAGTCAAGCAACAGCCTTGAATATCGAATAAGTTCTTCTATCAGTTTTTCTATCTATATATGAAACTTAAATGTATATATGTTCACCCACAGATACTCAACCTATCAGGAATAATAGTAAAATTAGAAATCTAAATTGGAATCTGCTTAACAACTTTTGATTCAAAAAGTTATTTCTTGGTTTACACAAATGGAGAAAATATGGAAGAGAATAGTGCTAACTCAAACATCATAGGTGAAGTAGTTTACCTGATATGATTTACTAAGAAATGCACATAGTTTTATTTTCAAATTATATTAACAAAAGAAAAAAAAGAAGCTACCTAAGGCTGCTCAATACAGATATACAAACATTAAACAATATAATTTACTCTGAAGCAGTATCACTGCTACTATCAATCAAATAGCCAAATAAGCTCACTCACATTTTCTTTGGCTTGCCGATGTCCCTTTCCCATCTCTCTTAAACTTGCCAAGTACAGTTTTTCCAAGTTCTGTATTTTCTGAGATTGGGCTTCTTCCCATTGTGCCCTCAGCTCCTCTGCCAAGCGAGTAAACTGTTCATTTCTTCTCTGCTTGATGTCTTCTCTGATCTGTAAGGCGATGTCCCTTTCCTGTTCTCGAACCTGGAGGATGAGTATTTAGTGGATATCTCCCAAAGCCTCGTCTGATTTTGATCCTTGATTCTAAACCCCTAGAGGAACTAGTGCTACCACCTGAACAACCTATAAAAGTCTAATAAGATAGTAAAATGATCTAACAAAATCCAGAGCTCAGAAGAGCTCTGAAAGAGCCAGATAAGAGCTCTATTTCTGGTATACAACATGATGAAACAAAATTGAGAACCAAGAGGAACTCTTAACAGAGCTAGACAAGAACTCCATTTCTAGGGTACATCTCCAATTCTAGACAGGATGGCATCTAAAGCATACTTCACAAAGCTTCCATTCTTATTCTCTACTGCCAGAACAGGACAATAATCTGTAATTTCCCGAGAAATCATCTAATAATCTTTCCAATATATTTTCTTCAAAGTCAATCTAAGCTTCCTATTCTAATTCCTGCCAAATTCAGACATTTAAAGATACTTGACAAATTATTTTCCAATATTTATTGAGTCAAACATCTGTCCTTCAACTCATCTCTAATCTACTTACCATCTTTTTCCCCCAAATGCTGCAAACCTGGTTAATACACAAGAATCAGTACTATTACATAACCAGAAAACACTTAAATGCAGTTTTTCATTTAGAACACTCCAATGTGAAAAGCAGATGATTTGAGGAACATAAGTTAAAATAAATCATACCTGTAGCAATCTTAGTTTTCGTCTTCTTTCATAATCTTCTTTCAAAATGCAAGCTTCCTCATTAGGACTCAATCTCAGCTTGCTAGCATTCACTACTTTTCTCTTCATTTCTGTGTATTTTAAATATATAAGATCTGAATTCAAAGAAAGGAAGAATATCTATAAAGAGATTTACTACTGAGCTGGAACTGTGGCTAAAATAGAAATCCTGTCTAGCAAGTGTGAGGTCCTAAATTCACTTCTCACAAAGAAAAGATAAATTATTGGATAATTATTGAGTAGGGTAGCAGAGATGAAAATAATTTAAAAAAATTTTTTGTCTAGCTGGGCACCGGTGGCTCATGCCTGTAATCCTAGCTATTTAGGAAGTTGAGATCTGAGGATTGGGGTATGAAGCCAGCCCAGGCAGGGAAGCCCCCCCCCCCCCCCCCGAGATTCTTATCTCCAACTAACCACCAGAAAACCAGAAGAGGCGCTGTGGCTCAAGGACAGTGTCCAGGCCCAGTTCAAGCCCAAAGGGGGGCGGGGGGAATCATATCCATACTTATAACAGTTAAAAGGCCCAAGATATACAAGTAAAATAATGGGGGTAAACAAGAATGGGCCAGCTTATTTACAAATAATTATAAATCCAGCCTTTAGATCACTGGTTCTCAGAACAGTGGTTAAAAAAGAAGACACTGTCGAAAAACAAAAACAAACAAAAAGAAGTGAAGAATGAAACGCAGCATACTAATTACCTAGAATATCTTAGACCTCACTCCTCACTGGAATTTTCAGTTTAGTTCATTTGAATGAAAAAGCACAAGCCCAGTGTGACGGGCTTACATTCATAACTGTAGCTACCCAGGGGGCAAAGTTAGAGGATCTCTCTGTGAAGCCAACCCTGGCAGAAAAGTCTGAGACTCCTCCAAATTACCCAACAAAGAGCAGAGATGAAGGCTCAAGTGGCAGAACTCCAGCTGAACAAGCAGGCCATGCTATACCCATCTCCTGGGTCTATTGTAAATCATTTGAGCGCCAACCATCACTGCAGTGATCCCATGGGCTTACTCCACAGCAAATTATTCTTCAATAATTATGAAGGTATGATTTTTTTCTAATCAATAATCACCTTTAAAACCCTGTATTAGGCTAGGCACCAATGGCTCACACCTGTAATCCTAGCTATTCAGGAGGCTGAGCTCTGAAGACTGCAGCTCAAATCCAGCTTGGGCAGAGAAGTCCAGGAGACAAAAGACTTTTTATTATTGTTTTTTGGTCAGTCCATGAGACTTGAACTCAGGGCTGAACTCTGTCCCTGAGCCCTTTTGCTCAAGGCTAGCACTCTACTACTCTGAGCCACAGCGCCATTTCAAAACACTTTCTGAGTGGTTAATTGGAGATAAGAATCTCATGGGGACTTTTCTTCCCCAGGCTGGTTTTAAACAGTGACCCTCAGATCTCAGCCTCCTGAGTAGCTAGGATTACAACAAGAGTCACCATGCCCAGTCCAAAGATTTATCACCAAACTAACCATCTCCAATTGATCACCAAAAAAGTTGGAAGTGGAGCTGTGGCTCAAGTGGTGTTTTAATCTTAAGAAAAAAAGCTCAGGGACAGAGTTCAAGCCCCAGGAGAAGCACAAAAATCAAACTGAAAACAAAACAATACCCACTTTTAATCAAATAATTCATTTGGATGTTGTATTTAGATTAGCCAAATGTATTTCTACTTTTACACCGGGAATTTTCACTCTCCTCCCTAGATTTTAACAAGTCTCTGTGTGAGGGAGGGTGATGGGAGAAAGAGAAATAAGTCTAGAGTTTCTAAAATTTGAAAACCCTTCCAAAGTAATCTTGCTATCAACTTGTTCCTATTACCACCATTTCCAAAAATTAGTTATTATTGAAACACAACCATGATTTTATGTTAAGTCTCTTTCTCAGGTCTCTTTACTCTGACAAGATAAACTATATTCCTACATATTTAAGTCTTTCTAAAAGCAGCCAAAACCCTGCTTCTTCTGTGAAGCTGTCTTCTAGTAGAAGCTGCTCTGCTCATCCATTCTTGCCCTGTCCAGGTAAAATGCAAATCACCTCTACAATCATAAAGAGACTTCTACTGTTGTCTCGGTATTATTTCTTCTAGCTCTTGATCAATTTTCTTTTGTACATATATTCCTAACAACTGAAAGATGGTGGCTGTCATTTTAAAAAAATCTTATAAACTCAGCACTCAGGAGGCAAGCAGGATTCTGAGTTCAAGGCCAACCTGATCTACACAGCAAGACCGTATCCCCAAAAAACAACATAAAACAAAAAAAACAAAAAAACAAAAAAACCCAAATGAAGCTGGGAATATGGCCTAGTGGCAAGAGTGCTTGCCTCATACATTAAGCGCTAGGTTCGATTCCCCAGCACCACATATATAGAAAAAAACGGCCAGAAATGGCACTGTGGCTCAAGTGGCAGAGTGCTAGCCTTGAGCAAAAAGAAGCCAGGGACAGTGCTCAGGCCCAGGATTGGCCAAAAGAAAAAAAAAAAAAAACCCAAAAAAACCCCAAATGGCTGGAGAGTAGCTCAGTGGTAGAGTACTTGCCTAGCATGTATGATACCCAGGGTTTCGTTGCTGACACCACAAAATAAAAAATATTAAACTAAAACTAATATTAATTGTAATAATAACTACTTCACAAACTATGAATGCATACTGTGTTCAATTAGATATAAACAGAACATGACCTAGAGTGACCTAATATGGGCTAATATTTTTCCAGTGAATTCTCATAGTGTAACTTCAATGAGGACACAGATGACCTTATATGCCATTTTATGCTCAGCAATCTGTCTCCAAGAAGCAGCTGCATAGATGCTTCAGTTTTGACTGACAGATTTGGCGTCTTAATTCACTGAAAGTACTACACAGGCATACAGCGAGTACTACTATTTCAACAGGATTCTGATGTCAAAACTGCTTGTGTTTAAAACTTTTCCAATGAGTCATACAAATAATACTCTAATGGCAATGTGAATTGGTAAAGGCTTTGGTAACAATAAGTAATGTGTCAATTCTTTTTACCTTCATATTATATATGAAGGAATAAAGGCCTCTGTGTTAATGGACCTGCCCTTAGTTAAAGGATCTACTGGCAGAGTCAAGGGAAGAATTTGCTTTCCTTATGTGAAACAGCTCTTTGCTTTCTGCCATGCAAAAACATGTAGATTAAGAAAATTTAAAATTTCTGCCTAGACCAGTCCAGAGAGCAGTCTGTTTGAGTTCTTATTGCCAATATACCACCAAAAAGTCACTTGAGCTGTGGCCCAAGTGGAAGAGTGCCAGCCTTGAGTGAAAAAACTGGGTACCGAATTCAAGCCCTAGTACCAGGGGGAAAAAAAAAAAGAAAAAAAAAGAACTGGGGAGCTCAAGTGGTAAAGAACCTGACCTGCCTAACAAGTTTAGGTCCTCTAGTACTGGCACACAAATACACACACACACACACACACACACACACACACATTGCACAGAAGTTATAATGTACTTGTCAGGAGGTACATGATGTCAACATGTTTTACTACTGGTGATGTGAGCTTTGATCACTGAGTTAAGACAATGTCTTACCAGGCTTCTCTACTATAATCACTTCTTCCCCTAGTAATTGATGGATAGATAACACAGGCTATCTATAAAAGTCCTATTTCTCATCTCTTTTGCCCACTAGGTTTATTTTATCAACTACTGAAAATTGGGCAAACCAGTTACTGTATCAAGTGTTATTTTCTATTTTCATTATCCCTTTCCACACATATCAGTCATTACTACTGCTGGTTCTACTTCCTTAAGTTTTCCTCACTTAAGAAATTGCTTATTATTACCAATACTCATTTTATTTATTTATTTATTTATTTTTTTGCCAGTCCTGGAGCTTGAACTCAGGATCTGAGCACTGTCCCTGTTGGTTTGTTTTTTTTTCCTCAAGGCTAGCACTCTTCCACTTGAGCCACAGTGCCACTTTTGGCCATTTTCTATATATGTGGGTGCTGAGGAATCGAACCCAGGGCTTCATGTATACAAGGCACGCACTCTTGCCACTAGGCCATATTCCCAACCCCACCAATACACATTTTAAAATTCTGTTTTAGACACAATGACAGAGGTGATACTACTTATCTTGCAACATTTCATCCTGAGGATTCCTGGCACGTGGCTATCGCAAATACTAAACGGAGACAACACGCGCTGAATAGCCACCCTTGCCCACTAATTAGCAACACCGTCCAAGTCACTTAATCCTTCTGGTATCGATTAAGCTGAATAAGGGAGTGCTATCTCTCAGCAGGTTACACTAATGATTTCGAAACTTAATTAGCATAAAACTGCCTAATCCATTATAAGTATTAAGGACTCATGACTGCTATTTCGGACACTGGATTAGTGACAGAATGTACATGTTACATGTATATATATACAATTATATACAATATCTATGTACATGACCAGAGAGATTAAAGGTGGCAGAGCCCCAGAGAGCTCGCTCTTGCAGGAAGTGGCTCCGGGAAGAGCTCTTAAAGGTCTGGCGGCGTCCGGCGCGCAAGCCGGGAGCCCGGAAGCTTGGGCGGCTGTGGGGCCGCGCGCGGGGCAGGGCCGCGGCGCTCTCGCCCAGGGCCGGCGGGCGGGGGCCGGGCGTCTCAGGCCGCCGCGCTTCCCCCCCCCCCCCCGGGTCCCCGTCCGGCCGCCGCGCTCCCCCCCGGTCCCCGTCCGGCCGCCGCGCTCCTTCAGGTTGTTTTCCGTCCGCCGCCAGGCCGAGGCTCCGCGGGCCGGGCTGCCGCAGCCGCTCACCTGGAAAGCGGGAGTCTTCGGTCTGCAGCCCGCAGGAAACGAGATCCGACAGCTCACCCCACTCAGCCTCCCAGTAGCCGTTTGAGTATCTAGGGGGCGGCCATCGTCCGGCTCTCGTCACTTCCGCCATTCAAACCGCCCGCCAATGGCGGGACCCAGCCGCGGGAATCGGCCCGGGGCAGCCAACCCTGGGGCCGCCGGGAAGTCCGCGGCGACTCGGTGCCCGGCCTGTGCACGCTCACGCACGCAGGCACGCGGTACGCAGGCGTGCACGCAGCAGTCTTACGTAGCGGCCCTTTATTTCTCTCACTTGCCGGTTGTGGGAAGAGGAGATTGCTCCCCCTCTTTTGACGGCCTTGGGGCTTGAACCCGGGGCCTGGCTCAAGGCTAGCTCTGCACCGTTGAGCGATCCGCAGCTCCACGTGTGGCTTTTGGGTGGTTAATTGGGGACACAAATCCCGCGGACTTTCCTGCCCGGCTGGCTCCCCACAGTGGTCCTCAGATCCCAGCCTCCCCAGGCTCTGGGGCTACCGGCCTGAAGGCAAGTAGGAAGTCAAATGTCAGGAATTGGTGATGACTTGGTTCTGAGAGATAAGACAGCAGTCGAAGATGACAGCCGGATTCCAGATTTGATGACTGGTGATGAAGATCACATTCCCTAGAACCTAGTGGGAAGCAGCAGGTTGGAAAGGAGTGAGTTAGGCCTTGAATATGCTGAGTCTGAGCTGTTTGTGGGATATCTATGCAAAGCAATGAATCCCAGAAATAGTTAGCTTACAGAAGCAGCAGTACAATTGCCTGAGAGATTGAAGAGAGGGAGAATGATGTTGGGTGTGGTGGCACCTGCCTGTACTTCCAGCACACTGTAGGTAGGATGAGTGGAAATTTGAGGGCAGACTGAGCTGAGAAGGAAGGAAAGAGATTAAAGGAGAGAAGGAAGGAAAAAGATAAAATAGTTAAGTGAACATCGTGATGAGCTCAAGTCTTCATATTTTGAGTTTTCTGTGCTGTCGAATCTTGAGTTTTGTGCAACAAAATCAATGTACTAGGAAACAAAGCACAGAAAGAACTGAGCTAGGGATAGCAGGTGTTGGTGTGTACCAAGCTGTAGAAGTGGATGGGAGCACGTCAGGAGGATTTGCCGAGTGAGAGAGGCAGTATGCTAAGGACCAAAGCAATGTGTACTTAAACATTAGAATATCGAGGAAGGAAGGCTCAAGTACATAAAGAAGAAATAAGGTGACCCTTCCAAGAAGCTGAGAGGCTCATCAACTTGGTTAAGAGCACCTGTGTCAAAGGGCAGGACCAGGACTACAATTCCCAGCTACTTGAGTTTTTCTTCCCTGCTTCCCTCCTTATTTCTCTTAAGTGTACCTTAATGAATAATCCATCAGAAACATATCTTGAGCTTGAAGCACAGATTCAGAGATGTCGATTCATACCCATCAAAATATATGCCTGGGCTGGAAATATGGCCTAGTGGCAAGAGTGCTTGCCTCGTTTATGTGAAGCCCTGGGTTCGATTCCTCAGCACTACATATATAGAAAAGGCCAGAAGTGGCGCTGTGGCTCAAGTATCAGAGTGCTAACCTTGAGCAAAAAGAAGCCAGGGACAGTGCTCAGGCCCTGAGTCCAAGCCCCAAACCGGCAAATATATATATATATATATATATATATATATATATGTACATATATATGCCTATTGTATAATGCTTTAGGCAAGATTTAGTGCCAAGCTATAATTTTCCAAAGCACCGTGCAGTTTCCCTATCCCCTTCAGTTTCATGGCTTTTTGGAGCCCAAGCCCCACTTCTGGGTTTTTTGTTGTTGTTGTTGGTGGTGGTGGTGGTGGTTAATTGAAGAGAAGAGGCTCATAGATTTTTCCTACCTGGGCTGGCTTCAGACTATGATCCTCAGATCTCAGCTTCCTGAGTAGCTAGGATTAAACATGTGAGTCATTGGCATTCAGACATACTTGATATTTTATTTTATTTTTCTTTTGGTGGTTGTAAGGCTTGAACTCAGGGCCTGGGCACTCTCCCTGAGCTCGTTTGCTCAATGCTAGTGTTTTACCACTTTGAACCACTTCTGGTTTTTGAGTGCTTTATTGGACATAAGAGTCTTATGGGGACAATTTTTTTTTTTTGCCTTGACTGGCTTCGAATTGTGATCCTCAAATCTCAGCCTCCTGAGTAGCTAGGATTACAGTTGTGAGCCATCACAGCCTGGCTGTATTTCATATTTTAAAGACTTAAGTTGTAAAAACCCAAATAGAAAAATTGTATGTATTTTACTTAGATTAAATACAAAAATAATTACAAAAGATCAAACTATTATTTGGCTACCAACACAGATACAAGGCTGGTAACTTATTTATTTTTATTTTGTTTTTGTGTTAGTCCTAGGGCTTGAACTCAGGGTCTAGACTCTGTCCCTGAGCTTCTTTTACTCAAGGCTAGCATACACTCTACCATTTGAGCCACAGCTCCACTTCTAGCTTGTTTGGTAGTTTAATGGAGATAAGAGCCTCACAGACTTACCTGCCTGGTCTAGCTTTGAACCATGATCCTCCAAGTTCATCATCCTGAGTAGCTAGGATTACAAGCATAAGCCATTGGTACCTGGCAAGGCAGGTAACTTTTAGAATTCCTTACTAGCAATTCATGTGCTTTAATTGATCCAACACAAAACCCAGTGTTATTTTCTTAATATTCTCTTCAGCCATTGTTTTTCCCATTTACCCACCAACATAACAGAAATCTAGACTCTTGCTATCCAGTGTGTGGCATAAGGGCCAGCAGCAGTAGCATCCTCTGGGAGTTTGTTGGAAATGCAGACTTGAAGGCCCTTTCCCGAATCAAAGTGTGTGTGTGTGTGTGTGTGTGTGTGTGTGTGTGTGTGTTTGTGTGTGTAGTATGTATGTATAAAGTGCTAGGAATTGACCTAGGGCCCTTGTGTGCTAGGCAAGCACTCTACCACTAAACTATACCTTCAGCTCAAAGATTCTGTAGTTTCACTAGCTCTACTGATAGTCTGTACATTAATGTTTGAGAAACATTGCTATACACAAGATTCCACAGGAAGTTAATAAGCTTGGTGCTGTACTGTCCATTTTGGTATCCCTGGGTGGAACTGATACTGCATTCCCTAACCACAATCTTAAATTTTTTGGATTGGATTAGGACAGATGTATCAGGACTAGTCTTCTGTTTCCAGATTGTATCATCTAGAGTCAGTATTACCCATTGGTGTTTAAATACATTTAATATTAGTTTTTCCTATTATAATATGACCTAATTTTAAAAATAACTCTGGGTTTTATTTATTTTTTTTTAAATGAAGATGTGCCTCATCAAAGGCATTTTATTTTATCATTTTTTTTGTAAAGGTGATGGTGTTACAGAGGGGTTACAGTTACATATGTCAGGTGATGTGTACATTTCTTTTCTTTTTTTTTTTTTTTTTGGCCAGTCCTGAGCCTTGGGCTCAGGGCCTGAGCACTGTCCCTGGCTTCTTTTTGCTCAAGGCTAGCACTCTACCACTTGAGCCACAGCGCCACCTCTGGCTATTTTCTATATATGTGGTGCTGGGGAAGCGAACCCAGGGCTTCATGTATATGAGGCAAGCACTCTACCACTAGGCCATATTCCCAGCCCCTAACTCTGGGTTTTAACTCACTGGCCAACAGGAAATATTTTCCCGGTTCTGTGTCTGATATGATAGAACTTTGGCTATGCCTTGTTCTTAACTGACTGGAGTAAAAGTCATTGGGAATGGTTTCATCATTCTTTTCTTTTTGTTGTGCACCACTACCTAGAACCACCTCTACCTTGTCTTGGGAGTCTCTTGAGCCTGTCTGTCTCTCAAACCATCTCTGCGAGTTCTACATTTGGGTTCATGGCCTTTCTTCTTTGGAGAAAACTCCTCTCTGCTATCTGTGACTGGAATCTCTCCTATCACCTTTCCCCTGTTTCCAGTGTTGATGAGCCCTTTACCTTTAAAAAGTATTTCCCATCTTTGCTCCTAAGGTATTTCCCTTTTGGATTTTCTCCTGAAGTTCTTTAATAGTGTCTTGTTCACCTGTGCATTCTTTCCTTGATTTTTCAAACAAGTTAAAGACTTCATAATCTGCCAATGGCTACCTAATAATACTCATCAAATTACCAGGCACAGGTCTGAAGGCAAGTGGTTTTTTGTTTTGTTTTGTTTTTTTACTGTACACACCCTTCTTTAAACTTCCACCTTAGTAACAACACATGATTCTCAGGGATTCCTAAGATAATAAAACTGTTGCATAATGTATGGGTCCCCCAACATTTTTTTTTTTTTTTTACCAGTCCTTTGCCTTGGACTCAGGGGCTGAGCACTGTCCCTGGCTTCCTTTTGCTCAAGGCTAGCACTCTGCCACTTGAGCCACAGCACCCCTTCTGGCCATTTTCTGTATATGTGGTGCTGTGGAATCGAACCCAGGGCTTCATGTATATGAGGCGAGCACTCTTGCCACTAGGCCATATCCCCAGCCCTCCCCCAACATTTTATAGAGAGCAGAAAATTATCACCATCACACTCATTCTACAGATGATACAAGCAGGCTAAATGGTTTCTTAGTATGTATGATTTATCTTGTCAATAGAAGAATGGCATTTAACCTGGGAGAGAGTGAGGGAAGGGGTGACAATGTCCAAAAAGAAATATGCTCTTTATCTTACTTACATAATTTGAACCCTTATGAACATCACTTTTATAATAATAAAAGATTAATATATGATTAGCATATATATAAAAGATATATGGCATTTAATCTCCTTTTTTGTTGTTATTGTTGGTCATGGGGCTTGAACTCTGGACCTGGGCACTCTCCCTGACCTCTTCAGCTCAAGGCTAGTGCCCGACCACTTTAGCCACAGCACCCTTTCTGGTTTTCTGGTGGTTAATTGGAAATAAGAGTCTCACAGACTTTCCTGCTTGAGCTGGCTTTGAACCACAATCCTCAGATTTCAGCCTCCTAAGTAGCTAAGATTACAAGCATGAGCCACTGGTGCCCAGCTTCCCTCCCTTTTTTTACTCCAAATTTAAGACTCTTGATGCCAACACATGTTATATTAAAAGGAGTCACCTGTTGAGCTTAGAAGTTTTGCATATTTTACTTCAAGATCTATGTGTAAGGTCCTCTCCCTGAGGGCTACATGCAGATGCCCCTACCCATTAAGTCTCCACCCAGTTACCTGGGTAACCAGCAGACCTGGAGGCAGTTACCTCCCCCTTCCCTGAAGTTACATCCTGGCCACACCTCCCCATCCCTGCCCTACATAAGGCATCCCCCCCCCCCCCCCCGGGGTGGTTCGCTCTCTTGCCTACCTCGTGCACCTTGAGCTTGGGAGCAGGTCAGTAGAATAAACTTTTCTCTCCTGCCTGAATACTGCGTGGCGTTCTCTTTTACCAGCTACCTACTTTAAAAACCTAACACTATGCTCTAATTTTATTTCTTTGAGGCATTTCTGTTTGTTGGGGTTCTGGACACCCCCTTTCTCCCCCCCACGGGGAGAATGGTAACCACAAACTCTATGAAAGAGCACTCAGCCTGGCCCTCCGCCAGCGGAAGGCCAAAGGCGTGCTCACATGGGCAAACGCTAAGTTGAGGACGGGTTGCTGAAGTTTCCCCTCCCCCCAGTCCCCCCACATGTTACCGAGGGCGGAGGCGAAAAGGAAGGCATCAGGGACACGCTGCGGTGGTGAAAAGCGTCTCAAAAACTTTAATATGGAAGGGCACTTATATAGAAGTAATGGCGGGAAAGAAAGGGGGCTGGCCAAAGGGTCAGTCATAGGCTAGGGAGCATGTCCATCAAGTGACATCACGAAACTTCCCTTTGTGGGCGGGACAACCCCATCATGGTGGCACGCACTTGTTCACCTCCCAAGGGGTGGAGGCCAGAAGGTGGGAGGGACTTCTATTGTCCCAAGGCTGGTGGAAGGGCAGCCTTTCCCAGGCCATAATGATCCCCAACACTGTTTAAATAGACAATGGCAACTTTTGAGAGAGTAGAGGCAACATTTTAAAAATTGTTATTATAAACAATTATGTAAGTCAGGTTGTGAGAACATTTCTTTTTGAACATTATCACTTCTTCCTTTTTCTCCCAGTTTGTCCTTCCTAACCCCACTCTATAAGTTATATAGTTCATTTTCAGCATAGTATCTAGTGAGTGTCACTGCTGCATTTGTTTACCCTTATCCCTCCATTTCTCTGCTCCCCCTTACCCTCCTCAAATCAAATAAACTTACCTATAAGACAAAAGGTACAGGAGTATAAAATAGCAACAAAAGACAAAAAAAAAAAAAAAAAAACACCAAGAAGCAAAATGACAACAGCAACCAAAAACCTTCTTAATTCAATTTCTTGGAGTTCATTTCAGTAAACATCACTTGATATGATCATATACACATAGCTATTGAGCCTTTATGATCTTCTCCTAAGACTATCCTCCTTTGGTCTTGTGTGAATGTCTTGAGTCTTGTATAATTTATCATGTCCAAGTGTATTTTTTGTCTTTTACCACTCTCTGTTTATTTGTACATTTATAGGCAATTTCTAGTTACAACAAATGAGAGAAACTATGCAACTTATGTTTTTTAGAGTCTAACTTACTTCACTTAATATAATTTTTTCCAAGTCTTTCCACTTCCTTACAAATGGTACACTATCATTCCTTCTGATGGGAGCATACAATTCCATTGTGTATATATACCACATTCCTATTTGTCTGCTGAGGGATTGATTCCATATCTTGGTTGCAGCAATGAAGGTTGTGCTTGTTAGGTTTTTAAAGTAGGTAGCCAGTAAAGGAGAACACCACGCGATATTCAGGCAGGAGAGAAAGTTTATTACCGAACTGCTGGCCTGTGGTCAAGATGATCCATGGCCAGAGAGAAGGGAGAGCGACCCCCACCCACCCCTGCCTTATATCTAGGGCAGGGGCAAGGGGTGTGGCCAGGTGGATTAGGATATGACCTCAGGGAAAGGGGAGGTAACTGCCTCCAGGTCTGCAGGTTACCCAGGTAACTGGGTGGAGACTTAATGAGGGGGGGCAGCTACATGGAGCCCTCAGGGAGAGGACCTAACAGTGCTGGTACTTGGTACCTGGTAGCTGGCCTTGTTTGTGTTCAGTTGGATAAATGCCCAGGAGTGGAACTACCTGGTCAAAGGGGAGCTCTATGTTTAGTCTTTTAAGGAACCTTCATACTGCTTTCCAGAGTGTTTGAACAAGTACATTCCCACCAACAGTGTAGTAGCATTCCCTTTTGGTCACATCCCTGCCAACATCTGTTATTGTTAATTTTCTTGATAATGGCCATTGTAACTGAGGTGAAGTGAAATCTCAATATTGTTTTCATTTGCATTTCTTTTAATGATGTTGAATATTTCTTCATGTGTCTATTGGCCTTCTTACTTCTTCTGAAAACTCTTTGTCTTTAGCCCATTTATCAATTGGATGGTTGTTTCTTTGAGGGCTTATTTTGAGGGGATTTATTTGTTTGAACCTAAGTATATTTTAGAGGCCCTTCTCTGATGCATAGTAAAAATCTTCTCCCATTCTGTGGTCTTTTTATTTATCTTGCTGGCTATGTCTGTTGGTATGCAGAAACTCTTCAGTTTGATGCAATTCCATTCATCCAATCTTTCTTTGATTTGTTGTGATTTGAGATATTTACTTATGAAGTTTTCACCCATGTCTAGGAGCCCTAGTATTTCCCCTACCCCTTCTGGTAATATTTTTATGATATCTGGCCTTAGATTGAGGTCTTTGATCCATTTGTGCTGGACCCAGTAGTCAGGACACAGGGGATGCAAGGCGAGTGAACCAATGCACACTTTATTTTAGGAGGGCCAGGGTTTATATAGGGTTAGAAATCAACTTTACAACTTCAAGGGTAAACATTGATACAGTATGATATCCATCTCAAATACAAAAGTGGAGGAGGTTACTACTGGGAGGAAAGAGACTAGTAGGAAAGTTTTCCTATCACAACAGGTAGTCATTACAAAGATTGTTGATATAAAAACAAAGGACCATAACCAGTCAAGGCAGAGCTATAATTATCTCCTAGCTACTATCTCCTCAAGGCTAAATAACTTTGATCTTGACTTCTCCATTCACTTGTGAAAAGACTTCCCTATCTACTGTGAGCATCTATTGCTAAAGGCAGCTGGTCAAGCCAGTCTCCTCAGAGAGACTCTGTACAGGGGAAGGGGAGATTCTCATAACAAAAGGTGGAGTCCTTTGCCCTGCAAGCACAAAGGAACTCATTAGTAGGAATTTTTTTTCCATATGGGCTTATTAGTGTGCTAATGAGGCATCTGAGTAACTGTGCCAAGGCTAAGTTTTCCACTGGTCAGAGAAGTTAATTCTCCCACACATTTGGAATTGATTCTGGTGCAGGGTGATACATAAGGATCTAGCTTCAGTTTTCTGCATGTGTGTAGCCAATCCTGCATGTACCATTTGTTGAAAAGGCTTTCTTCCATCCTGTGTTCTTGGCTCCTTATCAAATATTAGGTGGTTATAGTTCTGTGGGTTTATTTCTGGGTCTTATATTATGTTCTCTTGGTCCTTGGGCCCATTCTTGTGCCAGTACCAAGTTGAGTTTTTATTATTATTATTATTACTAAAGCTTTGTAATAGAGTTTGAAGTTGTGTATTGATATTCCTCCAGCATTGTTTTTCCTACTAAGGATTGTTTTTGCTATTTTTGGATTGCTTTCTCTATATCATGGAAGAATGTTGTGGGAATTTTGATGGGCATTGCATCAAACTTGTAAATGGCTTTGGGTAGCGTTGCTGCTTCCATGATATTAATCCTTCTAATCCAGGAGCATGGGAGGTTTTTAAGCAAGCATTGTTGATATTCACACTTTCTGGTCTTCAGCCTTGGAGTAGCCAGGGTTCCCTGTATGGATCAGCTGTATGACCAATTTCCCATAGAGTTTCCTGAGCCTTTCTCACTGAGCACTAGCTACAATCTCTAGCTACCCATGACACTGAGATACGAACAATCATAGTTTGAAGCCAACCCTTGTAGAAAAGTCCATGAGACTCTTATCTCAAATTATAAACAGGGGAAAAACCTGGCAGTGGAGGTAGGAATCAGTGGTAGAGCATCAACCTTGAGTGAAAAAGTGAAGCAAGGGTGCAGAACCCCAAGTTCAAACTCCAGGACAAGCACCATAAGAAAAGTAATCTACATGGTGTCTCCTCTCTTGAACTAGCTTAATTCAAGTTGTAAAGGATTCATAGAGTATCTTCCTGAGTATGTTCGCATTTTTATAAGGACCTTCTAAGTCTTAAAACTACAAGGTGAGCAAAGAGCCAAGTATAGATACTGTAGTTCTACCCTTATCTGGTTGCAGATGGGACCAATAGTAGAGGCGTGATCAGTAACTTCATCTGGCACTATATCAACATTTTTTTCACTTCGACATTTTTTAGTAGTGAAAATTAAAATGTCTGCACTAGAGGGCAGCATGGCCAAACTTTGAAATGTTTGTAATTGAGAAGCAGGTGGTCATCCTCTCCTCTTCCTCCTCCTCCTCCTCCTCCTCCTCCTCCTCCTCCTCCTCCTCCTCCTCTTCCTCCTACTCCTCCTCTTCCTCCTTCCCATCTCCTCCTCTTTTTCCTCCTTCTCCCTCTCTTCCTCCTTCTTCTCCCCTGCAATAAAAAGAATAGGAAATGGAAAAACGAAACAAATAAACAAAAAACATCCAAGGCAGTATCATTGGCATTGTTAAGACTGAGTTCCTCCATCAGAATCTTCTGTTAACTGTGCAGAGGGCGCTGGGCCTGCCCTAGAGAAGCAAATGGGTGGAACACACATCCACATTATGAGTCTCACATTAGTATCTGTGCGACAGCCACTGTTACAGGACTGGTGTGGGGGGAGGGGGTGGACTGGGACTGGGACTTGAACTCAGGACCTGGGTGCTATCCCTCGACTTTTTCTCTGGGGCTCTATCCCTTAGCCACACCTCCAGTTCCAGCTTTTGAGTGGTTTATTAGAGATAAGAACCTCAGACTTTTCTTTCCAAGCTGACTTTGAGTGTCTAGCTAGAAGTTAATTTTTTTTAAATACAATGAAGTTTGTTTTTTGGGGGCGGGGTTAAGTTTTCCTGTAAAATGCAGTTCTGTGAATGAATATTTTAATCTACTCAGTTTTTTTTTTTTTGCCTGGGCTTTGGACTTAGGGCGTGATCACTGTCCCTGGCTTCTTTTTGCTCAAGGCTAGCACTCTGCCACTTGAGTCACAGCGCCACTTCTGGCCATTTTCTGTATATGTGGTGCTGGGGAATCGAACCCAGGGCTTCAAGTATACGAGGCAAGTGCTCTTGCCACTAGGCCATATCCCCAGCCCACTACTCAGGTTTTTTTGATAATGCTTATTAAATATATTCTTTTCCTTTAGATAAAATGTCTTCCTAAATTCTTATGAGTCCAGGTAGAAAGAGGTATGTAACACTTCCCAATCTGGACATGAATCTGAGGGGCAAAAATGCTACACCAGCACATATTTCCATGAAACCAATTACTGGGGGAAGTTCATGGGAGGGTGAACAAAACATCTGTGAAAAAGGCAGTTAGTTGCCAGAGGGAGAATGCTCATGGCTCCTGGGAGCCACCCTACACTGTTCCACACCAAGGAAAGACATGTGGGTAGTACAGCTCTACATTTGTGGAGCAGCCCTAGGCTGATGATGGCAATAGGCTTCTTGGCTTGAAGGCCATGCAGCTTCCTGCTTCAGTACTTCCTTTCCCCCTCAACACTGATGTGTCCTTGGCTACACCCCAGCATGTGTATCACACACCGCCAGTGCCACTGGGTGCCAGGAACAAGGTTTCTGGACCCAGTCTGAATGGGATGGATTAGGGTATTCCATTGTGGAACAGATAGATTATGATACACTAGAATGTTTCCTCCTCCCTGGCTCTCCAGGCTGCTGGGACAGGGCCTAGGTGAGGGACCTGAATTCCCATGTTTAACTCCCTATGCTCTGATTTGTTGTTTGTAATCTAGTGCTTAGGTCTCTGTTAGGAGCTTGTAGAAATGAAGAATCTCAGACCTTATTTCAGAATCTGCATTTTTGCAAATGCTGAGATGAAGCTGTACAAAAATAATGAGCTTGTCTTTTTATTTCATTCTGAGGTATAAGTATTGTTGTTATTTGTTTACTTTTGTGCTAGTAATGGGATTTGAACTCAGGATGAGAGTGTTCTTTTTTTTTTTTTTTGGCCAGTCATGGGGCTTGAACTCTAGGCCTGGGCCCTGTCCCTGAGCTCTATTTTGCTCAAGTCTCCTGTCTGTCACTTTGAGCCACAGCACCACTTCCAGTTTTGAGTGGTTAATTAGAGATGAGAGTCTCACAGGGACTTTCTGTCCAGGTTGGCTTCGAACCGTGATCCTCAGATCTCAGCCTTCTGCATAGCTAGGATTACAGGCATGAGCCACTAGTGCTCAGCTTTTGCTCTTCTTTTAATGGTCATGATTTAGCCAGCCCATTTAAAAATAGCATCATGCTAAATTAGAATTCTGTACCAGGGAGACCTTTGAGTGTTCTCTCAGTGGTTATAAAATAACTTTATACAAGATACTTATTTTTCCTGGATCACTTGTAACACTTGAAGAAGATAAATCTTAGATTCTGCCTAAAGATACCTACCTGAATATTCTGAGATGGGAGCCTTTCAAGCTTTTCAAACAATCGCATAATTCTAATGAGTGATAGAAGTTAAAGAAAAAAAAGCCTAGCTACCACATAGGCTAGGCATGGTGGCTTATGCCTGCAATACCAGCAGGTAGAGGTAGAAGGATCATATTCCACAGCCAGTGGAGGCCAAAGCACAAGATCCAATGTGAAAAAAAAAACCTAAAATTAAAGAAATGACTTGAGGTGGTTATAAATTAAATGGTAGAGTACTTTCCTAATAGACATCAGGTCTTGAGTTCATTCCCGTGCCACCAAATAAGTAAATGAACCCACTGCATACTCATTCCATCATCACCATGCTGAATAATGGAGGAGATGACAACTTTAAGAACTTACAATATGCCAGGTAATAAAAAAAACAGACAGAAGGTTGGCTATAGTGGCTTCACCAGAGAGCTTACTGGATCAGAGTTTGCATTTTAGCAAGGCCCTGGTCATCCCTGTGCACATAGATTTGAGGAACACTGCTTGGTGTCATTTTGCCTTTCCAACTTAGTGGGCAGCCTTTCAGAAGTGTAGATGATGAGGTCTAGTGAAGTGAAGTAGCTGGTGACACAGCTAGTAATAATTCAAACTTGGCTTCATTTGACTCTACAGCCCATGGTCTTAACCAATATACTGGGAACTCTCAACAGCTCAGTATGTGAAAGATTTACCTACAGAGTCTATTAAAAAATAGTGATTCTGGGGTTGGAGATGTGGCTCAGGTGGTAGAGTGCCAGTCAATGAGTAACAAGCCTCAGATACCAAGTTTGAGTCCCAATCCGGGATAATAAATAAACAAAATGATTCTGTCAGGCACTGGCCACTCACTCCAGTAATCCTAGCTACTCAGGTGGCTAAGATTTGAGTTTCACAGGTCAAAGCCAGCCCAGGCAGAAAAATCCATGAGACTTTTTAATTAACTACCACAAAAGCCAGAAGTGGAGATAAACTTCAAGTGGTAGAGCAATAGCCTTGAGTGAAAAAGCTAAGGGACAATGCTTAGGCCCTGAGTTCAAGCTTCAGTACTAGCATACAGGAAAGCAATTTCTTGGAAGTGGTGTGTGGCTCAAGTGGCAAAGTGCCAGCTTTGAGCAAAGGATCCAAAGAAGAACATGAGGCCCTGAATTCAAACATCAGTATCAGTATATACACACATATATATGTATACAAATATACACATATATGCATACACACATATAAACACACACACATCTGTGGGACATGACTGCTTTGTGTTTCTAGAGTACCTCAAAATTAGGTTCTGCTTGCTAGAAGTGAAAAATTTCCATCCAGTTCCATGCCACCCTTTTCTGGAAATGTCTAGATCCAAGTTTCAGGAGAAAACATAGTACCCTACAGCAGCAGAACAGATGCCAAGGTGTGGCTTGGCAGCACCAGACAGATGCTGAATTCAGGTAAAGGAAGATCTAATATCTGCTTGGGAATAAATAAAAAATTATTATTCACCCTTTACAAAGTCAAAATCAGGCAGAGATGTTGGTTACCTTTTAAAATTCTTATTATGATTTCATGTATAATTTAAACCACTGGCTGGCTATAACTCCTGCTAATAAATTTTGTATACTCTGAAAGTAATATGTATTAGCCAGCATGGCCACGATGGGGTTCAATTGCTGAATCCCAATGCATGGCCAGGTTAAAGCACATGGACAGTACACAGAGGAGCAGAATCTCTCCTCTAGACTCCTATCTCAACAAAGGCTGTAAAAATACCCCATTCTTGTAGAGCTCAGGGTGCTAGGCATTTGTGTGTGTGTGTGTGTGTGTGTGTGTGTGTGTGTGTGTGTACACACACACACATACACACATTCCCTTCATTGGATGACTGCCATGGTGAGCATAGGATATATAGCAGAAAGAAAACTAAAGGAAAGAAAGGCAAATTATTTCAAAAGACTCTATTCCATTCACTCATAATTTTGCTTCACTGTGCATATTGGATATTTATTGTGTCTCAGGCCATTTAGTAGCCACTTAAGTGGCAAATAAGTTATCAAGCTAGGTGCCAGTAGCTCATGCCTGTAATACTAGCTACTGAAATCTAAGGATCACTGTTCAATGCTACCTTGAGCAAAAAGTCTTTGAGACTTTTATCTTCAATTAACCACCAAAAAGCCAGATGTGGAGCTGTGGCTCAAGTGGTAGAACACCAACTTTAAGGGAAAATAAGCCTCAGGGACAATGTCTAGGCCCTGAATTCAAGCTCCAGTACCTGTAAAAAGCAAATAAAAATTTGTCTGCCTTGTGATTCAGCAACTCCACTCTTCAGTATTTATCCCAAACTAGGATAGAGTAAAGCCACCAGCACAACCATGTGTGCTGCAACACTATTCACCATAGCCAAGGTATGGAATCAACCTACATGTCCCCCAATGGACAAATGGATCAATAAAATGTGATATATATATATATATATATATATACACACACACACACACACATATATATATGCGCATAATGGAATTTTACTCATCCACTAAAAATGAGTTTCAAATAAGTTGCAGTATCATCATCCACAAAAAAATGTTATTCCAAGTCAGGCACTGGTGGTTCACGCCTGTAATCCTAGCTACTCAGGAGGCTGAGATCTGAGGATCACTTTTCAAAGCCAGCCCAGGCAGGAAAGTGCAATTAATGACCCAAAAATCTGGAAATGGAGCTACAGCTCAATTAGTAGAGTGCTAGCCTTGAGCAAAAGAAGCTCAAGGACAGCACCAGGATGAATTTAAGCCCCAGAACTAGCCTCCTCCCCGCCCCCCAAAAAAGATATGGCACCATTTGCAAAGAAATTATGTTAAGTGAACTAAGTCAGGTCCAGAAAGATGTTTTCTCTCATATGTGGAAGCTAGAATTAGTTTATAAATAGGTAAGTAAATACCTTGAGTGGTATGCAAGTATACACAAACATACTAACTGAAATATGGTAGATTTGAAGGAGAACTCAAAGTCCTCCTTAGAAAAGCAAAATCATAGTTCAACAAATAACCAGGAACTTGAAAAGGGTGGAGTAAGGTCAAGGGGAGAAGCGGTAATTGAATGAGGGCTTGCAGTAAAAAATTAAGTACAAAATTAAGACAAGTGAGAGAAGGGATGAGTTGGGAAGGATGGATGAGAATGTCGAAAGGGATGACAGATCAAGACACATATTGATAAACTGCTTTGTTGAATGGCAGCTCCTTTGTACAACTAAAGATAATAAAAAAATTAAAAAGAGTTGGTTTTAGTCTCTACCCTCAAGATATTGTAGTTTCCTATACTGGTGTGGTCAGAGGAGGGTGAAAATACACACACACACACACACACACGTATGTGTATACCTACATATACATATATGTGTGTGCATATATGGAGCTTGGAAAACATGACAGTAGTATGCAGCCACCATTTCGGTATGTTTAGTGTCAGAGAGAGCTACCTCTGAAGAATTACTCAGAATTCAGAGGCCCTGAGGGGGTACGACTGTCTCAACGTTGCACTGGGGTATGCAGCATTGTTGAAGCTGCTTTCTCAGCTCAACCTAGATACCTATTTCCTGGATTGAAAAGCAGAAAAGAAGAAATGAAAATTCTTATGTGGAGAAAATTTTACATACAAAGCAATGTCTGTAGTGATTAATGCTGGGTATCTGTCAATCAAGGGACATGAAATCACCACACAACACTTTGCCTTTTCCTAGCTTATGAGTCCATCTTCCTCTCTGAAGACTATAGTGTGTTGGGCTGCAGTGACATCTAAGAGTCTCTGTGTTCAGTCTACTGAACTTGCTGTATGAGATAGGAGTCTAGGACTTGACATGATGGCTTCTCTCTCTATCTCTCTCCCCCCCTCCCTCCTCCCCCCTCCCTCCCTTCCTTCTTTCCTTTTGTTTCTTCTCAGGGCCTGGGTGCAATCTTTTAGCTTTTCACTCAAGGCTAGTTCTCTACCACTTGAACCGCAGCTCTGCTTCTCTCATTTTGGTAGTTAATTGGAGATAAGATTATAAACATGAGCCACCACCAATGCTCAGGTTTTTGTTTGTTTGTTTGTTTGTTTTGCCTGTGCTGTGGCAAGAACTCCAGGTCTTGCACTCTTGCTTAGCTTTATAGCCCAAGGTGATGCTCTACCACTTGAGCCATAGCTCCATTTCCAGCTTTTTTGGTAATTTACTGCAGGTAATTGTCTATTTTCCTCCTTAGGCTGGCTTTTAACCTTGATCCTCAAATGTCAGCCTAAGTACCTAGGATTATAGGTACAAGGACACACATTTTTATTGCTGTTGTTGGTCTTGGGGCTTGAACTGAGGGCCTGGGGACTGTTTCTGAGCTCTTTTGTTCAAGGCTAACACTCGACCACTTGGGCCACAGCACCACTTACACTTTTCTGGTGGTTAGTTGGAGATAAGAGTCTTATGGACTTTTCTGCCCAGGCTGGCTTTGAGCCCAAACCCTCAGATCTCAGACTCCAAAGTAGCTAGGATTACAGGCATGAGCCACCAGCACCTGGTGACACACATCTTAATTCCCCTCTCTATAAAGCATAGGTAGAATTGTTGCTTGAGGTGCCTACCTAGGACAGAAACAACTCTATGTGAAAAATAAACTTTAAAAACCACCTTTGAATGGAGACAAGGTATTGTGTTTGCACTTCAGGACTGCTTCCTCCCAGTCACAAGAGATAGGAACCTGAGGATGTGTCAACGAATCACTTACATTGACAAGTGAGACTTCCAAATTTCCATGTTTATAGTAACAAAGGTTTATTTCTCCCTCCTTGTCCAACCGGAGCCAGCTGTAATACTTTTACACACTTCTGTGCTAGGACCAGGCCTTTTCCTGGCAACATTTCCTGCACTGAGAAGAGGAAATGCCAACCAGGCAATCCTACTGTAGATCTCACTGTTACTTCTGCCTCTTCTCATTGACCAAGGGAGCCTATAACTACTACAGAGTTCTTCAGGGTGGGCCTAAAAGACCCTCCAAAGACAGAGTAAGAATATGGAGTAATTTGGGTAGGCCCAGCTACCCTAGTGAGTTAGGGGTCTCCAAAGTCATAGTTAGGATCTAAGTACAATTGGATTGAGTACAATATGAGAGGTTAGAACCCAAAGTGAAAAGTCTTGAGGCTGGAACTGTGAGAACTGGAGGAATCCAGAGATTCAGTGCAAAATGGGAGACATTGTGCACACATGCTGGTGATCTCTGTCCTCCAGTCTGTAGCAAGTGAGGACATGGAAGAGCTGGCTGGTTTAAAGGTTCACAATGTACAAGCTTGTAGAAAAGAACATACTACTATATCAAGATGCATTGCACTCACAAACTGCTTTGCTGAATGGCAATTACTGGATACAACTACTTAAAGATAATAAACATATTTTTTAAAAAGAACATACTAGGATCCACTTGGGCATTGTGAGACAACACAGTGTATTTCAGAGAAGTGTTAGCCACTCATTTTCTTATCTTCAGCCATGTAGACCCTAATCACCCTGGGGAAACTGAGGCAGCTCATTACACCAGTGAAAGATCATGTAGAATACTTCCCAGATCTATGGCTTTCAATGATTCTTTTTTAGAACCTTGAATGCTTACTTTGTTAATATAAATAACTTACACAGGACAAAAGCCTTTAAAGGACTTTGGTTTTTGTGTTTGTGCTGGCGCTGAAGCTTAAATTCAGTGCCTCACCCTTTTGCTTGGTTTTTTAGCTCAAGACTGATATTGTACCACTGGAGTCACACCTGTGCTTCTGGCTTTTCGCCTGGGCTGACTTCAATCTGGGATATTCTGATCGTGGCGTCGGGAGTAGCTAGGATTACAGGTGTGAGCCACTGGCACCTGGCTAAGGATTTTGATTTTAAAAAACATGATAGAATTAAAAGGGAGTTTAGCTAACTGTTTGGGATAAATGATGATTTGCAAAGAACAATAGCTAAGAAACTTTTCATTAGCTTTGCTTGTTTTTCCATAACCTGGAGGAATATCCAACTAAATTCTGCTCTAAACAGAAAACAAAGAATCCTCCTGAACAGAGGCAGAGATCAGGCCAGGAAGGCAGGGCCCACTTCTTTCAGATCTTGATCAAAGTTTAGGAAGCTTTGGTTTAGCACCATGTACCATTCATTTGGCATTCGTTGCTCTAGTTGGGGAATCTCTCCTCCTGGGAGGCAACCTGAGCCACTGGTATCTCTACTTCAACAATTTGCCTCTCAAGGAAGTGTCTCAATCTCCAAAATTTCCTTTTCTCTACTATCAAAATGACCATTTATTTCCTTGGGTTTGAACCTTTGGTTAGGGTATTTGCTTAAGAACAATACTTGAAGAATCTGTAGATAGACAAATTCTAAATATAGTGTAAGGAATAAACAGTATGTTAACTTTCCTGGGAGATCTTGCATTTTAAAGCTGGTCAAGGACAAGCTGGGCACAAGTGGCTCATGTTTACAGTCCTAGCTATTGAGGAGGCTGAGATCCAAAGACCATGATTTAAATTAGCTGGCCTGCGCAAGAAAATTCATGAGACACTTATCTTCAATTAAACATCGCAAACAAACAACCCAGGAAGTAGAGCTGTGGCACATGTGGTGGAGTGCTAGCCTTGAGCACAAAAACTCAGGGACAGTGCTCAGGCATTAAGTTCAAGCCCCAGGACTGACACACACACACACACACACACACACACACACACACACACACACACACACTTCTCAAGAACCCTGCTTCAGGGAAACAAACATGTCTTTAATGGTAGAGTAGGAGACAGAGTTTAGAGGGATGTGTTTTGTTAGGGGGCTTTCCCCACCTCATTCCCAGCCTTGAGTAAAGAGCCTCTGCTTATGTGCAGCTTGACACAGACTGCAAGCCACACAGCAGCTGATGAGTTCTGCATTATGCTCACCACTTTCAGCATCACAGTTGGAATCTGGGTCTCAGGTGATTATGACTAAAAGACAAGGGGAAAAAAACTATTAATTACAACAGTACTTACAATTTATCATCAGCCTCCATGATTTCTAAAGTACATTCACATGGATTAGTTTAGTTAGGAATCAAATGAGGTGCCAGACTTTGAAGTCAGGCCCCACCACGTGAACCCCATTTTAGAATCGAACCCTGAGCCAATCAGATTTGTACCTGTGTTCTAATCTTGCTTGCACAGCTGATTGTTGTAACCTTGTTCTTTGCCTTTATAAGCCCTGTGTAATCACAGCTCGGGGCTTCCTCCTAACCTCCGCTGTGTCGGTGGGTAGGACGAGGCCCGAGTTGGCAGCTCGTTAAATAAAGCCTTGCCTTGCTTTTGCATTTCGGAGTGTCTGAATCTCGGTGGTCTTCTTGGGGGTGGTCTTGAAACTTGGCACAACATTTGGGGGCTCGTCCGGGATAGCCCCAGAGACCCCGAGATCCCAGACTCCGAAGGTAAGAAAACAGCGCTGTTCATTTGTCTTGTCCTGTAATTTGTCTGTCTGTTTTGCTTTTGCTTATACTTGTAGGGCGCGAGTCAGTTTGGTTTTTGGCCGGAACTGACCAGGAGGGCCTCCTAAACGAGACTCAACCCGCCCACCTTGTACTTGGGTCTGCTCCTTCTGGTTATCTGGCAGGAGGTTGTGGGCCAACTCGGGTCCACTCCTTCTTGCAGGAGGTTGTGGGCCAACTCGGGTCCATTCCTTCTGCACCCTTGTAGGAGGTTGTGGGCCAACTCGGGTCCACTCCTTCTGCACCCTTGCAGGAGGTTGTGGGCCAACTCGGGTCCACTCCTTCTTGCAGGAGGTTGTGGGCCAACTCGGGTCCATTCCTTCTGCACCCTTGTAGGAGGTTGTGGGCCAGCTTGGGAGATCTCCAACTCGTAGCTTTTCTTAGGCCTGTGTGTTTTCCTCCTTTTGTATTAATTGTTTGTTTCTTGTAGCCTTTTGGACTGAACATCTGATCAGAGCTATGGATAACGTTCTATCTTGAGGACCTCCATCTAGCCCCCTAGACTTGATCCTAGCTCACTGGAGGGAGGTTAAGGAGATAGCTCATTTTTGTGTGTTTTTTTCTTGCACTGTGCCTGATTGACAAACGGATGATGGGGAACGTTCCTTCCACTCCCCTGGACTTGACTTTAGCTCACTGGAAAGATGTACAGGTGACAGTCCACAATCAGTCAATCAGTGAGAATGTCCGCAAAAAAAAGAACTCTAGGGGACCCCCACCCAACCTTCTTAAGCAGAAAATTGTTTGGTGCGCTAAAATGTTTTACTAAGACTAAAAATGTTTTACTAAAACTATCAAGCCCTGGAAAATGAGGCTGGAGAATGCTAAAATCATTTGTTAAAGGTTTTTGTCTTAAAATGTATGGCCGATGCTTATTCAGCGCGCTTTAAGATCTTTTGAAAATGTATGTGTGTGTGCATGTGTGAGTGTGAACATGTTCAAGACTGCAGTATGATGCAAAACTAAGTTTAAATTCAAAGGTCTTCATGCCATGCAGTAACTGGGACTGAAGAAAAAAAAAAAAAGGCTCTTTTGAAACAAGCAGCCCGTAAGCAAAGGGCGGCACCTGGTTTCAGATTGCCTGTGAGCTTCAGTTTTTCTGATGCAGATAAAAGCTAAAGTGTTGTGTTAGTGTTAAAAAGGCTTTGGAAATCAAGAATACATTTCTAGATAAGAAATTTGGAAGTAAAATTGTCCTAAATAATTATTGCAAAGTGAGAAAAGGAGAATTATGGCTACCAAAATGTTTAATTGCCATTCCAGCTTCTTTGTAGGTTTTTTTGTAACAGTTTCCAGCAGGCCCACAGAAAAGCACAGGTGATTCCTACAAGTTTGTCAAGATCTAATACTGACCCTTAAGTTCCAGGTAAGAGAGCATGCTTAAAAACTACTTCTGTGTGGATCACCTTGTTGCTTATAATTGGAGTAAAGTGGCCCCTTATAAGACTCATTGATCTGAATCTGCGGTTCGAAGCCAGCCCGGGCAAAGAAAGGTCCCTGTGAGAGACTTGTCTCTAATCAGCCAGCAGAGTGCTGGGAACGGAGTGGTGTGGAGCTCAAAAGTGGTACGGTGCTAGTCTTGAGCTGGAGAGCTGAGGGACAGCACTCAGGCCCTGAGTCCAAGTCCAGTGGAAAGTCACTCCTCCTGGGACAAAAGAGATGGAGCATCCAGAGGCAGTAAGCCACTGCTTGGATGGCAGAGATGGTGTCAGATCCTAGAGTCACTACTGTTGGCCTTTCAAAAGTTAAAGCCGGGAAGTCCTAGAAGAATAGTTCATAAGCATGCCTTTCCAATGCCCATGTCTGTCTACTGGGCAGGAATTTGCCAGTCATCTGTGATAGTGGTTAGTAAGGGTAAGTTTGTCAAATGAGAGGATAGATTAAAATCTCACCCCCCACAGTTACTCAAAGCCCTGACTGGCAGTAAGATTTTAAGTTGATACATCTGTTTAGGAAAGAAAGCTTGTAGACCTGAGATTGTGTTGTCCTTATTGAGATCTGTTAAAGGCCTGTCAGCTTGCCAATGCCCTCAATCAACAGATTAACCACGGTGGAAGGGACCCTAGACGGCATCGCCACTTGGGTTCATTGCTTCCACGCCAAGCCAGCTGACCCCTTTGCCCTGGATGACAACTACTGTGATGGAATATGGGAGGTCTCCAAGCACCCAACTCAGCTGCTTTGCCTTCGCCTCAAGAAAAGAAAGTTAGACTGAGACTAAGGTTATAGGTTCCTGGCTAGGTAAGGTCTACGCCCCTGAGTCAGCCTGAAGAAGTTACAGAAGATGGATGATCTTCACCCATCAGCCCCCCTTTAAAATCAAGGGACCAGAGTTGTTTTTGGGAAGATGAGGCAGGATAAACTAGAGACATGCAAGAGGCACAGAGAATATTCTTGTAAGAAATAGTGACAGGCCATTTGTTTACTACATTGGGCCCTACTGGCCCATGCCTTACCTCTATATCATCCCCTAGACATGCAAGCCATTGAAATGGACAGAATGGAGCCATGATTGGCTCCCAAGGTACCAAAAAGAAAAAGGGGGAAATGAGGTGCCAGACTTTGAAGTCAGGCCCCACCACGTGAACCCCATTTTAGAATCGAACCCTGAGCCAATCAGATTTGTACCTGTGTTCTAATCTTGCTTGCACAGCTGATTGTTGTAACCTTGTTCTTTGCCTTTATAAGCCCTGTGTAATCACAGCTCGGGGCTTCCTCCTAACCTCCGCTGTGTCGGTGGGTAGGACGAGGCCCGAGTTGGCAGCTCGTTAAATAAAGCCTTGCCTTGCTTTTGCATTTCGGAGTGTCTGAATCTCGGTGGTCTTCTTGGGGGTGGTCTTGAAACTTGGCACAACAAAAGAGTCCATGATATAGGGGAGGCAGGTTTATTAGGTCCCATTATATGGATATGAAGAATGAAGTTCAAATAAGTCAGGTGACTTTTACCTAAGGGCACACAGTTACTAACAACCATTCCATGTATATTCATGTACTCCTATGCCTCAGCCTCTGGCACCACTTGCATTGCTGGTTACTTATAGTTTGAATCAGGCAGGACAAGTGCACAGGACGACCTGAATGATATCATCAGTCAGGTCTCGGACATTTGCCTTCTCCTCAAATGTGGCCACAGTGTTTTGCTGCAGGGTGTAATGGTAGAGTGGGTGTATTCCTGTCTGGCCACTCTACATCTGTGTGGGTATTGATTTCTTTCTCAAAGGATTCTATATGCCTTCTACCTAATTATGTCACTAATCCTCATCTGCATCCTTTGAGGATTTTTATCCCTCTGCTACAGAAGAGCAGGTTTCCAGGGTTACCAGAAATCCATAGATTGAAGCCTTTTCCTGGCTTTCTCATGAAGGTCCCTATCAAGGGAAATCATACTTTTTATCATCTGGATGGAATCTCTCATACTTTTCTCTTTTTCCTACCCATGTGCAGTTAGCTTGTTCAAAACAATCCCTAAGAAGCTTCTTGGTGCAGAGAATATAAAATGAATTATAGACCATGTTTTCAATAACAGTTAAAACAAAACAAACAAACGAAACAGCCAGGTACCAGTGCTTCATGCCTGTAATCCTAACTACTCAGGATGCTAAGATCTGAGGACTGTAGTTCAAAGCCAGCCCTGGTAAGAAAGTCAGTGATGCGCTTATCTCCAGTGAACAACAGAAAGTCCAGAGTGGAGCTATGGCTCAAGTGGTAGAGTGCCAGACTGAAGGATAGTGCCCAAGCCCTAAGTTCAAGCTCCTGTATAATCATGAACAGAACAAAAAAACACAGCTCAAATAATCATCCATAAAGGACTATGTCCTGAGATGGAAAGAACTCTGTTCTTAGAATCAGCCGATCTAGGTGGGACCAGTCTGCGTTATTAGTACCTAGCTATGTGGTCTTGGCCCAGTCCCATGATTGCTCCTGTCTGAGTCTCTGTCATTTCCTTGTGAGTTGGAGAATAATACTGCCATATTCTTTTTTTGCCAATCCTAGGGCCTTGGACTCAGGGCCTGAGCACTGTCCCTGCTTCTTTTTGCTCAAGGCTAGCACTCTGCCACTTGAGCCACAGCACCACTTCTGGCCATTTTCTATATATGTGGTGCTGGGGAATTGAACCCAGGGCTTCATGTATACAAGGCAAGCTCTCTTGCCACTAGGCCATATTCCCAGCCCAATACTGCCATATTCTTTTCAGGATTAAAATCAGGATGATTTTTCAGACAGGCACTTCCAAATTTCACTGGGTACAAGAACCACCTGTGGAATCTGCCAGGGAGCCAGACATGGTGATTTCTCAAAAACTCCAACATGATGCTGTCACCACTTCCAGGATAGAGTTTGTGATGTTTCCCTTTAGAAGTAGGGGCTCTCCACATAGGTCCTTGACTGCAACCGTAACATATGAATTTCTGGCCAAGTCATAATGGCAAAAAACTTGGCAGAGCTTTGTTGAGTAAGATAGCAAGCAGACAAGCAGACAAGCAGACATGCATGCAGAAAGGCAAAGGCACACTTTAGTAGATAGAGTGTGGATGCCCTCAAAGGGAAAGACCTTGAGAGGGATGCATATCTCATCCTCATGTGATATGATGCATATATATCACATATATGATAAAAGCAGGGTCTGACTTAATGTTATTCTAAGTGTTTGTCTTTGCTCCTAGTCCCTCTTGGTGTTATACTTTTATCACTTGGGCTCAGGGTCTCTAAGAGTGACCTGTCCTTTAAATATTTGACCATTATATTTGGGTGTCCCTTTCAGGAAAGAATGCACTCTGCCATAAAACATGCTTATCCTTGAGATAAGGAATGCATTCTGCCATAAAATCTATGTGCTTTTTGGGGTTTTGTTGTTTTCTTTCTTTCTTCTTCTTTTTTTTTTTTTTTTTTTTGTTGTGGGGCTTGAACTGATCCTTAGATCTCAGGTGTGAGCCACCAGTGCCCGGCTTTGTGCATTCTTGATATTCAGAAGCAAGTCTTTTTAGAAGCAAAGAAGATAGTTCTTCTATGTTTCTAAATACACTGCTTGTTTCTGGATTCATGGCTGTTGTATAGCATGCCTTATTTTCTCTTATCTTGCTTTGATGTGACCAGGGAGAACGATGACGAGTAAAGAACTGTTAGAAGAACACATGGCTTCATGTGTAATGAGAGCTGAACAATGAGGGCAGCATTTGGAAAACATCTCTAACTCTGCCATAAAGTAGAATTTTAGTGCAATGTTTATTGCTTTTATTGTTTTCCCCCCTTATTACAGAACTAAAAGTATTTGCAGGTACAAGTAACAGTATTTGCAGACAAAAACCTAACTCACATCTCACTAGTTTTCTTGACTGACATTCACACTGATTTAGAATGCCAAGGGCTAAAGGCTTGACAATATCCTACCATTCTCTGCACAAGCAGCTCAATTAAATTCACTACCTGGACCTGCGTGATTAGAATAATGAAAGACTCCATCTGCCTCCAAGACCTGTTGTGGGGGAGGGACTATAGGATCAGGAGGAAGCCATATTCAGAAAGTAGAAACTGTATTGCAAAAATAAGAAAACCAAGCAACTATTCCATAGCAGATAAATGGTTGTTTGGGATGATAAGTAATATACTGCTTCAATTTGCCCTGAAGTTTGAATTCTTGAACCAGAGATGTTTTCTTTTTCCTATTTGAGAAAGTGCGTAAGGCCTTGTTACAGTCAACATCATCTCCTGCGGACATGCTCATGTGTCTCAGCCCTCAAGCCTGCCCCAGTCCTACCTCCAAGCACTAGACAGTGTGAGAAAGGTTGTGGGCCAGCTATGCAGCTCACCAGAGACTTTGTCTGGAGAATAACAGCTAAAATGCCCCATGATTTTGAAACCAAGGTTTTTAGACTCTAGAACCAAAGTCCAGCCTCCATTTGCCTCCATATGCCAAGTAAAGAAACCTGGTGGAAGGTAGAGAAAGGATATTTATCACTTGGCAGCCATGAGAAGACAGCATCTTCAGCCATACCCCTGGGTACAGACATTGGCTTCAGGCTAAATAACAACTGGTGGGGGGAGGAGGGAAGAGTTAGGATGTCTGTATAATAAAGCATGTCCTTCACAAGAAGAAGAGAAGACCAGGAGAAGAGGAAGAAGAGGCCAAGGAGGAGGAAGAGGAGGAGGAGCAGCAGCAGCAACAGGAGAAGGAGGAAAAGGAAGAAGAGGAAGAAGAAGAGGAAGAAGAGAAGCAGGAGGAGGGGGGGGTAGCAGGTAAGAAAGGTATGTATAATTAAAACAGTCCCAAATCACAGGAAGTGGCCAGGTTGACTAATGGCTCTGTCTTTGTCCTTGGAGAATTCCAGAGTTATTGTCACGTTAGCATCGGAATGGGAATCTAAACAAGTTGCCTGACTAGTGATCTCCTGAGATTTTGGTTGTTTCATTTAAGATGATAAAAGGATGGGCTGGGGATATAGCCTAGTGGCAAGAGTGCCTGCCTCGGATACACGAGGCCCTAGGTTTGATTCCCCAGCACCACATATACAGAAAACGGCCAGAAGTGGCGCTGTGGCTCAAGTGGCAGAGTGCTAGCCTTGAGCGGGAAGAAGCCAGGGACAGTGCTCAGGCCCTGAGTCCAAGGCCCAGGACTGGCCAAAAAAAAAAGAAATAAGATGATAAAAGGAGAGCATTGCCTTGTTTGAGGGAGCAGTTTGCCTTCCACACAGGATACTTACTAGGGAATCTTTCCTTTCCTGGAGCACAAGGTAGTTGTAAAATGTAGCAGAGAATAACCCAGAACAAGAGCACAGATACCAAGTTGGAGGATGTAGTTAATTCACAGGGTCCAACAAAAGAATCTTTTAGATTGCCTCTTACACATCACTGTTTTAAAAGCATTTTCAAGTACCTTATCTTCTTCAAATCTATGACTGACTACTAAGCCAATCTCTGTTTTCAATATTTAAAGTATACTTTTGTTGTTATTACTAAGATGTTATACACAGAGGGGTTGCCATTTCATAAGTCAGGTAATGAATACATTTCTTTCTTTGGACAATGTCACCTTTCATTTGCTTTCCCTCAGTTTCTCGCTCTTGTCTCTGGCCACAAGTTTCTCAGTTCATTTTCCACAGTACTGAGCACCATGGCTGCCTTTGTTCACCTTTCCTTCCTCCCTCCCTCCCTGGACCCCATTTTTGCTTCTCCCTCAAAAGAAAAAACCAAAAACAAAAACAAGCACCACTACCCATGCATCCACTTTCTGAAACTCATTTTAATAAATAGCACTTTAAATGTTTAGAGGAGCTACACCTTTGGATTTGCTTTCAATTTTTGAGACTTTGTGTGATGTGTCCAAGGTGAATGACAGAGCTAGAAGACAATCCCATCTTTTGGCCATGAATTTATTGTTTCACTATGTATGTGTCTTTAAAAAATACCAATACCTGAGTTCTACAATAGAACAATGAAAACAGCACCTCTGGGGTAACATGTATCTGCATTTCAGATAAAATTATTTTAAACTGAGAATAGTTCAGATATGAGAAATCACTAGCTACTCTGTAAGAAGGTTTTGGGAGTGCCAGAGGGGAGAAAAGTGTGGAACTCAATATTGTGGAAGTTGCCTTATTTACTATAATGTGTGATTTTTTGCACTTAGTTCAAATGCTTGGCATACCAGAGGAAAGTCACCAAATTTATCGAGTCCCTACTGTGAGCCCTGCTGCTCATTTATACAGTAGTGAGATTGATAGTGCTGGCTCAATTTAAAAAAAAAAAGATTCTTAAGTTAATGTTAAAGAATTCATTCAAAATTGTGCCACTTGTAAGTATCAGAGCTGGAACTTGACCATCTATTTGCCCATGCCAAGGCCCGTGTATACCACCCTGCCCGTGGCTTAGCCTATCTGGGAGGCTATATCTACATTGGATCAGGGCCCAGGGGCTGGCATGGCTTCAAAGTTCCCAGATGATCCTAATGTGTGGTCAAGGCTGGGAGGAACTGCCCCACACATTCCACCTTTGCAAGGCACTCAGAATTCTCCTGTTGTCTAAGCAGGACACTTGTCAGGTCTTACACATATACACATGCACACATGCAAGCAAGCTACATACCGTTACCTGCACTTTGATCCCAAGTTAGAACCTTCCTTCCTTCTTTCCTTCGCTGGTCCTGGGGCTTGAACTCAGGGCCTGGACGCTCTCCCTGAGCCTCTTTTTTTTAAAAAATAATTTATTTATTAATTAAACAATTTTTTTGACAAGGTGTTGTGTAAAAGGGGTACAGTTACCTAATAGGGCAGTGTGTACATTTCTTGTGATATCTTACACCCTGTTTTTCTTTCCCTTCCCTAGATCAGGTAGACATATATACATTACACAGTGTACCAAAACCTGAGCCTCTTTTTGCTCAAGGTAAGTACTCTACCACTTGAGCCATAGTGCCACTTCTGGATTTTTCTGAGTAGTTTATTGGAGATAAGAGTCTCGCAGACTTTCTTCCCCAGGCTAGCTTCCAACTATGACCCTCAGATCTCAACCTCCTGAATAGCAACGATTATAGGCTTTAGCCTCCAGCACTTGGCCTCTCTCTCTCTCTCTCTCTCTCTCTCTCTCTCTCTCTCTCTCTCTCTCTCTTGCCAGTGCTGGGGCTTGAACTCAGGGCCTGAGCACTGTCCCTGGCTTCTTTTTGCTCAAGGCTAGCACTCTACCACTTGAGCCACAGCACCACTTCAAGCCTTTTCTATATATATGGTGCTGAGGAATCGAACCCAGGTCTTCATGTATACAAGGCAAGCACTTTTGCCACTAGGCCATATTCCCAGCCTGGCTTTTCTCTTTTTAGAGACCAAGTTTCACTATCTTCTTCTTCTTCTTCTTCTTCTTCTTCTTCTTCTTCTTCTTCTTCTTCTTCTTCTTCTTCTTCTTCTTCTTCTTCTTCTTCTTCTCCTCCTCCTCCTCCTCCTCCTCCTCCTCCTCCTCCTCCTCCTCCTCCTCCTCCTCCTTCTCCTTCTCCTTCTCCTTCTTCCCTTTCCCCTTCCCCTTCCCCTTCCTTTTCCTCTTTTTGCGCTGGTATTTGAATTTGAACACCTGGGTCTTACACTTTCACTTTCTCACATAAAGCTGGTGTTCTACCACTAGAGGTGCATCTCTACTTGTTTTGTTCTGCTGTGCTAGGGTTATAGGCATGAGCCACGGCACCAGCTCAGATTGTTAACCTTCAGTGGCACTGCATCTCATACATTGATGCCAAGGCAGGGACCTCCAGCTTATTCAGCAGGGGCTCCACCCACATGGAATGCTTACTGTGCCCGAGTCTTCACCCAAGCTCTTTACCTTGTCCTCAAGGTTCCCATGTGATCTAGAAACACATATAAATGACCTCGGTGAGAAGGTTCAGATCCTATTTCCACTCTTGACACAAGGCATAGTGACTTATAGAACTGAGAAACCTTGCTCATCGTATGTTCTCCTATGATCTACTACAGCAGCATTTATTGAGAACAGCTGTAGGTGTAGTCTTGGGCTTTCCAGCAACAGTTCTTGTGTAAAATATCTGTTTCCATTGACTTGGTGGATTAAGTTTGCAGCTCCAAAAATACAGCTCTGTTCACCTTGCAGATATGGGCTGCGACTGCTGTTCCGAGGGTGCCACTCTACTGGGTGTGGGTGGCCCATGCCTGTAAGCCTAGCTCCTCAGGAGGCTGAGAGCTGAGGATTCGAGTTCAAAGCCAGTCAAGCAGCAAAGTCTTTGAACTCTTATCTCCAAATAACCAGCAAAACCAGAAGTGGAACTGTGGCTCAAGTGGTAGAGCACCAGCCTTCAGTGAAAAAGTGAAAGTGCCAGGCTCTAGCTCTAGCACTGGTGCAGGTGTGCATGTGTGTGTGTGCACACGTGCACACACACACACACCATTCTATTGCATCTTACCTGGATGCTTTTTGAAGCTTCCAGTCCTGTATTTACTCTAGCGCTGTGTCAGTTAAAGTAATGTCATTGGCTGTTGTGTCTAGTTTTTATGAAAAAGAGAAAAAAAAAACACAGAGTAGAAATGGAGATTCTTAGGTATGCAGCAAGGAAAGAAAAAGAGAAAATAGATGAGGGGAAATAAGACAACAAGAGTCTTCTTGACGATTTGAATCTGATCTTATCCAGAAACCTGTTTAAGTTCTTCAGTTTTCCTTTCAAGCTAGTTAGTCCCCTGTTAGACCCTGAAACATCTTTCATGTGTGGGACACAATCTGTAGGAAATCAACATACAACGATATCTATCTAGATGGTGTGTGTGTGTGTGTGTGTGTGTGTGTGTGTTCCTGTGTTCCTTAGTAAGGTTCTGATAGCTACTTTTGAATGTGAAAACCAAACAGGAGCTCTTTTTCTTCCTTCTAGCACACAGGCTTTGAATGTAGGTTTTTTTTTCTTTTCACTATGGAATGGCTGATTGGACTGGCTGAGAGGAAGACAGTAATTGAGTTATTTCTTTTCAGGTTATTGATTAGTGAGAGGGTAGGAAGAGGGAGTGATTCATTTTCTTGTTGTTACGATTGCTTTGAAAAAGTTGAAGGAAAAAAATCTCCACTGTGGACTAAATGTTTTTGCTCCCCCCCACATTCAAGGCTGTGGATTGAAACTTTAATCTCTGACATGGGAGTAATGGGATGTGGTGTGTGGGAGGTGACCGAGGTCACATGAGATCCTGAGACTCAGCCTTCATGATGGCATCAACACCTTTACAAGAAGAAATGCAAAAGGGCTTGCTCCGGTCCCCTGCTTTCTGTCATGTGAACATACTAAGGAGATCTCATGAACTAGGAAGCAGCCTAGCCACACACTGGACCTGCCTCAAAGACTGAGAAATCAAATCTTGATAAGCAACCCAGACGTTGGCATTATTATAGGCCCGGCTATAATTTGGATCTAGAATGTCCTCAAATGTTCAACACTTTCCTAGGTGGTAAAAGGGGGGTATGATGAACTTTCTTGTTTCTGTGATTGTTTTATGAAAGTTGAAAAAGAAAAGGGGAAAAGCTCAGCCAGTTATGAGTTTAACACCAATCCCCATGCCATACCCCCAACCCACAGGTTGCCTCTGACCCCCCAATGTGATAGTCGTGACATGTGGGCATTCTAGATCCAAAGACCATATTGTACCAGGAGGTATAGAGTCTCTAAGAATGGGGCATTGTGAAAAATCCTAGATCACAGTGTGGGGAAGCGGGGTTTGATATGCACTCAAAGAGGACTGTTGGATACCCTTCCTTCATTTTTCTCTTCTTGCTTCCTGGCTGCCATAGATTCTGCCATAGATTCTCTGACAAGTGCTGCCATACCACTGCCCCCAAAGCTGCAGGCTCAGTCCATCATGGACAGAAAACTTCACATTGAGACCCCCAAACAAACCTTTCCTTTTTTTTCTTTAAAAGTTGAGAGCAGTGGATATGGCTCAAGCAGTAAAGTGCTTGCCTAGCAAGGATAAGATCCTGAGTTCAAACTCTGGTGTCGAAAAGAAGTAAGGTGTTTTCTGAGCATGGGTGGCTCACATCTGTAAACCTAGCTACTTGAGAAGTCAAAAAATTCCAGAGCCTCTCTCTCAACAGAAGGAGCTGAATGTGGTAGAGCATGGATGTTATTCCAGCTACAACACAAATACGAATACAGTGTAGGATGGCTTAGGCAAAAAGAGAAATTCTATTTTAAAAATAAATACAGCAAGAAAGAGTTGGAGGCATGGCTCAAGCAGTAGAGCACCTGCCTTGCAAGTGCGAAGCCCGAGTTCAGTCTAGTACTGCCCCAAATATTGATCTGTCTGAGATGTTTGTCTCATGAATGAAAGGCCTAATTGCACACACTCTGGACTAATCTGTCCCTTTCCTTCTTTGTCCTTCTGTGTTTCCTAGTCCTGATCCACAGCCTCTTCCCTGTTTCAGCCATTGTTTCCTAATACCCAATTCCTACTACGTCCTGCCTGCCTGGATACATCTCAACCTATGCAGACAAATCACAGAAAACGTCTACCAGGCAACTTTTCCCATTCCTCTTGGCAAGGCTTTTAGGGATCTTAAAAAAAAAAAAAGAAGAAGAAGAAGAAGAACTAAAAAGCAGAAGCTCAAGGTTATAGGAAACAAAAGGAGCACAGTTTTCAGTAGTGGAGCTTATGGTTGTCAAGAGCTTGTGTGTGTGTGTGTGTGTGTGTGTGTGTGTGTGTGTGTGTGTGTGCGTGCGCATGCGCGCATGCACACATGCATCTGCTTTCTCCACTTTCCTTGAATGCCCTTCCATGGTGTCTTTCCCAGCCTACAAGGAAAGCGAGGTAAGGGGAGTACAGAAATAGCAATGTGAAATGGAAAACTCTTCAGTGAATGGAGGGGTTGCTGGGGGAATAGCAATGAGTAGTAGGAAGGAAGAATATGGAATGTTGTGTTGGGATTAATAGGTTAGGCTTTGGACACCCTCAGATTTGAAGCTAGTGTTCAAGCCATCACTTTTCTTATTTCAGCATTCATATCTGTAAATGGAAGAACATTAGATGATGTGGTTATAATTTGAATGTATCCTCTGAAATACGTAGTTTGGGAACTTAGTCTTCCAGCAATGCTGTTGAGAGGTGAGATCTTTAGGAGATGTCAGGAGTGCTCAGGAATTCATTAGTGCTGTTTCTACACCTGTGGGTTAGATGCCATCGAAGTAGGTTCCTGACAAAGGGATCTGCTTAGCCCATTTCCCCTACTTGTGCTTCCTGTGTGACATGCTTGCCCTTCTGGCCTTCCGCCGTGTGATCATGCAGCCCATGTCTTCACCAGAAGGAGCCCCTGGACCTTGAACTGCCCAGAGTTCAGAACTGTAATAAATACCTTTCTTTATAAATTTAGCCAGACTGTGCAGTTCTGCTTAGCAGCACACAACAGACTCAATCCGAACATTTCGCAATGCTGTGGAGCTAGCGAGCTTCCATTAATGTTAGCTGTTCCTGGGCATGGAGTATCGAGAGGGAAAGAATACTGAAGAAGAAATTTTTATGTCAGGTGCTTGAGCAATAAGTTGGAAGAAACAAAAACTATGAGCACCATTTGTTCCCTGTTCCATTGCCAGATCTGTGAGCAAATGCAGGAAATGAGTTGCCTCTCAAAATGAGTCCCTTCCCTTCGAAAGAACTTCTGGAAGTCTTGTGAAGAGACAAATGAATGGTGGCCAGGCTTCCATTTTTGAAAAGTCCAGCCTTACATTTCACCCTCATATGGATGATTCTCAAGGTCCACTAAAACCAACCTTAAAAAATATACAAGATAAGCCGGGTGCAGGTGGCTCATCCATGCAACTCCTAGCAACTCATGTAGCTGAGATCTGAGGATCAAGGTTTGAAGCCAACCTGGGCAGAAAAGTCTGTGAGACTCTCCAATTAATGCCAATTAAGTAGCAAATTAAGTCTCCATTGAATTTCCAATTAACTAGCAAAAAGCCAGAAGTGGAGGTGCGGCTCAAGTAGTAGAGTGCCAACCTTGACACAAGGTTAAATGCAGAATCCAAAGTAAAGGTTTAAATATGGTAGTACATAAGTCATGTGTCCACCCTTCCCAGTCTCCCAGCTCTTCTTTAGAAGTCAGTTACTACCACTAGTCTCTTCTACACTTAAGCTCATTCTGAATGTTCTAGCTCATGGAACTCTTTCAGATTGTCCTGTTTCCCTTTAAGCTACACAAAGAATTTACCTTAAGGTGAGTGTGGTGGAGAACACCTCTAATCTCAGAATTTGAGAGGCTGAAGCGGGAGGATTATGAGTGTGAGGACAGCCTGGGCTATACAGTAAGACAAAACAAAACAAAACAAAAAACTCCAGCCAGCACGTTACCTGTGCACACATTTTCTCTTATACGGCTTGACAGCTTCCACAGCTGTTGCAGCAGGTAATTGAGACTCCTTCTCGCTGCTTTCCAGAACACGTTCATGGCATTCTGGAGAACATCTCACACAAGAATGTGGGGGTCATAGGAACATACAGGGGGTACTAGTGAGGCTCAGGCAGTAGCTGTGGGTGACTTGCTCACACGGCAGAATGACCCTACCCTCCTGCTCTCCCACTGCTGCCCTTTGCTTCCTGCTCTTTGTTCCAGGCCACAGGGATGCAGGGTCAGGCTAAAGTAGACAAGTATGGTGTGGGAAAGAATGGCATACATGCAGGGTGGTTAGTGGTCAGAGAAGTGGAAGGGAGGTTTCCTTCTCTTCAAAGAGCCTGGAGAACGTTCTGAGTTTAGACAAAGGAGAGCTCTGGTTTTCTACTGAGGAGCATAAGAAGGGAGTGTCACCCACGGTGGTTGCAGAAGTGCAAACATAAATACTTTCTCCTCTTCTCTTGCCCACAAAATACCAACTTTTACTTTTTACTCTTTCTGCTGTTGCCCAGGATGCTTCTTATTCCAAACATCGAGTATGTTGATTGTTGGCTTGGTGCTGGAGGCCCTCATGGATCCTGGCTGTAACTTTTACAGTGCGCTCTGGTTTTTGTCATTTCACGAGGCCAATTTATTAGAGCCAGGATACCCAGAGAGATAAATAGTTTGCTAAGCCAGCTGTTTAAAACAACAATAAAAATGTGGATAAACATCGATGTTTGTACTGTGATTTATAATAACTCTTAACAAGCAATTCTGCTGTGATCTTTGAACGATTTCCTTTCATAGATGACTTGCCTGTTGTTGGATTTGATTTGGACTCCGCGCAGGTATGTTATCCCACCATATGTGTGTCTGAGTAAAGAAGCCTTTTGGCTGAGTCCCACGCTGAATCGGAGATTTAGGCCAATTGGGTGTTTTCTGTGGTGGCTGTTCCTTTATTCACAAGGGGTGGAGGTTGATGGTTTTAATTGCAAAGTGAAAACCTACTTAGGTGAATGATGAATCTGATCCCTCCAAAATCTAGTTCTGAGCCAGAGCAGGCTATAGTATGGGCTCTAATGTTGGAGAAATACTCTCAAGGATGGTGACTGCAGACTAACTAGGGGAAATGGACACAGCTGGAGCCAATTAGGTAGACAAGGTTTTGTTGTTATTTTGTATCAGTAATGGGACTTGAACTCTGGATCTGTGTTCTCACTTGGCATTTTTGATCATGACTGTTACTCTACCACCTGAACCAAGCCTCTAGTTCTGGCTTTTGTGTTGGTTAACTCATAGATCTCAGTCTCCCGAGTGGCTAGGATGGAGGTGTGAGCCGTGGTGCATGACAGAAGAGTAAAGTAATAATCTATAATGTGGAGACAGCAATATTTAAGGAATAAAATGTATGTGTATAAAATACACAGCTCTACTGGAAATAGTAAGGAAAACCTGTCCTTATCAGAACTAGCTCAACTTGGTAAGGAAAAGCCTGCTATTAGCCAGGCACCACTGGCTCAAGCCTATAATCCTAGCTACTCAGGAGGCTGAGATCTGAGGATTGCCTTTCAAAGGCAGCCCAGGCAGAAAAGTCCGAAGGTCCATGAGCTCCCTATCTCCAATAAACTACTCAGAAAAAGAGGGAAGTGAGGCCGTGGCTGTAAGTGGTAGAGCATTAGCCTTGAACAAAATGAAACTTAGAGTTCAAGCCCCAGGACTGGAGAGAGAGAGACGGTGGGGGAGGGGGAGGTAAGAGAGAGAGGCCAAGTACTCGTGGCTCTGCCTATAATCCTAGCTCTCAGGAGGCTGAGATTTGAGGATCAGGGTTCAAAGCCAGCCTGGGCAGGAAAGTCCATGAGGCTCTTATCTCCAATTAGTCACAGAAAGAGCTGGGAGTGGCACTGTGACTCAGATGGTAGAGCACTAGCCTTAAGCCAAAAGTGGTCTAGGGACAGTGCTTGGGTCCAGAGTTCAAGCCCCAGAATGAGAGAGAGAGAGAGAGAGAGAGAGAGAGAGAGAGAGAGAGAGAGAGAGAGAGAGAGAGACAGAGAGAGAGAGAGACAGAGAGACAGAGAGACAGAGAGACAGAGAGACAGAGAGACAGAGAGACAGGAGAGACAGAGACAGAGAGAGAGATTGAGAGATTGAGAGAGCTCTGCAGGAGGTCACTTAGAAAGTCACAATAATTTACTTGCCTGATTTCCTTTCCTGGTTTATTTATATTTGCATTACCATAAATGACTTAGCAAAACTCAAGTCAATACTGGTTTTGAGTTTTTCCTTCCTCCATTTAACCCCTGTGCAAAGAAGAAGTCACACAGTATTTTTTCTTTCTCTTAGCTGTGTCGCAGTCCCCAGGGACCCAGGATTTCTGTTTGGTGACCATACTGGAGTTAGGCAAGCAAGCAGTGCTGGCAGGGACTCAGATGACGCAGGTTCCCGTTCTGCCAGGGTAGGAGTGGCCTTGCTCCAGTGCCAGGCCCAGGCGGCCTCTGTCCTTCGTGTCTGACACATGCAAAGTAGCCAGGAGGCAGGAAACCTTGAAAGAACCAGCCTCAGCCTTGTCAGGAAGGAATTTTTCTCCGGTTTTTGAAAAGGTCTGCATTCTATGAAAGTAAATTAGATAGAAAATTACTTTTTGACAAACTTGAATGAAGCTGTGCAAGTCATTCTGCCTAAGTTTGAAAAGTGATTGGAACTGATAGATTTTTTGAAAAAGAATTTAATGATTCTCTTTTGCTCAACTTTTCTTTTTAGAAAACAGATGGGCCCAGGGAAAGAATAGGGATTCATGTAGAACATGAGCACTTTCTAGTGGATTTTGATGAAGAACCCCATTTACACGCCAATATCCAGGCCCCTTTTGGATTTTCTAGAGGTTCTGGATTTGAATGAGAATAGGCCATTGAGAGCAGAAAAAGAGCCTGGCTGGACAGTCAGGACAAAGGCCCCTGCCAGAGAGGCTCTGCCTCCCTCCTCATGGCCCTGAACACAAATCCCTGTACAGCACATCACATCACCCTGGCCCTGAGCAGTTGTGCATTTGGTCCTTGATATCATGTCATGATTAGAACAGGCATCTACTCAGAAGGGCTGGGCGATGCGTGGCGAGCTCATGCAGGCTGTGGACAGCCACTCATTGGTATGTGCATGTATGAGACAATATCATAAAACCCCATTGAACAAGTAGCAGGCATTTTATTTTATGAAATTTTTCAACACTACACATCACTTATGTTTACAGTGCATCTTGACCAGTGCTGTCTTTCCGTCATTCTCCCCCATCTATCCCAACCCTAATCATCTACTCAAGTCATCTAGCTCCATATTCACATATGTACATTGAATATTATGACTGTATTCACCTGCTATTTGTCTCTCCATTTATTGGCTCTCTACCTCAAGCCCCACAATCCCCAGGCGAAACATATTTCAGCTTCTAGGCATTAATTTTGTTAAACTATCTTTAACAAGCATTTTAGCTAAAAAGAATATGAGGAGTTGAAACATTTCCTGTCTGGTATGTAGGCATTAGTAGGAGAAAAGCAGACAAGGAGGTGATTGTGTGTGTGTGTGTGTGTGTGTGTGTGTGTGTGTGTGTGTGTGTGAAAATAGAAGAAGGCCCTTAATGAGATTGGTTTGAGAATGGCAGAGTGGTGATTATGATAAAAAAAAGTGTTGTACACATAAATGGGCTAGTTAAAATGAAACCCTACCTATACATTTAGAACTTATTCCAGGAAGCTGAGAATTGCTGGCATATGAATGAATCTAGCCAAACTGGTGGTAATTGCTAATGGTAAAGGGCATAGCTACTGTTCATTAAACATGTTAATATGTACCAGCCATAGTGACAGAGGCATCGTCTCTATCTTTTAGGCCAGAAAAGTCAAGAGAAGTTTGGAGATGTTAGAAGGGTACCTGCTGTTGTAGTATTAGTGTCAAGAAAACAAATAGAACAGAAGAACTGATAAGTAGCCTCAGCTATATAGAGGACATGTACTACCAATAGGGTAAACCATGAATCAGTGCAAAAGGAATGGATTTTTCAAAGAATGGATTTGGACAGCCAGCTACTCATAAAGAAAAGCACTAAATTAGACCTCTACTTAATACCAATCGCACACAAAAAACTCCAAGTGGATTAATGTAAAGAGAAGAAAATAAGAGATTATTTCTAGGACCACAGGGAAGGATTTCTTTAATCATATACCAAAACTCAAACCATATTGAAAGAAAGCAGTGGTCTGATATTATAATTATTAATTATTCAAACTTCTGTGTCATTGAAGATACCTGTATCCTCCAACACAATAGTTGTCTGGCTCTGGGTTGTGTTTATTCTACCAAAATTCCCCTTCATAGACATGAGGAGGAATACAAAAGTTATACCTTTCCATTGCCCTCAGAGATAGGTCTAGGCATACTGATGTGGCTCAAAATAAGCCAGTCAGAACTCTTCCTTGGAGTTTTCCAACTCTATCTGGTGAAAGGAGTTCCTCTCCCAGAAGAATCACTAAGATAGAAGGCTATAAGCCCAAGTCTATGCTATATGGAGAAATTCTACTTTTGATGAAATCAACGAAGCCAAAATGTAGAAAGAAGAGATAGATTGAGTGAAGTTCCCTGTTACAGTTTAAGTATGAAATGTGCCCCACAGGCTTGGTCTTCATCTGTTGGTTCTATTTTGGGAGGTTTTGGAAACTTTCGGAGGTGGGGCCTAGCTAAAGGAAGCAGCTGAGGATGGGACACATTTTTTTATGTAATACCTGGTCCCTCATCCCTTCTTTGCTCTCTCTGCTTCCTGTCCACCATGAAGTGGACAGCTTCCTTCTCCACATCTCCCCCTACCATGATGGTCTCCCCACTTACATGGGATGACCCCTCTGCACTTGTGGGCTAAATAAATCATTCCTCCTCTACGTTGTTTCGGTCAGGAATTTGGTCACACTGATAACGTATCTTCAGAGCATTTGAGTCCCTGCATGTAGGAATCCCTAAGATCAGTTCCATCCCTTCCATCTCCTAGTTTGGAATGGCAGAGTTTGGTGTCTGTCACTTGTAGTCAAAGAATCTAGGTAAGTTCCCAATAGATGAGATATATATGAAAACACTTTCAGAAAACTTTCTGCCTTTTTTTTTGTGGTACTGGAGTTTTGAACTTTACGTATTACTAGGCAGGCATTTGAATCATACCTCTCGACCTTTTTGCTCTGGCTATATCAGTATCCATTGTCGTCTTCATCGTCCTCATCATCATCATCACCAGTTCTATTGCTTGAACTCAGCGCCTCAAGCTCTTGCTTGGCTTTCTTGCTCATGGCTGGTACTATACCAGGTGAGTCATGCTTTTAGCCTAGTTTTTTTTTTTTTTTGGCTAGTTCATTGAAAGTGGAGTCTCCAAGAAATTTCTGCCTCCAACTGGCTTTAAACTTTGCTTTTCCTATCTCTATTGCTCTAGTTATTTTTGAGATACGGTCCTGCTCTCTCTACTACAATCCTATTTATGCTTTCCACCATAGCTGAATGCAGAAACACTACAGAAGTACTTAGCTATTGGTTGAGATGGAGTCTCATGAACTCCCCCCCTCCCCATCCACACACTGGCCTCAAACTGTGATCCTTCCTTCCTTCCTTCCTTCCTTCCTTCCTTCCTTCCTTCCTTCCTTCCTTCCTTCCTTCCTCCCTCCCTCCCTCCCTCCCTCCCTCCCTCCCTCCCTCTCTCCCTCCCTCCCTTCCTCTTTTCCTCTCTCCCTCCCTTCCTTTGTATTGGGATTGAACCCAGGACCTTGCACTTGCTAGACTAGGTTGTTCCTCCAAATACTTTAAAAGTTATATTATTAAATAGTTGTACAGAGAGGTTACAATTCCAAAAGTTAAGTTATAAGCCAGGTTCTTCTGTTTTGTTTTGTTTTTTGAGATCCTGACTAGAACTTGGTAACTAATGATTTTGTTCATTACCACCTGAGCCATGCCTTCAACCTCAAGTCAAGTTCTTGAGGATACTTTTCACTAGCCACAGTGGAACATAATACTCCATAATTATAACATACAAGAACCTGAGACAGCAGAATCATGAGTTCTATTCTAAGTCAGCCTGGACTATAGAGTGAGATCTGGTTCCCCAAACCAACCAACCACCACCAATAAAAACCCCAAACCAACCAACCAAACAAGCAAAAAGAGCTATTTGTGGTTGCTTTTTTAAAGTCTACATGTCCCAGCTTTTGTTGTCTATTTATTATTTTTTAAAAATTCTTTTCTTGCTATACTGGGTTTGAACTAGTCAGAGTTGTGTGCTTGGTGGGCAGGTGCAATACTGGGGAGCCACACCTCAGGCGCTGAGGGCTCCTGTTTAGAAAGAATGTCTATAAAGGTAAGTAGCCAAAACTGTTCTCAGGAGATCGAAAAGCAAGACACGAAACTTCTCACTGTGAAGATACTTCAGGGAACAGAAAGTGGGATGGTATCATTAGTAATTTATACAGAAAGATTATTTCATAAGTGCAGCTTAAATATTTCTTTTTAAAGTAGTCATAGCTTTGAAACTTTCCTTTTCCTATATACATGAGGAGTTTTTTTTTTATGGCGTTCTAGCAGTGTTAAACTCATGACTTTCCTTTTTGCTTTTAACCCTATGATATTTCAAACAGTGAATAAGAGCTTCCTATCTGAGTTTTGTTTATTGGATAAGATGGCTAAATTATGTTTTAATGGAGTATCCCCTCTAATTGAACATTAATAACTGCTCCCAACTATACTTTCACATTGTGTCAACATATACAAATCCCACTCTGGTGAGGCAGTGACATTGCTAATAGCAGAGAGCACCCGAAAAGTCTATTTTCTCACAGTGAGGCTGTGTTTGCCCTTTTAAGTTAACAAATTCTATGATCTAATAATAACTAATTGTGTCTTCCTTCTGTCATAAAGCTCTTGAAAGCATTTCACAACCAATTAGCAGCTAAGGGATGTCATTATTACTGGACATTTTAAATGTGAATGTATTCAGAGTGAATGCAGAGCCAGCTTTACTGGTAAGCAGCTCAGACTGGTGAGGCAGAGGCAGGAGATGGGAGTTGGGAAAGAAAGCTTTCAACTGGCAAAGCTGCTTCTGCTCCTTCTCCTTCTCTTCTTCTCCTTCTCCTTCTCCTTCTTCTTCTTCTTGCAAGTCTTGGGGCTTGGACTCAGGGCCTGACCACTGTCCCTGGCTTCTTTTTGCTCAAGGCTAGCACTCTACCTCTTGAGCCATAGTGCCACATCTGTTTATGTGGTGCTTAGGAATTGAACCCAGGGCTTCATGCATGTGAGGCAAGCACTCTATCGCTAAGCCACATTCCCAGTTCCTGGCAAAGCTTCTCATTCCCTTGTTTTACTTTTCGTGTATTCTCGTCCTCATTTATGATGTATTGTCCACTAAGTATAATGCTGGGGATGAGGCCTAGAGTTTCTACATTTTCAGAGTGCATCCTCTGTATTGTTGCTGCTGAAAGTTATAGATGTGTACCCAATGGATGCAAATCTCAATACTGCGTAACTACCTGGTACATACTCTTAGCACAGGCCAGCAAGCCAGGTGATATAGATCATAATATCAGATGGAGGCTATGCTGCAAATTATTTAGAACCTATAAGTCATACCCAAACATGCAAGTCCCACCAGCCTCTGCTGCAGCCCCTTGAAGGGAATGCAGCCTTGCACAATTGACTATTTGCTCATAGCAATGAGTGACTGAAAAGCCAGTGAAATGATGTGGTAGATTTTTAAAGATACCTTTAGGTGTACATACCCTGTGACTTTTTGGGCTCACAAAAATGCTCATTGGAAGCAAACATAAGCTTTTTGGGGAGGTACTGGGGTTTGAACTCAGGGCCTTGCGCTTGCTAGGCATATACTCTAAAGCAAACTAAATGTAATCAGTTCTTTATTAATCTTCCAAAAGGAAGTTTTAAGGTGGTTTGACAACCTTTCATATTTTACTCAGCTATCTGGAGGCTCTCAGCCTGATGGGAAACAGGGTGAATAAGTTCTGTCTTATTTGGTGGTTTACTTATGGAAAGCCACAGGCGACTGAGATGTTCTAGGAGGCCAAGCTGGGATGTACTACCCAGCTCTATTCTATCAGCCAGTCCCTATTTTCAGATACTAGAAGAGGCATGTCTTAGTAATTAACAATAACATGGTATGTGGGGGCCCTGTAGCCCCTGGGAGCTTAAACTGGGTGCAGGGAGCATGGTGGGATGGGGTGTGTGGAGGACGTCTGATACCAGTGGGGAACTGCTGGTTTGTGTGTGTTTCCCTGTCCTGTTTACACTGGATTGTGGGTACTGGACGTTATACAGCAATCCTGACCACTGGAAATTACACAGAGACCCTGACCACTGGATGTTACACAGTGACCCTGACCAGTGGACATTACACAGCGATCCTGATCACTGGCCATTACACAGCAATCCTGATCTCTGGACATTACACAGCAATCTTGACTACTGGACATTACACAGTGATCCTGACCACTGGATATTACACAGCGACCCTGACCAAGTCAGAGTGAGTACTTGCTCTTTAGTGTCCTTATCTTTACTGTTCCCTTATATCTTGTTACCTGCCCCCTTGGAATGTACCCTTTAATCTGTAATGGAAACCATTCCAAACTACCATGTATTCTCTGACCCATTAAAAGTGTAGAGGACAGAGTGTACGCAGGAGTTTAATTGGGGCTGTTCATTAAACTTGTCCTCACTCTCATGGAAATATGAATATATATCTTGGCATAATGAATATTGTGCATGAGTAATCCTTCTATCTGCCATCACAGTGTCCACTGAACAGAGAACTAGCAATGGTAGGCTGAATAATGGCCCCCACAAAGATGTGCTTGTTCTAATGCTCAGAGCCTGTGAATGTTACCTTATGCAGCACAGAAGCATTCTGCAGACAAAGCTAAACTAAGGGTCTTGAGATGTGGAGAATATCTCTACAGCTTCTCAGATAAGCACTACATGTAATTCACCTGTATGCTTACAGGGGGAACAAAGGGAGGCACATTTGATGCAGAAGGAAGAGAAAGTAAGGTGACTAGAAACTAAAAATTAAAATGATGCAGCCACAAGTCCTAGAATGACACATTTCTGCTTGTAGGAGGCAGAGTCAATTCTTCCACAGACTCTTAAGTGGATATGACCCTACCAATGCCTTGATGTTGAGCTTCTGGCCTCAAGAACGAGGAAAGAATAAATTTATCTTGTGTTAAAATATGAATTTATGGTAATCTGGTTTAACTGGCACAGGAAAATTATATAAATAACTAAGTAAAATGATATAAAGTGACTTTCATTTCAGAGACTAGTGGTCTTGGGCTTCCTCAGTCTTGGATTACACTCAAAACTGCACAGTGTACATTTCCTCAAATCTTGGATCATATGCAGATGAGAAGTTAGATGCTTGCAACCTGAATAGTTATGTGTTTATTTGGTTTCCCTTTATCCAAGTCTTGCTTTTATCTGGTAGAATTTTCTTTGACAATAACTTTTTCTCTTTTCCTTCTTCCTATTTTAGTAGGAGACAGTTTATAGAATGACTCCTCAAAGTGTACAACTGAATATGAAAATCTTCATGAAACCCAGGCCTCCCTGTCTAGGGAGTGAGGGATAGAAAATGGTGGTCAGGCCTGGTTCCAACATGGCTGAGAGGAATGATGCAGCAAGAAATACCCATCAGGCTCCATGGGCACTGGGTCGCAGATGCATTTGCCTTTCATGGCTATGACCAAGTACGTGTTCACCTAGCTTCCATCCAATCAAGAGTACCTTGCCTCCTTATTGAGGAGGTGATAGAGCCAATCATAGAGACACTACTAGACTTCTGAGGTGGTGGAACCAATCCCAAGACTTCCATCAAATACATGTCCACTCCTCTGGCGAGTGGAAGCAGGCATGTGCCCTTAGAGGAAGGAGAATGGAGACTCTCTATCTAGAGGGCACCGAGAGACTGCAGACACTGGGTTCTGGGACCCTTCTTTGTTAGGAAACTGAGTCATGAGGATGTTAGAATAAAGAAAGCAGAACACCACCTCAACAGACCAGATCAACTTTAATGGAGAGTTGAAGAGTGATGCCATGGTGACCTGAGGAGAGTCAGGACACACAGGTGTCCTGGGGGGCAAGGGTGGAGGGGCTTCAGTAGGGCCCTGGGGGAGGGTGGTTGGACAGTACAAAAAGTTGTGCATTGCAAGTTTGTGGTTTGGGTCTGAAGTAATTTACGAAGCCTGTTGTGCAAACTCACTGAGCTGGTCCTGTTTCAGCCAGGTGTGGCTTGTTTCAGGGAATTCAGGCCTCTGATATCTGGGGGATAGGGCAAGGGTGGGGTTGAGGGCAGAGTGGACATTCACATTTTGGGGATTGCAGATTTCCATCCTTCCTTGCAAAAGAAGGTCATTTCCTGGTTTCTTTCTTTTTCACATAAACATGCTCTGTGTGCTTTGAACACCCTTTAATTCTTTAATCAGTGGAGAAAATGAGCCTGAGCCGCAGACAGTATTCCAGCATCCTGGAAGGTCTGTTGTCTGGGAGGCCTACCCTGGTCAGAGTGGTGTCTTCTCAATCTGGGACCTGAAGTGTCAGCACTGTGGTGGTGGTGGACAAGTGAGCCTGGGGCCTGGTTTGGAAAAAGTGCCTGACTTTCCCTGGGCTGTGTGAAGACTATCAAGAACTGTGTCTGTTGCTCAGGGCTCTAACTGCTGACAAGAAGCCTCTAGGTCCACATGTAGCGTGCTGCTCCTGGTTAGGGGCTGGAGGAAATTCAGAAGAACAGAACAAAGCAAAGCAGGACTGAGAACAAAATGCCTCAATCAAGTGAAAAGTGGTTTCAGGCCTGACATCAGCCTGTCATTAGAAATGGGGTTCTTCTTATTATCTGCTTTTGAACCTCAGTAGGAGAACTTGCCTACCTTTGATACTGTAAGCACAAGGCTTCATGTGGTAAGATTAAAGCAGCTTTCTGGCTTGTTAGGAAGAAATCACATGGGAATGGTTTTCCCAGTCAGAAGCTGGAGCCACTAAAAAGATGTTACTCTACAGCAAGTATATCTCCTCCTCCCATGAATACCAAAAAAGCACTGAATAATTCTTTCTATTAGGAGCCCCATCTCCCACAGCTCTCAGGTTTAGGATCGAAACAATACAGTCTGATTACCATTGTCCTGTGCAATTTAGATTGTAAGTGCAAAATGTGAAATGTAAGATTTTTTTTTTTTACATCTTGTCACTCCAGATGAGAATATACTTTGAAAGTGGAACTAAAAACAATGCAAGAGTAATTAAAGACTGGTGTCTTCCTGGGGATTAAAAACACGGCCCCCTGGGCCAAGATTTTGATTAGGAGTATGTAATTAAAAGGTACTTTAAATGGTTACTTCAACAACCAACCACAAAAAGGTGACAGAGAGGAACAATTTTAATATAGGAAAATTTCAAAGGTTATACACATTTTGAATATGTGTAAAACACCTGATTAAACATCTAAAATTAAACCCCCAAGGGTACATTGAAAGTGTTTACTCGACAGTTTTTGCTTTTTTGTTTACATTAAACAATAATTTAATGCACATTGTACTTTCCAAAAAATTAGTAGCTAATGTGTTTAAATTATTAGGGAAAGGTGGAAGTTTTATGGCCACCAAATAATAGTATTTTAGGCAATAAATTCCAATAGGCCTTGATTTATCCCTTCTAGTTCATTTGCTTACTATTAATAAAATAATAGTAGCTGTTCATTTGACTACATACAAAGTATAGTTCACTCATGAGCTGGCTGGCTAATTTGAATTCAGTATTTTGATGGAAGGAGCTGTAGGTGCCAGAGAATCAACATTTTAGAAAGCACCTCTTTCACACTGACTAGGAAGTCAACACAGTGCAGAGGAAAAACTTGTTGCAATGATTGAAAAAATTAAGCTGACTTAATGTCATGTACTCAGAAGAAGAAGGCAAAAGGATCACTTGGGCCAAAGAGTTTGAAGCCAGCCTGGACACTGTAGCAAGACTCTGTCTCCTAAAATATGTATTTAAAATTTGTATAAAAGTCTCCAGATCTCCCATCTCTTAAGTGCCTGGTGGTTCTCTCACAATGGCACATAGCATATCAGACCATGTTGATTACTCATTAGCCAGCCTTGTACTTTGTTCTTTGCTTCTTTTAGTACTTTGGAAGATAAGAATTCACCTGACAACAAACATAGAAACTCCTGAGTGGCATTATCCATCTTCCCTAAAGAGAACATTCTATGGTAGGGCAATCCTTCCGTTCTCCTCAGTTTTTAGGGCACATCAGCACAGACTCATGATTCCTATTTTTGTGATGGGTTAAAATTCATTGCTACGATTATTTTTATATCAAAGTATTGCCAATTAGGCTAGATTAAAAAACAAACAAACACAATCTCTTCAAGATGTTTCCGAGTGGGGCTGGGGATATGGCCTAGTGGCAAGAGTGCCTGCCTCATATACATGAGGCCCTGGGTTCGATTCCCCAGCACCACATATACAGAAAATGGCCAGAAATGGGGCTGTGGCTCAAGTGGCAGAGTGCTAGCCTTTTGCAAAAAGAAGCCAGGGACAGTGCTCAGGCCCAGAGTTCAAGCCCCAGGACTGGCCAAAAAAAAAAAAAAAAAAAAAAAAAAAAGATGTTTCCGAGTTCCATTTGATGGGATTTGAATTCATTCCTTACTTTCTGGCACAAGATATTCCAGGAATAACTTCTAGTTTCCCTGTGACATCCCTGGAATTAATTGGTCCCCAAATGTCTTGGCTCCCTTTTGTAGAGAACGGAATTTAGTGTTAAAAAATTGGGACACTACATTTTTTTCATTCCGCTGGTATTTCATTGGTTCAAGTCTTTCTCAAAACTGGGACATACATGTATACACACACACACACACACACACAGTATATGCCAGCTAGGCACCAATGTGTCATATCTGTATTCCTAGCTATTAAGAAAACTGAGATATGAGGATTGAGGTTCAAGCAATTAATAAGCAAAATGGAAGTGCAGGTATAACTCAAGTGGTAGAACACTAGCCTTGCAACACAGGCCCTGAGTTCAAACCTTAGTACCATCACACAGACCTAAAAAGTATCTGTCATTTTTTTATACAGTTTTTATTTTTTAAAACTATGCTGAATTAGATCTTTCAACTCACTGGAAAAACATTTGGCATTTTATTCCTTTACTCAATGTAAGGTCATGGGGCTTGTAGAACCGGCTTTTTTTTTTTTCTTTTGCTAGTCCTGGGGCTTGAACTTAAGGCCTGAGCATGTCTCTAGCTTCTTTTTTTTTTGCTCAAGGCTAGCACTTTTCCACTTGAGCCACAGAGCCACTTCTGGCTTTTTCTGTGTATGTGGTGCTGAGGAATCATACCCAGGGCTTCATGTATGTGAGGCAAGCACTCTACTGCTAGGCCATGTTCCCAGCCCATAGAACTGGCTTTTTTAATTTGGGTATTTGTGGAATTAGCCTACTTTATATGTCAACACAATTTGGGTCACAGGGTTTGTATCTGTCTTTCAGTCCAGGTGACACTATCCCAGTGAGGTATTTTACAGAGTATAGAGCATAGTCATTAAGGTAACATTCTCAACAGTCATGCATACTTCTTTTTAAAAATATTTCTTTTTTAATAACAAGCAGCTTAATTGATAATAGCAGGACAAGCAGGGCAAATATTCTGTCACACTAAAATTCAGGAGATGCAATCCATTTTTATGAAATGCACATGTAAAGATTTTCTGCTCTCCCCTTCCTAAATTACTATCTTGTATCCTCTGTCTTAGGAATTTGGAAACACCTGATGATAATGCAGCTTTCCCACGGCATACCCATTATGATAATTGAGTTACATCAGGAATTCTTAAAATACAGCCTTCCCTCTCTTTCTCAAAATAATATACATGGAAGATACCTGCTTACAAGGTGTAAGGGGAGAAATAATGTCTCCAGTGGGGATAGGCTTGGATCTTGGTGTCTTTGTAAGCTAGGAGTACAGGCTGTCACAATATGTCATGTTAATAAAAAAGATCCTCTATGTGCCTCTAATCATATAACGTGATATTTATTGAAATGAACTCCAGTAAATGGAAACATAAGAACTTTTCTTTGTTGTGCTTATTTTCTTTTTGTCTTGTTTGTTAATTTATCTGCCTTTGAGAGTATAAAGTATGTGTGGAGGGTAAAGTATGTGTGGGGGCACAGGACAAAGGGTGAATAACTGCAGCAGTGATACTCACTAGACACTATGCTGAAAATGAACTATACAACTTGTGGGTGGGGACCAGAGGGAAAAACTGGAAGAGAGCAAGGGATGGGGTGACATTATCCAAAAAGAAGTGTACTCATTACCTGATTTGCATAACTGTAACCCCTATGCACATCACTTTTATAACAATAAAAAATTAAGAAAAAAGTAGCAAGAATGCTTCCCCTTCTTTAAGATGAAAGGGAAACATAAATAAAGTACATCCTTGGCATTCCTCTGGTTTCAGCTTGATCTGGTCTACAGCTAAGACTTTTCACTGATTAAAGAACCAAAAGGCAAGAAGGTCATTGACACATATAGAGCAAACAAAAAGCAAAGCAAAGCAGACTCTCCAAGGAGAAAACCCAGAGTTTGGTATCCTGAACCTCTTTGTCAAGGTGTGCCATGTATTCAGTGCCATTCTTTCTCTTGGGGGAATGCATCTTTGGTTTAATTGGCTGAGTCATGGTCATGTGCCACTGGGGACCTTCTGATCGGCTTCTCCAACTCTGAACACAAATTCAGAACTCCGCTTCCATTGGATCCTCCATATCAGAACAGGAGTAGGAGGGTGATAAGATCTCCTCCTTTCCCTTGTAAGGTCCGTGTATCTACGTTTTGGAGCTCACATGGTCTGATGGGAATAAGAGACTGCAGTCCTCTTTGTAGGAGTGTTCGTAGCTTCCTATAGGCAGCGTCCAGCACTTGGGCATCTGCTGCCCCAATAATGATGTCATCCATATAGACATATAAAATAATATCTGACTGGCTCTGAAGAGGTTGAAGAACTTGTGACACATAATGTTGGCAGAAGGCTGGACTATTAGCCATGCCCTGAGGTAAGACTACCCACTCATACCTCTGGTCTGGCCCCTGGTAGTTAACTGAGGGCACGGAGAAAGCAAACTTTTCACAGTCCTGGGGGTCAAGGGGAATGGAAAAGAAGCAGTCCTTGATGTCAATTATAATGAAATTCCGATCCCTAGGAATGGAGGGGCTCCATGGCAGCCCCTGTAAAGGGGTGTCTGCAGGGATTATCTGCTCATTAATTTTTCTTAGGTCCTGTACCATCCTCCATTTACCTGAGGCCTTTTGTATAACAAATACAAGGCTGTTCCAAGGGCTCAGCGAAGGTCTAATATGCCCTAGGGACAGTTGTTCTGATATTATTTCCTTTAATTTTTCTAATTTGTTTGAGGGGAGTGGCCACTGTTCCACCCACACCGGGGGACCCAGGAGCCATTGAATGGCAGGGACGGTAGGAATAGTGGCCCTTAGAATTGGGGGTGAGGCCCTGTAGAAGAAACGAGAGCCTCCTGCCCCGAGGCCTCGAAAGGAGGCACTCCCTGATAGCCACTAGGGCCACCTGACAGGCTATGGCCTGTGATGATCGAGGCCTCAGCTTTTCCCAAGATATCCTGTCCTAGCAGGTTATCTGGTAATCCTGTCATTATCAGGGGACGCACTACTCCCTTACCACCGCTTATATCATCCCATCCCAGGTAAGCCAGTTGTCTCACTCTCAGCTTTACCTCCCACCCCTGAGGTCTGGGGCCCGAGGATCAAGTCCCACCACGGAGGAACCTCCTCCTTTTTTAATATAGTCCGATCTGCTCCGGTATCAATTAAGAATCGGAACCTCTTCCCAGATATAACAATTTCTGTCTTTGGCCTAATTCCCGGGACTATTGGGACTGCCCAGTGGGCCTCAGGGTGGTCATTAGGCCTGTCGCTGGACTGATCACTGGACTGATTGCCTCCTTTGGGTGACAGGGCTGGAGGGCGCCCCACTACTAGAAAGGCTTCCCCTTAGCATCAAATTTGGACTTACAACCCTTTTGCCAATGAAACCCCTTTTTGCAGCGGGGCAAGGTTTTGTGGGTAGCTCCTTGGTCTGGCCTGAGGGCTGTCCTCTCGAGGTGCCAGATCTTACAAGACCAGAAGGACACTCCCTCTTAAAGTGGCCCAGGCCACCACCTTTGTAACAGTGCTCCTTGCTTACCTCACGGGTGGGGGCAGGGGCGGGCTCCTCAGTAAGCAGGGCGGCCAGCAGCTGCCCCCGACGGGTTCGAGTGCTGATGCCCTGACAAGCATATATCCAGCTGTCCACAGATCTCTCCTTTACTCCTGCACAAGCCAATCTGCATTCTGATGTCATCCCTTCCCACACCAGGCTTCTTAGAAATTGATTTGCCTGGGACCCAGGAAACTGTCGGTGGAAATTGTCCCTCACTCAGCCAATGAAGGCAGCAAGACTCTCATTGGTCCCTTGGGTAGTTTTTATTGCCGGAGTCTCTAGGGACCCCTCCCCCAAGCCATGCCACGCTGCCAGTCCCACAGTAGGGGGCAGGTAGGGGGCAGGGAGGGCAGCCCGTTGGGGGCGGGTGGATCCAAACAGCATGCCAAAGGTTATGGGGATTGGTGGATCGGTGGCCTGATTTCTCTCTGCCTGAGCATAGCACTCATGTCTGAAAAGGGAACACCACTCCTCATACATTGTTCTATCAAGCAATGACCGGGCTAGGCTTCTCCACTCCTGAGCGGTAGAAAACTGGTGGGCCACGCTCTAGAGGAGGCTCTCCCCACAGCGAGTATTCAGTCCCCCTCCCTCGAGGACTATTCTCCTGGATTCTCTGAAATCCTTCTCCTCCTGGGGCAACCACGATGTTGAGATGGCTACCAGGTTGAGATTTTCGGATTCGTCTGGGCTCGGTGAATGCGCGCAGTTGCAGTCGCTGTGAAGCGGCTGCTCAGTGGGACTCCTTAGGTCTGCATAGAGTGGAGCTGAGCATCCGGTGGAGGAGGGGTAGCGAGATGGCGGAGGCTGCTGCGTGCATTCTTCTCCCGCCATGTGTCTCGGGACAGCAGCACCTAGTCCAGGGTCCCGGGGATCAGGCTCACACTCGTCCCTGGAGCGGGGCATTGGGCCCCCTCTAGATAAAAATTCCCCCCTGCTGCCCTCTCCCAAACCCAGAGATTCTCCCCTGGGTCAGAAGAAAAGCAGGCTTTAAGGGTCTTAATAGCTTGGAAGGCCACAAGGGGGAGCTCCTCTCCCAACTCCGCTTCCTTGCCTTCCAATTCTCTCCCTCGTTGGTCCCAAGTTTCCCACGAGAGTGGATTGGCTCCAGCGAACCACGGGACCCTACAGGTCAACTTCTCCCAAATTTGTATAGCATGGGGTTCGGAAATACTCATCCATGCATTTTGGAGGGTGAACCTCAGAATTTTAAGGTGCGAATTATTCCACCTACTCTGATTCTGTCCCATCTTCTTTACTGACCTGATGAGAGAACCACGTGTCCCGGAGAACCCACTCCAAATTCCTGAGGGCTTACCGGTAGCTGCCGGACTTGCTCCTGTGGGCTTTGTGTCCCACATTGGGTGCCAAATGCTGGGCTAGATTTACCTCCCCTGGTGCGGGGATGCTACGCTTACTCCCTTATCTGCGCTCCCTTTCCACCCTCTCCCCTGGCTGCCTGACTTGCAGGCAGGCCAAGATTGGAGTGGAGGAACATGGGCAAGCCTCAGGTGCACGTGGCCGGACGAGACCCCTTTTCCTCCCTCTTCCTATACCCACCAAGGAAGCCAGGCACTGGTCTCGGAGAAGCCTCAGAGGGAAATCTGTTTATTCAAGGGTGGGGCTAACAGTCATATAGCAATGATGAGGAGGAAAGGGGGGAGGGATAGACCAGGAACTAACAATAGGCTGTCGAGCTTGTCCATCCAAGAGCAGCTCCCTAGCACCTCCCTCATGGGCTAATGTCACGCCCTCTGGGTACTGCCCGAGAAAAGAGGACACATGTGCTCGCTGGTGAGAGGTGGGGGGCTGGTTTCAGAGCTACTCCCTCCGGTTCCGGACCCAGAAGGAGACAGGTGGGGCTAACTTCCACACTGCCCCAGGGCAGGAGGAAGGGCAGTGTCTCGGGACCACTCTCATCGCACTTCCTTCCTCAAGGCCAAGCTGAATCCCCAACAAGAGACATTTTGACATTTGTCATTATCTCTTGCCATGTTGGTCTGCCCCAGTCACCATTTTCTAACCCTAATCACCTAAGAAAGACCAGTTAACTATCCTTCAAGTTCCTTTCTTTAGGCTGGTACTGCCAAATCTTGATTTTAGAAACTGATAAGGAGACAAATATTTCCGAACCAAGATGGCTTGAGGACTGTTCAAGGTTACAGTGTTAGCTCCCGAGTCTGCACTATGTCCCTGGCCGGTCAGCTTTTGTGCTTGCAATAAAGCTTGAATTCTCCCTACTTTGTTTGTGTGCTGGACTTGTTTTTGCTCAAACCCTGTAACATCTTGGGTTGGGGGCTTGTCCTCCCCACCCCATAACAAAACTAAGGAGGAAAAAAAATTCATAATTATGAAATTGATACCATCTAGGAGAAGGTTTGTTTTCTCTGCCAATTAAAGAACAACAAAGGTCTTTGCCCCATCTACTGCAAGAATGGAGACCATTCTCAGAAATCAGACTGTCCACATTCCAGAGAATGTCGACATCACTCTGAAGGGATGCACGGTAATCGTGAAGGGCCCCTGCGGAACCCTGCGGAGGGATTTCAACCACATCACCGTAGAACTCAGTCTCCTTGGGAAAAAAAAAAGAAGAGGCTCCAGGTTGACAAATGGTGGGGAAACAAAAAGGAACTGGCTACCGTTCGCACTATCTGTAGTCATGTACAGAACACGATCAAGGGTGTTACACTGGGCTTCTGCTACAAGATGAGGTCTGTTTATGCTCGCTTCCCCATCAACTTTGTTATTCAGGAGAATAGTTGAAATCTGAAACTTCTTGGGTGAGAAATACATCCGAACATCCGAAGAGTTCGGATGAGGACAGGTGTTGCTTAGCAGTTCTGTATCTCAAGCCCAGAAAGATGAATTAATCCTTGAAGGAAATGATATTGAACTTGTCTCAAATTCAGCTGCTTTGATTCAGCAAGCAACAACAGTTAAAAAACAGGATATCAGAAAATTTTTGGAAGGTATCTATGTTTATGAAAAAGGAACAGTTCAACAGGCTGATGAATAAGATCTAAGTTAACCCATCTTCAGAAACACCATCCAGGATCCTGACAACCAGTTTGTGATACTTCAATGATGCAATAAAAGAATTCTATTGGAAAAAATACAAAACAACAAAGCAGGAAAGGGTTTGAGTAAGTTTATTTAAAAGTGAAAGGAAAGAAAGAGGAGTTTGAGGGAGCAGGCTTTTCAAGAGTGAAGGGAAATTGCAATAAGGGGAATATCCAGAGTTTCATTGTCTGGTCCTGACAGATGTGTGGTCCCTAACATATCCCTCTTTGGGGAATGTAGTTTTGGTTTGAGTCATGTGTTAGCTTCTAGAGGCTTCACTTTCCTTTTTTTTTTTTAACCAGTCCTGAGGCTTACACTCAGGGCCTGGTCACTGTCCCTGAGGTTTTGTGATCAAGGCCAGTGTCCAGTTCCAGTTTTTTGGGTGTTAATTGGAGATTCGAATCTCATGCACTCTTCTGTCTGGGATGGTTTCAAACTATGATCCTCAGATCTCAGCCTCCTGAGTAGCTAGGATTACAAGTGTGAGCCACCAGGGCCCAGCTTCTTTCTTTTTTCAAATTTGTGTGTGTGTGTGTGTGTGTGTTTGTGTGTGTGTGTGTATGTGTGTGCATGCACCAGTGCTGGGACTTGAATTCAGGGCCTGAGCATTGGCCCTGAACATTTTGCTCAGGGCTAATGTTCTACCACTTGAACCACAGCTCCACGTGTGGCATTTTTTAGGTTCACTGGAGATGTGAGTCTTATGGATTTTCCTGCTTGGGCTGGACTTGAACAACAGTCCTTAGATCTCAGCCTCTGGAGTAGCAAGGATTACAGGCACAATGCACTAGCGTCTACTGCGGAGGCCTTTCTTATGGGATCCCCTCCCTCTGGGAGTTAGGGCACCTAAGTTCCCTTCTGATTGGACTCCTCCCACCTTGGAGACCAGTGGGCTTTCACTAAATGCTTTCTGAATGGATCACCACAGCAAGGAAGTTCTCTTTGAAGTGGATACCCTCCCACCAGCGATCATGAGGGTGGAAGTGGAAGGGCTTGCCTTCAGTCTTGGAGCGGACCCTGCCACCTGGAGCCCACCAGAAATAAGGAGGCTGATTAGAGCTGGACCATTGCTCCCTACCAGAGTTAAATAACTATCCCTCTGAAGGTTTTCAGGGAAATGAAATTTTAATATTCCAAAGTACAAATAGTAACTCCAACCTGGTGCTAATTTTGCCAGGCAAGTGTTTTAGGAGAGCCAGCCTGGGGACAAAGATCACCATAGTGATTAGGCATGCAATAAGCTGATAATAAACTCTAAAAGTTTAAGATTTCAGAGCAGCATTGTGAATTTAAGAGACTTTTGAGTTTGGATTTTTCCAATTAGGGATACTCAACCTGGAAATTTATGCAAATATCCACAAATCCAAGAGACTCTAAAATCTGAAAGACTTCTGTAAGTTTGTTTTGTTCTGTTCTTTGTCTTTAGTAGTCTTTTTGCATCTTCATTTACTTTAGTAATCTTTCAGTAGTAAACTTCAGTCAAGCTTTTCATTACTTCAAACACCATAGGACTTCAAATAAGGGAGAATGGGGGGGGGCATTTTAGTTTTAACCAAAGAAGGAGAAAAAAAATAATAAATCACAGACCAAAATGCCATGAAATTTTTAAGGATGACATGAACTTAAGGAGCGTAAATTGATATCATTTGCAAGTACATTATGATTCATACACTGAAGTAGAGGATTGGAAACCAAGACTTTTGAATTCCGATCCTGTAATTCCTAAGATCTAATCTTCTATTCAACTAATTCTTGTAATATCAAAATATTCTCCATTGTAAAAAGGCACAAGGAATTTTAGGATTATCTTTTGGGATCAAGATATATTATTTAAGTAGCAGCCTCGACTAGCTAAAACTAAAATCGCTAATGTAGAACAGAGTACGTATGAATAAATAATCCCTGGGAGCAGTTGGAGTTGGAGTAGCTTCACTTCCTTGAGTCTTTGAGGAGTCCACGTGGACTCCCAGAACACTTCCAAACAGCCTGTCAAATAGCTCCCCAAAAGAGAAGCTCACCCAAAGAGGATTATTTTGAGCCATATTCAAAAGCATACCTTAATGAGGACAAACAACTTCTGCCATTAGCCTTCATCATCATAGGCTTTACGGGATCTTTTGTCATCATAGTGCCACCTAGGTTTCAGTCTCCTGTAACTTACTCCCAGGTGAACCAATCAGCAACACCTTCAACTTCCTCCAACAGCCCTGTCCCTCCCCTTTGTCCCCTCCCCTCTGTTCTTCCTCTTAAGGACAGAAAAGGCCAGTAAACTCTGCTCCAGGAAAATCCTGACTTTTCCTCATTTCTGCAGCTTTAACTCATAAATAGTCCTCTCTACCAAATAAATGTGTGTTAAAATTCTGTCCAAAATCCCAAGTGACACAAGTCTTTCTTGAGAAGCCTGCACTTTCCTTACAAGTGTGTACTTTTATTCTGTAATAAAATGTCCTCCCAGTTCCTTTCATTGTCTGCCTTGCAGTTTATCTCTGACAGTGACAGGATTTGTAAACATTACATAGACTTCTTAATTTGTCCCTCTATCTCTGAGATTGAGTCAGGACAGATAGATGAGGAGACAGGGACATTGCACACACACACACAGACACACAGACACACACACACACACACACACACACACACACACACACACACACACACACGGGGGCTAGACTCAGAAGTTGAAATCAGGAGCTAATCTAAAGAAAGACAGTCACGTTTCCTTCCTATCATTTTACTTACTGTTGTCACAAGAGAGACATAGAGACATCAGCATCTGCCTTCTCATCCTCCTTTGTTTAAAAAGCTGTTTAGAGACATAGAGATGAGAAACAAACGTTGGAAAAGAAAGCCCTAAAATGTACCTTCCATCCATCCCTAAGTTTTTCTTTGTTTGTTTGTTTTTTGGCCAGTCCTGGGGCTTGAACTAGGGGCCTGAGCACTGTCCCTGGCTTCTTTTTGTTCAAGGCTAGCACTCTACCACTTGAGCCACAGTGCCACTTCGAGCTTTTTTTGTCTATGTGGTGCTGAGGCATTGAACCCAGGGCTTCATGCATGCGAGGCAAGCACTCTACCACTGAGCCACATTCCCAGCCCCATCCCTAAGTTTTGAGCAGACCCAGACATATCTTCATATTTCAGAATAATAAGCAGCACCCATGGGTCCAGAATCACTGTCTAAAGATTAAGAATTGCTAGAGCATAAGACAGGGATAGTCTCCCAGCTAAGAAACTATAAAGACTACTGGCGGGAGCCACCATTTTGAGTCTTTAATGTCCAGTTCCTATGTAGGGAGCAGGAAATATTTCTCCTTTTCTCATTTCTTTTTTCTAACTTGTTATATTAAAAAAATTCTTGCTAAAACATTCATTATATGAGACTTTGCTTTCAGTGAGCCATGTTGACATGTTTTTCTGAGCGTGTTTCAAGGACCTGTGATTTTGCACAGAAACTGGGAAGCTGAGGGAAGCTGTCGTCTATCATCCAGCTAAAAGCTTTCAACCACCAGCAACATTTTGAAATATGTAATTATTGTCAACCACTGCCATCCTCTTTCCCACACTCTTTCCAGGATCTAGTAACTATTGTTCTGCCACATTAACTTTTTTTTTTCTTTTTTTTTCTTTTTTCTTTTTTTTCTTTCTTTTTTTTTTTTTTCTCAAATTTTTATTATCAAACTGACTTACAGAGAGGTTACAGTATCATACGTTGGGCATTGGATACATTTCTTGTACTGTTTGTTGCCTTGTCCCTCATGCCCCCCTCCCTCCCCCCTTCCCTCCCCCCCCAGGTGTTCAGTTCACTTACACCAAACAGTTTTGCAAGTATTGCTTTTGTAGTTATTTCTCTTTTTTTACCCTGTGTCTCTCAAATTTGGTATTCTCTTTGAATTTCCTACTTCCAATACCAGTAAACACGGTTTCCAATATACTCAGATAAGATTACAGAGATAGTGTAGGTACAAACATAGGAAGGTGATACAAAACATTATCAATAATAGAAACTACACATACACATAGGACGTTGAAAGTAGTTACAACTGTGATATATCACTTGTTTCCATAACATGGAGTTCATTTCAATTAGCATCATCTTATGTGTTTCTAAGGGTATAGCTATTGGGCCTTGTGATGCTCTGCTATGGCTTGCCTAAACCTGTACTAATTATTCCCAATAAGGGAGGCCATAGAGTCCATGTTTCTTTGGGTCTGGCTCACTTCACTTAGTATAACTTTTTCCAAGTCCTTCCATTTCCTTACAAATGGAACAATGTCATTCTTTCTGATAGAGGCATAAAATTCCATTGTGTAAATGTACCACATTTTCCTGATCTATGGAGGGGCATCTGGGTTGGTTCCAGCTTCTCGCTATGACAAATTGTGCTGCGATGAACATTGTTGTGCTGGCTGCCACATTAACTTTTCATACACATTAACTTTTCATATGCATGTGTGTATATAGAATACAGTCAAGTACAAGGGTAGGTAATGCCATCTAAGGGTCTTGAGCTCTTTCTACCAAATATGAATTATGAAGCACAAGTGGAAGCAGAGGCCAGTGTTATTTGAAAGTAAGACATCAGAAGAAACTGAGGAAAAGCCTCCTGGCTATTGACCCGGTCAGTATAGGCCCCCAAACCAGACTCCCCTTCCCAGGCGAGGATGAAGATAGGATAGGGAGGGGAGGGATAGGAGAGGAAGAAGAGGAGGAGGAGTCAGAGGAGGAGGAGAGGATAGAGATTTCAGTGAGAGTATAAAGGAGGCCTGAAGACTGTGCCTTACCTGCAGTGCTTGTGGGCCCCCCTTTTATATCCTTTTGTGCAAGTCTCAGCTGCTCTGGCATCTTCTTGGTTCACTGTCAACTTCACCACAAAGGGAGCAGTGCTTGTCCCCTTCGAGGGTCTGCTGCAGGGCGGTCAGGGGCTTTGCTTTTGTCAGTCTTTGTCTAGGCTTCCCAGAGTCTTTAGGAAGAAGAAAGAGCAGTGTCATTATCATCCTCCATTGCTTTCTGGGGGTCTTCAGGAAAAGGAGAAGAGTATAGGCTCTATTAGGTGTTCTCTTTCCCAGAGTCCCAGGAAGAGAAGGGTGTATCACCCCATCTGCCTCTTCTTCACAGGCACTCAACAGTAAACAAGATAAATATACTTATGGCTTAATAGTACAGTGTGTAAGTCAGTATGGCCCTTTACTAAACAGTGTTAGTAGCATTTGCTCCTAATATCTCTGTGATACTATATACATAAGAACATTAAAATAACAACAACTAACATTTACAAGTACTTCTGGAGTGCTAGGCAAGAAACTCCTGACCTTCTTAGTTTATTTAAATCACTAAAAATAACTCCACCCCTCCCCCATCACACAACGCCTGCTCATGTGGAATGTGGCTCTAAAATGTTCCTTCATGACCTGTTTCTGGGTCAGGGTTTAGTACATAGCAGAGCAGGTCTGAAATCCCTCACTGCGGTCGAATGAAAGTCAGCCCTCAACACGGGGTTTGAAAAAAAAAATAATAATAAAAGAAAAAATTAAAAGATGTTAACCAAAACCAAACCAAACAAAAAGACAACTCCAAGGACTCATGCCTGTAATCCCAGCTCAGGAGGCTAAAAATCTGAAGATTGTGTTTGAAGCCAGCCTGGGCAGAAAAGTCTTGAGACTCTTATCTCCAATTAACCAGCAAAAAGTCCAGAAGTAGAGGTGTGGTCCAAGTGGTAATGTGATAGCCTTGAGCGGAAAAACCCAACAGAGAATGCTCAAGAACTAGGACCAGCACCCAAACCAACCAAACACACACACACACACAAAACCCAGCCAACTAACCAAGCAAAAAACTCTTCAGTGTGCATCCTATTATTACCGATATTATCTAGTTCTTTTTTCCTAAGGAAGACAAGGCAGGGAGGGAGGATAGCCAGTAACTAGCTGGAAGACTTAATGATTATTTGCGTTCCAGAGCTGGGTTTGGGAAACAATCTGTCAGCCTCGGCATTCAGGTTTGGAACACAATCTTCTTAGCAGCCTTTGATTGCTTTGTTTTCTTTGCGTGTTCCCCAGTGCTTGCTTCTGGCTGCTGCCCTGCTCACAGTCAGCAGTTCTCTGTTGGCCCCCACTGGACACCAACATCAAAATGCTGCTCCTAGTCCCTTGGTCAGGCTGAATGCTCGCTTTAATTAAAGTTTATGGTGCTGCTGGATGAAGCTGGCAGTAACTATCTTCTCAGGGATTCCTTCTCTGCCCGCTGGTGCCACGGCAACCTGCTCACTGGTCTGTGCATTGGCAGGAGGGTCCCTGAGCATCTGGAAGGCACATTCTCAAGTATGTGCACAGTAGCTTGGCATTCAGACCTTACTCTTCCAGTTTTGACTTAACCCTTTCTCTCTCTCTCTCTTCTCTTAACTCTCTCTCTCTCTTCCCTCCGTCTCCCCTCCTTCCTTCCTTCTGTTGGGTCTGCTTTCTCTGCTCCGGCTCAAATGCTTATTTTCTCTCTTATTACCCTCGTATCGTCCTTTCCCCTAACCCTCGGCCTGCAGGTCTGTCAGGGTGAGACGTAGGGGCGGCTCCGTCCTGGCGTGCGCGCGACCCGCGTGGCAATGTGACCACTATCCTACCCTGGGAGCTAACGCACATAGACCACGGAGTAAGCTTCTGAGAGCGAACTAACTTTATTGAGAGAGGGACAAGGGGAGATGATCCGGGGGAAGGGGGTTGGCCAGGATTCCGATAGGCCAAAAGGCTGTCACTTGACCTCCAAGGGGCTGGTCACTTGACCTCCAAGGGGCTACATCACTCTGAGCGCGCCAAACCAGGGCGGGGCTGGTAGGCGCCAGGCTGGCTGCTAGCTAAGTCGGGGGTCTATTTGCCCAACCGGTTTCTCCGGATTCCAATGTAGAGAGGATGGAAGGGCCGCATTCCCCAGCTGGGGGAGGTGCCTCAGGCCCCTTCCATCCAGGGGAGAAAGATGGACCCCAACACCTTCCTTCCTTCTTTCCTTCCTTCCTTCCTTCCTTCCTTCCTTCCTTCCTTCCTTCCTTCCTTCCTTCCTTTCTTCTTTCCTTTCTTCCATCTCTCCCCCCCCTCTCTCTTTCTGTTTCATGCCTGTTCTGGGCTTGAACTTAGGGCCTGGGTGCTCTCCCACTTTTGTTCTCACCCATTTGAACCACATCTCTTCTTCTGGCTTTTTGGTGGTTAATTGGAGATAAGATTTTCACAGACTTTCCTGCCTTGGTTAGCTTCAAACTGCAATCCTCAGATCTCAGTCTCCTGGGTAGCTAGGATTACAGACATAAGCTCTCAGCTCTTGGCTGAGTGTCTCATTTTAATACTACAGGGTCAGGTACTTCCAGTGCTTGCTTGCTCCCTCCTCCCTACTCCTCTCCCTCCTTCCTTTCTTTCTCTCCTTCCTTCCCTTTCCCTCCCTCCCTCCCTTTCTTATCTTTTAGAACACTTTATCATTTTCATTTTTCAATGTATTTTATTGTTAATGTAGAAGTGATATACAGGAGGGTTACAATTACATGACTCAGGTAATGAGTGCATTTCATGTGCAGATTAGGCCACTTTCAGAAGAGCAAGTTCTCTGTCCTTGAAACTGTTGAGGCCTAAGGAGAATTTATTTTCAAGGACACTGAAAAGTCACAGTGAAGAGTAAGAGCAACATAGACTTCAGTGTTTAAATCCTAGCATTGCTACATGTGAATGGTGTGCACAGGACTAGTCATTTCTCCTTGCAGAGTTTCCTCACAGATGGATTAGAGAAAGGACTGGTAGATGAGGTATATAAGGTTTCCCAAAAGGAGACTGCCAAGTAGTTCAGGCAAAAAAGAATTTACTGGGGCGGGGGGGGGGGGATAGCAACTTCCGGTCCTGCAAGAGAGGTCTGCAGAGAGGGAACTGATCATAAGGATTGTTTGTATAGGGAGAGGGTGGAGAGGAGGTGTGTTCACAGCAGGTTTGGATATGACCTCATTGCCTGGGACCTCTCACAGTCCGAAGGAGGCATGACTGGTGCTGGGGGGGGGGGAGTGAGGATGTGAACTCAGAGGAAGAGGAAGTGATGTCAGAACCTGGAGGCTTTCCCTCTGCCCCCTGTTGCACCAGTTACCTGGGTTACAGATGCTGGGTGGGGACTTCTAGGGAAGGGGAGAGGGAGAACAAAGGGAAGAGTCCATTTTTCCTGGGCGGACCTAACATTCCAGCCTTTTGATAGTTATAAAGAGGCACTGATTCTCTCTGGCTACTTTCTGCTGACAAGGGGTGTTCACATTAGGGGTAGAAGGTGGAGATATTGTCTATCTGGTCTGGGAGAAGACAGCAGTAACAGTTCCTTGGTGGTGAATGTGTGCATGCATCCTTGGGTGAAGTCTGAAAGAGGCCTTAGGAGGGAGAGGCTGAACAATTAGAAAAGAAATCATAATATTGGAGGGTACACAAATGGCAGAAGGAAGGGCAGACATCCGTTTAGGGTAGAGAAGAAAAATTGGATGACTTGTCTAGTTCCTGTCTCTTGTGTTCCAGATGTTCCTGCATTTGGTGGAGCATGTCCCTAACTACTTCTGACTGATTCGCATTTGGTGACAGCGTAGGGGAAAGCATGGTAGACTGGTTAAGAATAAGCAGTCAAAAGCTGGGACTGGACTGGGGTGGTCAAGGGCCTGGTAGGAGCCTTGGTCATTGCTTGTAACTGGACTATAGATGTCTCAACTATGGAGTATGGATGGCAGACCCAGGAAGGCGCCAAGGCTAACTGTCTTAAGTCTGAGACTCACTGTAAGTTCCTATCCATTTAGAAGAAAGACAGGTATGAACATTAGATAGTCATGCTTATTAGTTATTTTCTTTTGATCTCCTGGCTCTGGTTAGTTTTGAAAGGGCAGGCACAGAGTTACTCCATTTAGGATGTGACAACATCCCCTCTTTTCCAGCTACCTCTGGATGGACTCTCCTCACCAGGACAAGCTTTGTCCTGGTGGTGTCTGCTCCTTTCTGAAATAATGCCCTCGTTGGTGTTCTTTTGTTGGTTGCTGGCTTGAACTCAGGGCCTGGGAGCTGTCCCTCAGCTCTTTTGCTCAAGGCTAGTGCTCTACTACTTTGAGCCTCAGCACCAATTACAGCAGACTGCTGGTTAATTAGAGAAAAGAGTCTCAGAGGGACTTTTCTGCCCAAGCTGGCTTCAAACCATGATCCTCAGATCAAATGAGTCTTTGCCCCTATAGTTCCAATTGAAGCAACAGGAGATCAATAGAAATAGTTTTTAAACCGGGCTTACCTCAAACTTGTTAAGAACAGAAGTTTGACCAATAAATACTTGTAAGAGTATTTATCCCTCTGTGGGTCTGACTAAATGATACAGAGGATAAAATCTGTAATGACAAAACTCAATAGTAGACATTATGAGAGTTTTAAAACAAAACAACAACTGATTAAAAATCTAGCTAATTTTTAACTGAATATAGTAGTTTAAGATATGAATTAAGTTTGAAACTGTTGTTGAAAGACTAGGACGACTCCATCTTGAAACTGCAACCATCTTTTTGTTTGTGTTAAGCTAAGAATAAACCAACCAGCCATAAAAACCCATTTCCCGGATGGCCCAACCGGTTCGGGAACATTCCAGATACTTTGACCACCCTGGAATGTCGTCAGACCAATTTTTAGAGAACCCCTAGCCCCGAGTCAATCAGATTTGTCCTCACACCCCAACCCTGCACCTGGCTCATGGCAATCAGATTTGTTCTCACACCCCAATCCTGCCTGCACCTGGTTTATGTAACTTTGTGATTTTTTCCTTTAAATACCCCTGTAAAACTCTGCTTGTGGCCTTCCTCCTAACCTCCGCTGTGTCGGTGGGTAGGACGAGCGAGGCCCGAGTTGCAGCTCGCCTGAATAAAGCCTTGCTTTTGCATTTCGGAACGTCTGTCTCTCGGTGGTCTTCTTGGCGGTCTCCTCGCGACATGGGCATAACATTGTGAGCTCTGTATCCGAGGTGGCTTGCACACTTGGGAAACAGATAATAAACACATTTGTTTGCTTCTTTGTGGCTTAAGCTTAAAACTGCCCATTTTTTCTTTCTGGCCTGAGGAGCCAGTTAAGTAGTTAACATAAAATCTTTAAAACAATTTTGGTAAAAAAGACATATTTGCATACAAATTGAGCTTTGAACACTTGCTAGGAGGGTGGTTGTCACATGAAAACCCACCACATGGCCAAGATGGCAAATTCCTGGACAAGTCACAATGGTAGGAAAACTTGGTGGAGCCTTACTGAGTAACCAAGCAGGCAGACAGACAGAAAGGAAGGGGCACACTGTAACAGAATGTGGGTACTCTCAAAGAGATATATAGACAGATAGTTTTAGCTAAGAGAATTCAAGCCCAGGATGGCTAGCCTTCAAGAGGGAACCTAGAGGGGGATCCCCAGGTCCCAGCCTGAATCTCACTCTCAAAGGGACAAGCCAAAAAATAGAGAGACAAAGACAGAGAGAGACAGAGACAGAGGAGATTGAACTGCTACAAGATAAGGAAAGTTACCTTTATAGAGGAGATGGCTGGAAGGCACAGATGTGAAGGTTGACGGAGGGAGTTTGCCTGGAGAGACAAAAAGAAGAATGAGCAAGGGCCCCTCTGGCGTGGTGACAGAGACAGATGAACAGAGTCACTCACCAGATGTAGATAGGAAACAGGAAATGGTTTAGTGAATGCATGGCCAGCAATGGTAAAGGTGAGAGGTACAGTGTGGGGCTCCTATGGCAGTTTGGGTCTGTGGAGGGGGGGACAGGAAGTTAACTGACTCTCAGAAAGAGAGAGAAGGAGGGTCTAGCTACTCCTGACACTATCCCCTCCCAGGTCATATGTAAGTGTAAGGTCCTCTCCCAGAGGGCTCCATGCAGATGCCCCCCACCTGGTTAAGTCTCCACCAAGTTACCACCTCCCTCTTCCCTGAGTACACATCCTAATCCACCTGGCCACACCTCCCCACCCTACCCTACATAAGGCATCCCCTGGGGGTGACTCCTTCTCTTGCCAGCCGCATGCACCTTGGACTTGGGAGCAGGTCAGCAGAATAACTTTCTCTCCTGCCCGAATACCGCTTGGTATTCTCCTTTATTGGCTACCTACTTTAATAAACCTAATGTACTTTAATAAACCTAACAGTAAGGTTTGCCGAAAGGAGCCAGTCATGTGGTTCAAACAGAAAAGAGTTTATTAGGTGGAGAGCAAGTTTTCCCTGAAAGAGATGGAGGTGTACGGAGAGGGAACTGATCATGGAGATTGATTATATAGGGAGAGGGCAGGGAGGAGGTGTGTCCACAGCAGATTTTGGACATGACCTCATTGCCTGGGAACCTCTCACAGTCCAAAGGAGGCATGACTTGGGCAGGTGAGAACATGACCTTAGAGGAAGAGGAAGTGATATCAGAACCTGGGGGACCTTCCTCTGCACCATGGTGCACAGTCATCCAGGTTATAGTTGCTGGTCTGGGACTTCTAGGGAAGGGGCTATGTGTGCATGGAAGGAGAACAAAGGGAATAGGCAGACCTAACATGGGGATTAAATGGTACCTTATCTCCATAGCCCTTTCATCAAGAGCCCATTCTTGGCAGGTACCTGACAAGTGAGGTTTGTTTATTTTATTTATTTATTTAGCTACTTACTTACTTTTGTCAGTCATGGGGCTTGAATTTAGGCCTGGGTGCTGTCCCTGAGCTTTTTCTCTCAAGGCTAGTGCTGTACTACCTTGAGCCACAGTGCCACTTCTAGGTTAAATGGAGATAAGCAGCTTAAGGAGTTTCCTAACTAGGCTGGCTTCAAACTGTGATCCTCAGATCTCAGCCTCCTGAGTAGCTAGGATTACAGGTGTGAGCCACTGGTGCCTGGCAAGGTCTGTGTGTATAACTGATGTTCCTACAAGTTTACTTTTTCTAAATCTCAGTTTTTTCAGCTACTAAATGGGGTTAGTAATATCTGCTCCAAACATCATGTGAAGAAACCGTATCAAGTGCTTGGCAAATACACCAACCCCTTTTCTGCTTAGGGCAGTCACATGCATAGCCTGCTGAATGTAGGTAGAACACTGGTTCGAGTGGTTTCTAGGGCTCCTTCTGCAATTCTGTACCCAAGCTCCCATGATTGGCCATGCTCCTAACAGATGCAGCTGTGTGGTTAGACTGATCTGAGGCCTGAGGGGCTGTTAGACTATGTTAGCTACCAGCTGCCCTGGTCCTAAGGGCCAAGCATGCGCTCCTCAAATCCCACATAGACCAGGGCCCATGCAAGTGCCAACAAATCAAGTATTTCTTCCTCACACATGTGAAATTCTGCCATTATCCTTGAAACCATGATCTGACTGACTGGAAAATTGTCTTTCTTCTCCTCTTACTAATTAACTGCTACCAAGTATTATATATATAGCCATGTATGGACATTTAGGTTGAACTATGCACCTATATATGCATAACCACATATTTGAGAAAGAGGGTGGCATGACCCAGTATGTTTGAGCAAGTTATTAATTATTAAGTTCAGCTTGTTCTCATTTAGGTCCTTGTTTATTTACATAGTGACTTTAATGTGCCTGGGGTCTATTCATACCCTGAAATCCCTTTTTCTCTATTTGTGAGTAGAGTTTAGCAACTAGCAAAAGGATGTTTTCTCTATGGCAACATTTTATTTATCTAAAAAAGAAAAGTAGTGTTTTATAGTAAAAGGCGGTGAAAAAAGATTGAAGTGAAAAGGTCATCACAAGACAGAAAATGAATACAGTATCTAAAGAGCCGGATAAAGATAGTGAGATCAGGTCAGTACAAGCTGATAATTATATGCTAAAATGAACATAGTGGATCTTCATCTTTCATAAACTTTTGGCAGGACAGGTTTCTTGTGAGTAAATCCATGAATTCTTTTCTTTTTTCCACATAGATTTTTAAAAATTGAATTTCATTGTTCAGGTGATGTACAGAGAGGGGTTACACTTGCATACATAAGTAATGCATATCTTTCTTTCTTTTCACCAGTCCTGGGCCTTGGACTCAGGGCCTGAGCACTGCCTCTGGCTTCTTTATGCTTAAGGCTGGCACACTCTGCCACCTGAGCCACAGCGCCACTTCTGGCCATTTTCTATATATGTGGTGCTGGGGAATCGAACCCAAGGCTTCATGTATACGAGGTGAGCACTTTACAACTAGGCAATATTCCCAGCCCCTGCATGCATTTCTTGTTGAACATTGTTATTCCCTCCCTCATTTTTCTCCCACTTTCCCTCTCCCCAGTCATAAAGTTCATTTCCAACATATTGTCTTGTGAGTTTCGCTGTTACATTAGTTCATCCTTTGTCTTTGTCTCACCACTTTGTTGTTCCCCTTCCCTTCCCTAAATCAGATAAATATATACATAAAACACAGGATACCAGAGTCAAATACAGTGACAACAAGGATAAACCAAAGGGGAAAAAAAAGAAAGAAAAAAGAAATATCTTTACACAGTACACTAAAAACAACAAAAACAACAACGATAACCTTCTTGTTTCCATATGTTGGAGTTTATCAGAAACTCATAGGTATGTATATATAGAATAAATATATTCTATATATGTATATATTCTCTCTATAGAACATGTTCTTTTTTATTGTAAAGATGATCACAGAAGGATAACAGTTATATAAGTCAGGTAAGGAGTAATTTTCTTTTTTTTTAACAGTGTCACCTATGTTGTTCTTAATTCTAGTAGTTTTGAAACTTCATATGGATGAGAATATTTAATTTTTTTCATTTTTGTTTTTGAGTGGATGCTTAAAATCCTGACTTCTATCTCCTTCACCACATAAATTTTGATTTAGTTAGTCTAGATGAGACACATTAGGCTCTGAAATTAGAAGCATCTGATGCAGTAGCCCTAGGCTAGTGTTCAGTTTTCTGGGACTGTTGTAACAATACCATAATTGGCTGGATAATCTCAACAACACTTTATTTTCTTACAGTTTGGGAGGCTGCGTGTTCAAGATGAAGGTACCAGCAGGTTTAGTCTCTCCTGAGATTTGGCCTGTCAGAAGCCACCTCTTTTCTCTGCCCTCATGTGGTGAGAAAGAAGTAAAACCCTCCTTTGCAGATGATATGATCCTGTATTTGAAGAAGTCCATAGATTCGTCTCCCAAGTTATTGAGCTGGTTCAAAACTTTGGCAAAGTAGCAGGGTATAAAATTAACCCACAAAAATCAATAGCTTTTCGGATGCCAACAATGGGAAGAGTGAGGCTGAAATAAGGAAAGCAACTTTCTTTTTGTAATAGGCTAAAAAAAAATACCTAGGAGTTAACCAAAGATGTAAAAGCTGGATAAATTGAATTGCATTACACTGAAGAATTTCTGTATGGCAAGGGATATAGCTAGCAGGATAGTTAGAAAGCCCACAGATTGGGAGAAGAACTTTACTAGCTATGCATCAGACAAGGGCCTCATCTCTAAAATATACTTGAAGCTCAAGAATTACCCCCCCCCCCAAACAAATCCTCAAAGAAGTAACAACCCCATCTATAAGTGGGCTAAAGATTTAAAGAAATAAAAATGGCCAATAGATATATGAAGAAATGTTCAACATCTCAGGCCATAAAATAAATGCAAATTAGAACAACATTGAGATTCTACTTCACCCCAGTTAGAATGGCTGTTATTAAGAAAACAAAAAATAGTAGATGCTGGTGGGGCTGTGGCCAAAAGGGAACACTACTACACTGTTGGCAGGAAAGTAAACTTGTTCAACTACTCTGGAAAGCAGTATGGAGGGTCCTCAAAAGACTAAATACGGAGCTTTCCTATGATCCAGCAGTCCCACTCCTTGGTATTTGCCCCAAAGAACACAAACAGGGTCACACTAAAGCTACAGCACAACTATGTTCATTGCAGCATTACCATAGCTAAGCTATGGAATCAACCCAGATGCCCCTCAGTAGATGAATGGATGGTGAAAATGTGGTATACATACATATTGGAATTCTATGCTTCCATGCGAAAGAATGACATTGTCCCATTTGTAAGGAAGTGGAAAGACTTGAAAAAAATTATGTTAAGTGAAGTAAGCCAAGCCCCAAAAACACAGGCTGCATGATTTCCCTCATTAGTAATAGCTAGAATATGTTTAGGATAGTCTTAGCAGAGGATCACAATGGCTCAATAGCTATGTGTATATGACAGTTTAAAATGCTGGTTATTGAAATGAACTTCAAGACATGCAAACAAGAGGTTTTTTTTTTTATTGCACTGTTTGCAGTTATTTCTCTCCCCCCTTTTGGTTGATTTCCTGTTGCCAATCTTTCTTTTCTTAATTTTAGTACCCTTTATCTGATTTGGGGAAGGGAAGGGAAATCACAGAAACAGTGAGACAAAGGGTGAACCAATTCCACAGTGATACTCACCAGACATTGTGTTGGAAATGAACTTTACAACTTGGCTGTGAGGAGAGAGTGGGGGCGAATGGGAGAAAATGAGGGAGGGTGTAACACTATGCAAAACAAAATGTACTCTTATGTAACTGTAACCCCTCTGTACATCACTTTTACAATAAAGTTTAAATTTTTTAAAAAAGTACTGGGGGGCTGGGGATATAGCCTAGTGGCAAGAGTGCCTGCCTCGGATACATGAGGCCCTAGGTTCGATTCCCCAGCACCACATATACAGAAAACGGCCAGAAGCAGCGCTGTGGCTCAGGTGGCAGAGTGCTAGCCTTGAGCGGGAAGAAGCCAGGGACAGTGCTCAGGCCCTGAGTTCAAGGCCCAGGACTGGCCAAAAAAAAAAAAAAAAAAAAAAAGGACTGGGGACACTATTTCCTGATTCTGGTGAAATCTCAAAAAAAAAAAAAAAAAAAAAAAAAGAGAAATCAAAACAAAAACACCAGAAAGCATGTACTCAAAAGAAGTGGGGTGCCATCAAGGTGAAAAAGAGGTAGCAGAATGAGAAGAGGGTTATAACACAGTCAGGTAACCAATGAATATCCCACAAAGAGAAGAGCTAGAAAATGTGGCCAACAATCCAATGTAAAGCTATGAAATAAAGAGTGAGGGAAAAGGTGGGAAGGGATAGGTGAGAATGTTGAAAGGGGTGACATTGATCAAGACATATTGTATTCATAAACTGCTTCATTGAATGGTAACTTTTGTATAACTACTTAAAGATAAGAAAAAATTCTTTAAAAATAAATAGAATATTATTTATTGAAAAAAGTTACCACAAAGGTGCCGGGCCAGGGTCGCCTCCCCTGGCACGGGGATGTCAGGCTTTACTCTATTATCTGTGCTCCCTTTCTCACCCTCTCCCCTGGTCACCCGACCCACAGGCAAGGCCAGGGTGGAGTGGGGGGCTAGGGAAGACCTCAGGTGCACGTGGCCGAAACGAGATCCCTTTTCCTCCCTCTTACCCACGTAGGAAGCCAGGCGTAGGGAGTCTCGGAGACAGCTTCAAGAGCAAGATCTGATTTAATAAGGGAGTGGCTAACAGTTAATATAGTAATGCTGACAAGAAAAGGGGTGATAGACCAGGAGCTGGTGATAGGCTGGCGAGCTTGTCTTAAGACCCCTTCATCAGCTAACGTCACTTGCATAGCACCGCCCCATGGGCAAAGCCCGTGAAAATGGGGAGCACATGGGTTGGTGAGAGGTTGGGGGGGGGGCTGGTTGCAAAGCCAGCTCTTCTGGTTCCAGACCCAGAGAAGTGTGGCCTGCTTCCACATTCCCCCAGGGCTGGGGGAAGGGCAGCATCTCGGGATAGCTCTCCTTACCCTTCCCCCTTCAAGGCCAAAGCTGAACCCCAACACAAAGGGAAATATTTTTAGGTATCTTTTATGCACATCTTTTTTTTTTTTTTTTTTTTTTTTTTTTTTTTTGGCCAGTCCTGGGCCTTGGACTCCGGGCCTGAGCACTGTCCCTGGCTTCTTCCCGCTCAAGGCTAGCACTCCGCCACTTGAGCCACAGCGCCGCTTCTGGCCGTTTTCTGTATATGTGGTGCTGGGGAATCGAACCTAGGGCCTCGTGTATCCGAGGCAGGCACTCTTGCCACTAGGCTATATCCCCAGCCCTTTTATGCACATCTTCATTGAAGGCCTTCATCTGAGACTGAGTAGATTGCTTTTTCTTTGTATTTATTAAATTTTGGAACCAAATATTTGTTAAAATTTGGGAGCAAATGTATATTTATATGCTGGATTTGTTTGTTTTCTTATTGCACCAGTCCTGGAGCTTGAACTTAGAGCTGGGGCACTGACCCTGACCTTATTTGCTTGAAGCTAGTGCTCTGCTACCTGAGCCATAGCTCCACTTCTGAGATTTTAGTGGTTAATTGACAATAAGTGTCTCACAGATCTTTGTACCTGGGCTAGCTTTGTTTTGGTATTCTCAGATATCAGCTTTCTGAGTTGCCAAGATTACAGGCATAATATCAGTGCCCAGCTTGTATACTGATTTTTCTCCTCTGTCAGTGTTTCCTAGGAATGTTTTTCTCATGTGTCAGTGGTTCCTAAGATCATACCTTATTTATTTCTAGATCTTTTATACCTGCTGTTTGGTCTCACAAATCACTAACAAGAAGAACTAAACATGGTTACCTAGCAAATATTGCCAAAGCATCTTTCTTTTTTCTTTTTTAAATACCAGTCCTGTGGCTTGAACTCAGGGCTTAGGTGTTAGCTTTTGTACACAAGGCTAGCACTGTACCACTTGAGCCACGGCTCCATTTCTAGCTTTTTTTTTTTTGACAGGGGTTGCTTAATTGGAGATAAGAATCCCACAGATTCTCCTGCTCTAGATGATGGCTTCAAATCATGATCTTCAGATCTCAGCCTCCTGAGTTGCCAGGATTGTTGGCATGAGCCTCTGGTGCTTGGGTTTTATCTTTTATTGTCATTAAGTAGCTGTGTAAAGAGGTTTCAATTTAACATGTAATTTTATGAGTATAATGTGTGCATGTGCATGTCCTGATATTTGAGCTCAGGTCCTTAGGGCCTATGTACCCTCCCTGTGATTTTTTTTGCTCAAGACTGGTGCTCTACCACTTGCACAGCTCCACCTCTAGCTTTTTGGTGGGTAACTGGAAATAAAAGTCTCATGGACTTTCCTGCTCAGTCTGGCTTTGAATTATAATCCTCAGATCTCACCCTGCTGAGTAATGGAGATTACAGACATAAGTCACAGGTACCCAACTAGTACAATGCATCTTGATCACAACTTCCAATTCACTATTCATCTCAAGTTACCTGATCCCTTTTCACATATATTAATTGAATATTATGAATTTTTTGCCCACTCTTCTTTCCATTTGTCGACCCTTCTCTCCTTGATCCCCTTCCTGACAACATGTATACCAGCTCCTGGTATTGGTTTTGTTAAACAGTAAGTTGTTCCAAGGAGTTACACCATTGTAATCCTCCCCTACAAATACCATTTTTAAGGAATCTCCAAACTGCTTTCCATAGTGGTTGCACTAGTTTACATTCCCATCTGTGGTGTAATAGTGTTCATTTTCCCTGCATCCCCACTGGCATTTATTGTTGTTTGTATTCTTGGTGATGGCCAATCTTTTTTTAAAATTTAATTTAATTTTTTATTGTTAAAGTGATGTACAGAGAGGTTACAGTTTCATACGTCAGGCCTTGTGTACATTTCTTGTACTGTTTGTTACCTCCTCCCTCATTCCCCCCACCCCCCGCCCCCTTCCCCTCTCCCTCCATGGGTTGTTCAGTTGGTTTACACCAAACAGTTTTGCAAGTATTGCTTTTGTAGTCTTTTGTCTTTTTATCCTGTGTCTCTCGATTTTGGTATTCCCTTTCACTTTCCTAGTTCTAATACCAGTATACACAATTTGCAATGTACTCAGATAAGATACAGTGATAGTGCAGGTACAACCACAGAAAGAGGATACAAGAGGATCATCAACACTAGAAGCTACGGTTTCATGTGGTATATTGAAAATAATTACAACAGTGATATAATAGTCGTTTCCATAACATGGAGTTCATTTCACTTAGTGTCATCTTCTGTGTTCATAAGGGCATAGCTATTGGACTCTTGTGATCCTCTGCTGTGACTAGCCTAAACCGGTGCTAATTATTCCCTATGAGGGAGACCATAGAGTCCATGTTTCTTTGGGTCTGGCTCACTTCACTTATTATAATTTTTTCCAAGTTCTTCCATTTCCTTACGAATGGGGCAATGTCATTCTTTCTGATAGAGGCGTAAAATTCCATTGTGTATATATACCACATTTTCCTAATCCATTTGTCTACTGAAGGGCATCTGGGTTGGTTCCATGTTTTAGCTATGACAAATTGTGCTGCGATGAACAATGTTGTGCTGGTGGCTTTAGTGTGTTCTTGTTTGTGGTCTTTTGGGTAGATGCTCAAAAGTGGGGCTGCTGGGTCATAGGGGAGCTCTATGTTTATCCTTCTAAGGAATCTCCATACTGCTTTCCAGAGTGGCTGAACCAGTTTACATTCCCACCATCAATGAAGTAGGGTTCCCTTTTGGCCACATCTCCTCCAACATTTATTATTGTTAGTTTTCTTGATGTAGGACATTTTTACTGGGGTGAGATGGAATCTCAATGTTGTTTTGATTTGCATTTCTTTTATGGCCAGTGATGTAGAGCACTTATTCATATGTCTCTTGGCCATTCTCATTTCCTCATCAGAGAAGTCTCTTTTTAAGTCTTTAGCCCACTTGTTGAGGGGGCTATTGGTTCTTTGCGGTTTTGTCTTGAAGGAATGTAGTTTTTTTAGTTCTGCATATATTTTATTTATTTATTTATTTATTTTTAATTAATTGAACATAAATTTTTTTACAAGGTGTTGTGCAAAGAGGGTGCAGTTACATAGAAGGGCAGTGTGTACATTTCTTGTGATATCTTACAACCTGTTTTTCCATCCCTTGTCTAGGTCAGGTAGACACATATGCAATATACAATGTATCAAGCACATATACAGTGTTCACAGACTTGGTCTCTACTGTCTCTCCATCTCCCTTTGTTAACAGTCATATATCAGGGAGATCATGCCCCTTTGTTTTCTGTGTTCTAGGCTTGTCTCACTCAACATTATTTGTTCGAGTTCTGACTATTTCCCTGCAAATAACAATATTTCACCATTCCTAATCGCTATGTAGTATTCCATTGTGTATAAGTACCATATTTTTTGGATCCATTCATCTGTGGAGGGGCATCTGGGTTGTTTCCATATTTTGGCTATTGTGAATTGTGCAGCGATAAACAGGGAAGTACAAATGTCTTTTTGATATCTTGGGTTTTGCTGTTTAGGATAGATGCTTAGGAGTGGTATGGCTGGGTCATAGGGTAGGTCTATATTGAGCTTTTTGAGAAACCTCCATACTGTTCTCCAAAGTGGTTGTACTAATTTGCACTCCCACCAACAATGGAAAAGGGTTCCTCTTTCCCCACAGCCCCTCCAGCATTTGTTGTTTCCTGAGTTCAGAGTATAGGCCATTCTAACTGGGGTGAGGTGGTATCTCAGGGTTGTTTTTATTTGCATTTCCTTTACTAGCAGGGATGTTGAGCATTTCCTCATGTGTTTCTTTGCCATTTTTATATCTTCTCTTGTGAAGTCTGTCTTGAGCTCTTTTGCCCATTTCCTAATAGGTTTATTGGACTTGGAGGGGCTTAGTTTTTTTAGTTCTCTGTAGATGACTGATATCAGGCCTTTGTCTGTTGCTGTGCTGGTAAATATCCTTTCCCATATCGTTGGCTGTCTTTCTATTTTGGTGGCTATGACCTTAGCTGTGCAGAAACTTTTTAATTTGTAGTAGTCCCATTTGTTGAGTCTTTCCCCTATTTGTTGTGCCCCTGGGACTCTATTCAGGAAGTTCCTTCCTGTGCCTATAAGTTCTAGCATCTTTCCTACTCTGTCCTTCAGTAGTTTCAAGGATTCAGGTCTGATGTTGAGGTCCTTGATCCATTTTGAGTTGATCTTGGTGCATGGTGATAGGCTTGGGTCTACTTTGAGTTTTCTGCATATGGCTGCCCAGTTCTCCCAGCACCAGTAGTTGAAGAGGCTATGTTTATTCCATTGTATGTCTTTAGCTCCTTTGTCGAATATCAGTTGGCTGTAAGAGTGCGGTTTTATTTCTGGGTCTTCAATTCTAATCCACTGGTCTTCCGATCTGTTTTAATACCAATACCAGGCTGTTTTTGTTATGATGGCCTTGTAGTAGGGCTTGAAGTCTGGTATCGTGATACCTCCTGCACTATTTTTTTTGCCTAGAATTGCTTTGGCTATTCTAGGTTTTTTGCTGTTCCATATGAATTTATGGATTGGTTTCTCTATTTCAGTGAAGAATGTGGCTGGGATTTTGATAGGTATTGCATTGAATTTGTATAACAATTTGGGCAATATGGCTATTTTCACTATATTGATTCTGCCTACCCATGAGCATGGGAGGTCTTTCCATCTCCTTGTGTCTTCTTTGATTTTTGTAGTTTTCATTGAATAGGTCAGTCACGTCCTTGGTTAAGTTGATCCCTAGGTACTTTATTCTTTTTTTGGCTACTGTAAATGGAATTGTTTCCATAATTTCATTTTCTGTTTGTATATTGCTGGTGTACAGAAAAGCTGCTGACTTTTGTGGATTGATTTTGTATACTGCTACTTTGCCAAATTGGTTTATTAGGTGTAGGAGTTTGGGGACTGAGTTTTTTGGGTCCTTCAGATATAAGATCATGTCGTCTGCGAATAGGGATAACTTGATTTCTTCCTTGCCGATGTGGATCCCTTTGATGTCCTCCTCTTGCCTTATTGCTATGGCTAGGGATTCCAGCACTATGTTGAACAGAAGTGGGGAGAGTGGGCATCCTTGTCTTGTTCCTGAGTTTAGGGGGAATGATTTCAGTTTCTCTCCATTTAATATGATATTAGCAGTTGGTCTGTTGTATATGGCTTTTATTGTTTTGAGGAATGTTCCATCTATTCCTGTTCTCTCCAAAGCTTTTAATAGGTATGGATGTTGTATTTTGTCAAAGGCTTTTTGGGCATCGACTGAGATAACAATGTAATTCTTAATTTTAGATCTGTTTATGTGGTGAATTATGTTGATTGATTTATGGATGTTGAACCATCCTTGTGACTGAGGGATGAAGCCTACTTGGTCATGATGTATGATTTTCTTGATCAGTTTCTGGATCCTGTTGGCTAATATTTTATTGAGGAGCTTTGCGTCTGTGTTCATTAGTGATATTGGTCTGTAGTTCTCTTTTTTTGTTGGGTCTTTGCCTGGTTGGGGAATGAGTATGATATTAGCTTCGTAGAATGAGTTTGGGATTTCTCCCTCTGTTTCTATTTCGTGGAAGAGTTTGAGGAGTATTGGTATTAGCTCCTCACTAAAGGTTTTGTAGAATTCGTTGGTGAATCCATCTGGGCCTGGGCTTTTCTTAGTAGGGAGGTTCTTGATTACCTCCTGTATCTCACCATAAGTTATTGGTTTATTTAGTTGATTTATTTCTTCTTGGTTCAGTTTGGGCAGTTTGTACTTCTCTAAGAATTGATCCATTTCTGTAAAATTATTGTTTTTTGCTGAGTAGAGGTTTTGGAAATAGCTCCTTATGATTGTTTGAATATCGTGTGTACTTGTTGTAATTTTTCCAGTGGAGTCCCTGATTTTACGTATATGAGTCTCTTCTTTTTTTTGTAAGTCTTGCAAGGGGTCTGTCAATTTTGTTTATTTTCTCAAAGAGCCAGCTTTTAGTCTTATTTATTTGTTGAATGGTCTTTCTATTTTCAATCAGATTTATCTCTTCTTTAATCTTTGTGATCTCTCCCCTCCTAGTCGTTTTAGATTCTGTCATTTCTTGTTTCTCCAGTTGTTTTAGTTTCACCGTGAAGGTATTCACCTGCTCTGCTTCCATTCTTTTAATGTGGGTGCTGAGTGCAATGATCTTGCCCCTCAGTACTGCCTTAGCTGTGTCCCATAGATTTCTTTGTGATGTGTTTTCTTTGTCATTGTGGCTTATGAATTCGTTGATTTCATCTTTAATTTGGTCTGTGGCCCAAGTGTTGGATAGCAGCGTGGGGTTTAGCCTCCAAGAGTGTGTATAGTGTCTGTGGTTTCCTTTGTTGTTGAGGGTTACCTTTAATCCACTGTGATCAGATATAATACATGGGATGACGTCAATACTTTTGTATTTGCTGAGGTTCTTTGTGTGGGCTATGATGTGGTCTATTTTGGAATATGATCCATGGGTTGCTGAAAAGAAGGTGTATTGGGTCTCTGTAGGGTGAAAGGTTCTATATAGGTCTGTTAGATCCATTTGGGAAATGGTGTTATTTAGGTCCTCAGCTCCCTTACTAATCCTCTGGGTGTTGGATCTGTCTCTTGGAGAGAGAGGAGTATTAAAGTCACCCACTATGATTGTGTTTGTGTCTATCTTGCTCTGTAATTCTGTGAGAATTTGCTTGACATATGTCGGGCCTCTTTTGTTCGGTGAGTATACATTTATCACCGTGATGTCTTGATCCTGGATTTTTCCTTGTATTAATACGTAGTGTCCTTCTTTGTCTTTTTGAGTGGACTTTAAAGAGAAGTCCAGCTTGTCTGAGATCAGCATGGCTACACCTGCCGTTTTGGTGGGTGCATTTGCTTGGTAGATCTTGCTCCATCCTTTCATTCGAAGCCTGTTTTTGTCCCTTGCTGTAAGGTGGGTCTCTTGTAGACAGCAGATGTCAACTTTTTGTTAGCGAATCCATTCTGCCAGTCTGCTCCTCTTAATCGGGGAGTTTAAGCCATTTATATTTAAAGAGATCAAGGATAAGGGTGTTTTTTCTACTTCCATTTTCTTGGTGGGCTGTTTTTTCCTCTTTTTTTTTTTCTTCTTGTTTTTAGTGAGCTGGTCTTTCTGCTGGACTTTGGCTGTTGAAGTTTCTTTCTGATTCTGTCTGTGTGTCTTTTACGATCTCTGTTGGGTGGGCTTCCCCTCTTATAATTCGCTATAGGGCTGGTTTTTTATTCACATACTCCTTTAGTTCCTCTTTGGTGTGGAAAGATCTGGTTCTCCCTTCGAATGTGAACTCCAATTTCGCTGGATATTTGATCTGAGGTTGTAAATTGTTATTCTGAAGTACTTGGATGGTGTTCTTCCACTCACTTCGAGCTTGGTAAGTTTGTGTGGATAAGTCGGATGTTATTCGAATCCTCTTCCCATTGAAAAAAGTTTCCTTCTTCGCTTTGGCTGAATTCAGAATTTGCTCTTTAATCTTGAGGTCTGTAGTCTTGAATATTATGTACCTTGGGGTGGTTTTCCTGGGGTCTGGCCTGCCAGGTGTCCTATAGGCTTCGGTTACCTGGATGGGGTCCCCTGTGAGATTGGGGAAGTTTTCTGCAATAACTTTATTGAGAACATGATTAAGTCCTCTGTTCTGATATTCGGCTCCTTTTTCTATTCCAATTATGCGCAGATTATATATCTTGTCTTTGTCCATTAGTTCCTGGATTAATCTTCCCTGAAGCTTCACCTTTTCTTGGAGTGTGGTCATTTTCTGGTTGTTGTCAGCTGCTTCATCGTCCAGGCGAGAGATTCTGGATTCTATATGGTCCACTCTTTGTGTTATGGTTTCAATTGCGGAGTTTATGGATGTCAGAGAGCTATTTATGGTTGTCATATCAGCTCTGATCGTGGAAATTTCTTCCTTTAAAGAGTTGTATTTTAAATCTATTTTTTCATGCATTTCAATTCTCAGGATGTGGAGATTTTCTTTAAAGGTGGCTTGCATTGTATCCATTTTTGCTTCCATTTCTTTAAACGAGGCTTGCATTGTATCCATTTTTGCTTCCATTTCTTTCTTGGCTTCCTGGGTGTCCTTCCAGATTTCCGCTCTAAACTCCTGGAATTGTTTTCTGATTTAATTTCTGTCGCTTTCGATCATTCCTGTTAACAAGCCTCATTTGCTTTTTTAGTCTCCATCTCCTCTTCAGTCGTGCTGCTTTTTGGAGCTGGCGAGTTGGCTTGTCCTTTGATGAACTGAGTTATGTTTCTTTGTGATTTGCGCATCTGGAAATCTGTGGATGGCTTCTCAAGTTTGGTTTGTAGCTCTTTCCTCCCTCCTGTGTAGGTGTATCTAGGGCAGCAGGTGCTGCCGCTGTGGCGCCGCCCACCAGTGCAGGGTACGCCTACCAGAGCGGGCGCTGTTGCCGGGGCCCCACCCTCCTGTGCGCTATTGTCCACTACAACATGCACTTTAGCGGGATATGCCTCCCAGAGCGAGTCCTGGGTTGTTGGGTTGTGCTTGCGCCCTCCCGCGAGTCCGTTGGGGGAGGCGGTATGTGTGGGGCCCAGTGGGATCGACTGTCTGGGTGTGGCTTGGCACCCTCAGACCTCGCCTCCGCTGCAAGTGGGGGGACGTGATCAGGCTCAGGTGACCCTGCTGGGCTGGTATTGCCCGCCAGCACCTGTGATTTTAGTTGTAAGAGTCTGTGAGGTCCAGGCTCCTCGGGTCGGGCTTGCCCTGCCGGCCGTCCCCCGGCCCCTGTTGGGAAGGGGGCGGGGCCGGTTCTGCCAGTTCAGGAACCTGTGGGGGCTGGGGGCTGTTCCGCCCTTCCCCTGCTAAACTGGCTTCCCAGCGCCTGATGGGAGCTTCCCGCCTGATTTGGCGGTTCTTTGTTCCCTCGGGGGTGGGGAGGGGGAGGGAGGGAGATCTAGCTTTTTTGTCCGGCTTGGGTCTCTGATAGCTGGTCTCCCGTTGGGGGAGGGGATAATGGGGGACTCACTTTTGCTGCTTTGTGTGTGTGTCCCGCGCAGTCGTTGGCCCTTCAGGGGTTGGCGAAGTGTCGTGGTGGCTTCCCCCGTTCCCTCTTTCTGCCGCGCTGGGTTCCCTTGTCCAAACCCGGTGTGGACCCGAACTTTTCGTCGCTGCCGGTGTGTGTCTTGGTCCGCACCCTGCCTTGTGTCCGTGGGTCTCCCGCTATATGAATTCTGCGCTCTTGGAGCCTGTCTGCCAGTCGCTGGGTTCCCCTTTCCCAGCCTGGCCCTGTTTGGGCCAGGGTCGGCCCTGCATATATTTTAGATATGAGACCTTTGCCCATTGTATGGCCGGTAAAGATCTTTTCCCAATCTGTGGGCTTTCTGTTTATCTTGTGAGCTATGTCCTTTGCCCTGCAGAAGCTCTGCAGTTTGATGCAGTCCCACTTGTCCAGGTGATGGCCAATCTTACTAGGGATGGAATATCAGTGTTTTGATTTGCATTTTCTTTGTGACTAAAGATATTGATGACTTGTTCATGTGTTTATTGGACATTTTTAGTCCTTAGAAGTCTCTACTTAGTTTCTTTTCCCATTTATTAATTGTGTTATTGATTCTTTGGGAGCATTAGTTTCTTTTTTTTTTTTTTGGCCAGTCCTGGGCCTTGGACTCAGGGCCTGAGCACTGTCCCTGGCTTCTTCCCGCTGAAGGCTAGCACTCTGCCACTTCAGCCACAGCGCCGCTTCTGGCCGTTTTCTGTATATGTGGTGCTGGGGAATCGAACCTAGGGCCTCGTGTATCCGAGGCAGGCACTCTTGCCACTAGGCTATATCCCCAGCCCGAGCATTAGTATCTTGAGTACCTTGTATTTTCTGAATATTAGGTCCTTGTCAGATATATAGCTGGTAAAGATCTACTCCCATTCTGTGGGCTCCTTTTATCTTTGCTGTTCAGAGGCCTTATTTAGCTTGATGCAACACTATTTGTCAATTATTTGTATTCATTTATTGAGCCTGCAACTCTACTCAGAAGATTCCTCCCTATGGCAATAAGTTCTCAGGTTTCTCTTCCTTCGTGTAGTAGTTTCACAGTTTCAGGTCTTACATCAAGGTCTTTGATCCATTTTGAATAGATGTTAAAATGTTTTAAGGCAGATTAGACTGAGGATCATTAATTACTCCCATGGTTCTTTTAATATATCCTGCTCCTAATAGTTTTAGTTACAGAGTTTTAAAAAAGTTTTTAATCTAAGGTAAAATGTATTACTGAGGAGAACAAAGCATGTTTGGGGGGTACAAGAGGTGAGTTCTGAAAGTCTGAGAAGGCAAATTAAGGCAAACTCACTTCCCAATCATCCCAGGTCAGAAATAATAAAAAAGCAAATGCACAGGAAAGGTGCCAAGTGCCTGGGAACAATGGAAAGCATTTCAAAAATCATTGCACATTCTAGATTACAAACACTGTTTCTCCACTCAATAGTGTAGTTGATGGTAAATTGACTCTAATAATTCATACCAATAACACTATTCACTGAGAAATCAGTTTATAATGAAGAATTATTTAGCTCCTGGGCTTCTAAGCCCTAGCCAAACACCTGCTAAAAGCAGAATCATGAAAGACTATTAATTATCTGTCCAATTATTTCTGTCTCCCTCAGGTACAGCAAAAATACACACTCTACATTTAATGAAAAGTGGAGGTGTCTAGCTGCGATCACTCCGTGGCTCAGGTCCTTCTAATAGAGAAGTAGTCTCAGAACCTTTTAGGGGGTAACAGTACCCTTAAGCCTTCAGAGCCTCATGGAAGTAATGTGCAAGGAGGAAAGCAATAGAAATTCCCCATGTAAGACAAATGTTTTCCTTGTCCTCAGTTCTCTTCTCCTTGCTTCCTCCTCCTCCTGCTCCAAGCATGCTCATTTCTGCCTATTCTCAGCTCTATCACCTCCTGATCTAGTCTTTTACATGAGCTCCCACGCAAATGCTCCTCTCCTCTGTCCTCTCCCCATCTCCATCCCTTATTCTCCTCTCTTCTCTCTTCCACTCCCTCCTTCTCCCCTCCCTTCCTCTGTCCTTCTCTTCCTTCCCTTCTTTATCTTTTCCTCTCTCCTCTCTTCTCTCCTCCTCTCTCCTCCTCTCATCCCCTCTCCTGGCATATTTTATTTATTTTGTGGTAATACTAATGCTTGAACTCAGGACTCCTCACTTAATCAGCTTCCTCACTAATTCCTAGCACTCTACCACTTGACCCAAGCCTCTACCTCTGGCTTTTTGCTGATCAATTGGAGATAAGAGTCTTATTGACCTTCTTGCTCAGGCTGATTTCAATCTTCATCTTCAAATCTCAGCCTCTAGAATAGCTATGATTATAGATGAAGCCATCTGTGTCAGGACTTATTTACATATTTTTGTATCATGTATGTATGTATTCCTAAGCAATTCCTTTTTTGATTGTCAAGATGATGCACATAGGGGTTACAGTCATATGCTTAAGGTAGTGAATACACATACATTTCTTGTCATATCTGTTATCCCCTTCCTTATTTTTCTTCCTCCTTCCCTTCCCCCTGCCCCTCACCCCCTTGCTTTCTTCATTATTTTTTTCTAAAACAAATAAAATTCTTATCCTTAATTCACATTGTTTCTCCAGTCTACAATGCTTATATCCTCTATGGTTATTAATTGTAAAACAATTCCTTCCAGATCAGGTGATGTATACATACACATCTCTTTTCTCTTGTTTAGTGTAGTCTGTTCCTTCTTTTTCTCTAATTTCTTCCCCCTTCCCTGCTGCCCTTGAGCTGCTTGGTTTGTTCTCATCAGTGACCATTGCAGTTATTGGGCCCTTTCTACTGTATTTTCCCCCACCTCCATTTCCCATTCATTCTGGGCCCTCCTCCCATCTTCTTTCAGATGTGTACCTGTGTACATCTTGTGTGAGGTAAAGGGCATAGGGTCCTTTAGTTTCTCTAAGATTGATTATCAAGAAGTCTTTTGCTTCCTTATCGTTGGTGTTCTTTACAGCCTGGATATTAAACTATGTACATATGATTTTATGTATGTGTGAATTAGTGTTTGTGTTTCGCTTTTTGGGTGCCTTTCTCCCAAGGCTGATCCTTTTTTTTTTTTTTTTAAATCTCCCTGTGAAATTGTACCTTGGGTTCTGCTTTCTTTGTTGTGTCTCTTTGCTAAACAATTCCTTTTCATGTATTGTAAACATTTTTGCAATAATATAATTCTACACATGTTCAGCAATTTAGTTTTCATTTTGACTTTATTGTATTACTAGATTACTACTACTACTTGTAGGGGATGGCTATGCCTTTAAGAGGGGACGGCTGGCTCTAGCCCGTCCCACCTCCTTCTGGCTTCAACCAGAAGAGAAGCCGGACCAGCCCCCGCCTCTCAGCGGCAAGCATGTGTGTCAGAATGGCACTGGCTGGCCCTGGAGGCGGAGCCAGGAGGTGTCCGCCTCTGCGGGAAGTTCTGTGACATCACCGTGATGGACACGCTTGTTAGCCTATCGTTGGCACCTGGCCAGTCCCTCTCCTTTGAATGTCATTACTGGTATAAGACTGTTAGCCCTTCCCTTATTAAACCAGAACACCCCTTGAGGGTTCTCCGGGACCCCACGGGCCCGTGTCTTCCTTGGGGAGTATGGGGAAGGGGGCAGGGCGTCCTGCTACCACACTCTGACCGAGGCTGCACGTGGCCTTCACTCCTGCAGTCAATCCCTACTGGCCAGGGGATGCGTTGAGGGCGATAGAGGACCACACGGAAGAGGCAGAGAGGCCCAGGACCTCCACGCAGATGGAGGTAGAGCTAAGCCCGGCACTACTATTATTATTATTAGATTTATTTATTAGTGTCTGGCTATAACCAGGTTTTGTGGAGATGAAAGTGTTTTTTTATAATGAGAATTGTTTTAAAAATGCAAAATTATGAATAAAGAGCCTTGGATAAAACCTACACATGGGAAAAATAATTTTGCAGCAAATCTACTTTAGAATATTTTTTAAGAAAACCTCAATCTTCTACCAAGCTATGTGCTAGAATTCATAAAGACTATCAAAGCCCTTTCCTCCTTTAATGTTATATACATCCTTAGCCTTGAGGACTCCATTCTCATCTTCATTATTCATGACACACTGATGACTGCTAGGTTTGAATGCTCCTTCCCATGCAAGGGGTCAGCTTGAAGTGGGTGTTTCAAAAGCACTGCACACTTTGAGTAGCTGAGTCTGAATCCTAGCTTTCTCCTCTACCATCCAGTCTCCTCCTAGATCTCTGTCTTACTAAATGGCACCAGTGTCTACCCCATTCCAAAAGCTAGGTACCAAGTACATCTCCTTCTTTCCCCCATTTACATCCAGTCCCTCTTCAGACATGTCTCACTTACCTTCAGGATTTCTTCTTATTGTCCTTACCACCATCTTGTCTTGACCACTACAATCACTGATTGTTTTGTTTTGTTTTGGGTAGTTTTGTTTTGCTTTGGTTTGAACTCAGGACTTTGTGCTTGCTAGGCAGGTGTTCTACTCTGAGCCATGCCTATAGCTTGGACAACAATCTTTTTTTTTTCAAAGATATTTTCTGCTTTGCTTTGCTCTCCCTCCCTCCCTCCCTCCCTCCCTCCCTCCCTCCCTCCCTCCCTCCCTCCCTCCCTCCCTCCTTCCCTTCCTTCTGTGCCAGTAGGATTACAGACATGAGTCACTGGCACCCAGTTCCGAGTGGTACATTTGTTAGAACTGACGAATCTATGTATTGATCCAACACAGCACCCAGAGACTATGCTAACATGAAGATTCCCTCATAGCGCACATTCTACAGTTTAGATAATATTACCAAACATAATATAATGTGGAATAGTGTCACTGCTTTCAAAATATTTCTTATTCTACCTATTTGCCACCCTCCCCCCGCAATACTGGAAGTCATTCTCCTGTTCACTGTTGCCATAGTTCTGCCTTTTCTAGAAAGCCATAGACTTAAAATCACCCAGTTAGAATTCCAGGATGGCTTCTTTCACTCATTTTAGTTTCCTGCATGTCTTTTCACGGCTCCATAATGCATTCCTGTTCAGCACTGAATAATGTTCCCCTGTGAATGTAAGCCACAATTCACTATCCTCTTCACCTGCTGATAGATATCTTGGCTGCCTCCAAGTTTAGGCAACTGTGAATACAGCTTCTGGAAACATCCATGTACAAGTATATGTGTAGAAATAAACCTTCAACTTTTTTGGCAAATACCAAGAATTGTTTAGATTTTATGATAAGATTAATTTTATAAGAAACTGTCAACCTATTTTTTTTTATAGTTGCAGCACCATTGCATGTATATCAGTCACAGTGAGAGTTCTTTTTTGCTCCATTGGTGTGGGCAGTCTCGTAGTCTACTAGTTGATCTTCTTGTGGATGCTCTGGCAGCCTCTCTTCTCCTTCTGATCATTATATTACCATAAGGCTATCTTGCCAAAGGGCACATCTGATTACATCATCTCCTGCTTAGAATACTCCAGACATTCCTATCATTCATATAGGGAACACATTCTTTTTTTTTTTTTGTACTGGTACTGGGGCTTGAACTCAGGATCTGGGCACTGTTTCTTAGTTTTTTCAATCAAGACTAGCACTCTACCACTTGAGCCACAGCTCTACTTTCAGCTTTTTGGTGGTTAATTGGAGTTAAGAGTCTCATGGGCCGTCCTGCCTGGGCAGGCTTTGAACCACAATACTCAGATCTCAGCCTCCTGAATAGCTAGGAGTAGCCAATAGCACCTGGCTTCATGGATTAAATTCTTAACCAGACCCTCTTGCTTGATTTGATGTAGCTCTGTTTACTCCCAGCGTCCCTTTCTTCATGTCACCTTCTCTCCATCTCATCTGCAGGTTTACCTTGTCCTGGAAATCTCTTCAGTGTCATTTGCATGTAGGAGAATGTATTTGCTCTTCCAGAACCTTAGTTCCCGCCTGAGTCTATTTATCCCTATTCAGAATTACACATTCACTAGTGTGACTAATGTGACTGGTTAAAGTCTAACTTCCAACTTGACTGAGTTTCTTGCAGGCTTGGACCATGCATGTCTGTAGATAATTTCCAGGGTATGCAAGTCCTTCATAAATATTTGTTAAAAAGTGAATAGAAAACAGATTGGGGGGGGGGGGGGAATAGGCCTATAGGTTAATGCAAACCTGGTTTCCCAGTCTTGAGTCAGAATCACTTGCACTGAATGAACAAGATTCAAGGACACCTTAAATTGCAGAGCTCTGTGTCCCCTGAGGCCAGAAAACAAATCTCTTCCCAAAGGTAAGGACTTGGCCATTTCCAGTACCCAATGTGCAAAGCTAGCTGGCTCCCCAAGTTCTGGAAAACATAGTGACACATTAACCCTTAAAGGCAAAGTCCAAGGACACAAGTCTACTCAAATGCTGTCTGCCTGACCCTAGCTTTAACAATCTATTCTCTACTGAGCATTGATGTCAGTCAGAGTTCCCCATACCTGCAGTGTCTGACTCAGCTCCATAGTATAATTTGGAGAGAAGGATTTGCCTTGAAGGTATTTCACCTGCTACCTGTTTGGGCCCTTAAAGCTTTATTTTCTTGCCTTTTATTTGTGATTACATTAGTAGTATTTTATTTTTCTACAAGCTAATAAAATAAAAATATAAATGTGAGCTAACCATTGGTGGCTTAAACCTGTAATCCCAGCTAATAAGGAGGCTGAGATCTGAGGATCAGGTTTCAAAGCCAGCCCATGCAGGAAAGTCTATGAGGCCCTTATCTTCTGGCTGGAAGTGGAGCTATGGTTCAAATTGATAAAAAGGCTAAGGGACAGTGTGCCCAGGCCCAGGGTTCAAGCCTCAGTATCAGAACAACGTGTGTGTGTGTGTGTGTGTGTGTGTGTGTGTGTGTGTATGTGTTTCATAGTGGAGGCTACAGGTTCTTTTTATTCTTTTGCAGATAAGCAGTTAAAGATATAAGAAGAAATATTTTGCTGCTTTAGGATACACTGGAAACTGTATTTAAAATATCTTAATTTAAAGTGTTTAAGGTGATTTAAAATATTTATTAGTTTTTTCAACTTCACAAATAAAGTGTGTTAGCCTACATATTCTAAAAACTTCTTACCAAAGTGAACTAATCAGAACATCCTGTTGCATTCCAAGAAATATCTATTTTCCTACCATGTGCTCCTAAGAAACAACAATATGAGGAAATGGAGCTGTGGCTCAAGTTGTGGAGTGCCAGCTTTGAACAGAAAAGCTAAGGGATAGCCAGGTGCTGAATTCAAGCCCCTGTACTAGGTCCTTCACCCACACCCACACTCACACTAAAGAAAAGAAATAGTATTATAAAACCTTAAGATACACCTGGGATTACTTAAGAATGATCTAGCAAAATATTGCTACTTTAATGTTATTTTATTGTTATTTTAATGTTATTAGGAATGTGTGCAAAGGCCTCAGAATTAACTTCTTTCTTCCTTCAATCCTCTCAAAGGCCCTGGACACCCTCAGTACAGTGCCTGTCACTGTGTCATGTTAAATTGCTTGAGTATCTCAAAGACATCCCAGGAGGCCAGAACACATTGCTCAGCCATCTGTGGTAGGCTTGCCTCTAGTTAGGAACAGAGGAAGTTCCAATAGAGCAGGAGCTGGATTCTGAGAACTCTGTGCTCTAACTCTGTCCTTGTGTTTTCAGACTATGAGTAGTACTGTGCAACTATTCAACTTCTCCAACTCTGTTCTGAAAAAAAAAATGGGGAATCACAACCCCCTAATAGGTCATCTGTGGAAATCAAATGAATGGTGTGTCCTATATGTGGTTGGTTCTCAATAACATTATTATAAAGAACTCAGAGCTAGGGCCTGTAGTCACACCAATGTGCTGACATTTATTAGCTGTACAACCTTTGGAAAATTACTAACTTCTCTGACCCTTGGTTTCTCATTCCAAAAAGGAAAATAATAACATCTACAACAATCTCAGAATTATGGTGAGAAACAGATTTTAGACTTTATGAGACAAAATCAAACAAAATTGAGTGGGTACTATAAGGTTAACGTTTTAATTTTCTGAGTAAGAATGTTCAAGGTATAGTTATCTTCTTAATATTAATTTTCTAAGAAAGAATATTCAAATAATGAGACTGTCTTGTACCACCATAAAAAGTGTGTTTTTGTTTGTTTGTTTTGGGTTTTTATTTTTTGGGTACTTGAACTCAAGGCTTAGGCACTCTACCTTAGTATTTTTGTTCAAGGCTGGTGTTCTACCACTTGAACTGCACCTCTACTTCCAGCTTTTTGCTAGTTAATTGGAGATAATTGGAGTCTCACAGACTTTTTGGCCTGGGCTGGCTTTGAACTTGATCCTCAGATCTTAGTTTCCTGAGTAGTAGGATTATGGGCATGAACTATTGGTGCTCAGATAAGCAAATGTATTTAATACCAAAAAGTAGAAAAGTAAATTCCTTTAAATAGAAATACTTTCATAAGAAAAAATGCTTGCCAATATCTTCACTGTAGATGTGTTAAGAACTTAAATCTTGAGCCAGCACTAGTCTATATCCAGCCTTTGGAATCCATTAATTATAATAAAACAAATAGTATAGAATCCAGCACACAGAACGCACAAAATAAATTGTGATTTTTTTTCTCTCTTTCATGTAGGGGTGATGCTATGTTGCTCACACTGGCTCCAATTTTCTAGGCTCAAGGGAGTCTCCTGCTTAAGCTTGCCAAGTACCTAGGATTATAGGTGCATGCCACCATGTTCAGCTCCATACTACCTTATAATCATTGTGACTGCTACCCTTATATATCAACTTGACTGAGCTTATGGATACCCAGATAGCTTGTAAAACATGATAACTGACTGTGTATGAATCTGGGAGATAATTTGTGTGTGAGTCAGGAGAAAAAAGGAAGAAAGAAGAAGAATAAAAGAAGGAATGAAGACTACTCTCATCTACAGAGGCTGGCATGATCCAATCTATTGAGGGCCTGTGTAATAGTTAATTTTGTTGTGGAAACAAAATACAATCAACTTGAAAGGAGGAATGTCTTGTGATTCCAGGGGCTCTAGTTCCATGGGCTTGATTCCATTGCTTTGGGCCTCTGGTATAGTGGCCAACAAGGTAGTGGAGGGTGGTAGTAGAGTTGTTCATCTCATGGCAGCTGAGAAACAGAAGTAGGGGTGGAGATCCTAATAACTCCTCCCACTTGACCTGCCCTTTAAGGATTATACCCATTTCCATTAGCTCATGGTACAGCCTTTAATACAAGGGCCTTTGGAAAATACTTAAGATCCAACCATAATAGTCAGAACATATCCAAAAGACGAAAGAAGGGGAAATTTGTCCTCTCTGCTAAATCTGATAGCTTCTAGAGGCTCAGGCTTTAAATTCTGATCAAATCACTTCACTGTTTTTTTTTTCTTCTGAGTTTCTAGTTTTGTTTTGTTTAGTTCTGAAAAACAGTCACTAGGCCTCTAGCATGTCCATGTCACTTCATGAGACTTCCAGTCTCTCTAATCAAATGGATCAGTTCTTATGATAAATCTCCTCTTGTACCTGTATTGCTATTGGCTCTGTTTCTCTGGAGAACTCCCATTATACACTCATCTTAAATTAAGATACATCAGTTGACAAAGGGTGAACAAATGCAGCAGGGGTGCTCACTAGCCACTATGTTGAAAATGAACTATCCAACTTGTGTGTGTGGACAGAAGGGAAAACCTGGGAGAGAATGAGGGAAGGGGTGACACTGTCCAAGAAGAATGTACTCATTACCTAACTTATATATGTAGCCCCGCTGTATCTCACCTCGATAATAACAACAACAAATAAAAATAAAGATACTTAAGTTGAGAAAAGAATAATGCTCTCAATGCCTGTTTGTATTTGTGAGTAAGTAGAGCTAAGCAACAAACCATAATGACACTAGTAACTGATTAGAGGCATTGGATATGAACATTCCTGGAAGGTGACCGGTGAGGACATCTGTGTCTCAGTTGTGCCTGTAACTATTTTAAATGTATGGCCTCATGAGTTCTTAATAAAAATCTCCAATGATCCCACTTTTACAGAGAAGGAAACTGAGACATAGATTAGTGGCAGGACTTGCTCCAAGAACAAGTTAGTAAGTGTGGGGGCTGTATTCCTAGCAGGAAGAGACCCCATCACCTGGCTTTTCCTCTCCATGATATCCTATTTTCCTATTCTAAAGAAGAAAATCAGTGATACATTCTTATGTGAGTGAATGTTATATGAGTTGAAAGCAGTAGTAGATAATTGGAAGAAGAAGGAATGGACTATGTCATAAACTAGAGTTTAAGCAGCACTGGATATTAGCAGCTGTCCCATAATTATATAGTTTTATAAAATGTGCTCTACAAACATGTCAGATAACATTTGAGAGCAGGTAAAGAATTTGACAGGGACTGAGCATCATTTGCCTTATTTTCTGCTGGGCTTTTCTACTAGGCTTTCTGAGTTGTGACATTCCTTTGATAGTTTGAAAGGAATAGAAGATGGGAATGATGGTTTGGCTTTAGTTACTAGCTTTTCATACCAATGATATTTCTGAAACAGCAAAGGGAAGAGCTAAAAGGATGCCATGCCCAACTGGAATAGAGGTGAAAAGTCAGGAAGACAGAGGTAACCTGTTGCCACTACAACCCAGGTTAATACATCAGTGTCTCCAAGAAGCAGCCATCATTTCATTGCTCTGGACTGTCTCCATGTCAGAGGCCAGAAAGAAGCTCAAGAGATAAGCCTACACAGAATTCTTAACACGAGGTCACATTTTCCCAGAGCCTGGCTGCCAACATGTGGCCAGTGACCAGCTAAAATTGGCAGTGGGGGCCACTCTCTCCCAAAGCAGAGTAATTGGCTTCTTGGAGATGTTGCAGCTATAGTCTTGCCTTGGGCAAGACTATATATATATATTGAAGCTGACACCTCACAACAGGGACTCATAGAGGACCTGGCCCAAGGTCCTGTGTTCATCTCAGGGGCTGCCAATGTGAGTTGTTCTTTTGAAGACCTGAGACTTCTCTGCTAAAGGTTAAGTCTCTAAGGCTCCCAATCATGTGAGCCATATCACACAGGCTTTCTACCATTTCATTATTAATCTTGTTTCTTATTAACCCAGACAAACATTTTGGTCTTAATACCAATATTACTCAGAGCAGAAGTTGTATCCTCTTTGGTATTCAAATTGATTGCATTTTCACTGCTCTAGGCATGGGTCCAAGCACTTAGGTAAATTATCTACTTCTACAACTGCCCTTTGCAGAAAAGGGAAGGAAAGCATAAAGAGGTGAAATAACTCTTGAAAGACATACAGCCAATGTCAGTACGATTCGGGCCATTCCAAAAGTCTAAAAGCTTTGGCCATGTGTCATACCTCTTTCATGATGGTTTGCAAAAAGAACTAGCATTTAGATGTTCATGTCTCTGTTTTATTTCCAAATGCATTACGAGCTCTTCAATGTGAGGATCTTTCTTACTGCAATTTTCCTAGTATTTGTTCTTGCATTTATTCCATGCCAGGGATGATGCTAACCAAGCATTTGGCAATACAAAGGCAAAAGTCACTGGGATTACTGCATGGAATTGTGGTTGTGAGGCTACATGCTTCTCAGTGATTCATCTCATAAAAGCAAGGCTTACCTGGCATGGCAGACGTCATTCTAGCAGGTCATAGTAACTATTTAGATTATTAACATGCTTTATTTGTCTGTACATTTGATTCTAAATACAACTAAGAAGCATAGCTTTCTCTGCAAAAAAGAATTTTAATTAGTTCAGTTCTGATTATGGAAATATATGTGTGTATATATGGATAAAACATACACACACACACACACACACACACACACACACACACGTCCCTGGTTCCTGACACTGAGCTCCTAAACTCAAGAATTTCCTGAATGATAGGAGCAATGGGAACTTTTGTTGTTTTAATGAGGCAACTGTGGTAGGGCTGCCCTAAACAGCTTTAATAGAAGATGGTCATCAGACCAAATTTTTTTTTTTGGCCAGTCCTGGGCCTTGGACTCAGGGCCTGAGCACTGTCCCTGGCTTCTTCCCGCTCAAGGCTAGCACTCTGCCACTTGAGCCACAGTGCCGCTTCTGGCCGTTTTCTGTATATGTGGTGCTGGGGAATCGAACCTAGGGCCTCGTGTATCCGAGGCAGGCACTTTTGCCACTAGGCTATATCCCCAGCCCATCAGACCAAATTTTGACTGAACTTTTATTCTCCTTCCCAACCCTTGAGCAAGGGCAGAAAGCTGGAGAACGAGCTAACAAATGGTTGTGTCTATGTAATGATACCTCTTTAGAAACTTCTAGTCAGTGGAGTTTGTAGAGCTTTTAGGTTGGTAAGGGATACCTAGAGAGGGCACGGAACCCCTTCCTTGCCACCTGTATTTCTTCTGTGGGACTACTATTGAGTTTCATTCTCTTTACTGGGTAATGGTAAGTAGGTTGTCTTCCTTAGTTCTGGTCATTGTTCTAACAAACTACCAAGTTTGAGGAGGTGACTGCAGAACTCTTGATTTACAACTGGTCAGTTAGAGGTACGTGTGTTCTGGGCTCTGTGCCTGGGATCTGTAGTGGGGCAGTTTTGTGGGACTGTGCCCTAGCTTCTTTGATATTAATGCCACATGGTGTCAGAATTTAATTTAATTTGTGTCCAGGGAATCAGAGAATGGTTGCTAGTGTTGAAAACACCCTTGTGAGATTTTTAAGGGAACAATATAAATTAACCTGTGACTAAGCATGACATCAATCAGATGATTTATAAACATCTACTGTCAAAGTGTGGGGCAGATTAAAAATCTCACAGAACTTTATCTTTAGAAAACCTACCATCAGGATCATGGAAGAAGTAAAACAAAAAGGCTAGGGATAAAGGATATTTGCAATAAAGAACAAGTCATCTCAAATATTAAATAAATAAATAAAGCAATGTTAATTACTTGTCTAAAAAAAAAGAAAACCTACTAAACTCAAAATAAAAGATGAATGTTTGAGCATTGGATGGTAAATTCCTGTCCAGATTGTTCCAAAGGCTTCCTTACTCTTAGGATACTGTTTTTTGTTTTGTTTTCCCTACTGGGGCTTGAACTCAGAGCCTGGGGCACTGCTTTTTAACTCTTTTTGCTAAAGGCTGTTGCTCTACCTTTTGAGCCACATCTCTACTTCCCACTTTTTGGTGCTTAATTGTAGATAAGAATCTTATGGACTGTCTTGCTCAGGCTGGCTTTGAACCTTTATCTTTAGATTTCAGCCTCCCATATAGCTGGGACTATAGGTGTAAACCATTGGTTCTGTTAAAAGCCCATCAATGGCTTGCAGTTTTGTGTGCGTGCGTGCGTGTGTGTGTGTGTGTGGTGTGTGTAGTATCTAAATCTATGTAATCTTTTAATAGTTGTACAAAAGGGCTTCAACATGTAAGTTTATGAGTGCAATGTATTTTGACCATCGTCACAGCTTCCATCATTTTCCTCATCTCTCTCAACTCTATCCGCCAATTAGTTTTAGATTAAATCCTAAGTTTCTAACAATAAGCTTGCACAATCTATTTCACATCTCTCAAAACTAGGGTGGTAATTATAATGGTGATGGTGGTGATGATGGTGTTGATGATGAACAGATAACATGTATTGAGCTTCCACTAAGCCCTTTACTTGTATTTTCTCTTGTAATCTTTATGGCACCTCCTCTCTAATTTACATATCAGTCACACCTCACCCCTTCTATATCAGATTTTCAGAGTCCTTTCTCCACTGTGGGCCTTTACACCTGCCCTGGCCAGGGGTGCTCTGGCTCCAGCTCCTCTTGTATTTGGCTCATGTGTGGCTCTTAGGTGTCAACTCTAAAGTCACCTCTTCGGAAGGTTGTCCTTCACAACCAAATCTAAGATGTTCCCTGTAATTATGACATGCCCTCCTGCTAAAGTGTTCTTGCAGATAGAACTAACTGGTTCATATTCATTTACTTTTTCTGATGTTTGTCTATTTTATCACCCAAAACATGTCATCAACTTTGTGATAACAGCACCTTCAGCACTGTCATGTTAGCGACTCTATCACAGCCCCTGAAACAGGTGCTCAAGAGACATTTAGTGGCCGGGCGCGGTGGCGCGCGTCTGTAATCCCAGCTACTCGGAAGGCTGAGCCCGGAGGATCGCTTGAGTCCAGGAGTTCTGGGCTGCAGCGCGCTATGCCCATCTGGTGTCCACACTGTTTGGCATCAATATGGTGACCTCCAGGAGCGGGGGAACACCAGGTTGCCTAAGGAGGGGTGAACCGGCCCAGGTCGGAAACTGAGCAGGTCAAGAGACATTTAGTGGTGTGTGTGTGTGTGTGTGTGTGTGTGTGTGTGTGTGTGTGTGTGTGTGTGTGTGTGTTAGGAATATGTTGTAATAATGCTAAAAACCACATATATTTCCTTCCTTCAATCTTTCTTTCTTTCTTTCTTTCTTTCTTTCTTTCTTTCTTTCTTTCTTTCTTTCTTTCTTTCTTTCTTTCTTTCTTTCTTTCTTTCTCTCTTCTTTCTTTCTCTCTTTCTTTCTTTCAACAGTCCTGGGGCTTAGACTCCCGGCCTGAGCACTGTCCCTGGCTTCTTTTTGCTCAAGGCTAGCATTCTATCACTTGAGCCATAGCACCACTTTGGGCTTTTTCTGTTTGTGTGGTGCTGAGGAATAGAACCCAGCGCTTCATGCATGCAAGGCAAATATTCTGCCACTAAGCCATATTCCCAGCCCCTGCATTTCTTACAAGTAGTGACTTCTCCCTGTATTTGTATTTGTAACTTAAAAGACTGGGTTTTCAGGTAGGCCCTTGGTAAGTGTGCATTTGTTAGCTATGTGATCATAAGCAAAGCAGGTTCAAGTGAACTTCAGAAATGTATACCTGTGTTGTAGGTAGCTGGATGGTGAGGTGAGAACCAATCCACATTAGGGAAGAGGCTGTAGAAGGAAGATGTGACATGCTATCTAGGACTGCTGGGAAGGCTGACAATCCAGGTACTGGGATAATTTTCTCAGATTTTCTCAGGGAGTGGTTTGGTGGGGTTTGTTCTTGGGACAGATGGAGTGGTGGGAGATGAGGCTGAAGATTAAACTTAACCTAGAAATGGTACTGAAAGCCAGTGAGTATCATGCACACAGGAATAGATTTTTTTTTTGGGGGGGGGAGGGTCTTAGGGCTTAAACTCTGGGCCTGGGCGCTATCCCTGAGCTCTTTAGCTCAAGGCTAGCACTCTTTCACTTGAGCCACAGTGCCACCTCTAGTTTGCTGGTGGTTAATTGGAGATAAGGGTCTCATAGACTTTGCTGTCTGGGCTGGCTTTCAACTACGATTCTCAGATCTCAGCCTCCTGTGCAGCTAGGACAGGCATAGGCCACTGGCACCCAGCAGGCTAGAAACAATCATGAATGTGGGGCAGGACTTAGGTAATAATCATTGAATTAGTACCACATAGGAGAGGAGGCCTGCACCTAAGGCAGGAAGGAGACCTCCGCTAAGATGATGCATCAGAACAAAGAGTTATATACTGAGTTAATACTCTCTGTTCAGTAATATCAAGTATTTGAAATATGCACATTGACTTAAAAGAGGGGAGGATGTTGTCAAGGGGAGGGAGCGGTGTGTGGGGGTAAAATGCAGTCATGAAAGTCAATGCATATTCTACAAATTTAAGAAAATTTAGGGGAGGGGTAGGATTGAAGGGATAGGGAAAATGGTGAAAGGGGTGACATTGATTAAGATGCATTCATAAACTGCACTGTTGAATGGTAAGTTTTCTGTACAACTACTTAAAGATAATAGAAATGCACTTTAAAAATACAAGTTTCCAGTTAGTCATAGGATTAAGATGTAAAAGGAGCCTTACAACAGACCTATGCCTGTACACCTCTCTTTCCCCAATATGGCCTTGCATTTTGGACCAGGGTATCATTAAGCCTCTTGACTCTGTTGTATCTCTAGATATTTACTCCTGTTGGCTCCTCATCTCTGTTTCTCCCATCCCTGTTCCTTGAAATCCTACTTATTGTTCTTGGATGAGATATATAGTCACATTTAATGCCACCTATAACTTTGAACTTTGTTTAGATAAAATTAATTGCTCTGCTTGATTCCATATTCTAGATGTTTTCTGCATCTAGATGTATTATATAAATTACACCAAAACACAATCTTGTGGTGATTAATGGCATAGACTCTCTAAAGCCAGGCTGCCTAGGATAGTTTGTTACTAGCTATATGACTCTGGTAAGTCTTTTTTTTTTTTTTTTTTTTGCCAGTCCTGGGCTTTGGACTCAGCGTCTGAGCACTGTTCCTGGCTTCTTTTTGCTCAAGGCTAGCACTCTGCCACTTGAGCCACAGCACCACTTCTGGACGTTTTCTATATATGTGGTGCTGGGGAATCAAACCCACGGCTTCATGTATATGAGGCAAGCACTCTTGCCACTAGGCCATATTCTCAGCCCCCTCTGGTAAGTCTTGAAGTGCTCTGTGCTTTAAAGTCCTCACTAGTAAATTCAGATCATCATTATCATCATCTTCATCATCCCTGTAAATAGTACTGCCTTAGTCTGATCCAGTGGCTGTAACAAAATGCCATAAATAATAGTGCTGGGAAGTTCAAGATCAAGGTGCCAGTAGACGTAATGTGTGACAAAGGCCTGCTTTTTCATAGATAGCCATGTTTTCCCTATAACTCCATAGGGCAGAATGGGCAAAGAGATTTTTATTTCTGATCCTGGGGCTTGAACTTTGGGCCTGGGTGCTGAGCTTTTGTGTTCAAGGCTAGTGCTCTGTCATTTGAGCCACAGCTCTATTTTGGGCCTTTTATACTTAATTAGAGGTGAGAGTCTCATGAACTTTCCTGCCTAGACTGGTTTTGAACCAAGCTCCTCAGATCTCTGCCTCCTAAGTAGCTAAGATTACAGGCATGAGTTGCTGGCTGGCAAGGGTCTCTCTCTCTCTTTTTGTGCTTGTCATGGGGCTTGAACTTAGGACCTGAATGCTGTCCCTGTCTCAGTGCTAGCACTCTATCACTTCTGGCTTTTGGAGATAAGAATCTTATGGACTTTCCTGCCTGGGTAGGCTTGGAACTGAGGTCTTCATAGCTCAGTGTTCTGAGTAGCCAGGATTATAGGTGAGAGTCACCAGCACCCACCAAGGTTGTTTTAATAAGGCACTCATCTTGTTCCTGAGTCCTTATAGTTAGTCATCCCCCAAGGGCCCACCTCCTACCATCACTTATGGATTAGCATTACAGCAAGGGAATCTAGAGGAGATATATACATCAAGGATTTTGTCAAGGATTTCTGGCCTAGCCTAGTTCTTTACCACTGAATGTATAGAAAGCTATTTTGCCCATGTGCCTTTAGCCAGGAAAACTTGGGACAGTTAAACTCATTTTTCACATTGCCTTTTATGACAACTTGGAGAGGCACATTTACAGTTACAGAACATTAAAAAAAGTAAGTGTAAACTTCTGAAATTGCTGTGATTCAGGGAATGATAGGTGTTATTTTTTCACAAGTTTTATATAATGTGCTTACATGCTATAGAATAATCTGAACAAAAGTTGTAAATAAATCCAAAAATCACTTATCTTGAAGCTAAAACATGATGGTAGTGTTTGCCTATATTTCAAGTATTTCAAAATATATAGTATTTATAACTGTTTAAATGTGAGGCAGACCCTTAAGATATTTATGGGCCTCAGACCTTGTGACACAGGCGCTTAGCTGGGTTTAGGGCTCTCACTCAGAACCCCCAGCTCCTAAGCATGTGTATGAGGGAAAGGCAGGCGGGCAGGGAGGATCCATCTTCCCTCAAAATCATACTTCTTTTCCCTTTCCTGTAGGTGTTCACCCTGCCCTACCTGAAGTAGAGTTTAAGGAGCCATGATCTGGTACTAGGGTTTGAACTCTACTACTTGAGCCATTCTTTTATCCTCTAAAATCCCTGATCTACTGCAGGTCATACTACTACTGGCCCACAATGATCTGAAGCCCAATTCTAGTAAAATAAACCAATGTGCTGGTTTTCTCCTGTGTTTATTTATTTAGGCAGTACTGAAGTTTGAACTCAGGGCCTCATGCTTGATAGCCACATGCTGTGTAATTTACATATTATATTTTTATTATATTATTATATATTATATTTTACATATTCATATATGATATATTATGTATTTTATATGTTATACACAATATACATATTATATAAGATAGAATATATTATATATAGCATATATGATATATTAAACAATATAAAAATATTATATACTGTATTATGTATATTTTGTTATGTAACATAATATATTAATATATTATACATACAATATTATATATAATATATTATTTTATACACGCACACACATACATATTTGAGGTTTCTTTGGCCTGGGATGATGTCAGATGCTTTGTCTTCTCTCTGTAGATGCCTTCTTACTCTCATATCCTACTACTAACTTAACTATTTAATCTCTTCACTCCTGTGTCTGTTAAACGGCTCCAATTAATCCTCTGTAGGAATTGTATGTAGGCTATCCATTCCACTTCCCTATGACTTTCCCAAGAAGCATACAAGTTTTGCTATCTCTTCCCAACATTGTGAATGTTTTATTTTTTATTGAAAAGCTTCCTGGGCAACTGTTGTGACATTTCATGTGCTTTATGGTTGCTCAGACTCTTCTGAAAGCCTTTCTGCATGTAGGGAAATCTCCACATAAGGAGTCGTTTTTTTTTCTCAAGAACAGAAATCCCCTCTCCCAGTCTCCTCTGCAGCCAGAACATTGACACATGGCCTTTCCTCCTAGGAAGACAGATTCAAAGGAAAGCCAAACTGAACAGAATCCATTTTCTGGAGATGGAGTCAGAGTGCTTGGTGTCTGGAGAAGAACTGAGTCAATAGGAATTTGGGACATAAAGAAACCCCTAAGAGTAATTGTTCACATCTTCAGCATCCCCCAAATCACATGATACAGGGGAGAAGGCATCTCTCCATATTCTCCATCTTTCTCATGGTGGCTTGATGTCAGGGAGCGCCTTCTTCCTGTCTACACAAGACACATGCTCCCTCCCCTCAGAGCCCCTGGAGAGCTGAAGACAGGCACCAGCACTCATCTTCTGAATAAGTGTCCATATTTCGACAGGACTTCCCCCCAAAGTCCCTGTTGGAAAGGGATGGTGTCATTAGATATGGAAAAGGAAAAACACAGCCTTTTCAGGTTTTCGATGCAAAGGAAGCAGGCTGCACCTAGGAGAGAGAATGTGGCTAGGAAGCAGCCCTGGATTAAGGTAGGCCCATCTGTTCAGAGAAGGCTGGATAGAATGGCAAGGTGCCCCATCAGACATGACTAGAGAGTGGAGAGAAACAGCAGCTGGAGGTAGGTGAGGAGCTATCAGGAGCTAGAGGAGAGCAGAGAGAGGCACAGAAGCTGGGAAAAGAATGGTTTGGCTTTCAATGAAAACCAATTTCTCATTGATTCAGAAAATCAAGCCGTTTCCATCTCTTAGTCCTACTGGGGAACACAGTGAATAGGCAGTGGAAGACTCAGTTTTCCTGTCCACAGAGAGCTGATTGTTTAGTGGAGAAGGCCAGACACATGCCCCATGCCAGGAATGCCTGCTTGTGTTCAAGGAGTTCTGGCATAATAAATAAGAATTCAGAAGAAGGAGAGAGAGAAGTGGGAACTGAGATAGCTTTGTAGAAAAGGGAAAACTGGAGGCAAATCTCAAGGAATGAGCAGAATTCTGATCAAGTGGAATTCAGGTGTTCTGGGTGGAGGCACCCGGAGACAAGGTATGATGCAGTCAAGAGCCAGTAAGCAGTGATGTCTGCCCAGCTGAATAGAGTCCACAGGTGCTGGAGAACAGATCTGCAAGGAAGGAGGTAGGGAAAGGAGGAGAAGGTGCGCTAGTGTGAGCTTTGGATAATCCTGCCCCTACTGTCTTCATCTGCTAAACTGCCAGAGAAAGCATTGTAGTGCAGTTCATTGGTGAACTTTATATCATTCAGGTCCTTAAAAATAGCTACTCTTCCTTGGGCTGAGGTGGGTGGACACTATCCAGTGGATAATGTGTGCCTGCCAGTGTTTCTGAGCAAGAAAAGGAAATTCAAGACTAGCAAAGAGGGACTGTTGGAATGAGATTCAGGAGGACCATTGTCCCTGGTGGGCTGTGCTCAGGATCTGTGTGGGGCAAATGCCCAGAATGAGAAGCTTCTTAGGGATCTAGTGGACCCTGCTAGGAGCAACTTTCCCCAAAAGCTTTCCAGAGCCTCCAGGCAGATCTGTCTCCTCCCCTCCAGGCATGCAAGCAGGGCAGAATGTGTGGGATCAGAACAGAGACTCCACACCCCCGTCCCCATCAGTCATCCACTGATGAAGAGTGCCAGCCACTCTTCAATCCAGGTGAAATTTAATAGGTGTATTAAAAATGCATTCAGGCACAATAAAACCTAGTTTGAGGTTTAAAATATAGCTTGTCAGATGAGTATTTAGCGGTATCTTTTAATATGCATAAGTGCAAACCAGAATTTAATGTGTAGACTTAAGTATACATTAGCAATTTTGTAAGTGATCTTAAATTGCAGAGAACATGAGAAACTTGAGGGGAAAGTGGGAAACAAAATATCGTTAAACCTTGGAGAGTGCATTCTGTATTCTCCTAAATGAGACCTTAGATAGTTCCTAGGAGAATTTGTTATGGAGGTTTTAAGTTACTGATTTATTTTTGTTTTATACTGTGTGTGTGTGTATACTCGGACTTGAACTCAGGACTTTGGGCTCTTACTTGGCTTTTGTTCTCAAGACTTGAGATACACCACTTGAGCCATACCTCCATGTCCAATTTTTTTGCTGGTTTATTGAAGATAAGAATCTCACAGACTTTTCTTCCCAGGCTGATTTTGAACCGCAATTCTCAGATCTCAGCCTCTTGAATATCTAGGATTACAGGTGTGAGCCACTAGTGCCCAAAAGAAAGGCTGAACCCATGAAGGGGTTAACCCTCATTCAGTAGATAGTCCTCCATTTCTCCTCCCCTTAGATCTCCCAGCCAAACACCTGCTCCATACAGGTGCATTTGTGGCTTCTATCTCGCTTCCTATCTTGCTTTTTGTCTGTGCTTCCTCTAAGCTTGTTTCTCTGGACACTAGGTGGTGGCTGATGCTTTGGAAGAATTTGGAGATTGCAGCTCTGGGAGTGAGGATGATTGATTGTTGAAAGGAAGGAGCCACCAGGTAGAACTGAACTTTGTGGACTCAGATAAAGGGTTAGGAGGCCCAGCCCACCAAGACTTTCCTACAAGGACCTCTTTACCTTATTGTCTCATGGGCTCTTCATTAGTCTGGTGAAAATTTTAGTCTTATCTCTAAATAATGTTTTGTGTACAATGGAGCCATGCACAACTCACAAGGAAAGCCAATTATGTTGACATGCATATCATTAAAGTATTTGATGGTTAAGATATATATATATATATATATATGCTTCTTTATCAACATACTAAATATCAAGATCTAGCTATGGGTCTAATAATACTATACTTTAAAGTAGTGGATATGTTGAAAGGAAATAGCCTTTGTACAATTACTTAAAGTTCATTAAAAAATTAAAAAATAATAATGTAGTGAGAGTTGTAAAGTATATGTAAAGATATCTGTGCCACTATAATGTGATAGGAAAAGATCTGATTTCTATTAGTGGCAAGTTCACAGAAATTGCTGATAATCCTGTTGTTTTTGCCTATACTCATAATAAAGGGAATATGAATGAAAGTTAGTAACAACAAAAATTATTTATTTTTTTTTGCCATCCATAGTCATCCACAGACCCTGGTTAAGAAACTGTTTTGAGTTGGGTGTGGTGATTCATGCCTGTAATCTCAGCTCCTGAGAGTTAGAGATTGGGAGGATCACTAATTTAATGCCAGCTAGAGGAAAAGTTAGCAAGACTCTATCTCAAAAACAAAATAAAAGCAAATGAGCTGGTGGTGTAGCTTAAATTGTAGAGCAAATAGAGTACTCCAGATTCAATTCCTAACAACTCAAAAATAAAATCAAATTTTGCTCTGAGATTGACAGTTTCTAATCTACTTTTTCATTCATGACCGCTTTCAGGATCTGAGATGATCTCACTAGAAAAAGAGGTACTTATTTACACATATTATCTATCTATATCATAACGATACATGTCTCTCAATACCCTGACACCTATCCACAGAAGTTATTTTTGTTGTTGGTGGTGGTGGTTGTGAGGCTTGAACGCAGGCCATGGGTGCTGTCTCTGAGCTCTTTTGCACAAGGCTAGAGATCTACTACTTTGAGCCATAGCACCACTTCCAGTTTTTTGGTGGTTAATTGGAGATAAGTCTCATGGACTTTCTTGCTCAGGCTGGCTTTGAACCGCGATCCTCAGATCTCAGCATCCTGAGTAGCTAGGATTACAGGTATGAACCACCTGTAGCTGGCTGTGGACAGTTTGATCATAGTCATCATGTCTGAGAGACCTCTTATGGGTCAGGTGCCTGTGGCTTCACCTGTGGAAAGCAGCACCCCTTGACACAAGGCCTGCAAAAAAGTGACTGACTTTTCCAAGTAGGATTTGAGGATCTATTGTCTTCTTGTCCCCACAGCAAAAAAAGGTGTGAACACAGAGCAGGCTGAAGAGAAAAACAAAGCTCACTTTAAGAACCTTGCAAAGTGGTGATTAATGCTGATTTTCTCTTCAGATTGAACACATTTTAATGTTGCTGAAATTAGGGTCTAGTTCTCTATGGAGACCGTATCAATATGTCGGGTCAACCTTATACGATATGTTGGTTTTGTGATGGTGCAAAACCATATATATTCAATAAAAACTATACTCTGCATTCTCAATTGCAATTGTTTTGGAGTGCAGCCACTCACAGGGAGCCTCTCGCCGGCAGTGCTGGACAGGGCAGTGGCTACAGCTCCCAGTTAGCAACACAATGGAATTGCTGATACTTCCAGGGCCCAAGGTGTTATCATGCTTGGCAGGCTTGATGTATTAAATATATTTTGACTTGTGATATTTTGAGCTTATGATGGATTTATCAGAATGAAATGGCATCCTAGGTCAAGCAACACTGAAAACAATCCTTTCCCTCCCCCCAGAGGAGGGGGTGCTGGGGACTGGATGCTGGGTGCTGGGTGCTGAGGGCTCACGCCTGTAACCCCAGCTACTCAGAAGCCTGAGATCTGAGGATCATGATTTGAAGCCAGCCCAGGCAGGAACGTCAGTGAGAATCTTATCTCCTACTAACAATCAAAAAGCCAAGAGAGAGCATTAGGCCCCCTTACTGGCACGGGGGTGGGGGTGGGAAAGAAAGGGGGTAAATGGCCATTAAATTCATCAGTGTTGGTCAATGTTGCACCTTACAGAGGGTGAGTCTCTGAACTGAGTGTAAGTTTGACCTGACATATTGAGACGGTCTCCATAGAGGACCAGACCCTAATTTCAGCAACAGAGGGATGAGCTGTACTCTTTAAAGCTCCAGGACACAGTCCTGTACAAGAGCTCGTCAAGCCATTTCCCTTCCATCTCTGCAGTGCTAAAGCACACTTACTTTGTCTAAGTTGGCCCTTATTAGATAGCAGATCAGATTTTGGACACACTACTACATGCTGAGATAAAGTCCAATTCCATTAAGCAGGTGTTTATTGAGCAGTGGTCACGAGTCGAGCTGTCTTCAAGGACCTGTGAGCAGTAGATAACGAGCTAACACAGCCACCTGCTCTCCCAGAGCTTACGGTTAGATGTGAGCCTGGCATACACACTGGAACCAGTCCAGTGTTCCCTGAACCACTGCTCCAGGGCTCCCAGGCCGCGTGTTCACCCAAGTGCTGTAACTGAGTGGTCAAAAGCTCAGAGAGCCAAGCATGGGCTGGCTGGGAGGCAAGCCCCAGCAAGGACCCAGCAGTCCTTGTGCTGCTCCAGTGTGGAGGGAAGGCAGGGCCCCACAGCCCCACTTGTCCTTACACTGACAGGCTGTACTTCCTGTCCTGGTCACTGTCCAAGAGACACTGAAACCTGGCAGAGAAAACCATATGTTGAGCAGGCTCCTCCCAGGAACAACGCCTGCATATCTCCTTGGCCATCTTTAGATCACTTCCTGAAAATGCTGCCATCATCTGTCTAAAATCAGTCTCCTTGGTTAAACATTCTCATAGAACGTTTTTCCAGAGTATTCTTAACATAATTTGTAACTATATGCTATGTTTCTCTCCACTGGTCTCTGGAGCCTTGGTAGAACTGTGTTTTTTATACTTCTCTCTCTGTTCATAAAGCCCAATACATTGCCTGAATATATTAGGTGCTCAATAAACACAAGTGGACCAATTGAAGAGTTAAGAGCAGATTAGAAACCTTATGATTACTTTTTGATACTGCTGCTGCTCAGGTATGAACAAGGATGTAGTTGATAGGAAACACCTTTATTTCGATGGGGGAGAGGTAGTACTGTTGTTCGGACTTAGTTAGGATTTTGCTCTAGTAAGTACTCTACTACTCGTGCTATTCCCCAAGTCTCATTTTGCTTTTTAGTTACTTTTGAAGAAGGTCTCATTTCTTTCTTTTTCTTTCTCTTCATTTGTTTTCTTGAGGCTAGCCTCAGACTTAAATGATATCATGTCTTCCCATAGCTGACATTACAGATATATACCACTATACTTTCTTGTTGGTTGAGGTGGGGGTCCAGCTCACATTTTCCTTGGGCTAATCTTGAACTGTGTGATCTTTGTCTCACAAATAACTAGGATTATAGGCTTGAACCCAGCCAGGAAACACCTGGGTTTTGAACTCAGGGTCTTGTACTTTCTAAGTACTCTTAACACTATGCTACAACTCTAGCCCTGATTTTTGCTGGTTAATTTCAGAAAGGGTCTCACTTCTTACTAGAAGCTGAGTACATTCCACCTATGTTAGGCTTCATGGTAGCTAGCAGTTGAAAAGAGGGTATCTCAAACTTTTTACTGCCCAGGCTAACCTTGAACCATGATCCTAACAACCTCAGCCTTCCAAGAAGCTAGGAATACAGTACTGAATCACAAATGTGTGGCAAGAAACACTTCTTTTTTTTTGCCAGTCCTAGGCTTTGGACTCAGGGCCTGAGCACTGTCCCTGGCTTCTCTTTGCTCAAGGTTAACACTCTGCCACTTGAGCCACAGCGCCACTGCTGGCCATTTTCTATATATGTGGTACTGGGGAATCGAACCCAGGGCTTCATGTATACAAGTCAAGCACTCTTGCCACTAGGCCATATTCCCAGCCCAAGAAACACTTCTGTGTGTGTGTGTGTGTGTGTGTGTGTGTGTGTGTGTGTGTGTGTGTACTTGTCAGTATGGAGACTGAACTCAGGGCCTAGGCTCTACCCTTTAGCATTTTTTGCTCAAGCTGGTGCTTTACCAGTTAACCCACTGATCCACTTCTGGATTTTTGGTGGTTAAATAAGCGTCTCAAAGACTTTCCTGCCCAGGCTGGCTAGGAACTGTGATCCTCCAAGCTCAGCCTCCTGAGTAGCTAGGATACAGTGTGCACCACCAGCTCCTGGTTTTTTAGGAAACACCTTTTGATGTCAAAACTGTGCCAGAGCAAAAGGCACAGCTGGTAGATGAATCACTGGTGATTTTGAGGATTTGGGGTCTGAAAACTAAAGTAATTCAGCAGTGCTCTTTTTCAGTCTGGAATTTAAAAACCTTAGTGGACTATTGACGACCTATGGAATAAAGATGAAGTTCTCTGGCTCCCCTGCTCCATTCTAAGCATACTGACAGTTCTGATTTTAATGGGGCTCTGGGGAGCTGGGGTTTTAGTGTGGTCCTATTTCCCTAAGCATGCCTCCTGAAAGCCTGCAAAGAAAGAGTCAGAGGAGCATGAAGACAGGCAAGTTAATGATGTGCTAATTTCCACTGAAAAGGAAACTTAACATTTGCAACAGGAAGGAAGCTGTGAAAAAATTAAGGTTAAAGGATCTGCTGGTATTTTAGGCTGGAGAATGTGTCTTGGCTGTTGCAGTAGGGCTTGCAGAGGGTCTCCTGCTGTCCTGCAGCTCAGGTCTTACATTTCAAGAAGCCAGGGGGAGAGGGTGTGAAGATCTTGGTTGAAGTTTTTGTTACTGCTCTTTTGGATTTGTAGAAACAAAAATGGACATCTTCGAACTTCTTGTGCAAATGAGTAAGCTTACTTTTGCTGTGGAATGAAGTTGCTAATAATTTTTCAAAATCTTTATTTAAAAATTTGAGGATTGAGGTATGAAGCCAGCCCTGGCAGAAAAGTCTGAGATTCTGTGTGTGTGTTGCGGGGGGGGGGGGGGGGGGGGAGGGCGCACACACAAGTCCTGGGATTTGAATTCAGGGCATAGGCACTGCTGCTGAGCATTTTTGCTCAAGCCTAGCACTTTACCACTTGAGCCACAGCCTCACCTCTGGCTTTTTTGGTGCTTAATTGGAGATAAGAGTCTCACGTACTTTCCCACCAAGGCTGGGTTTGAACTGTGATCCTCAGATCTCAGCCTCCTGAGTAGCTAGGATTGTAGTCATGAGCAACAGGTACCTGACTTATTGGTGAGATTCTTATCCCTAATTAACCTGGTAAAAGCTGAAGTGGAGGCGTGGCTCAAGTGCTAGAGTAACAGTCTTCAATGTAAAAACCTTATGAGAAAGCAAGGTCCTGAGTTCAAGCCTTACAACCAGCACAAATAAATAATAAATAAATAAAATGAAACAGTATTAAAATACATGATGCCACTAGTAGTGAGAAAAAGACATTTTATCTCATTGATACAATAGTTTTCTTGGTGACACACAGTATACAGCTATGTGGGGAAACAGGTAGACTGGTTACTGATCCAAATACAGATGCATAGGGCTTGAAGCATCCTACTTTCCAAAGGGAAGTAGCCAAGTGGCATCCCCTCTCTGCGTGAAAAAGCTACATTTCCACAAGTCTTTTCATCATGCAGACTTCCGGGAGCTCACATTAGATTTTAACTTCCAGCTTGTAACCTGACTGCAGGAGGCCAATTTAGTATTTAAACTTTGTATTCAGCAAGGCTTGAGGTGAATTGATTGAATTTTCTTTTCACCAGCTTTTTGCTGGTTATTTTGGAGAAGGAGCCTCGAGGACTTTTCTGACTGGGTTGTCTTTGAACTGCAGTTCTCTAGATCTCAGCCTCTGAGCAGCTGGGATTACAGATGTACTAGCCTCAGTGTTCTGAGTCCTATCAACAAAACAAGTGAAAAGTAGTTTTTTATGTAGCATCCCTGTAGTAGGACATTGAAGGCCTCTTCACATTACAGACATACACAAATGATCACAAGTGTACACATGCACATGCACATACAGTTAGAGTAACTGCCCTGGCTCATCCAGGTCTTTTTTTCCCAACAGTAAAGAGCCAAGGCACAACACTTCTCTTACTCACAGCAAGAGATACAATCCTGGGAGAGGAGTGGAGTCTCAGCCTTCTCCTCTTCCTCTTCCTCCTCCTTCTTTTTGGTGATTTTGGGGCTTGAACTCAAGGCCTGGGCTCTGTCCCTGAGCCTCTTTGTGCTCAAGGCTAGTGCTCTGCCACTTAAACCACAGCTCCACTTACAGTTTTTCCTGAGGTGTTTTTTGGAGATAAGAGTCTCATGAGCTGGGTGCCAATGGCTCATGCCTGTAATCCTAGTTACTCAGGAGGCTGAGATCTGAAGATTGGGGTTTGAAGCCAGGCCGGACAGAAAAGTCCGTGAGACTTTTATCCCCTACTCAAAAAAGTCAGTTTAAGTGGTAAAGAATTCATCTTGAGTAAAAGAAGCTCAGGGACAGTGCCCAGGCCCAGCCAAAAAAAAAAAAAAAAAGCCTCACAGACTTTCCTGCCTGGGCTGGCTTCAGACCTTGATCCTCAGATCTCAGCCTCCTGAGGTGCTAGGATTCCAGGTGAGAGCCACCAGCACCAGGCTCAGCCTTATTTTCTAATCAGTGGAGTAACTATAACTGCTAAGAAGGCATGAAGTAAAAATGAACCAGGCTGGGTTTTCATGGCTGAAACAACTGTAACGGTGGCTGCTACTGTGTCAGCCATTTGTTTATGGTAGGCTGGAAGCCCTTGCATGGGCTGCCAGGCCTCTGAGGTTGTAAACTGGAGACTTTTGAGGTTTTCCAGATTCAAGGACCAAGAATCTTACAAAAATATCAGAGAGTGGGGGGAGAACTGAGGCTGCTAATTTTTTCAAAAGGCAATCAAAACAGGTTGAGCATGGTGCTTCACATCTGTAATTCAAGCTACTCGGGAGGTGGAGGCAGGAGGGGCATGCTTTCTGGCCAGTCTGAGCAAGGTAAGTGACCCTATATCAAACACAAAAGGATCATGTGCAGGACTTGTGTGGTAGAGCCTAGTAAGCATAAGGCCCTGGGTTGTTCAACCCGAGTATATTACAGTAAGGAAAAAAAAAAACCCAACCCTAAACCCCCCCAAAGACTAAACTATAACTGAGAGAAAAGATAAAGATCAAATACCCAAGCTATCATAAACATAACATTCATCAATATAAAAAGTGAACACGTTTAGCTTTGCATTGCTCGTAGGACTCTCATTCAGTAGAACCCTGTCACAGACCTGCCACCTCTGGTGGGTGAGGGGCATGAGTTTGGGTATTTGATCTGAGATCCAGGTGTCACATTTTAGGGCCTTTCTTACTTTGCAACATACAAAGCACATCCCTTAAGAATAGGATAGTAAAACCCAACATGGCTCCTGTCTGACACACTGTGGTATGTGGAGTCCCCCCATTTGTCCTGGGTATGAGCCTTGTCAGCTCCAAACAAGAGTCTTCCACAACCTATGCTCCCCATATTTCCTTCATCTTTTCTCATTCAGTTCTGCAAAGTGAATTGGCAAGTAAGAAGAAGCACAGGCCTAGGCCACTCAGTCATTCACTGTGTTGCTTGATTGTTTTTGCTTTTATGCTACTGGCACTGAGGTGTGAGCTCAGGGCTTTGTGCTTTTTTTTTTTTTTGCCAGTCCTGGGGCTTGAACTCAGGGCCTGAGCACTGCCCCTGGCTTCTTTTTGCTCAAGGCTAGCACTCTGCCACTTGAGCCACAGTGCTACTTCCAGCCTTTTCTATATAGGCGGTGTTGAGGAATCAAACCCAGGGCTTCATGTATACGAGATGGGCACTTTACCACTAGGCCATATTCCCAGCCCCTATTGTTTAAGTGTTTGCTCAAGGCTGACACTACCAATCTGAACCACAGCTCCACTTTGGGACTTTTTTTTTTTTTTTTGGCCAATCATGGGCCTTGGACTCAGGGCCTGAGCACTGTCCCTGGCTTCTTCCCGCTCAAGGCTAGCACTCTGCCACTTGAGCCACAGCGCCGCTTCTGGCCGTTTTCTGTATATGTGGTGCTGAGGAATCGAACCTAGGGCCTCGTGTATCCGAGGCAGGCACTCTTGCCACTAGGCTATATCCCCAGCCCACTTTTGGACTTTTGGTGGTCAGTTGGAGATAAGTGTGTCTTAGACTTTTCTGCCTAGGCTAGCTTTGAATCTCCAGGTCTCAGGCACCCAAGTAGCCAGGATTGTAGGCATAAACCATCTTTGTTAGCTTGGCTGTTCTTTCAATATTTAGAGTCTACTCTGTACCAAGTGCAGTGGAAGCGGTAAGGATATATAGAGGGCAGACTATATAGTTTCCTTAAAAAAATTTTTTTTTTTTTTTTGCCAGTTCTGGGGCTTGAAGTCAGGGCCTGAGCTTTGTTCTTTGCTTCTTTTTACTCAAGGCTAGTGCTCTACCACTTGAGCCACAGCGCCACTTCCAGCTTTTTCTGTTTATGTGGTGCTGAGGGCTTTGTGCATGCTAGGCAAGCCCTCTACCGCCAAGTCACATTCCCAGCCCATAGCTTTGTTTTTATGGAGAAGAAATAAATAAGCATATAAATATGTAACTACAAAATGTGATGAGAACAGTAACAAACAAACAAACAAAAAACCCACAAAAACCTGAAGAACTTATAGAGCACGTGAGAGTATAACAGATGGAGTGGTTAAGAAAACTTCCCAGAAAGTGACATTAAACCTAAGGCCTAAGGACTATAGAGAGGACAGTCTTTGAGCTTACCATCCTGAACCAGCTTTCCTTAGGTCTAGTGACAACACCGTAGTGAATGTCTTCAGGATTTTCAGCAAGGCATCCTGTTCTCCTCCAGGTAGCAGAGTGATTGTCACCAAGAGAGGCCAAACTGAGTTTCTTAGGATGGAATCTGGAAGTAGATGCATGGACCGAAGAAAATAAGTGGGTGGTTACAGTAGCAGAGCCTGAAAGTGACTGTTTGCCTCCCCTTAGATTCCTGAACCATCTTTTTCACTCAAGACTAGCATTCTACCAGTTGAGCTACAGCTCCATTTTTGGCTTTTTGGTTCATCAGAGATAGGAATCTCACAGACTTTTCTCCTGGGGCTGGCTTTGAACTGTGGTCCTCAGATTGCACCCTCCTGAGTAGCTAAGATTATAGGCATGAGCAACCTATCTTGCTTCTTAATCTTTCTGAAACTTATCTGGAGATATTGTGAACTGCCAACTTTTTTGTTTTCTATCATCCCCCATATTGCTTTCCATTGCTTGCAACCATAGAACTCTCGTGGGTTCTGGACAATAGAATTTAGTAGAGTATAGAGGTTTGCAGAACAGCACTTCCATAAAGACACAGTATATGCACAAGCATGAAGTACAGAGCTGGCTAGTTTGGAAATCATAAAGACATTCACCAGGGCAGAGTAGAACTAACCCCTTTGTGGGGCATGCTGCACGGAACTTGTGGGGGGCGGGCAGAGGCCATATTAAGAGTTTGCATTTGGGGCTGGCATGTGACCAGTGGCAGAGTGCCTGCCTAGCATATGTGAAGCCCTGGTTCAATTCCTCAGCACTACATATATAGAAAAAGCCAGAAGTGGAGCTGCGGTTCAAATGGTAGAGCAAACAGAAGCCAGGGACAGTGCTCAGGCCCTAGCCTGACTAGCCAGGACTAGCAAAAAAAAAAAGAGTTTGGATTTTATCCTAAATGCAAAGGAAAGTTGAAGGTATTCTTTGAGCATAGAAAGAATATTTTAAACACCAATCAAGTTCAAAGAGAAACCCCCCCAGCAGAACAGCTCAAGAATGGTACTGTTGAAAGAACTTAGAACTGGTCATCGCAGCCTCTGCTCTGGGTCAGCCTGGAAATTCACAAGCCTATTATCATGTCTTATAACTCGTTTCCTCCTCTGTAAAATGAGATGGTAGATTGGATGGTCTCGAATTTCCCTTCATTCTCTGATGTTCCATGATCGGTGATAAAACTTGGTCAATAATTGTGTGTGTGTGTGTGTGTGTGTGTGTGTGTGTGTGTGTACAAGCCAGTCCTGGAGCTTGAACTCAGGGCTTAGGCATTGTTCCTGAGAATTTTTGCTCAAGGCTAGTGCTCAGTCCTCCACTTTTGGCCTTTTTTGCTAATTAATGGGAGATAAGAATGTCTTGGACTTTCCTGCCCCAACTAGCTTTGAACCAAGACTCTTAGATCTCAGCTTCCTGAATGTCTAGTATTACAGGTCTGGGCCACTGGTGCCCAGTTAATCTTTTCATTTTATGCACTTATTATTGGCTCATGTCAGTTATGTAGGGGGCAGGATTTCATTATTACATTTCCACACATTTATGCTGCATTCCAATTTAACCTCCTTTATCACACTCCCTGTACCCTGAGTAGCATCCCCAACAGGTTTTCTCCTTCCATTTTCATAGTTGCAAATAGTCTATTTTATGCATGCATGTATGTATGTATGTATATATGTATGTATGTATGTCCTGGGGCTTGAACTCGGGGCCTCGGTGCTGTCCCTAAGCTCTTTTTCTCAAGGCTAGCACTCTATCACTTTGAATCACAACATCCCTCTGAGTTTTCTGGTGGTTAATTGGAGATAAGCATCTCATAGATTTTCCTGCTTGGGTGGGCTCATATCTCAGCCTTCTAACTAGTTACGATTACAGATGTGAGCCACTAGGATCCTGCCCTAATAGTCTATTTTAGTGGTTAATGATTGTAATGGCTGACAAGAGTTGGAAGCTCATATCTCTAATTCTAGCTACTCAGAAGGCTGAGATCTGAGGATCAAGGTTCAAAGCCAGCCAGCCCAGGCAGCCAAATCCAAGAGACTATCTCCAATGAACAAACAAAAAGCCAGAAGTGGGTGTGGCCCAAGTGGTAGAACACTGGCTGTGAACAAAAATGCTAAGCAAGAGCACAGGCCCTGAGTTCAAGACCTAGTACACACACACACACACACACACACACACACACGCATGCACACACACACAACCTGATAATCTTATCATTAAACTTAAGTGGCCGATATAACCATATTCAGCCTCTATGATACTTACATTGGCAAACCAATCAGCATTATAACTCTTGATAGTTTACCAGCTGGTTTTGGGCCATTGTCATATTGACTGCAAAGTATCTGAAACAGTATAAGGCTCACTAGCTGACTCAGTGCAGAATACTGCAAGAGGGAATTTATATAAAATCTGATGCTTGGCTAAACTTAGACATGGTGATAGAAGGCCTCATGATAGAAAATGCTGGCAAGAGTGTTGATTCTTGAGTGAATTTCATCAAGAACTTGTTTATGTGCAGTGTGTACATCAGTTATCTTGTGTGTAGCAAACCATCCCAATTCATAGTGATGTAAAATGACAATCATTTTATTTCTTGAAAACTAGAGTTGTTTTTGGCTGGCTAGCCTTGCCTGGGGCTCCCTTGTGCTGCTGAATTTAGTTAATGGCTGCTAGCTGGAAGGGCATGCCTTTCTCTCCTTGGGGTCTTTCATTTTTAAGGAGGTTGGACCAGATTTCCTCACTGTAGTCTCAAAGCAGTACTCCAAGACAGCAAGGAACAAGGCATACATGATCAGCTCTCAAATGTCATAATGTTCTCCTAGCAGCAAAGCAAGTGGCATCGTCAATGTAGAAGGAGCAGCTTGGGATATGTACTCCACTGGAAGCTATTAGGATAGCAGCATGTGAATGTTCCCTCTTAGACTGGCAATACAAGATACGTAACTCTAATTTGGAAATGCCAGCACTTTCACAAAGAAACAACATATAGGTCATTACCACATTAAGGGAATATTTGAAGTTACATTAAGAGATTGAATCTTGCTGGGTGCTGGTGGCTCATGCCTATAATCCTAGCAGCTCAGGAGGCTGAGATTTGAGGATTAAGGTTCAAAGCCAGCTGGGGTAGACAAACCTGAGAGACTCTTATCTCCAACTAACCAGCAAAAAGCCAGAAGTAGAGGTGTGGCTCAAGTATTAGAGTGCCTTCCTTGAGTAAAAAAGCTAAGCAAGAGTGTGAGAGGCCCTGAGTTCAAGCCCTAGTATTGACACAAACAAAAGGAGCCAAATCCTACATCAGTGGCTGTTTGCTTCACAAAATTATTCATTAATTTTAAACAGGGGCTTAAAATTTACAGTTATAACAAAGTGAAGCAATCCGCACAGCACTATCACTACCCCAATTCAGTCCTTGAGGCATACTAATTTCACATTTAGGTGCATGTCATTTTCTCCCTTCCTCTCCCTCATATAGCATTCACCTAGGTGTCTGCTTGTCAGTCATTACAACTTGAACTCCTGTAAGGACAAGAGCTTTTCCTCATGCATGACTGGCTCTCAACTTTGTAGCACCTAAACACTAAACAGATATTCCTTAATATACACCAAATCAATTAATCAGTAGTAGTGTTGGTTAATGTGTTCTCGGGTGTTCTTTAAAGACTGGGTTCCTGATACTCTTCATGCATGACTGGCTCTCAACTTTGTAGCACCTAAACACTAAACAGATATTCCTTAATATACACCAAATCAATTAATCAGTAGTAGTGTTGGTTAATGTGTTCTCGGGTGTTCTTTAAAGACTGGGTTCCTGATACTCTTCCACTGCAGTAAGATGTTCTCAGTGGTCCATGGTTGAAGGGCTGAGATGCTACCAATCTAGGACTCAGGCTGGGACTCCAGTTAGCCCCTCTGATGGCCTGGTGGGTACTAATGGGTAGTGGAGGTAAAGATTCCAGATTCTTGCTGTTGCCAACAAATGAAGGGGACACACACATGTGTGCATGTACATGCAGAAAAGTAAAATGGCAAAGCAAAAAGGGAGAGGAACAAGAGACAGAGAGACAGAGACAGAGAGACAGAGAGAGAGACAGAAAGAAACTGTCAAGAGAAATGATAGCCAGAGCTTTGTGGATCAGGAGCAAATACTTGGCTACGGATTTCAGTTTCCTAGGACTTGGGAAGTATGGGAGGAGGGAGGCGTTTAAAGTAATGATAGTGAGCTGATCTTAGAGATATGAGAAATCATAACTTGGCAAGGATTTGTGCATGTACAAGGTTACTGCCCTACGGTTGTGAGTACATTATGAGATGTAATGCATGTGCGTTAAGTAGGGCTTGTTACACAAAGTCAGGCTAAAGATGCCAAGGTTCCACTGCACAGGTGCTTCTGTTTGGTTAGAACTGGCTGAGAGAGAAAAGTCCTAGCCTCAATCTGACCATATATTATCCTCAAGGAGATATCCTCGGGAGGTGCTGGAAAGAGCTGGGACTCATGGGTGTCTCCTAGAGTGTGACTAGGACAGTGTTTCAGCCTTCTATCGCTAACCTGTCCCAACTATACTGCTGCTTCATGTGTGGATAAGGGAGAAGATTTTTGGAGGAGTGTTTGAGAAGGACAGGGAGAAGTCAGGAAGAGGCAGTACCCAGGAGGGCCTCCAAACTGATGGCCTCTGCTTTTGAAATCAGGAAACGAAGCACTTGCTCATTAAGAGGTTTGGGTGTAAAACCTACAGAAAAGTTGTTCTACAGCTTAAAAAAAAAAAATGTGGCTAGGCTCCAGTGCCTCATGCCTGTAATCCTAGCTACTCAGGAGGCTGAGATCTGAGGATTGAGGTTTGAAGTCAGCCTGGGCAGGAAAGTCCATGAGACTCTTGTCTCCAATTAATCACCAAAAAGGCTGGAAGTAGAGCTGTGGTTCAGGTGTGGTTCAAGTGTGGTTCAGGTAGAGTGCGAGTCTTGAGCAAATACTCAGGGACAGCCCTCAGGCCTCAAGTTCAAGCCCTAGAACCATCACAAAAATACCAACACCCACCCAAGGAACCAACCAGCCAACTGAAACCCCCAAGATGTGTCTCTGGGGTGGCTAGTGAGGAAGGCACAAGAGCAGCCTCGTTCCCTCGCTAGCTTTGGGGGGCAGGTGACAGTCCCACTGTATAAGGGTTTAAGATTGTTCCCAGGAGAAAAGGCAGCCTTATGTACGTGTAGATTCCTATCACCTGTTAGATCAGTAATAATGCAAATAACTAGCATTGTATGTCACCACAAACAGAAGGCTGCGCAAAGCTCTTTACAGTGCACGATCTGTTAATCCTAATAACCCTAGGAGGTAGGTTTTATTCTTAATTTACAGATGAGTTAATTGCGGCCCAAGGAGATTGGCTAGCTTTTAAATGGTCGATTAAAGAAACGTGTGCGTTCGTCTGAAATTCCGGAGTGACATCTAGTTGTGGGTGCTGCTTGGCTCTGGCGTTGGTGAGGCAGGAACTGCTGGGTGCCACGTGTTTATTCCAAACCTCGGGCCGCCCAGGTTGCCGAGAGAGGTTCGCAGGTCAGATCCGCGTCCCCTTGAGTCGCCCCAGCCTCGCTTGGGCCGGAGCCCCGAGTCCCGAGTGCCTGCGGGGCACCCTGCTCGGCGTGTGTGCAGCGGGGAGAGCGCCGTGCTGGGTACCGGGAGCCGGGGTGCCGGGGCTGGAGTGCCGGATGCCAGAGGGCCGGGGCCGGGGAGTTAGGGTTAGGGCGGATGCAGCTTCCCGGCGGCAGAGGGCGCCTGGCGCTGCGGTCCGGGCGCGCGGAGCCGCCCGCGCGGGCGCCGGGAGGAGGCGAGGCGAGCGAGGCGGCGAGGTACGGAGGCGAGCGGCGGCCCCTGCCACGTATCCCGGCGGCGGCGGCAGGTGGGCGGTGGGGCCCGGACGCTGCGGGGCCGGGACGCTGCGGAGCCGGGGCGCGGCGGGCGGGCGGGCGGGCGCGGAGCCCCGGGGCGCGGCGCCCACACCGACCCCGCGCGCTTCCCGCCACGCGGGCCCCGCCTCCAGCTCCGCGGCGGGCTGCGGGCCGAGGCGCCCAGGGTCCCGCGCGCTACTCGCGCCGGCGAGGTGGCCCTGGGCTCTGCCCGCCCGTCGGGCCGAGGACGCCGTGGCCCCGCAGCTCCGGGGCCCGGGCCGAGGCTGGTAAAAGTTGGGGCGGACTGGGTGGGCCGGGCGGGAAGTGCGGATGCGGCGCGGCGCGAGCGCCCGGCCTGGAGGACGGAGGGAGAGGGGCGCGCGCCGCTTCCCGCGCGGAGTGGGCCGGGGGCGCGCGGGGACCCTGCGGGCGGCCGCACCGAGGGAGGCCCCGGGTTCCGGGGGAAGCCGGGCGGCACCGTGCTCACCCGGTCCCCGGCTGGCGGGCGCTGGGGAGTGCGAGGCCCCGGGCCCGGGACACCGGTGGCGCCCGGGGAAGGAGCGGGGCGGTCCCGGGAGCGCGGTGCGGAGCCCCAGCTGCCGCCTGCCTGCAGGGCCCCGCACGCCGCCTCTGTCCGGTTCTCCTCGCACTGCGGGGCTTCGGTCCGTGGAAAGTTGCGGGAGGTCAGGGGTGTTGTCGAGGAGACGGGATCCGGCTGCGTCAAACCCTAACTATCCGGAAATCTTACCCCCTGGCACTCCTCTCCGGGTTCCGGCGCCGCCCGGGTTCCCCGGCTACGGGCCGCGGTCCTGGCAGCCCCGAGCGCAGGCCTGCCGGCCGCCGAGCCTGCGGCTGAGGCTGGGCCGCCTGGGTCTGATGGTTCCTTCAAGAAACAAGTGGCCCTGAAGCCGCCGGGGAGCCCATCGGAACCGCCCGCACGGTGCCCTGGAGATACGGAGGACCCGATGGCTGCTTTCTCTTCCTCTTAATTCCGAGTGAACTTTGTATTCTAGACACCGGTATGCCACGCCATTTCCAGTGGGGATCGTGGGCCTCCGGAGCCCTTGTTCCAGTCTAGTTGTGTTAGCAGAGGCGCAGGACCTTTGCTCCCTCATTGACCCTTCCAAGACATCCATTTTCTAATCTGTGAGATGGGATGCAAAAAGAGAGCCGGAAACAAAAGAGCTAGGTGACTCATGCCTGTCATCCCAGCGGTCATCTCCTGGGATTGAAATCTGAGGCTCCTGGTATGAAGCCAGCCCAGCCAGAAAAAAATCCCAAGACTCTTACCTCCAATTAGCCAGTAAAAAAGTGCAAGTGGAGGTGTGGCCCCAGACTTGAAGGGTGGCAAGAAGCTAAGCAAGAGCTCATGGCCCGAGTTAAAACAACAACATAACCCCACAGAAAACGAGTTAGATACTTTTGATGAAGCCTGTACTAGGTTTAGAAGGTGGAAAGACTTTCCTTACAAGGCTAGAGCATACATACAAAACAGACTTCATCTGGTTTTTATAAAGAAAACAGACAAGAAATAAGAAAGATTCAAAAAACAAAACATACAAATTGGTATTCGATTTATAATGTGAATGTTGTTCTCAGGCAGTTAATTGGTATCCTTGGCTGTCTGTCTTTGCTATAGAGCTGCTATCTGTGCTTAGAAAATATGTATATCACTTGGCCTTTTATTAATTGTTTGAGCCTCCTGTGAATGTCGGGTTGGTGCTTGTTAGGCCTCACCTGAAAAACAATCCCTGGGTCTCTTGTTTTGTTAACAGGCTGCTTCTGTCTGGCTCATGCTGGGGTCCTTGTACAATCACACCTCTGCCATCTTTTCTATTCTGGCTTGTGAAGTAGAGCTGAAGTGTAGTAAGTGAAGTAGCACATTAAAAACAGTGCCAATCAGCGTGTGCACAACCTCTTGCTGAACCATCTGCCAATGTCTGGATGCTAAGAACACCAGCACAGCATTGAAATGACTAGGGCCAAACTAGCCCCAGTGATTAAGCCTTGGTATTCTGTTATAAGCCAACACTTTTCTTCTGTTAACTTTCAAAATCCAGGTTGAGTTTGATTATATTATTTTCAGTATTTCTTTTTGGGTGGTGGTGGTGGTGCAGTCAGTTTTGGCAGCTACAGTAGTGGTTATCTCTGAGTTTGAAGTAAAATGATACTTTCACCAACAAATAAAGGCTTGACTAGCTAGACTGGGTCCTCAAAAATGTCTCTACTGGCTTGTGTATAAATAATACTCTGAGGATGACTGAACAGATAAAGACCATCCTAGTCCTTTCCATTGTTAGATACTGTGAGGCAGGAAAGACCATCGGTTCACAAGTAAGAGGACACAACTCTGTTACTGCAGGTTCGAGTTATTGGTGATCTTTGAATCCAAATGGATTTTTGTAGTGGTGAAAAAGGAATCCCTGGCTTTCCTATAGGGTTGTGATAATGAAATGAGACTATGAGAAGTCACATGTAAACGGTGAAGTGCTCTTTAACATAACTACCTACGGACACTGGAAACAGCATGTGAGTGGGAACAGACTAAGTCCAGAGTCTTGGGAGTCAGATGTAAATCCTGAGCACATTGCTTGTCCTCTCAGACCAATTTCTGCATGGGGGAAGTCAGGTCACGCTGGGCCTTATTTTACACGGGCTGTTTGCACCTGAGAATAGCAGTAGTGCTCAGAAAAGGTTAGCTGCCCTTTCCCTCCTTGTAAGCACTCCAGATAATGGCATTGATTAAGTCTTCCAGCAGGAATTGTCCTCTGGGGAAAAAAGGCTTTTAAAGTACATTTTTTGTTCTTATGAATAATTCTAGCTCCTCCTTCCCCCAGCATACACAATGTATATTCTGGGTCTGGGATAATCTAGTCCAAAAGGAAGGAACTGACCTATACCAGAAGCTAGGTACAACAGGTTTTTTTTTTGGTAAGAAGTTGAAGGTGGGTATAGCTACTATTTTTTTGCTCATTTTGTAGACTTGTCTCATTTATTTGTTGGACAGGGAACAGATAAGAATTTTGGGGTTTATAGCTGTGAGGAGGGGCTGGGAAAGCTGTGGTATGTGGCCGGAGGGGCCAAGGTATGGCCAGAAGGCTATGGAGAAGTTGAGTCTGGCTGACAGAACAAGCTGGAAAGTTTGGAGTAGAGAGAATCTGTTAGATACAGGATTTGACTAAATGTGGGTCTAATTTTCAGCTAGTCCTAGGAGGTTCTGTTGTGGGACTTTGAAGTTTTTGTGCTCTAGGCAGATTTTGACTGGTGTGGTAGCATCATAAATGAGTTTCCATAGAAAGTTGTTGCTGAAAAGGAAATTAAATTCCAAGAGGGTGTTTGTTGTGACTGGTGTCAGAACTTCTCTGAGAATTTTATTAAGATTCAGTCAGTCTGTAAAAGCTCTTCTTGGTTCCCTGAAGATATTAATTAAGAAATATATTTTTTTAAAAGAAGCATCTTGTTTGTGAGCCTTTGGGATGTCATCTTTCTAAATCCTTGAAACAAATGAAGTTCAAAACACCATAGAGATGTGTATTCCTAAAGCATTTCCTCTTGAGAGAAAATGTTTTCTTTTTCTCCTCTTCCTTCCCTCTTTTCATATGTTTTGACAATGAGTGGTTTTTGTTTCTCTCACGTTTTGACAGCCTAATTTTGATGTTTTTTAGTGCGTATATACACCTTTCCTCTCCAGTTGATTCTCATCTGTTTGTTGTGTGGAGGGGTATGGGAAGTGGCACGCCACCCCCGGCCAGGTTGGCCCGATCGCCATCACAGCTTGGGGTTAATCCTTGTATTGCAGATTTGAGATGTCGGTCATGTAGAGATGGTGCAGACCATGGCTGGCCTTAGAGATGGCAGTCACCTGTAGGGCATAAGCCTGGGCTTACGGTCTGCTGGTGGGGTTGCTGCACCCACTCTCATGTAGATGAGGCCTCTGGCCTGTAGCTTGGGAGTTTCATGGGGAAAGGTCAAGTCTGCATCCGAATCTAGAAAGATTTCCCAGTGGGCTCTGAGGAGTACAAAGCGTAGCAAGTGGAAATTAGGTATGGAGGAAGGGGTCTTGTGTAGTCCCCTTGGGGGAGGTGACAGTGGAGACAGTGGCAGTATGGGTGGAGGACAGAGCACATGTTGGAATCAGAAGGGCCCAGTCCTCTGGATTCTAGAGTTGAGAGAAGGTGGAATATATTCGAGCTCTTCTTCCCCTCATTCTTCCCATAGCAGCTCTGGTCTCTCAGGGTAGCAGATACTCCATGGAGACTGAGAGCAGTCTCTGTAGAAGCCAGAATAGACTCCTTTGCATCTTTACTGACAGCTAGAGACAGGAGTCTGAATCAACCCCATAGGGCCTTCTCTCTCTGTCTTATCATTTCTCTTTCCAGAATCATCTCAGGACATTTTAGAGAGATGTTGATTTGAGCATTAGAAACTTGAAGTGAATGAAAAGTGCCAAGGAAGGAAGCTATGAAGGAAGAAAGCTTACATTAGGTATGGTAAGTGCTCTAATATTTCTGGTTTCCTAGGATACCCACCACAGAGTTAGTCCCCATGCTGTCTCAGAGCTCAGTGGCCTCAGAGCTGCTCTGCCCCTGGTGGGGTCTCCTGGGAAAGGAGCACTGGTAGGTAAGCTCCTTCTGGTCTCTACGGGACCAGGCCAACCTGCTGGACCAAAGTCAGGACACGAGGAGATGGTTGGCTATTTCTGATGTCAGGACACACTGTGGCCACATCAGGAATGTTCTGGTCTTGTGTTATCTTCTGTAGTTTGTGCCAGATATTGGACTTCCTCTTTCTGGCTTGCATGATGTCCCTGCCCTTCAGCTGGTTGCTGCTTAGCTTGGCTGGGTTCTGACCTTGTCTGGGTTGTACTCTTCCTGAGGTGGCAGCTTTGTTACCTGTGTTGGGTGAATTGCTTCCTGGCATCACCAGGCACGGACTGTCTGTGGATGAGCCACACTGCATTCGCTCAGCTCATCTGCTTTTCATGTGTGGCAGGAACACTACCAGAGAGGGCACATGGGTTCATCAGTAAAGACTGTTCTCGCTTGCAAATATTAGCTGTCACGACTACCTCCTGAACGTCATGTCCTGAGCAAAGGCTCTTGGCTGTTTTTGTTCCACGTCATGTGTATGTATTTGGGAATGCATTTGTTTAGTTATTCCTGGGGAGGAAAAGTATATATTTATCAAATGTTTAAGTCTACAAAAGCCTCACTGCTCTGGCAAGCAGAAGGAATATATATTTAGCCAGGAAACCATTGATTTCTCTCTTCCCCACATTGTTGCCGTTTGGTTGGCAGGAGCATCTGATTTGTGTAGGGGCGCAGTTTAGATTTCAGCAGGGAGTGTGAGGAGCTTCCTGGGCTGTTTGCCGAAGTGGAGGGACTCCAGCGAGTGGGCTTTGGGCTGCCGGCAGCTCTCCTGGCCATGTGACCAGAGCCAGCACGCTGCTCAGAAGGCAGAGTTTGGCCTGGCTTTTCCTTGGCTTGCCTGGGAGAAGCTGTGTTGGTAACAGAGACCGTCCTCTGGTAGGAAAAGAGAATTCTCCTTTCTCCCTTTTCCCTTTTGTGCTGCTAGGGACCTGGCACTTGTGAGGTGAGTGTTTTGCCACTCAGTTACCTGTCCAGCCTAGGCATTCTCACTCAATCCCATTTGGGCTTTCTCTCATCCTGGGGGGGGAACGGGAGGATGGCCTCAGACCTTGTGAGCTCCTCCAGCACGTGTACTGGCATTTTCCTTGCATTCCACATCTCCTTCCCTCCCTAGCATTGGAAGCTTAGAAGTTGGGCTTGAGCCTTATCCTCGAGCCTCCATTTGGCCCTAGAGCAAGGAATGGAAACCTGTGTGTTGGCACAGTGGTTTGTTTTGGTTGTGGTTTTACAATCAGCTCAGTTGCTTTTCTCATAAATTACATAGAGAGTATGTAAGTATCTTGTGCACTCCAACAGTGTAGAAGAGTGAAGCAGACATGGGAAACTCTCTTCCTTTGGACCGCTCCGCCAGCCTTCCCTCCCTTCTGTGTGTTCAGGGGTCACTAGTTTTAACACTTGGATGCATATCTGGAAACTGTAGACAGGCTGTGCAAAAAGCCTTTTTAAAAGAGAGATTTTCTTTTTTGCCAGTCCTAGGGTTTGAACTCAGGACCTGGGCACTGTCCCTGAGCCTCTTGTGCTCAAAGCTAGCGCTCTACTGCTTGAGCCACAGTGAAACTTCTGGCTTTTTCAGAGTAGTTTATTGGAGAGAAGAATATCATGGACTTTCCTGCCCAGGTTGGCATTGAACCGCGATCCTCAGATCTCAGTCTCCTGAGTAGCTAGGACTATAGGTATAAGCTACTGGCTCCTCCCCGCTCTCACACCGGCCCCTTTCTCTGTTTTATACATGAACATATTTTTTTCATGAAATACATTTTCAAAATCTTTTCGTGCATGTGGCTTTTCATTTTTGTAGCTCTTTCTGTTTGTCTGTAAAATATGTTGTAAGTATATTGTAATTTATGAATTGGTTTCCTGTTGACTGTACTAATGCATAAAATTTTGATGTGATGCCTTCATGCATGCATGTCAGTGTGACTGGGTTCCCTAGGAGTAGAGTTAGCAGTCAGATGTTGCCTTCTTTTAAAATGTTGCAGCAGCGCCCATACTAGACCCTCCAGAGCTGGCTTTACTCCCAGTCATGGATGGGGCTGCCCTTTTCCTCACTGTCTGCCATTCTGCTTGTGACACAAATCGATGGTGTTATCAGGCATTTCTAATTACTCATGAAGCTATGGCCTTCATGGTCCAGCCTTTAGATGCTTGTGGTGAAATCTTAGGGTGTATTGGCATGGTGGAACTAGGCCTGCAGCCTGCTCCACTCTGCACAGTGGTGTGTACATTGAGTGTCCAGGGCCCACAGCCCATTCAGCTTTGCACAGTGGTGTGCACATTGAGTGTCCAGGGCCTGCTCTGCTCTGCACAGTGGTGTGCACATCGAGTGTCCAGGGCTGGCAGTGTGGCATTGGAAGGAAGGAGTGTTCCCCGTTGCACATTCTCCACTTCTCCATAGGCCCATAGGCTAGGGCAGTGGCAGGACACTCACGTTGGTGTAATGTGTCAGAGATTACACCGAACCCCAGCCTGCCGAACGAGGCCCATGGAAGTGGCTGCCAGTGTTAGTGTGGTCTGCACTGCCCAGGCAGGGTGGTCAGGAGAGCTGGGAGACACCAAGCGCTGGAGAGTGGATGCCATGGCTTCTGGAAAGCCTGTGGGATGCGGCAAAGTGTGGTTCCATGTGAGGCAAGTCTTAGCTGGCAGCTATGTGGCCAGACTCCCTTTTCCTGGCTCGCTGTGGGGATGTTTTGACAGGTTGCTGGCCCCTGGGGTGCTTTGGGGAGAAGCCCTGGCTCCTCAGCAGGTTGTCAGGGGACCTGCGCAGCAGGCTGGGCCCATAGTGCATGGAGCCTGTAGTTTGGCTCCTCCTGGTGCCAACCCCACTGGCTGAGGTCCTTCTGGGACACCGTGGGCTTCTGGGAAGCCTTAGCTCATTGGGTGATGGGCTCCTTCGCTTGCTGCCAGAGAAGAGAATGATAGGTAACTGGGGTCGGGACAGGACACCAGAGTCAGCTCATCTCAGAACCCGGCTCCCATCCAGCCCTCATGGCTGTCTGCCTGCGGATCTGGACCTCAGCATTCTCACCTGGAATTCAGGAATATTCAAGTCTACCTCACAAGGTGATAGGAGGGATTGAAAGAGTGATGTGTGTAGAGTTCTCAACGTACTGCCTCAGAAGTACTTGTCTCCAGTAGCTTCTGTCTGGGTCCTCTTTTCCTTAATACTCAGTTTTTAAAAATGAATGAATGTGCATTTGTTCAATATAAAAATAGTCTGAAAAAAAGTCTGGTAACATTATAGGCTGAGGTCAGAAGATCAGTGGTTGCCTAGAGACAGGTAAGTGCTGGAGTTCTAGGACTAAGAGAAGGGTGAAGAGCTGGACACTGGTGGTCACACCTGTAATCCTAGTTCCTCAGGAGGCTGGGGTATGATGAGCATGGTTCAAACTCATCCTAGGTAGCAAAGTAAGAGAATCTTATCCCCAGTTAGCCAGCAAAAATCTGGAAGTAGAGCTGTGGCTTAAGTGGTAGAGTGCCAGCCTTGAGTGAAAAAGCTAAGACATAATGCTCAAGCCCTGAGTTCAAGCCCCAGTACCAGCACACACCCCTGCCTCCCAACCCATGAGAGAGAGAGAGAGAATGAGAGAGAGAGAAGGGTAGAGGTGGTAGTAGTCATGAGGACAGTAAGTTTGCCTGTCTCCTTTTATGCCACCCATGGGTGCATGCCAACACCCTAGACGCAAAGGTCTTTTTCCATGTTTTCGGTTGGACTAAGTGCTGGGGGCTTAGTCCTACCTCCTGCTTCCTCTCTTTTGAGGTGGCTGACTGACACCCTAAATGGTGCAGCACCTGCCCCAAACCACACAGCTGGTAGGGCAGGAAGGCAGTGGGCCCGGGTGGCATCTTCTGGGAGCTGAGATTCTTTCCTTCTCCAGGTTGCCATGTATTGCTTGTTTCCCGGCACGGACAAAGAGAACTACAGAGTTTTAATGGTGTCTTTGTGATGCGAGGGGGCACTGAGGTGCAGAGGATAAAGTATATGTCTTTACAGGACCTGAAACTGCTGGGATTCAGACTTGGCCCCCCTCCCTCACGGTTCAGGCTCAAGCCGTTGTCCATGTGGGTTCCCTCTCCCGGTCCCTTGTATTTACATCACCGTGCTGGCCTTGTGTGTTTGTGTATAGTGGTGAGTTCACTGGGAGCCCTGCATTTATTTGTAATGGTTCACCCAAGCCAGATGTCTTAGGCCTGTAGGTTGAATGGGGGAAAAGCTGTAGCTAAGGCCTACAAAGGAGTCCAGGGTTCTGGGGTCCAAATGAGGAAAAAGAAATTTAGTTGTTGGGAGCTGAGGTGGTGGGTGGGTGGGCCTTGGAGGCACGGGCCTCTCAGGACCTGGCAGCCCTTGTGGGCTGCAGTCACAGATAGAGGCTTGTGATAGAAACCTAGATGATGTGTGAAAAAAATGAACCGTTCAAATGGGTGACAGTGCCCTGTGGAATGGGCAAGATTCCAGAGTGATATGTGATCCCTACCAAAGGGATTGTCCTAACTGGCAGTTAGCAGAGACTTTGCCCTGCCTTTGGAGGTCTGAGAAACTCACCAGAAGCAGCATAAATTAAAGCAAGCCTTGCTAACTCCCAGAGAGAGAAGGTCAACTTCGCTTTTAATCTACCTTGACCTTCATAGATAAAGATGTGGAGTCCCCCCGGGTGCAGTCCCTTGTTCATTTGTTGTTCTCATTGAGGGGAGGGGTGAGCTGGATCTGGCCTTTCTGTCTTACACACAGCCAGTGTGTTCTTAACTGCTGTAGCAGCTTTCCTGGGAACCGGCTGGCACACTCACACCACTTAGAAGGAACTGAATGTTGTTTATATAATGTTTATATCTTCTGTATCAGATAAAGGACCAATGTCTGGTTCAGTTCCCCACATGGCTCTTCTGTCTAGAATATTTGCCTCTCAGTTTGGCCCATTGCTAAGAGCCCTGCCTCCCTTCTAAGCGGATCTCTATTCACTTACAACTCACCCAACAAATAAGTACTAAGTACCCACTAGCTGCTGGCTACTGTTCTTGGTGTTGGAGATTTTACAAGAACAGAAGAAGTCCAAATCCTGCTGTTTGTGGGGCTTATTTTGTACTAAGGATGAGTATGGTACACAGTATTATGTTAATGCAACAAAATGCTGGACGCTGGGTGTTTTGGACAAGTTTATTCTACCCCAGTTCTGGAGGCTCTGAGAGAATGTGTTCTGCGACTCTCCTAGCTGCTCTGGTTCTGACAGGCCGTGGTTTTCTTGGCTTGTGGCTGCATAGCTCTAGTGTCTGTCTGTGTATTAGCCAGGGTTCTCCAGAGGCACAGAACTATTGGGAGATTAGTGCAGCAGTGTGAGCCCATTGTATCCAGCTCTCCTGAGAAGCACAACCACCTAGGGTGTGTGTTTGAAGGGATTTGTTATGGAATGTTGGCCTTGTGGTGATGGAGGTAAGTCCCAGAATCTGCAGTCAGTAAGATGCTAGTGGTAGTCGTTGCAATCCAAATCTGTAGGCCTGAGAACCAGGAGAGGTAAGAGTTTCAGTTCCACTTTGAAAGCTACAAGGCATGAGCCTGAAAGAGCTGATTTTTCAGTTTAGGTCAAAAGGCAGGAAAAGACCAGTGTAACAGCTCCTATAGTCAGCTTGACTGTTCTGTCTAGGTCTTCATTTGATTAATTTATCCTCCAGTGTAAGCCTGCACAATCTGCTTTACTCCATCTATCGATTCAGATTTTAATACTGTCTAGAAATGCCCTCCACAGAATGATGGTTGGCCAAATGTCTGGGCACCCTGGGGCTAGTCAGGTAGACATAGGAAGTTGTTCCTTTGATTCATCTTGCATTTAAACAATTATGTCTGTACATACCTCATTTCCATATAAGGCCTCATTCTGAATTCAAGGAAGACTGGGCATTGCTCAAGTGGTAGAGCACCTATGTAGCAAGCATGAGGTCCTGAGTTTAGTCCCCAGTAACACACACACACACACACACACACACACACACACACACACACACACACACACACATACACACACACACACACACAGGTTAGTACTGTATTGAACATTGATTCATCATTCTTCTTGCATCTCCATTATATTTCCTCTCCTAGATGGCTTTGTTAGGAGGCATCTCAAAACACCGCCCCCCCCCCATGTGGAGAAGACAGTAAACAAGACCAGGTGTCAGCAGTATGCCAGGCAATGGCATGTGTGCCCTTATACTACAGGAAGTGGTGGGCTCTTTCTCTGCCCAGGGCCTTTACTTACAATTCAGATGATCTACCCTCTGGCAGATTTAAAAATACCGAGGTCAGGGTGCACGCTCAGTTTGCTCAGCTTCCAGGATCTGTCTATGTGTAAAGTCAGTCACTAGCTTTGAAGAGTCAAGTCAGCTACCTTGATGAAAAGACAAAGCAGGGAAGAAAATCCAAAAGGACCAGTGGAGAGAGACAGCGAGTAGCTATGTGAACCTGGTACACCAGCCCAGAGCCCTCTCTGCCACTCAGTTTGTAACTGGCCTACAAAGTTCCAAGCTTTGTTCTGGCCATGGGAACACATCAGCTTGCAAGCTGAGCAGGAGTCATTGAAGAGGGGCTGCAGAGGAAGCTTGCCCTCAGGCTCCTGGCCTGAGGTCTGAGATTGTGTGGGTCCATTTGCCTGGCTACTGGGGAAACACTGACTTCAGATTCCTCAGCCTCTTGGCTGAAGGGAAATTATCTTATCTGGCGATGTGGAATTTCCTCTTAGAGCCTCCAGAGGAAAGGGCCGGGCTCTGTGTAATAGGGCTCCTGGGAAGTGGGCCACTGGTGGGCCTGCCAGCCCCACCTGAGAAGCACTGGAGGCAACCCTCTTGGGAAGGCTGTGAGGGATCTGTGCTACCACATCCCTTTAAGAGATAATTGTGTGTAAGCAGAGATGGGAATAGAAGCACCCTGTGCCAGGAGCAGCCACGCCTCTTGTATTTTGGGAGTTGCCTTTGAGGGACTCCTCGCTCATTCTCTTCCCAAGCAAAACAATCATACAGAATGAAGGTCTTAGAAACTGTTCCCAGTGAACATTTCAGCTGTGCTCTGAGAGCATGATTTCCTCCTGCGTTGCATTTGGGGCCTTTCTCCTGGCCTTTAAGGAGAGCTTCCTTAGAGAAACTTCTTTTTGAACTGCATGGCCTTTCTCTGCCAGGGCTGCCCAGCACCTCAGAACCTGTGGGCTCTGGCTTTGCTTCTGTGTTATAATTACAGTAGAGAGACTTGCCCTGGAGTGAGTGGCGGCTAGGCAAAGCTCCTAGTGTTCCCATGAAACACTCTCTTTGTGTTGTGCTCTGGGTATTGCTTTTGTCTCTGTTGCTGTGTCCCACACATTTGGTAAGTAAATACTTGTTGATGGACAGTCACCTTAGATGTAGGCCCTGACATCTTTTTTGGGCTGCCTGTGGTGATTTAGCCCAGAGCTCTGAGAGCGCAGCCTTCTGGGCTGTAGATTTGAGTCTGTCAGGTCCAGTTCTAGGCTCCTCCATCCCTGTGTGGACAGTCCATCCCTTGGACAGTCACTTGCCTCCGTGGAGCTCCCTTGTCTGACCTTTAACCTGAGATGGATGAAATGATGGGCTTGAGTGGTTCCCTTTTCTGGGAGCCTGTCTCCATCCCCTCTAGACAGCTCTTGACACTGCTCTACTTCTTTGGTTACTTGGGAACTATGTGAAAACAGGGTTTTTCTAGGAGGGGAAATGTGTATTCTTTGTCTCTCCATGTCCCTCTTCCTGGCTGGCTAGCTCTCCAGGCTTCCCACTTCCTGGATAAGTGATGGGGAGGAGAGCAGGTGCAGGGGATTCGGCCAAGGCTCTGCTCTGGCTCTGCAGGCAGGTGTCTCCAGCTGGCGTCTCCCTGTTTTTCTCTAGTGTCTCGCAACTTTGTCCTTGGTGGTGAACAAAGGCCCTGTTTATTGATGTAGTTGGGAGAATGATTTCTGGGTTACAAGTAATGCAGAGAATGGATTGTGACTACCAGATTTCATATATAGTGCACTGTAAATTTAAGACAAATCTTCCTGGGAAAAATATGAAACATTTATAGTGGTTATCTGTGGCATTTGGCATTGTAGATTTATTCCTTATATTTTTGCCATTTTCTACATATGCATGTGCTTATCTTTATAATAAAAACTATTATAGTAGAACCTAGCAAGTACAAAGCCCTGTATTCAAACCCACTACTATCCAAAGAAGAAACATTTCTTTTTCCTTTTTGTGTTAGTCCTGGGGCTTGAACTCAGGGCCTAAGGCTATCCCTGAGTTCTTTTGCTTGAGCCACAGCTCCACATCTAGCTTTTGGGTGGTTAATTGGAAGTAAGAGTCTTGTAGACTTTCCTGCCAAGGCTGACTTCGAACTGTGATCCTCATATCTTAGCTTCCTGAGGAGCTAGGATTATAGGCTTGTGCCACAGCCACCTGGCTAAGATACACTATTAATAACAATTAAAGCCAACTAGTAAATCAATGTAAAGAGCTACTTGTTAGGGTTTACCGTGTACCAAACAATATAATAACATGCCTTTTCAATATTTTAATCTTCATTGTGAAGATTATTTTTGTTGGGTTTTGGTGGCTCACACCTGTAGTACTAGCACTCAGGAAGCTGAGATCTACAAATCTTGGTTTGGAGCTGGCCTGGGTAGGAAAGTCCACGAAGCTCTTATTTCATGGACTTTTAATCAGCAAAAAGCCAGAAGTGGATCTGTGGCTCAAGTGGTAGAGCATCAGTTCGGCATAGAAAAGTCAAGCAATAGTATGAGTAGAATTTAAGCTCCAATATCAGCACGCACATGTGCGTGCACACACGTTCTCATACAAACACAAACACACATACACATAAGCACCCCAAAATTAAGATCACTGTTTTCTTTTTCAACATTTTTGGTGCTGGTTCTGGGACTTCAACTCAGAGCCTCCGCACTGTGTCTGAGCTTTTTTTGCTCATTGTGTGTGCTTTATCACTTGAGCTGCAGCTCTACTTCTGGATTTAAAAAAAAACCAAACTATTTGGAGATAAGAGTCTCATGGCCTTTTTTCCCCAGGCTGACTTTGAACCATGATCCTCAGCTCTCATTATCCTCTGAGTAGCTAAGATTACACGTGTGAGTTTCTGGTGCTCCGCCTGAAGATCATTTTAAAAAATATACATGGGGGCTGGGGAGATAGCCTAGTGGCAAGAGTGCCTGCCTCGGATACACGAGGCCCTAGGTTCGATTCCCCAGCACCACATATACAGAAAATGGCCAGAAGCGGCGCTGTGGCTCAAGTGGCGGAGTGCTAGCCTTGAGCGGGAAGAAGCCAGGGACAGTGCTCAGGCCCTGAGTCCAAGGCCCAGGACTGGCCAAAAAAAAAATAAAATAAAATAAAAAAAAATAAAAAATATACATGATATAACATTTACCTTTTTAACCATGTTTAAGTATACAGTTCTGCAGTGATAAGTACATTAGCTATGAGATTCTTTCACACCTATACATGAGGAGGCTGAAACTTAGGGAAATGAAGTACTTACCTAAGGACCTAGAGCTGGTAAGTTTTGGAGCTAGTATTTGAATGAAGGACCACAGCTACTCAGAAGGGCCTCGATTTTCTGGGACTGACTATAGAAAGCCATTTATTTTTATGTGTCTCTCCCTTGAAACTTTTAGGGATTGGATGTGCTTTTCAGAGACAGGATGATTGGCTCAGTGGGCTTCTGCCATCTTTGTGAAGAAGGCTGCAGCGTGGAGGATGCCAGGCACTGTCTGTTGGATGTGCCAAGCTGCAGGGTGGGGTAGAATGAGCAGAGGGCTGGTGCTTTTGCATTTCATCAGGTCTGGGCACTGCACTAGGGAATTCTGGAGAATGACCATTGAACTTGGAGGTAGGATAGGTCTGGGCTTCATTCATTTCATCATGAGGTAGACATGCTTTGGTCGCAGATTCCTCAGTCCTAAGTGGACAATAGAAGTCCCTATTCTGCCTGCTTCTAGGATGGTGGTGATGGTTCAGTGCCATCACGGGGACCAAGGTGGAAGGTCTCATTGATGGAGATTTTGTGCCTGTGGTCTTGAGAGGAAGGAGGTCTGAGGCTGACCCCAGAGACCTAAAGATGAGTTTGTGAAGAGCATGACCTTTGCTTTGCTTTGTTCCATCCATAGGCATGCTCCCCCACCATCTCTTAGCTGGTGGGGTGGTGACCTAATAGTGGGTGCAATGGGGTTTTACTGAAATTTGTTCTGATGAAGTTCTTTGAATTCACTCTTCACAAAACTCAGATTTCCCTGCTGAAGTGAACTATATAGTTCAGTTGTTTTTATAGCCCTGCAATAGGTGAATGTAGACAGCAACTCTCCCCGGTCTCATCTGCCTGCCTTCGTCTGTTCAGCTTGCTGCTTCTCCTCTACTCTGAGATCACAGGTACCTAAGTACCTGTGTGTCTGGTCCTGGGCTCTGTTCTTGGGGAAGGGCATTGGACCCATTCTATGGCTGACATTGCATGGAGCTTCAAAAATGAAGGCAGGGACACAGTCCTCAGACACCCCTTGTTTCATAGGGGAGACATGCAGTCAGGGCAGGGCCAGAGAGAGTTGCCATGAGATGAGAGCTGTTGCCCATGGTCCACGCAGATGGAAATATATTGCTGGGGAGAGTCGGGGATGAGTTGTTGGCACAACCTCTGTTGACTGTCGGCTTTTTAACAGCTGTCTAGATCAGCTGTTTCAAGCAAGGATTCTTGTCTTTCTATCATGAGATTGTGTTTTGAGTCATCACTGTTGCAGCGCATGCATGTCCAACAGGACAGCCAGGTTTGTGCAGGGCTCTGTGGAGCTCAGTGGCCCTGTCTAACTGTCTGCTTGTTTTTGGCTTTGCAGCTTGTGCTCGAAGGCTAAGCAGGTCATGGATATCTATTTTAAACTGCATATGCCGGGCTGCATGGACACTTAATTTCCAGATCAGACTCCACTGGCCTTGTCTGCCCAGGAGTTTGGTGGCTGGCACTCTGGTTGGTCATGGGGTGTACTTGTAAAGTGTGAAGAGTCTGGAAGTGAGAGACTCTAGTTCCACAGGCCCTGGGCAGGCAGTGGACAGGCCTCCAAGCCCTTCAGGAAGCTGGAGGAGAGGTGTCTCACCCTGCTGCTTTGCATTTTCTGAAAACTGTTCATTTCTACTAATTTAAAACCTTCTTCCCCCTCTTCCCCCCTCCTCCAATGACTCAAACTAAAGCTGTGTCTGGTGGCTCAAGCCTGTCATCCTAGCTACCCAGGAGGCTGAGATCTGAGGATCAGAGGCAGCCAGAGCAGAAAAGTCTGTGAGATTCTTATCTCCAATTAACCAGCAAAAGTCTGTAGGTAGAGCTGTGACTCAAATCACTCAAGTGCTGGCCTTGAGTGAAAAATACAAATGAGAGCTAAGGCCCTGAGTTTAAGCTCTAGTACCAGCACACACACACACATACACACACATACAAATGAAGTGAGTTTTACCCCACATTAGGTTGCTTCTGCTTTAAGTCAGTGATTGTTCCTAGTTGTTGATTTATTGTTTGCTGAACCTTTTATACAGATTATCCCATTTAATCTGTACCACCTGTTGGAAAATGATTAGTGTCTTCTACCACTTGACAGGGAAAAATAATGAGAGGCAAAGTGGAACAGCAACTTGCCCACAGACCCATGTGTGAGTAGCAGGGCCAAAGACTTGAACTCAGGTCCTTCTGACCAGAGATTGGGTTTTGGCCCCTGACCCTGGCCATGGAAGAGGTTTGAGGTAGGAGGGGGCTCAGCTGAGGCCCTGGCCTGTTCTGACTGTCCTTACAGGAGCGGCCCTGACCTGTTCTGACTGTCTTCACAGGAAAGGCCCTGACCTGTTCTGACTGTCCTCACAGGAGATGCTCTGACCTGTTCTGACTGTCCTCACGGGAGAGGCCCTGGCCTGTTCTGACTGTTCTCACGGGAGAGGCCCTGACCTGTTCTGACTGTCTTCACAGGAGAGGCTGGCTCTGGGCAGCAGAGGCCTGTTTGAACTCGGAGTACCATGTAGGCTGTCTCTCTGGAGATGGACCACAAAATTGTATTTTAACTCCTGTTGGATTTTCCCTGATTTCACTCTTTTTTTCTAGGTATCCTTGTCCAGGTCTGTGGGTGAGTGCAGTGAGGGGCGAAACCACCACCATGTAGGGGAAAGTGTCCATTAACCACTTGCCCATATCCCAACTGCCTACCCAAACCTTTCCCTCACCAGTTTCCAATAGTTCTGCAAGTTGGAGCAACAAATCCAGGTTAGTCCTTCTGTCCCGCTCTCCTTCCAGCTGCTATGGAGTGAGCCGACCTGGCAGGGCTCTTGCTACCCAGTGTTAGGGATAGTTGTTGGCATGTCCATCACCCAGTCAAGAGAGCCACCATGGTCTCCATGTCATAAGACAGAGGTTTTAAAGAGAAGTCTCAGACCTGATGCTTTTGGGTAGGCCATTTTCTTCTATGTTCTAGTCTCTTCTGAACATGCCCCCCAAATCCCTGAGAGGGTGTTTATTTGGAGTCAGTGGGTATCCTGTATATTCAAGAAGGCTCCTTGCTGTTGTGTGGGGCTTGCTGGCTCACCACAAGCTGCGCCCTCTGGAGCACCCATCCTGGACTTCCTCCCAGGCACTTCCTGGCTTTGTGAGTCTAGCCTACAAATTGCCCATGGTAATATCTAAAAGTGACTGTAGTAAGATATAGTTGAGACACTGGATGCAAGTCCTAGCACTCAGTTAATGGATTCGTAACCAGCATGATTCAGAAAACATTGTGCATCCCAGCTATGGAATCTGATGACTGAGCAAAGTTCTTCTTCCGAAGGGCACAGTGGTCCTGAGACACTGCAGGTCTGGTGCCCAGACAGGTGTGAAGGATGAGTGCAGAGGGCCCTTACTGCAGACGTCTGTCACAATTCAGACTGAGTTTGGTTCTTTTTGGTTAGTTGCTTCGGTTGCTGGGAACCAAAACCCCCATGAAGTCCATCTTAACCCTGTGGCTTCTCATCAGTGCCCAGGCTGGAGTTTCCAAAATTAGGAAATGGCAAGGCAGATTTAAAAAAAAACAACATGCTAGTTATACAGGGGGGATTTTACTGTGACATTTCCACACGTTTACAGTGTATTTTAATTACAGTGTATTTTAATTAATCTCACAAGAGAAACAGGTATTTTAAACATGCATATTGAATACCCTTTCTTTTGGCACACCTACTTTCACTTATGTAATTGTCCTGAGCTGACTTGGAAAGGCCTCTGGCCTCCTGAAAAGACCTACTCAAGTACCTCATCGATTTCTGCCTTTCATTTCATATTGCTTGGGAGAGACCTTTTCCCTGCCCACTGTTTCTCCTTTCTCATTACTTCATTTTTGTAAACTTGAGTCTAGACAATTTTAGGGCAAGTTTCAGAGGAGCCACAAAAGTGACTTGAGGGATTTTTTATCTTTGAGGATTCCAATTTTGTGTATATTTAGTGTGTGATCTTAGCAGTTCTCTTTACTTTGGGTCTCAGGACACTTGTAGCTTCAAGGATATAGGCTTAAAGGTATGACTGTTGCTGTGGGTATACATGCAGGAATTCTTCAGAGGTTGAGTCTTGGTGTGATGGTTTTGGTGTAGTGGTGGTGGCGGCTTCAAAAAACAGGTAAACTGTGGTTTTTAACACAAATAGAATTGCATATATGATTAAGGACTGGGCTTCTTAGGACCATGAGATGCTCTCTGACTCCTAGGCTTCTGTTATCCAACCTGGTTCAGTCAGTCAGTTACCTAGCCTGTCAGCAAAGCCCTGCCAACACTTGTGCCTGTATCATTTTACACATGTATGATTCATACTCTAATGTGCAACAACTGACAGATGTGAAGGATTTGGGTTCTTATAACATGGGAGAAGGAAGACTGCAGGGCAGATCACATGTTCATATACATGGCCATTTACTGTGCAGAGTTGACCCTTAGTCACTGGGGCTCCATGGGCCATAGCTTCTGAATGGTCCATCTCCCAGACACAAGACAGACTGTCTCATTCTTAAGGCATGAACAAGCCCCTCTATGAGAAGCATGGAGCCAGGAACCAGGTAGTGCCTTGGAATGAGCCAAATGTGGGGGCTGGTAGTATCCCCTGCTTAAGAGTCAAGATTTTCAGGAAGCTTCTGTCAATTTGTTGTTTGTTTTTATGGTGCTGGATGTGGAACCCAGGGCTCCCATCAAGCCAGGCAAACACTACTTTTAGAATGACTCCCAGCCCAGCAAAGAGTCAGCATCTGAATCCAGGGCCACATTGTAGTCTTATCCAATAAACTAATTATTCTGTCCTGAGAACCTATCCAGTGAGAAAAATTTAATCCAGCAGCCCTTACATAATACATAGGGACATTCTAGGGTAGGACACGTCACAGTCTCTATTCACAATAGCCACAGTTTTACTTTAATGGATTGAGCCCTTCACTGTGTGAGTGTGTATGTGTGTGTATGTATGTATGTGTGTTTGTGTGTGTCTATGTGTGTGTGTGTGCGCCAGTTCTGAGGCTTAAGGGCTTGGGTGCTGTCCATGAGTTTTTGTTTCATTTTTTAATCAAGGCTAGCACTAACACTTGAGCCACAACTGGCTTTTTTGGTGCTTGATTGGAGATTGAAGTTTCATGGACTTTCCTACCTGGACTGGCTTTGAACTTTGATTGGTAGATCTCAGCCTCCTGAATAGTTAGGATTCTAGGTCTGAGCCACCAATGCCTGGCTTTGACCCTTTATTTATTTTTTTGTCTTTTCTTTTTTGGTACTGGGGATTGAACCCAAGACGTTGCACTTGCTAGGCAAGTGCTTTTCCACTAAGCCCCTTTGACCCTTTTTTTAATAAACAAAAAAATTAGTGTATCACACACAATAAAACAATGTGTGTTCCAAGTCATAATGGGAATACATTTCTGACCATCAGTCATGGTCAAGATGTTCTAGAGAAAGAGAAATTGTAGATCAGCTCAGTACTAGTAAGATTGTGGATCTTTTGGTGGCATGAATCTAGTTTCTCTTTATTTTTTTGTTTCTCCTAGCCTTTGTCTAGTGCTGAGTTCCTAGTTGATTGGTTGGTCTGGCTTGGAGAAATGCTAATAATTTTGCCTTCAGACTGCAAGTACAGTGAAAACAATATTGTTCTTCCAAGCATATGGAAGGATGGCCTTTTTGCCTTATGGATGAAGAAAACAGAAGGGTGCTAGAGTACAGGAAATACTACCCCAAAATGTGTCTCTTTGGGCTTCATGCTTAGAGTACTCAAGTGGAGGGTGATGACTTTATCTGCCAGCTCACAGATCCAGAAGGAACTCAGTTGTCACAAGTCCCTTTCCCCAGAATCCCACCAACCAGGGCAGAATAAATCACCATCCTGGAGGGGCCAGAGCTCCACACCATGCTGGCTGGTTTTGTTTTAGACTATCCCTGAACTGGAGGGCCTGTTCATCCTTCTCAGAAGTCTTTTCTCTCCTGAGAGTGGCCCGCTTCTTCTGTTTTAGCCCCATAGAGAGGACTGGAAAGCTTCTAGATTTCATGAGTATTGGAACATTCCCTTTGCTTTCCTATGGCAGTCCTGCATGTGCAAATAACCTTGTAAGCCTGTTCTGTTCATTTGCAGGATTAACACTTTATTTTGTGGACTCAATTATTCAGCCCGTAGGGCTAAGGGGGTGGGGGTTAGACTCCCCTGTGGTGTGAAGAATGTGATTAAGAGCTGGGACTGAAGTCCAAGAAACCTGGATTTGAATTCATGTGTTCAGTCCTTAGTTGTGTGTGTGTGTGTGTCTTTAAGCTTAGAGTAAGAAAGGCTGCTACTTCAGAGGTATAGTGAGGGTTAGATGAGATGGTTCTAGTGAAATCCTTTAGCACAGGCTGGCATCTGAGAAGCACCAGTAGGCATTACCTATTGCTCTTGACTTTTTGATTTACAGAGATTTGGTACTCACATTGGGTTTCAGGGTACTTCCCTCTGCAGGAGCCCCTGTGTAGGGCTCCGGTCTTGGTATAGTTGTTGATCTTGAACTGAGCTCATAGCACCAATGTGTGGATTAGTTTTGTCAGGGAGTGGAAGTGTCACCACAGAGCAGATATGTACATGAACGAGACGTCTAGTTTTTAATGTAGAGGAGACAAAACATCGTTCATAAATAGTGAAGTGGGGCTGGTGCAGTGGAGTCTGAAACACAAATAGCATTTCTTGGAAAAGCCAGGTGTCTGTTCTTTTCTCAAAAAGCAAGTTTCCCCAAACTGAAGGCCACAGTATACAGACTCCAATCCAGTGATAGTTTCAGGAGAAGGTCTAAGATCTGGCAGATAGTAAGCTTGGAGGTTATTCGCCGGGCCTACAAGCACCAGCTGGTGCTCAGACCTGTTCGTGTGAGTCCTTGTCAGCAGTGACCACTGAAGGGCCATCAGAGATCCTTCCAAGTCCACCAGGATTGTCGTCGGCTCATTTTAGTATTAGGGTCTGTTCAGTGCTGTTGTCGAGCTTGGAAAGTCATGAGGTTCTTCTCTCCCCTATCTTCAAGTAATTTTATTGTTGATATGTGTAAATGCTGATTATCTCTAGTGGCAGACACTTCAATGATCTGAAAGACAGTTTCTGACTTACACCTTAGTTGAAAGTATGCTTTCTCCCTTGTTTGGAAGCAGCCAAGACTGTCAAGTAGAATAGTTAAGAGCCCCTCCCCTGCCTTTTTCTGGCCAGTCCTAGGGCTTGAACTCAGCCTGGGCACTGTCCCTGACCTTTTTTTGGCTTAAGGCCAATGCTCTACCACTTGAGCCACAGTGCCACTTCTGGCTTTTTTTGATAATTTATTGGAGATGAGAGTCTCCTGGACTTTCTTGCCTGGTCTGGCTTTGAACCATGGTCCTTAGCTCTCAGTCTCCTGAGTAGCTGAGATTATAGGTGTGAGCCACTAGCAACCAGGAAGAGCACATTTTTTAAAGCCACACTCAGGTTCCTAGCCTGTCTGTGCTTCCAACAGGCTGTGTGACTTTGGGCAAGAACCTTAATCTCTCTGTGTCCAATCAATAAAATGAACTTAAAAGGGTATCAACCACCTTAAACATTTTAAGAGGAGTAAACAGGGAAACAAATACAAAGCCATTCATATGGTGTCTGCTCATCAATGCTGCCACAAATAGATGCTGTTACCATCACATCATCTAGGTGACCAGAATTCTAGACCTGCCTTTGCTCTTGCTCAAGGTTGTCTTGGATATGTTGCTGACTAGTGTGAAGCTAGTATTCTTTTCTATGAAGCAAGGATGTTGTCCGGATGGCCCAGACACCTTAGCCAGAACCCTCTGCCATTTGTGGCATCTGGAGGCTGCGTGGTGTGGGATTGTCTGCAGGAGCGCGAGGCCTCCTCCTTTTGGTAAGCACCTGTAGTCACTGACCAAGGCTGACCTTAGTGAGCTTTGACTTCATATTCTTGTTGTCTTCCCTTGTTTTTAGTTCTTCCAGGACCCCACGTGTTTTTTGTCTGTTTTCATAGTGTGTTCATTCTGACTGACTGTTTTCCTGTTGTGCTGGAAGCAGTTAAGTGTAACTTATTGAGTAGAAAAGCTAGAAAAAGACATACGTAATCCCTAAACTCTGCAGCCAATACACCATACATGCTACCAGAAAGTTTAGGGAAGCTATGTGACTTTGGTTTTTATGTGTGATAAGAGAAGAATTCAAAAGATGTTTACATAGTAAAGATGATAGAAAAGCTTAATGGAAGAGAAAAATGGCAGAGAAGGAGAATATGTGGCATAGATTTGCTACAGTAAGACAGCATGAACACCCAAGTCAGCCTTTGACACTGTTTTCCTTATTACAGAACTTGGCCTTGGGTTAAACAGAGAGAATCTGAGGGCTTGAAGGTGGCTTTCTGATTGGTGAGTTTTCTTTCTGTTTCTCATAAGGTTGTGATGCTGAAGGTTTTCTGTCATGTCCTCCTTACTTCTTGATTCTTTTGTAGCCCCTGACCTCCATTTGGTGCGGAGGCAGGTTTGGGTCTATCAGCTTATCCTACCATCTGTAAATATTGTAATTCCCTGATTGGTTGATATTCTCCTAATTCATACCATCAGCTTGGCAGAGCCTCACCCCTGGGCACCATTACAAATAAGAGTGAGTTCCTCAACTTCGGTGTTGACTTTTCAATCTTGTCTGTCTGTCCTCTCCCCTGACCCCTCCTGAGGCTGGCTTAGAACAGTCATGCATGGAAGGGAGAGCAGCTTTCATGATCAATCAGCTTCCTTCTTACTTGGGCCTTTGGCTTTACCTTGAATCTTAACAAGCTACCCAGAGCCAATCTGAGTGTCATGTCATATTTTGTATGAGCCTCTGTTAGGCCCCACTGTTGTGTTGCAAAGAGCAAGGGTGTCATCTCTACTTGCCGTTGACGTTTCAGACTGACTCCTAACTCTCCTGGACAGGCACACACAAAAAATTAATTGAGTTATTTTCCACCTTCTTCCTGCCTAATTGAAGACCTGCCTAGAGAATGCTGCCAGCTCATCTGCCTCTTACTCGGCTAGCCAGCCGTCTCTGTCACGCCAGTGTCTTGCTTTATCAGAGGTGTCAGCCTTGTCATTTGTAGTTAGTTGACTGTGAGCTTCAGAGAATTAGTTTCTTCTTAATTTTAAGGCATGGATGCATCCTCTTCTATGGTCCCACTGCCCTAGTTATAGCCATCATTGGTGACATTAAGCCCCATGGAAGCTGTTGAAAGTTCCCATGCTGAGTGGCCATGTGCATGTCCCAGCGAGGCTGTCCTTGTATGTCCTTCCCTGGGCCTCAGTCTAAGCTTCTAGCCACTTATCCTGTCACCAGATGATGGCCAAGGTTCGCTCAGCTTCCTAGCTTCTACACAAAACCACAGATCCTTGAAATCCACATGAAAACCACTTCAAGGCGTCTCACCAAAAGGAGAGCTTTAGAAGATGAAATTAGTAAGGATTTATTTTAGTGTAACAGGATGAAGAAGGGAGAAATGGGAAAGAGAGAGAAACATCCTGTTTCCCATGTAGGAAATGGGAGTTAAAGACTCAAGATGGTGGTTCTTATGTATAGCTTTTATGTTTTCTGACAGCTCCTAATCTTTACACAATGGTTTGGGGAGGGTAAGATGGGTGGGAGATCAAAACACTGGTCACCTTCAGGACTCTTCCCCCCCGCCAGGCATGGTTTTTATTCTTTTTGTCTTTACCCCAGCATGAGAAATTTCCAGATTTTTATCATTTCAAAGGAGAAGAAATATTTAGATAGTTGTCTGGTATTTCCTAATCTTGTAACTTAAAAAAAGGAGTGTGGTGTGTGTGTGTGTGTGTGTGTGTGTGTGTGTGTGTGTGTGTGTGCAATCTGCTTTTTTTCAGACCAGATGGGGGCGTTCAGGGTGGTATGGTCGTAGACTGCTTTTTTCAGTTTACTTCCTGGTTTTAACTTCTGGGTCTGGCCATTCTGATTTTTGTTAAATGTAATGTAATTGTGCTGTCTCCTCATCTCTCTATCTGGTCTCAGTTCAAGTACTGATGGTAGTTAGACTGGTTAGAAACACAAGAGAGACATAAAGATTGCTTATGCTTGACATTAGAGACTTAAAATTTTCCAGTGAGAAAGATGGTTTTTCTAAAAATGATAAGGAGGGCAGGGTATCTAGTTTTCTCTGACCACAGAAAACTGTGCTTGTGTTCTGCCTTTGTTCTCCCTAGTGTGTTCTCTGGCTGGAAAGTCTCCCAGCCAGTCCTGTGGTTCCTAGTGGAGCTCTGGGTAGGTGTGGTTTTGTTGTTAAAAATACCCTGGGCCTACCACAACCCTCCTTCACCATGTAGTGGGATTTCCTGCCTTTCTTTGTTTTGGTAATGGTTGGGATCTGGACGATCCCTTTCTCCCCCCACGGGGAGAATGGTAACCACAAACTCTATGAAAGAGCACTCAGCCTGGCCCTCCGCCAGCGGAAGGCCAAAGGCGTGCTCACATGGGCAAGCGCTAAGTTGAGGAAGGGTTGCTGAGGCCTCCCCTCCCCCCAGTCCCCCCACATGTTACCAAGGGCGGAGGCGAAAAGGAAGGCATCAGGGACACGCTGCGGTGGTGGGAAGCGTCTCAAAGACTTTAATATGGAAGGGCACTTATATAGAAGTAATGGCGGGAAAGAAAGGGGGCTGGCCAAAGGGCCAGTCATAGGCTAGGGATCACGTTCATCAAGTGACCTCACGAAACTTCCCTTTGTGGGCGGGACAACCGCATCATGGTGGCACGCACGTGTTCACCTCCCAAGGGGTGGAGGCCAGAAGGTGGGAGGGACTTCCATTGTCCCAAGGCTGGTGGAAGGGCAGCCTTCCCCCAAGGCCATAATAATCCCCAACAGGTAATGGTATGGTTTTTTGTGTTTTTGTTTTTTTTTTCTTAAAAGAAGTTACTGTTTGCATTCTTTGTGCCCAGATTGAACATGTTGAAAAATGATGACAGGAAAGTATTTTTTTAAAAAGAACTATTTTGATTACATTTTAGTTTTGCATCTTGTTTTCAGTTTCCTTTGAAAAAAATTTTTTTTTTTTTGCAGTGCTACTTGAACTCAAGGCCTTGTACTTCTAGTTTGGCTTTCACTCAAGGCTAGCATCTACATCCAGTATTTTGCTGGATAATAGAAGATAAGAATCTCACAGATGAGTTATACCCAGGCTGGCTTTGAACTGCAGTCCTCAGAGCTCAGGTTCCTAAGTTGCTAGATTGCAGGTGTGAGCCACCAATGCCCAGCCCCTTTGGACTTTTTCTTGGTAGAATTTGAATATTTTAAAATATTTTAAATGGACATGATCACTCAACAAGGCTAGGCAGAATTATTGTATGATCCAGCAGTATCATTCTAGATCTGTACTCAAAAGAACTGAAACCAGAATGCAAATTCTTATAAAAGAATGTTCATAGCAGCACTGTTAATGAAAGCCAAAAGGTAGAACCACACAAGCACTGCATGGATAAAATACAGTATATCCACGCAATGGGATACTACTCAGCCGTAAACAGAAACAGAGCACAAACACATTCTACACTGTGATAAACTCTAAACACATTATGCTATAGGCAATAAAAAGCATTGTGGCCTTTAGTGAAATATCCAAAATAGGTTAGTACTTAGGAAGGAAAGGAAATGGATGATTGAGAGGTGCTCAGGGGAATAGTGGGTGGGGATTGCCTGCTTAGTGATTTGTGGGGGTGATGGTAATGTTTTGGAATGAAATAGAGGTGGTGGTTGCACAATATCTTGAATATCTAAATGTCACTGAATATGTTCCATGAATTTCACCTCAATAAAGAGAAATGTGAAGGTGCAGCCACGTGTGATCATGCTTTTTAAGGGAATTCTCTTTGATCAGGATGTTTAAGGGAATGTGATCGCAGGTGGTGGGGACTGTGACCCTGGCTTGAGGACCTGGGTGTGGCACGGCTCTGCTTCTCTTCCAGCCTGTTTCCTCTTTTGTAGAGGAGCTTTAAAGCAGGGCCGTTCCAGATTGCCACAAGATCAGGTGATGATGGACATAAAGGTCTGGGTGCACTGTCAGTGCTGAGTAAGCAATAACTGTACGTCAGCTCCATGGGAGGAGGAAAGGAAGCAGAACTGGAGAGAAGCAAATGCTTGGACTAGAGAAATAAACAGGCATTGATATCACATTTGGAGGTGTCCTTTAGACCTTTGGGAAGAGGATAAAGAAGCCCTCAGTTCCGTACACGTCACTGTGACGGTGCATGGCCTGTGAGAATGGACTTCTACCATTATATCCAAGAGATAGTTATAAAGCACCTAAAATTGTCCCTTGGAGAGTGCGCATGCTCTCTAAGTGATTATGTTTAAAGAAAAAGCAGCCAGTCACTTCTTAAAGACTCATGAAGGCAGCAAGGGTGAGGTCTCCTCTCACCCCACGCTGCCTGCTTCCCTCTGAGCACTCTCATCCCATTTCGTAGCTGGCTTTGTGAATCAGCACTGGGCATACATGGACAGTACCAGTGCCTCGCGTTAGCAGCACTGGGCATACACAGACAGATACCAGTGCCTCACGTTCACCCCGGGCTCTTGTAGGAAGTGAGCTACTGCCTCTACTTCTATGTTTCTGATTCCTGCTTTCTTCCTCATCACCTGGCTGGATTCCTGTGGATCCTGCAGCCTCCTGGACGCTGAGGGAAGTCAGGCCCCATGGCAGAGGAGGAAGGTGGCGACGCCGGGAGTGGGTAGAGAAAGGTGGCCATTTTTCTGTCTTTCTAGTCAGCACACAGTTGAGTAGGATGTCTGATTTTAGGATACCACTTAGATGTAAATGATTATGTTGAATTATCTTCTAATGGTTTGCACTAAGCATCTTGACTGCACAATTAGCACCTTATTATGTGCTGGGGAGCTTTTATTGTGAGTGCTTCACAATTTAGTGTCCACATTGCCTTGCCAGTGGCATAGAAATGAAAGAAGACCAGTGGATGGATGTGGGATCTTCCTGGGCTTAGCAGTTATGTATATGGTTTCACACCACTGCTCTGCCTCAGGCCCCTTCTTCCTCTCAGCACTGCACCCCTCACTCCCTTCTTCATGTCCAGGCTTGGGACCAACCAGGACTTGGCTTCTGGTCCCCCCTGGCTTTGTTTCCATATGTGAAAGGAGAAATTTATTATGGAGATGCACACATGTCAAGAAAACCCTGGGCTGTACACAGGGCTGTGAAGCGTGCTCTTCTCTGCCCCTTTCTTCAGACGCCAGTGCATGACACACCATGAGTAAAGCTCAGCACTTTCACCCTAGAACCCCCATTTCCTGGCCACTCTCAGTGAAGGTGTCTACCTCGTCTAAGTAGAGGTGTTTTATTTTCCTACAACCTGGAGTTGCTAAGTCCTTGGCAACACGAGCTGAGTGATTCACTGAAGTTGTCTAGCTCACATTCTTTACTCAGGTAATGGGAGTTCAGTTATGGCCATACATATATTGACCATCAGGTGAAATAATGCACACGAAAGCTGCGAAAGCTGGGGGACTGTAATTGGCTAAGGAGCTGCTGGAACTTCTGTGATTATTGCACTAACCACCAAGCACGAATGATTTGATTGTCCTAGGTATCATTGGCTTTCTTACTGCAAATTAAACATTATTTTTTTTTAATTTTCAAACTGATGTACAGAGAGGTTACAGTTTCATATGTTAGGCATTGGATACATTTCTTTTACTGTTTGTTACCTCCTCCCTCATTCCCCTACCCCCCTTCCCCCCTTCCCCCCCCCAAGAGTTGTTCAGTTCATTTACACCTACAGTTTTGCAAGTATTGCTTTTGTAGTCGTTTGTCTTTTTTACCCTGTGTCTCTCGATTTTAGTATTCCCTTTCAGTTTCCTAGTTCTAATACCAGTATACACTGTTTCCAATGAAATTAAACATTCTTTTAGAAACAAATGGTGCTGTTAGCTTGTTCATTTTTTTTAAATCATAGAGTTGCTTGACCTGACTTACATATTTATAGGAAATGACTAAGTGGCTCTTGATAAAATTATGGCCTTTCCAAGCTAAAAAAAAAAAATGTGTGTGTGTGTGTGTGTTGTTCTTTCTCTGAGCTGATTCTTAATGATGTCCTGGGAAGCAGAGTGTAGCTCCAAGTCAGATGGGTTGTTCTTTTTTTTTTGGCCAGTCCTGGGCCTTGGACTCAGGGCCTGAGCACTGTCCCTGGCTTCTTCCCGCTCAAGGCTAGCACTCCGCCACTTGAGCCACAGCGCCGCTTCTGGCCGTTTTCTGTATATGTGGTGCTGGGGAATCGAACCTAGGGCCTCGTGTATCCGAGGCAGGCACTCTTGCCACTAGGCTATATCCCCAGCCCCAGATGGGTTGTTCTTTATGTCCCTGTGACAGGATAATGGTGCTAAAATTTTAGGGTAATTGCACATTTGTTTGGTTTTGAGTCAAGTGGGTTTGTGTGTGAGTGCCTGTGTCGCCAGTTCCCGAGCTGTGTCATCTTCCAGAGTTTCATCTTGTCACCTGCAAAAGGGATGAGCTTGCAGGAGATGAGATAAAGTCCTTAGCCATGTGTGTGCTTTGGAGTAGGTGTTGTATACATGTAACCATCACTAGAAAAAAAATGAAGGTTTCAGAAGCAATGACAGCTGAAAGGTATGAGGAACCTAGTGTGAGACACATACTTACTCCTCCAAGCTCAAAGAAGTATAGCAAAGCCTTTCAAGATGGAGTGTCTGATGGGCAAGCTGACTTATTTCTAGCATATACAGAGGTTTCTTCCTCAATTCCTCAATGGTTTGAGTACTATTGGGTATACAGTTTTTCCTGGAGTTCGCCTGAGTTACCCCTTCCATCTTTCCCCTCATCTCTCCCAGTCCCACCCATCCCTTCAAGTTATGTCCCATCATCACACATGCACATTCCAGTTGAACATTTTCTCTGTGGACTCATCTGTGCTGTGACCACTGAATTATTGAATGTTGTTGACTCTTGGCTCTCTAGACAATCAGAACTCCCTGTCAGGTTCTGTCTCCCACCCCACCCCACTTGTTTTCTTTATTTTACTTTTCTCCACTGGGAATGGCTCTTCTGGGACTTTTGTCCTGTTGAGACATAGCACATGTTCATTGAGCGTTTACCTCAGGCAGCGTGCTTGGGAGGCTGGGAGAGGGGAGTCCCTGCCCCAAAGCAGCTGGGTTAGTGGAGAAGACGGATGGGTAAATGGACTCTCTAATTAAATGTGATTAGTGCTTTGTATGGGAAGACATTTGGTGGGAGCCCCAGTCCCTAAGTCCTTCGCCAGATACTCGCTGCTGTATTTAGTCGCAGTGAGTGTGTACCTACCACACCCAGCCTGGACAGATCCATTCTTTATTCAAAAGTACACTTGTGCTGTGAGGCCTCTGTGTGGTTCTCTGAGAAAGGGTAGACATGAAGTTTCCTCTCATTACCTGTGTCCAATCTTCCAGGTCTCCATTGAAAGTCTGGCTTTTCTTTTCTTCCACAGATTAAAATATCTTACTGTAACCATTTTATGAGTCCAAGTCAGAAGAACATATACTTCTCCAAATATGTTACCAGAAAGTTTAGGGCAGCTAAGCAATCTCAGTTCTTGCATCTTTCAAGATAAAAGTTCAGGCAAAATGTGAACATAAGTAAAGGTAGTAGAAATGTTTATTAGAAAGGAATATAATAGCAAAAGACCATGTGGCATAGACACACTGCAGGAAAGACACCACTTCAGCCCTCTGGGCAGTCCTGAGCTTGTCTTTGTAGTGCTTGGCCTTAGCGTAAATAGTGAGACTTTGATGGGCTTCTGGTAGGTGAGTCTCCTCTCTGTCCTATAAGATTGAGACACCAAGGATTTACTGTCCGCACTTCTTTTGCTCTTCTTGCTTTATCATTGAGTTGTAGCCTCCTGCCCTATTTCCTTAGTAGGCAGCTTTTGGTTTATCAGATTTTCCCATCATAGGCCGTAGTTCCTTGCTTGCTTGTTTGCTCCCTTCCTTCCTCTCCCTTCATCTTTTCCTGCCTCCTTGCCTCCTTCCCTCCCTCCCTCCCTCCCTCCCTCCCTCCCTCCCTCCCTCCATTCCTTCCTCCCTCCTTCCCTCCTTTCCTTCTTCCCTCTGTCCCTTCCTTCCTAACTGGTAGGTATCACTACCAAGAATCCTTGTCTCAAAAATAGGATTGCTACCAACCTAGGGGCTTGAGAGTATATTTGACATCCCTCCCTTCTCCAGTCCTGTACAAGTCTTCACCAAGTTCCATTAGCTCTGTTGCCCTCACTTTTTATGCCCAGTTGCCACCACCTGAGATTAAGCCCTCATCTCCCACTGTGGATCATGACCCTTGTCACTGGATGCTGAGATGACAGTAGAGGAACTTGTCCAGCACTTCACGATTAGGGAGAGAAGCCAGGTGCGAGTGGGTCATGCTCATAATCCCCTCAAATCCTACCTGTGGGAGAGGCTGAGGTCAGGAAGATCACAGTTACAGACCAGCATGTAAATGTGAGAGCCCTTCTTCAACCAATGGTTGGGCATGGCGCTGATGGGCATGGTGCTGATTCATCCAGTTGCTGTGAAGTGTTAAGAGGAGGGTCTCTGAATAGGTTGGTCCAAACACAAAATGAGACTCTAGAATATAATCAGAGGAAAAAAGGGTTGGAGGCATGTCTCAAGTGGCTCTTGCCAGTTGAAGAAGTGAAGTCTGGAGTTCAAATCCTAATGCCACCAATAATTATGGAAAGATAAAGAAGTAGAATGGAAAACATTAGAGCATACTTTGTATAGTAAGGTTGAATTCTATTTTGTGAGACTTGTATTTGCATATAACAATAGTTGAAAAAAAGTTGTCTTTATATATACTATCTTATGTATCCTCACACAAACTTACATAGTAGTTACATTATCATTGTTACTATTCTACAGGTATTAAAAAGCTGGTCTACCTGGGGCTGGCAATGTGGCCTAGTGATAGAGTGCTTGCCTTTAATGCATGAAGCCCTGGTTCAATTCCTCAGCACCACACTTACAGAAAAAGCTGGAAGTGGCGCTGTGGCTCAAATGGCAGAGTGCTAGCCTTGAGCAAAAAGAAGCCAGGGACAGTGCTCAGGCCCTGAGTTCAAGCCCCAGGACTTGCTAGTCTAGGGTCATTGGGATGCTGGTCCAGGCTGCTGGCCTGCCTCTCACAGATGGTATCTATGCACATATGTGTGTGTGTGTTCACATAATCATGTGTGTGCACCTGTGTGTGTCTGTACATGGACTGGGTTGTAATGTAAGTTTTCTTACAGGCCGTGGTCAAAAGTCTGGAAAGGTGCTTGACAGACCTCTTCATCCATACTTTATGCCCCCAGCCTCCACACTGAGCCACAGTGATCTTTAAAAATCTAACTCCAATGCCTTCCCCTTCCTTCAGTGGTATTTCTGAAGACGGTGTAGGCGTGGAGGTGTGTGACACCTGTGCGGTCACAGTCTGTGTGTAGCATGCCTCCTGCCTGCATCTCGGCCCTTCTCTGCTGCCTGCTATCTTCTTCCCCATTCGCCTTTTAGCTCCTAGATATGCTAAGCTCCCAGGGGGACCTCTGGCCTTGCCAGGCTCCTGTGACCTTCCAGACTTGGGGCTCTTTGTGACCTGCCTCCACTCAACACAGCCACAGAGAAAGGTTCCTCCTGGCCCCATGTCTAACTGAGGGCAAGGCACCAGGTTGGCAAGCTTCCCCAGCCCTCAGGGCAGCACTGGGCAGTAAGGGTAAGGATAAGGGTAAGGTGGTAGAAAAGGAAAAGCCTTCATGTTGGCCTTAGTAACTATACTTGTTGAAATGTCATTTATACTTCTTTCTGTGTGACCATCCTTGGGAGTGTTACTTTACTTGGCCATGTTTGTTTCTGTGAGTGGGTTGAAATCATTTTAGTGAGGTTTTTTTTCTTTTTCCCCCTTTGTTTTAAACCATTTAACCTAGTGGACTCTCAACATATGGCTGTAACAGCTCCTAGCCTACATCTGTTAGGCAAGAACTTGTGGACCTCAGATCAAGAGAACCATTGAATCACGGGACAGCTTCCTGGTCCATAAGCCTGGGGTGGAAACAGCACCCTAGCCCACACTGGGCAGGTCACACTGGTGGGAAAGGAAATTGTGTGTGAAGGTACCTGGCACATCAGTGTTGCCTGTTGAGGAAGGTGGTTGGTTTTTTAATCTTTTCTTTCTTGGGTCCATCACAGTGTGCCTTTGTGATACTTGCTGCTTGGCACAAGGGCGGGGGTGGGGGTGGGGGATGCACTCAGGCTTCAGTCACCTTTGTCAAAGGTGGCTCTCAACACTGAGTGGATAGCCTTCGGTGAGAATGTTAAAAGAAGCGAGTACATGCACTGGACTCATACAGTGCTTTGTTGAATGGCAACTCCTTTGTACAGCTACCTAAAGATAATAAAATATACATAAATAAATACCTGTTTTTAACAGATACATACACATATAAATTGGTATGTATACATGCATGATTACATTTACACATTCCAGAGAAAGAGGTGGTTCTGACAATGTGTGTTCTAGGCTGTGAGAACATAAAGCAAATACAGGAAGGAAAAGAACCCTGTAGGAATGGATGTGATGCACATACCTATAGTCCCAGAATTCAGAAAGAGGCAGGAAGGCTGTGTGTTGCAAGTTAGCCTGGATTACATAGTGAGACTTCATCTCTAAATAAATATATAGACAGACAGATAGAGTCCAGTGTGTACAGATGAACGATGTACAGTGTAGTCTTACGCAGTGACTTTCTCAGTGTGGTCACAACCCTTCCTGGGATTCTCAGATGTGCTGACTGGTGTGCTGACAGTGCAGAGGCAAACTGGGGAGGCAGAACTGGGGGCACCCTTGCACAAATCACAAAGCTGCATAAAACATCTGTTTTTTCTTTCTTTGTTTTTGCCAGTCTTGGTGCTTGAACTCAGGGCCTGGGCACTGTCCCTGAGCTTCTTTTGCTCAAGGCTAGTACTCTACCACTTGAGCCACAGCACCACTTCCAGCTTTTTCTCTTTATGTGGTACTGAGGAATCAAGCCTAGGGATTCATGTATGCTAGACAAGCACTTCACCACTGAGCCACATTCGCAGCCATTGTTTTTTGTTTTGTATAATGTACACTGTAAATTGTTAATGGGGATGGGAGGTTATAGAGTGTAGAATATCTCAAGTTGAAATTTGTTCATAACATAGATCCTTAGAATTTCCTTGGAGAAATAATCTTGTGGCTTGGCTTTTTTATTTTAACAGATGAGGAAATTGACTATCCATGTTTCTTGCCTCCAGTTTAGAGTTCACATATTTGATGAGTACCTCTTCCTTAGGGGAAATGCTAATGCACTCTTTCTATGAAGTGGATGGCTAAGTGGGAGATACAAACTCCCATTACCTAGTCGCCAATTTTGCAAATGTTATGACATGGATTGTAGGAAGGTTTACAGTGCTGAATTATTTCTCGGTTGACCCATTTTAAAGCTTTGTCAGGCCCATTTAAGTCTTCCTTGCTATACTACTGCTGGCTTCTGTATGATCCAGAGGGCCGATGATGATCAGCAAAAGGTTACTCAGCACCGACTGTATCATCCTTGACTATAGCATATTGAAAGTATCTTTGAAGTAGGAGCCAGCCTACCTGACACATGGCAGTTGCTGTATGTGTTCACTGTCCCCACAATCATAATTGTGCTTGGAAAAATGGGGAGTGTGGGCACCTCATGTCCCTATCCCCCTGTGTTGTCCTGGGTAGACTAAAGCTATGTTACAGGTACTTCATGCTCCTCTGGTTTGACATGGCCCCATGTGGGAGAAATTCTTCCCTTTTCCTCTACCAGAAGCAAAATGCGAATCAGGAAAGCATCTTGCTGTGTATTTTGGTCCAGTACTGCCCACACATTGGGAAAATGTTAATACAGTATTAGTATAGGGATAGATTTACTTAAAGGATACATGCTGGAACAGTAAAGTCAGCCTTTGGTATTGTGACTTGTGTATGGGAGATGACTGGAGAATTTTGTAATGGAATAGCCTTGGAGTCACACTCTGGTGAGAGTGGGGTAGTGCTTAATTTGATGTTCAATTCTGTGAAGTTGCCTACAGGGAAATCAGATGTTTACATGTTTGTTAATGATGGGTTTTGTTCTTGCCAATTGGCCACAGAATGTGGGCTGGGTGAGCCTTGGGCATGCATGGCATGCATAAAAATCTCCCACCCTCCTTCCTATGTGAATGGGTAGAGAGGTAGAGTGACATTTACTGCCTCAAGTTTTCTTCTTTCTTCAAAGCTGGAGACATCTTCAGCCACGTTGTGCTCCTGCCGGAGTTGGAAAATGAATTGTTTTTTGAGGGGCTAAGGATGGAGTGGAGTTGTGTACAGAATGTCATGCATCTAGGTTGCTGTTTTTTATTAAGACATTGCTCTGAGAAGGAATTAAAACAATTAGGGAGTTTTGAACCTCTTGCTTTCTAATCTTTGTGATTGAATTAAAATTCCAGAAATATCACAAATTGCTAATTTTTTCAAATAAAGCTTTTCTTTGTGGAAATAATTCACTCTAATTATAAAAACTTAGAGAACATCAAAAGGCGTAATGCTGAAAATTGCCTGTAATTCTATTCGAAGGTGATCACTACGAATGCTGTTACATTGCATATATTTCATATGTATAATTAAGATAATTGTGTATAAATTTTGATTTGTATTTTCCACTTAACATGTGACTATTTCTCCTGCTTGAGAGCAGCTCAGCAATTGGGATTCCTGTGAATTTTTTACCACTGCTATGACAAATTTCTGTGACTACCAAAGTCATAGTTCTAGAGGTGAGGAATTCAAACGGAGTGCAGGCCGCTCATGGGGCGAGGGGCAGCTTCTTTCTCTCTTCCCAGTCCGTGGTGGTTGGCATTCCAATGTTCCATCATTACAATCTCTGCCTCTAGGTTCATATCACTTGTGTGTGTGTGTATGTGTGTGCGCGCGCGCGTGTATGCACACATGCGTGAGTGCAGAGTTGGGGAGGAGGAGTCCTGATGTCTGGAACCTTCTGTAAATTTCACCTTAACAAGAACACTTTGTGTTTTTTTTTGTAGATGTGATCAGGGAAGAATCTTGGAATTAGATCACTGGGTTGGTTAATCATAGACCCTAAATGCTATCACTTCTGTTCTCAGAGAGAAAGAGTTTGGCACACAGAAATAATGAGACAGTATCATAAAGATGGAGCCAGAGATGTTGGGAATACAGGCACAGGTCCAGGAAATTCAGCAGCCACCCAGAGCTGGAAGGGGCAGAAAAGACTCCCACCCAGAGCCGGAAGGGGCAGGGAAGATTCCCCAGAGCCTCCAGAGGAAGTGTGGCATCATCAGTTCCCTGAGTTCAGACTTCTGACCTCTGAAACTGGAAAAATAAGCTTCTGTAGTGTTCAACCACTTACTTTCATGTGATAAGTACATGAAACTCATGTTATGCCAATTGTATTACTATAACAACTTCTGAGCACTTATTCTGTTTTCTTTATGCAAGTCCTGGGATTTGAACTCAAGGCCTGGGCACTATCCCTGAGCTTTTGTGCTCAAGGCTGGAACTTTACCACTTGAGTCACAGCTCCACTTCAAGCTTTGTTTGGTGGTTAATTGTAGATAAATGTCTCATTGACTTTCCTGCCTGGGCTAGCTTTAAACTACAATCTTCAGATCTCAGCCTCCTCAGTAGCTAGGATTACAGGTGTGAGCCCCCAGTGCCCCACTTTCTGAGCACTTATTCTTAATTTCTGAACTGTTCTTGTTCATGAATCGGCAGCAAAGATTTGGCACTGGGTTGAGACCACCCTTTGAGTTCTATTCACCTAGTCTTCCTCCTTGTTTTGGCTGAGGAAGTGAGGTAAGGAGGGAGAGAGGGGCAGTGGCAGGGTGGGGATGAAACAGCAGGGCCTCTGCTGCTTGCAATGGATGGACGGGCAGGGCCAGTCTGGGGTGAGCAGACAGCAGAGCTGTCCTTGGGCTTGTTTGGCAGATCAGCTGGTATCTATAGCTTTTTCTTCCCTGTTCAGTGAAAGCTCCTGAAGTGCAGAAGAGCTCAGGGCAGAAAACAGAGTAAACTTGTAGAGCATTTGCCATAATGAGTGAGCCAGGCACAGCGTCTTGCCATGGTCAGAGGGCATTGCTGGGCTGTGGGGGCTTAGTTTCTACCCTACTCCTCCAGCCCTGTCTGGAGCCCTGTCTTAACTTCCTGTGTTTTCTGAATGGCAATTATCTCAGAAAACAGGGACTAAATTATATAAGTTTGACTGGTCTTGCCTTCCCACAAAGAGGACCTTTTATTTGTCATTGTTAATCATCTGAATTTGAAATTGATTCTTGGGCTGGTGGCCCCCAACTCTTCTAAAATGACAGCTCTCATAGATGAAGTTCCATGAATTCTCAGTGGAAACCTGGGTCTCTTCAGCATGTTTCCTTTCCTAATGAAGACATGAAGAGGAACTTTTTTTTTCCCTCCTTCTGTCTTTCCCAGTAGTGTTTGGAACCAATGTATTGACTGCTTCTTTGAAGTCATTTGTCTGTACCTATGGGGTCATGACTTCCATCAGCTTCTTCTGGAGTTTGCAGACCCCTGGGTACTGAGGGTAGGAAACTGTGTATATCTGGTTGCTGAATTTAAACACACACACACACACACACACACACAAACACACACACACACACACACACACACACACACTTTTTTTTTTTTTTTTTTTAGTAAAGCCAACACAGAACTTCTTGACATCAACAGAAATTCAGTCCTGGTCTGTCACTTTTTGACCATGGAATGCATTTTATCATGAAGAAGATATATGCCACAGAAATGAGGTTGTTTTTGCCCTGAACATCCTTAGCAGTTAGCTTCGGTTTTCTCCATGCAAGCTCAGCAAGGCTCACTATAAACATGCTGCTCTTGAGGCCATCAGATGCAGTTTTGGTTCAAGTCCTTGTGCTGGGTGTCCTTCAGTATCTGTTATATTGAGCCCAGTGGAGGCTTTTATAGTGTGGCCATCTGTCTTAAGAAATGTACCGCCTGTCTTCTTCACGATTCTCTTGCCACCTTTCAAAGGCCAAATTCTTGCCAAATACCATGGCGCGCCTCAGGGAGCCAAGTTCTCCCGACTCTCACTGAAGGTCCAAACTCTGACTAGCTAGCATTGATAGCCCTCAGAAAAATGTGGGTTTTCTTCATCTTATCCCCGCTTCCTTCAGACCCCTCGATCTGTGATCCCCACCAGAGTCCAGGCAGGGTGGCTCGGAATTTAGGTGATGACATCTAGGGGTATAGATTGGTTTCAACAGGCAGATTTTGTTTTGCCATTAAAGAATTAAAAGGCACAAAAGTGTTTAAAACAGATAGAGCAAGTTTACCTGAAAGCTAAAGAACAGTTAGAAAGAGAAGTAGTGACACTCCTTTTGAGAGGACACTCAAAGAGGTGGAGTGGTGACATCTCAGGGGCTAGTGCTCCTCCCAGATCTGCTCTTGGGCTTTTGCACTGATTGCTTCATAGCCTGTTCATCTTTTCTATTCGGGAACCCAGGCCTCATGGGAAGAACCATTTGAGCAGATGCCCAAGGCTCTATGGGAACAAGATGTGCTGTGATGGGCCACATTTTATCTGCCATGTGTTATGTCTGCCATTTCTCATTCCTGTCTGCCTTTCTTTTCCTCATTGGTTCTGGAAGCTTCACAGTAAATGAATTAATGATTGACCAGCCTAAGTTCTAGTGGAAAAATATGGCAAGGTGATAGAGGCTGGCCATAAATCTTTGGAAGTTTCTAGGGTGGGGGGAAATGTTTACCTTCATTAAAAATGGAACAGAAAGGCAGCACAGGCAGCAGCCTGCGCCATAGCAATGGATGGAATCATCTGAGATCATCCAGTCCAGTCTATTCACTAGATGAGTGTGGCCATGTGAGTGAGCAGGCAAATTCTGAAGAAGTTAGCCCGAACCCACCTAAACAGCAGGTGACGGGTAGCTACAAGGTTTGATATTTGAATCCCTTCCTTCCAAGACCTGCACCTCTATCTTAATATTTAATGTCACTAGACTTTTATGAATTCATTTGTTGAATCCCTGCTCTGGGTCTCACAAATCTTGCTCCTTTTCCCTTCAGGCATTATCGGGTAGTAGTTCAGAGGCTCATAGTATTTCCGCTCATCTTTTTTTCCCCACAGGTATTTATTTCAGAAGCCTGTATTGTATATTTCTTTTTACTAGCCTCAACCCTGAATCTCTCACTTTTAAATCAGTGATTGTTGGTTGCAGTTCAAGTTAGCAGACTTGCTGTAGAATCTCAGGAATGCCAGAAGCAGAGTTGCACTCCTGCTGGGAGCTGGAGTGGAAAAGTCCATCTAACTCCTCTAACTCGGGCTGCAGTGTTCTCATCCTGCCTCGGTGTCTCATGGGCAGGGCAGCTGTGGGAGTGACAGGTGTTCATCCCTGACCCCCACCTGTCAGCATTCAGCTGGGGGAGGAGGCCATGTGACTGCCCTTATGGTGGGGACCATTCCAAAATATCTCTTATATGTCTTCTTATTTCTCAACAGGACTAACTCGTCAGCTTTATTAGAAATCAGTGTGCATCAGCTGAATTTATTGAAGCAGCTGTCCTTGAAGGAAAGGTAAAAATTCTCCGGGGGGAGAGGGGTGGTGACATAACTGTCTCTGTCATTCTTCAAACATGTCAAGTTGTGTGTATAATATTTTACCCCTCTTCTGACTAAGACCCTTGCCAAATGTCTCTTCACACTGCCCCCAGCTCCCTGTGGCTGGTGCTGTATGAGGCAAGTTTTGGTCTGTCCGTGGCATTATGGCCTCTCCTGGCTGAGCTTTCAGGCTTACTTCTTCATTTGCATGAACTGTCTGTAGGTTCCTTTTTTCAGGCTTTTTTTTTTTTTTTTGCCAGTCCTGGGGCTTGAATTCAGGGCCTGAGCACTGTCCCTGGCTTCTTTTTGCTCAAGGCTAGCACTCTACCACTTGAGCCACAGTGCCACTTCTGGCTTTTTCTATATATGTGGTGCTGAGGAATTGAACCCAGGGCTTCATGTATACAAGGCGAGCACTTGACCACTAGGCCATATTTCCAGCCCTTTTCTCGGGCTTTTTATGAACCTGCTAAGTATCCCAAAGAAGTTTCTTACTCCTTAGGTCAGTTTTCTTGATCAGCCTCCTCTGTCTCAGCTCTTCCTAGCCAACAACTGTTATGCCTAGATTTCCAGTCCTCAAAGACCACCAAGGAGCTGATACTGATGCAAATGCATGAGAGTCTTTATTGCAAGTTTGAGCCCTGGACTCCCAACCTTCACTGACACAGCAGATCTGGATTGAGAGTCCCGACCCTCAGATAGGCAGGGTTTTTATTGTGATTACAACAGGGGCAGGGTACTTCCAACTTGGCAGATACTTGATTGGATGGCATTTAGCAAGCAAGTCTTGTCCTATTTCTATTGGCTATCTACCCTTTCAGTTATCTATTTTGGCTTTGATATCAGGAACTGGCCTCAATATCAGGAATTGACAACAGGTGGTCACGTAGCACTGATGCAGGGGGTAGAGCAAGTCACAAATGGGTTAAGCAAGCTGTCTACAGAAGCAGAATATTGTGGTCAGGCTGACCTAGTACTAACTTTATTTTAACAATTGCGACTATGTTTTTCCATTACCACTAAGCAAGCTTGAGCGGGCTAAAACAATCCAGTACTCAATCATAAGTAAACCAACCCAACAGTTACCATGGCATTTCTACTACTATTATGATTATTTCTATAGTCTGTGACTATGATCATTTTTTACTGTCCGTTACCATGGTTGTTACCCAGGTATAGAGGTGAGCAAGTGCTCCCTACATTTTTAAATGTCAAACTATAAGAAACTAGTCTCACAGGTGGGGGTGCAGCCCTCTATCATGGAGTCATCAACAGGTTTTAGAAGCTGTTATAATTTTAACACTAAAACTTATATTTAGTTACTCCAGTTTTCAGGTCAGCCCTAACACAGCCATCCCAGTTGTTCCTTTCTAGCTGTGTGTGGAACACTTACCCTTTTGCAGGGGGTTTCCACATACATCACCAGATTTTCTTCTCTCAGGACCAGGCAGGAGTAGAAGGTGACTTTTCCTTCTCAGAGTCTGAAACAGGCCCAGAAGTCTAAAGGCTTCCTTAAGTTCATGAGCTAGTAATGAAATTGGGGTTTTCCTTCCTTTCTTCCATCTCAGTCCTTCCCTTTGGAAGCCAATATAAATCGTTTCTGCCATAGAATTGTCCCTGGCCCACCCTCAGGGTTTCTTTCAAGAAGGGAAGGCTTGAAAAAAACAGGCTGACCCTGGCATTTCCCCACTTCCAGTCAGCAACTTCTTTCAGTGGTCAGGTTTGTTTTGAAAGTGGCTTTTGTTTGTTTGTATGCCCTATGAGGTTTTACTTGAATTCAGGAAGTTACTTTATATAAACGACACATTGTCTTACTCTGAATAAAGTTGAGGACACAAAACAGGTATTTAGTGTCAGTGTTTGATCAGTTTCATATAGCTGTGTCTAATGGTATTCTTTCTTTCCTTTAAATAATTGCAAATGATTCTGTCAAACAGGATAGACCAACACAGTGAAATTGCCTTGTGGAATTGTTAAAATAGAATTGTCTTAAACTAACTGCTCAACATTTAATTAGAAAGTAGATTATCAACTGTCGTTTTGATTTGTTCCTTGATGGGGTGAGTTGAAAACTAGAATCATCACAGTAAAGACGTGGGTTCTAGTCCACAAGGAGGCAGATTGGTTTTGAGCAGGATAGGATTTCAGTGCACTATTGCTTCCTAAATACACAATTCTCCTTTCTGTTCTTACGTTGCCCAAACCTTCCATGCTCAATTAGCATTTTCTATGGAAGACTCTGGTTTGAAATGCACCAAACAGGGTGGCACTCATAGTAGTGTGTCAGAGCCCCAAACCAAACACCAGCATTCTCACTAGGAATCCTTGCAACCAGTATCAAAGATTGGCAGATCTCTTTTGATGCTAATAATTGAAGAAAGTATCAGGCCACGTACTTCCAGTTGTGACAATACACATACCATTTTACTGTTAAGGTTATTGTTTTGTTTTTAATCTCCAAAGTCGATAGCTATGTTACTGAAGATAATAATAGAAGCAATCTGTTGCTTCTTGGTTCTTAAAAGCATCACCTGTGATTTCATCACACCTTGAGCTGTCACAAATGTCACAGGACATTTGATCATTGCAAGAGGATAACAGGAAGGGATCATCTGAGTTGGCTCCAAGTGTTGTATAGCCCCTTTTATACTTTCTATAGCAGTTAGCAAACTTGAGTCTCATGGGCACATCAAACTTGATATGGCCATATTTTAACTCTTTGTCTCCTTCTGCCATAGTCCCTTTCCACCCCTCACCATCTCATTAAGGTGTCTAGTTGTGTTAATCACTTTTCAAGCCAGGATCTGGGTAGTTATGTTATTCACCATTTTCTTCCTCACCAAGTCTTATTGATGTGTCTCCCAAGGTAGATCCTGAGTTCATTTCCTGCCTTCACACAGCTCAGTCTGCTTCATTATTTGCCTAGATCACTGCCAACACCTTTGAGGGGTTGCCTTGCTTCTCTGTTACTTGTACAGCGATCATCCCTTTGGACCCAGAGTGATCTTTAAAATAGCTTTGTGGTTTGGCTTCAGTCCTTATTCAGAGCCTGTAAGCAACTTCCTCCTGTGTTTGGATGAAGCAGCCGGGGGTGTGGGGTTGTGGAGAAGATTTCATAACCTGGGACCCCCCCACCCAGACCCACCTGAGAACCCCACATCTTTACTGACAGCACGCTGGCATATTCTCCTTGTGCTCCTTTTCTCCTTTGCTCTTGACTTTCTTAGAAGATTGCAAGGACTTTGATTTTCCACATGCAAGAAAGCAAGAGGTCAAGGTATCAAAGGCCCACTTAGGATAGCGGCTGTGCTCTGAGAAATGGAACAGGGTGTGATTTGTTCCCCCGAACCCCAGAATATCAACTCCTGGAATTTAGAGGTAAACCACTATTGTTTTTTTTTTTTTTTGCCTGTCCTTGAGCTTGAACTCAGGGCTCTGGGTACTGTCCCTGAGGCTCTTTGTGCTCAAGGCTAGCATTCTACCACTGAGCCACAGGGCCACTTCTGGCTTTTTCTAAGTAGTTTATCACAGACTTTAGTGCCAGGGCTGGCTTCAAACTGTGACTCTCAGATCTCAGCCTCCTGAGTAGCTAGGATTATAGGTGTGAGCCACCAGCACCTGATGTGAGCCATTATTTCATTGGGTATTTTAATAACAAATGTATCACTCAGTGACATGATTATACCTCCTACTATTCTCTAAGTAACACCTCCTACATAAATGTTTTGACCCAGAAATATTTAAAAGCATCTTAGCTCAGGAATTTGAGTGAAACTTGGTTTTGAGCTTGTATTAGGAATGGCTGACATCTTACCAAGGAAAAGGAAAAAGAAACACATTTCTTCTCTGTCTCAAGGCCCATGCTGGCCTTGAGCTTTCTTCCTGTGTGTGTTTGTAGAGGTGGGAAAACTCCATTTTGTTCAGTTACTCTCCTCATCCTCTGTAGGTCACCTTTTTAAGGTAATTGATGGAATAGTGACATTCCAGCTGGCTATGATATGAGAGGGCATGGTGGCCTCAAATTAAGACAAATTTTCTATGACCTTGAAGTTGAAATGTGTAGCCAGCAAAGTTGGTAATGAGACTACCAGCCAAGGAGATGATATAAATGTGATGAGAGTTGTGGTTGAGGTTATGAACAGTGCCATCAGAGTGTAGAGATGAGCCCCTTGCGCACCTTGGGAAGTGAAAAGTCACATGATCCTTGAAATGGGGGTCTTCATGAGATTTCTGAGCTCAAGGAGGGTTGGGAGAAACAAGGGTGGCAGCACTCGAGACTGATATGTAAGTCCAGATTTAGGGAGGTGAGTGGAAGCATTCTGTGTCTGGGGAATTGCCGGGAGAGTGGTTGTGAGGCCCAGGGAGGATGAGTATGGTTGGGCTTGACAGTTGAAAGGTGGTAGGATCCAGATCTCATAGGACCTTACTGAGATTTAACGCAGCTATAAACTTAGATCTGCAGGCAATGATTACTGTAGAGGTTAGCTTATGTTGGAGTTAGTGGGTCAGATTTGTTTTTAGACTAAAGATTCTGTAGGCATGTAATTACACTAAGGGCTTCTAAAAAAGACAGTGAACTGTTTCTTATCCTTCCCTTAGTCTTTTTATTCGTTCTTTTGCATGTGAGACCCAAAATTGTGTACTCCCAAGTGTAAGGCAAGGCTGTAGGCTAGGGACCAGCAATCACAAACTTGTGAGGCTACTGGAACGTAATTGGCACTAAGTGCCTCGCTGGGATCTCTGATGGCTCTGCTTTATGTTCAGCAAGAGGCCTGGCCTCACTGCTCAGGATAATGCCCTCCCTCCCTCCTTCGGAGTCTGTGCACTTCAGCTTTGAGTTCTGCAGATCCTAGAAACACATTTTTCACAGTACAGTGTCAGCAAGGTCTGAACTCGGTGACAAGTTCTAACTGCTGGGCATCTAGATGGTTAGTGATCACTTCCTGTTAACTTAACCTTCTCATTAAATAACACAATTTGATTGGTTATTAGCCCTTTAGTATGAGAAGTTGTATTTGTGCCTACAGTATTTTTTTGGCTAAAAAAAGTCTCCAATAACTAGATTTTCAAGCAGTTTTGACAATTCAGCCAGAGCTATTTCCTAAAGACGTTTATACCCCCCATGTCAGTGGTGAGTTTTCAGTTTTTAGCAGGTTGTTTTTGCTATGAGAGATATGGGGAATAGGCAACTTGTGGCACCTTTTGCCCTGCCTGCATGGGCAGCAGTTTTAGAAGCATTCATACATGGTTGTGTTACTTAAGGCTTGAGAAAGTGGTGTGTTCAGGAAGGAACCACAGGGTGTTGCAGAAAGCCTCATGAAAGGAGACACAGCCTGAGCTAGTGTCTGTGGGGCTGGAGGGAGAGGAGGGGGTATGTTTGAGACATGTGTAGGATGGGGAGTGGTAGTGCTGAATCAGTCTGCTAGAGGGAGTGACCGAAGGGGAGGGTCTAGACTTCTGACCTGGGTAATAGGAGTGGGAAAAATAGGCTCCTATCAGTTGGCAGATACGGAAGATAGTTGAGAAGACTTGGAAGTGGGAAAATGTGCGTCTTGTTCTCCCTCTACAAGCAGGCAGAGGTGTGGCTGTCCAGGGGGCGTGGCTAGGGCTGGGCTGAGTAAGCTCTGTACATGCAGAGCCTTGAGGCCAGATGGTGTTGTCTCTGTGCTGCATTGTAGTGGGGTCATGAAGGCCTTTTGATTAGAGCACTAAGATCAGCCGTGGTTTGGGTGAAATTTGTCCCTCTGGAGACTGAGGGACTGGAAGGTGGGAATCAGGAAGGCAGCGGTGAGAGCCAAGGCCCGGCCGTGTCTGGACAGTGCAAGCAGGTATGCGTGGTCTATGCAGCCTTTACTGTTTGGGGATGTGGTGGTGGGGTACAGATTGGAACACCAGTACGGCGAGGGATGACCACCCCCAGGGAGCTTCTCAGCAGGAATGAGTAGGTGGAGTGCTGAGGGGGAGACTGGCCTTGCACCAGTCAGGAGTGGACCATGGAGGTCCTGGCTGGCCTGGGGGACTGTGGAGCCTGGGGATGAACTCATAGCAAGATCTTGACACTTTACCTTCAGGGCTTGAGAAACTTCTTATACTGTGCCCTTTACCTAACTCTGCACATTGACAATTCAATTTGGCAAGTCAGCTTAAAGTTCAACTAAACCAATGACATTTAATGATCTAGTATTTATCAATTTGTTAGTGACAAATCGACTTTAACTCAAGGTTTGTGTTCAGGGGCGTCACTCTCCTCTTCCCCTCCCCAAATCTATTCTTAGGAGACTCCAGAGAACATTGGCACACAACTGGGCAAATATTTGACAGATTACTTAGATTACCGCCTTGTCTGTCTGCTGCAAAATATTCAAGTTTTGTCAGGAACCGAAGGCAAGCAGTGAAGAACAAATGATAGGCTTTGAGGCAACAGCTAGTGGTTTGCAGAGTCCCTTTGGCCTGGTGGCCTTAGCCCCCTGCCACCTCTAGCTGCTCCTGGGCTTCCTTGCTATTCCTAGAACATTTTCACACTGCTCCTGCATCCTGCCTGGCCTTCATCCTCCCAGTTCCTTCCTGGCACCCTGTTCCCCTGGATTTTCCCCTCCTTCTAGGCCTCTGTTCCCTAACCAGTGCTATCTACCACCATATATTCCACTCTCTCATCCTACACAGTCTTTCTTCATAGCACTTGCCCTTTGGCATATTACCTAATCTCCAGTTAGTGTGGGAGTGCCAGGAGAATAGGAACCTGGCCCATTTTTCTGTCTCTGCTTCCAGGACCAAGGTGGCCTTGGGTTTGGTGAATAGCAAATGACCCGCTAGGCCAGTCAATGACTCCACCTGCATCTTCCTAGCTGTTGATCAGTGTGTGGCCTGTGATGAATGCTCTGGAAGAGGACCGGTAATTGACCCGTGAGTGAATCTGTGCATAGTTAGGCCTCAGCACTTGGCAGCACAGCAGGCATTTCTGAGTAAGAGGATGGGTGGGAATACTTCCCTGTAAACTCTAAGATCAACTAGGTAGAGTAAGCCCCAGTCTCTTTACTGGAAGAAGGTTCAAATATTTGGTCTTTGGTGTAGATGGTTGTTTTCTTTCCATACATGTGGTCAGCCTCTCATTCCTTCCTTGGTGTGTCTGTATCAGTTAGGTGCTGTAATGAACATGATAAAGTAGTTTAGAGATGGTTGGTATCGTGGTTGCTAATGAAGTTTGTATCTAAAACTATTTGGGCTGTGAATGTATCTAGAAAGGAAGAGGCTGCCCATCCATGCCTGGCCACAGAAACAAGCCAGGCTGACAAGTTGTGGCAAAGTTGTGTTTCTCTAGTTCTGAAGGGACCACAGCGCCCCAGCCAGTATCAGCATAGCTGCAAGCTGAGTGAGGTGCATCTGCCTTAAAGGTCACATTTTACCCAAAGATTGATGGGAAATGACATTTAAAGACTATTAACACAAACAAGCCTATTTATCAGAGAAAAGTTCAACCCAGCAGTCTGTGGAGCACACTGCCTAGGGTTGACTTTGGCCCACACTGACTTCTCTTGTGGTCCTAGGCCAGACATGTAACCCCAAGATTCCTTCTTCCTTCTGAGGACATGAGAGAGCCAGCAGCATGGTCAAGGATCAGCGAGAGCCATGAAAGCCTCATCCCCATGTGTGCATGCTTTGTGTAAACAGGGCTATACTGTGTTTGATTACTTGACACTGTAAGATAACAGAGGAGACAAGTGACATTTTATTTCTTAGGGCTAGCTGTGCCCCAGACATGGCCTTTAAAGATGGTCACTTCCTTCTGCATATTGCAGATGGAAGAGTTAGAGATGTTCTGCCTTTGATTAAAAAAAAAAAGTGCATACAGTGGGCAGTATGCACACTTTTATCAGTTCTCCAAACCTTGCTTTAGCCTTGAGCTGTCATAGAGTTGAGCTATTAATAATGAGAAGATAAATTGGAGTGCTTGCTATCTTAAAGTACCTAATTGAATAGCAGATGGAGTTGAGGGCACCTACAGTTTTGGATAAAGTATAGTCATAGTGAAGAATGACAGTCCTCTAGAGTTAAAAAAAAAATCTACCTGGCTACATGGGAAACCTGATTGTATTTTAGAGATATGAAGTTCATGTACATACTCTTTTAACAAGCTTGTATTGGAGACATCTAGCACTGCATCTCTGCAGTGTGGCCCATTATTGATTCCTGAAACCATTAGCCTGGTTTTCCTTGTTTATGTGGGGAGAGAGGGAAAGAGAGAGGTAAAACAGTTAATATAATTAAACATTGTGATCCAGGTATGATTGCTAATGATTAGCCCTAAAAAAGACAACGTGATCTCTAAGAGGTAACTTCGCTGTAGGGCCTTTTCAGGCTGGCCAGAAGATAAGCTCAAACAAGTCGTTTTTCTTCTTCTTCTTTTTTTATTTTTTTATTAAAGAAATAGGCTATTCCCAAGATCTGAGAGACAAATGACACATGTTCTTTCTGATATGTGGAAGTTAGATCTAAAATGCACTGAGTTATGACAAATTACACAGAATTTTAGATATTCATACCAAAAGAGGATAGTCTTAGGAGAGAATCACAAAGTTGCAATGCCTCAGCACCTCTACATATGTATATAAAATAATATATGTACTGCAGTGAACTGTAAAGCAATGGAAACAAAAGGCTTTAAAATTTGGTTTTTCTTTTTCTGGTGATTGTGTATTCTTTACCTTATAGATGGTGTATTAACATACGTATCTTGGGGAGGGGGGTACAGAATCAGGAAAAGGGTGAAAAAGTGCAGCAGTGGAGCTCACTGGACATTGATGAATGTGAACTGTGCAACTCATAGGAGGGGAAGGGAGAGAATGATGGAACAGATGACACTGTACAAAAGGACATGGACTCCTTACCTGACATATGTTAGTATAACCCCTCTGTACATTACCATAACAACAATAAAGTAAATTTAAAAAAAAAGAATGACAGTCCTTAGAAGAACTTTTAACTTTTTTGAGTACTTTCAGACACATTACTTCTTGGAACTGCCTATTCATCAAATTAGAGACTAGAGAAGACTCTCAGAGTGGAAAGAGCCTTAGCAACTTTGGGGCATTGTCTGTTTCACCTGTGGACTGAGTTTTTCTGCAGCATCCTGTTCTCCTTGCAGACTGCTTGATTTCCCCTGGAGGTCAGCAGCTCCTTCAAAGGCCAGCCAGCCTGCTGGCTGTTACTGCTGTCTAGCAGTTACTGCCATCCAGCACTTCCTCACCACTCAGCACATCCCTTTTTGGTATATGGGTGTTTGACCACTGTTGCCACAGCTCCACAAGGCCCAGGGTTTCATCATTAAATCAGTGACATGTGCCCTCACTGAGAGCAGATTTTACTAGACCAGTGGTTGTAATTCACTGATTGTGAAATTTCTTTTAGCAGCTAACCTACATTTTAAAAATGAAATAGAATAGGAGAGGGCATAAGGGAATATATTATATTAATCGTGTGTGTGTGTGTGTGTGTGTGTGTGTGTGTGTGTGTGTGTAAATATTGGGCTTGAACTCAGGGCCTGGGCACTGTCTCTTAGCATTTTTGCTCAAGACTGGCACTCTAGCTTTTGAGCTACAGCTCCACGTTTGGCTTTTTGGTAGATAATTGAGATAAGAGTCCCACAGACTTTCCTGCCTGGGTTGGCTTAAACCTCACTCCTCAGATCTCAGCTTCCTGAGTAGCTAGGATTACAAGTGGGAGCCACCAGCACCCAGCATTATAAATCTTTTTGTTCAGTTTATGTTGTATGCCTGACTCTTCTCTGACTGGTAGTGGCTTAGAGGTAAAGTGCTTGCTAGGATGTTTGAGGCCTTGGGTTTGATCCCTAGCACTGCAAAAATAACATGAGCTAATAAAAACTTAAAATGCTGTTATGTTGGACCCTTTTACAGTTTCAAATTACTTTTTTTTGTTTAGTTGTCTTCTTTTAGCTTTCCCTGTCTGAATTGCTTCAAGTCAACTAGTTAAAATCAAAGTCTCATTTGAGATTGTCATTTACTAGTAATTTAACTGTAGCTCCCCTGCAAAGAAGGGCAGTGGCTGTGCTGCCTAGGGCTAAAGAGCCCAGGTCCTGTGGAGGCCCCGCCCTCTTCTGTACTCCCCCTGCCAGAAGCACAGCTGGTTCTCACTTCTAGGTAGCTTGCTGTCTTCCACACAGCCTTGGGAAGCTGTAAGATCTGCCTTGCCACTGGTATGAGAAGAAGCATATGGGGCAGGCAGTGTTCACATGGGCAGCTTTTGTCTGTCTTCAGACAGCTTTCAACCTAGAATGTTCTCATAGGCAGGGAAGGCATCTGATTGTAAGTTGGTATGAGAACTGTGACAGTAACAGTAACTGAAAGGGGAGGGATATGGCTTGGTGGAAGCAGCAGGATTGGAAATTGAGCATTTTCTGACCCTGAACACTGTGTCTTGGGATGGGGACGCTGTCTTCCTCTTTCTTTGTGATGCTGGCCTGACAAAACCCTAGCCCTGGCTGACCCTCACCTGTACCTCCTCTGTACCTGAATCTCTGTGTGGCTGCTGCCAACCAGAACCCCCTCCCTGTCTTGCTGTGAACTGTGTGCCCCTGGCTACAGAGGGGCCCTGTGCTGCGGGCCAGGCTGGATTGCCCTGGAGTGCATTTGTACCCCTATCTCAGTAGCTATTTTATGGCTTCCTCTCTTCACACTTCCAACAGCTTTCTCTTCCTGCTTCCTAAGCTGATGGTCCTTTTCATCCACAGTTATTTTATAATGAAGATGGCATCATTGTTCCTTGCAATGATGATGATGATGATAGTTAGTGCTTACATTTACACTACATTGCATTTAATATGTACTAGGCACTGCTCTCATGTAGCAGTTTACCAGAGATAATTACTAGCCCCTTTTTCAGGTGAGAAATCTGAGGTACAGAAAGATGAAGTGTTGGAAGTCACAGGGCTGATAAATGGCAGAGCTGGGCTTTGGGCTGAGCCACTCTGCTTCCCAGTCCTCATTGCACACTCGTTACAAGGCTTGAGAAGTGCCACAGGCCCCTGCCTCAGCCTCCCTGCTTCCTCTGTCCTGCACCGCTGCCGTCCTCACCGGCCCTGATGAGCTACCCGGTGCCTTACCAGATGGTCACAACATCTTCACACAATGTCCAGGCAAGCTACTCTTCCTCCCCGAGGTCTACGCCTTGTGTGTCACCAGGGCTGTCCTTGGACCCCTCACTCACCAACAACTGAGCTTTTTGTGCTGGCATTCCCCATGGTCCTGAACCCAGCCCGGCTCTCCCTAAAGTGCAGGCTCACACACTGGCCCACTGAGTGCTTCCTAGAGAAGCTGATGGGATCTCAGACTTAGCATGCCCAAGCTCCTGTTTTTCCTCCACCCTAGCCACCTCACCCCCTAGCATCTTCCCACTTCATTCTTCCATTGATCAGGAAAAAAGTCTTTCAGTTCATTTCCTTTTTCATACTATTCCCACCCGATCAGTTCCTCTTCAACAGGCACTCAGAACCTACCCGTGCTTACATATATTTGCTACTTTGACCAAGTTACTCCATCTGACCTGTGCACCTCCTTAGTGTCTTTCCTGGTCTTTGCCTCACTCCATGCCCTGTGCAGTGAGGGAGCCACACAGTTCTTGGAGATGTAAGTGTGGGTTCCATGGCCTCCATCCTGCGTCCTGCCTACACCCACTCTGACCTCCCTTTTGCACTCTCCTGCCATCTCCTGCCTCAGTCATTCATGTCTGTGCTGCCTCTCTGTCATACCAGAGAAGCCCCACTGCCTACCCAGAAGGTCTAACCGGGAATCTGCACAGACCATTTCCCCAGTGCCTTCCAGGCTCTGGGCCAGGGCTCTCTGGAAGCCCTCCTCCGGTGAACACGAAGTTTGTAGTGGTATGATCTGACATGCAGTCTATTCATCTGTCAGTTGTCTCTCTCCCACCCTTTGAAGGCAGACACCCAAGCAACTCTGATGCTTGTTTTACCATGATTTCCTCATCATTGTTCCTGATAAGTAGTAGATACCTCCTACCCTCACTGCCCCACACTGTTTAAAGGGCAGGTATTTTATCCTTGATATGCAGTGGAATAATTGGAGGTCAGAGAAGCTAACTTACTTAGCCAGGGTCACAAGCCCTGAAATTGCCAGATGTGATCGAAACCTTGACATGTGCTTCTTGCTTTATGTACTGCCGTTTCTTCCTAAGTAAGGACAATAATGAGTAGCATGCAGCCTTAGTGTGAGGATGAAGTGAATAATGCATAGGAAAGCATTTTGCAAACCCCAGTGTGCCAAAGAAATGTTATGTACCTAATTTATTGAGAATGCTTACTTTCTTTTTATGTCTGCACTATTCAGCAAGTCATCCAAAGGTTTCTTTTGTGTTTTTGGATTTTTATTTAGGAGTATGCTGCATGATGTATTTTCATTGTGCTGTTGCCCAGTATGTGAAGGGTGTGTGTGTGTGTGTGTGTGTGTGTGTGTGTATACACCCAGCACTCAGTACTTCCCAGAGCCTGTGGCTTGCCAGCAGCAGCAGGGACTATGGAGCTGGTACCCGTGTGGCTGTCACTTTTCCTGTGCACGTTCTCAGGGAAGGCACTTAAGCTACCAGCAGGTGCTTAGCAGATGTCAGGAGTCCCAACTTGTCCTGTTTGCCTGGCAGCCTGCCCGGCCCCGCCCCCACTCTGCCGCAGAGGGGAGTGAAGTGATCACTGGCCCATTATGGCTAAATACCAGGAATATAAAATGAAGCAAGCATACTTGATGAACCATAGAGCTTCTGCTCTCAAGAGCAAATTTATGCCTCCTTGATCCCAGGGCAGTTTTTCTGGGTTTGTTGCATAAAGCGTGGGGTGCTTGGGCCTCTCAGTCATTTCATGTTCAGTTAAAAACACTGCTACAAGAAGTGGTGGCAGAGTCCCTTTCCTGGCCTCCATCCCCCTCAGCCCTTCTTGTGTGCTGTTCACTGATTTGCCTTCCTGATTTTGAAGTAGAAGAAAATGCAGCTATGTAAGTAGCATCTTAAACTGTCTATTCTGAAGACAGGAGAATAAGGGGGTTTTAGCACTGAGACTAGGCCAGCTCACTGCCCCAGGCCTCCTGCACCCACTGATTGCTGGTGAGATGTAACCCACATGGTCTTAACACAAGCCATGACGCCAGGCCAGGTCAAGCTGTGGGCAGTGGGCTCTGTTCCCACAGCCTGCCATGTCCTTAACTCTCTTGGTGACATGAGGGAAGGGAGCAGGAGAGTGTCGCTTTGCCTGGGGTCTTTAAGGATCTCGTGACCATTTAAGCAGGATACATGCAGTAGTACCTTCCAGAAACTTGAGCAGACTGTTCCACATGAGAAGCCCATGTGCCTTCTCCCATCTCCCCCATGTCCTCTGCCTCTGGTGCTGATGGGCAGGACTGGTGTGGACTCAAGCTCCATCCCTCTGTCCTCAGGCTTTGTGGTCCTCACCACCTGGGAGCAGCTGTATGGGTTGGTAGGGGCACAACATCTGCTTCTGAACCAGACACAGTTGGGGTGGAAGCCCAGCTGCAGTGGACTTATGGAACCCACTGCTCTAAGCCTCTGTTTCTTTGTCTGTATAATGGAGTAAGGATCTCCAAGGGGCAGGGATGTTTGCCAAGAGCTTTTGTCGATAGCCTGATAGATAATGAACAGTCAGGAGGCAGCAACTGCTTTCCTTAGTTATGGGGTGCATAAAAGGTTCTGTGGCATTACAGAGAGAATAGATAGGCTTTGGAATCAGGTCAGAGTTCAAACCTTCATTGTTGTTCTTATTCAGTAGTTAATGCATGGTTATTACGTTTTTTTACTGGAGTTCGAGATTGTCTTGGTTCTTTGTTTTTGATCTTAGGCAAATGAGCATACTTTCCTGAATTTCAGTTTTGTGAGTATGTATGTCTCTGTGTGACTGATACTATAATCAAAGAAAAGAATCAAAATTTAAAAATTCCCATGCTAAAGTATGTGTCCCCAACCCATCCAGCCCTGGCAACCAGTGAGAATGTTGTGGGGACAACAAGTTGCCATGGGCTTGGCTGGTGGGGGTGGGGCAGAGCAGGTGATGTTTCATTAGAATTCAGTAGAACTCAGGCATTTGTGAAGCTTCTGTTTCCTTTTCTGGGGAGCTAGGGGCAGTGGGGACTAGTGTGGAGTAGCCACCATAAAGCTGGAACTTAGCGGGTGATAGCAGCTGCTGGGGAAAAGCCAGACTGAGCTGTGTGAGCTTCCTTTTCTCTCACTTTGAGGGGAGGTGGGCAATAAAGTGGCCCCCAGGAGAGTGACAGGAAGGACGATGTGGGGAGCGGTATCTGCTCAGTCCTTGAGGGCTGGCAGGTGTGAGTTTGACCTTTGGCTCTGTTCTCCTTTACTTGGAAAGAGTTGGGGCACTGTATCCTCTGTGGTAAATGCAGGTGCAGTCATTGGGGTCAGGACACTGTTCAGTGTGAGGTGCTGAGCCATCTCAGATGGAAAGAGGTGTTTATCATCCACAGAAGCATGTCTGAGTAGCCTCAGGACAGGAGCCTGTGGAGAGCTGGGCCTTGTAGATCTGGGCTGGAAAGGTAAGAATGGAGTCTATCATCTCTTCTCTCCCTCCTGGCTTCCTGCTGTCTTTGCCCACATTTGTGTGACTGTCCAATATGAGTGTCTCTATGTCCTCTATATTTTAAAGTGGAGGCCAGTTGGCCCCGTTTCTTTTTGGAATCATTCATTTCCAAGGTCCTGGCAGAGTTTGTATAAGCCAGCGCTGGTCCAAGAGGCCACCTGGTCCAGCCACGGAGGCCAACACGTGATGAGGTGGCCCCGGCTGCTCGGGGTGGGCTGGGGACCATGAGGCCAGAAGGATATCAGCCAGGGAGGAATGTTCCCAAGTTTGCTTTTTTAACTCTTCAAGATAATTCATGCCTCCTTCTTCTCCAGGCCTGCCTCCCAACCCTCCAGACCATGGGGACTTAGCTCTGTCATCTCATTGAGAAAGAAATGGAAGCCTCTGCCTCTGCCCCTGCCCCTGTGTGGCCCACTCCTTGCCTTTTGTGCTTTCCTCCTCCCAGACAAATGGGTTTATGTGTTCACCCCTCTCCTACTGGGTCCCTTCCCCCATCTTCACTGTAGGCTTTTCTTCCATTTTTCTACAGCTCTCAAACAGCCTCTGTTTTTTCTTATTATTAAAAAAAAATCAGAGCAACTTCTTTTGGCCACACCATCCTTCAGCAGAACGTCAAGCCAGCTTTCTGCCCCGTGCTCTTCAAGACACTGGCTTTCTGACCATTTATCCCAAGGTGCCAGAATATTTAGAGGCTCATGCCAAATGGGAATTGGCTGTGCATTGAGCATATTTGGCTGACATTTTTTTTTTCCCATGGTACAACTCTCAGTGAAGGAAGCAGCGTGTTCACTTACATTCTGGCACCAGGCTCTGCTCCTCACACTCTCTCTGTGTATGCTTGTAGCAGTCCTGCCTCCTCCTGCCTGGGGCTGCTGCTCTGTCCTCAGTTTAGTCATCACTGCAGTAATGACCCTGGTGCCTTTGGTCCCCACTGTGCCACGGTCTGTGTTCTTCACCACTGGTTTGTTCAGGTCTCTCGATCTCACCATCAGGGCTCCACAGGTGGGGCTGAGCACTGGGCCCTGTTCTATCTCCTTTGCTGTGGCCATCTCACCCGGTCCCAACAGCCGATGACTCCAAATGTGGATCTGCAGCGTAGACCAGCTCCTTCCTCACTGTCAGCTGCCCTCTGGCTGTCTCGTGGGTAATGTCCTCATAGTCAGGTGTGAGCAGAGTCCTTCATGTGCTTCCTGGAATCTGTTCTCATCTCATGGGTGCTGGGGCCTGACAGGTTCAGCTCTGTCTGTGGTTCCCAACCTCCCCAGTGCCCAATCCACCAGAGACTCCAGCCTCTACGATGACTGGCTCCTGTAAGAGGCCTTGGATCTGGAGAGGATCCATTCAGATGGACCCCTGCCCATCTGGTGACCTGTCTGTGATTGCAGATCTGCCTCATTCTCAGTGCCCCCTTCCCTCCCTCCATGTACTTGAGCCACTGGTGAGGCCTGTCAGTCAGACCTCCAGCAAAGAGTTCCATCTTCCTCCCCACCACACTGACCTGCCCAACCCCTTACTCTCCAAGGTGTCTAGAGCACCCACCCCCACCCCCCACGCCCCGGATCCAATCCCATTGGCCAGCCAGGAACCTCCTGTGTCATGCCTTTGAATACTTTGTGCTGCACTTAAAAATAAGCCCCTCTCCCTTCTGTGGCCCGAGGAGCCCTACCCCAGCTGGCTCTGCTCCCCCAGCTTGCCTTGGCCCCTCCCTTTCTTCTCCTCAGGCCTCAGTGAGCAGCCCCTGCCTGTATCAGGCTCCTGCTTCCTCTCCTGCTGTGTTTCCAGCCTCTGTCCTGGCTGTCCCTTTAGTCCCAGGATGTCCCCTCTGTAATGATCCCCTAGACATGCCCTTCCTCAGCGCTCTGCTTCAAGTGGGCAAGAGCAGGGGTGCTGCCCAGCGCAGACAGGAGAAGGAAGCATTCTCTGCATATGTTTTTTTTTTTTAATCCTGAACAGGCCTGCACCAGCAGGGAAAGCTCCCCTCTCCCCCGACTCCTCCAGGATCTGCCAAATATATACAGTTGTTGAGACTAAGGGTTATCGAGGTGGTTGCCTTTGGATGTCTGCTGTGTATGTGGGGCGCGGGGGGGGGGGGGTGGAGAGGATGTAGGCAGCAGCTAAAGGAGTGGGATGAAGTCAGGCCAGGCGCTGTTAGCCAGAGCAGCTGAAGTGCTTGTTAACTCTGGTTTCACACCCAGCCTGGCCCTTGGTGCTGCCTGCCAGCCTGCATACCCTGTGGCAGACAGCTGCATGGGCTGACAGACCATTAGCTCCGCAGAGACTGCTCTGAGTCATCATGTTGCCGGTGACTTTTTTTTTTTTAATGAGGCCACAGCAGGAAGAGAATGGACTACAGATCCTGTGCCTTGCTCCAGTAGAAGCACTGGGCACCATTTACAGGCTGGGCAATGGATTTGTGCTGGTTGCCCCGCTGCGATGGCACCACTCAGGCCGTCAGGATGGTTGGTGTCAGGTCCAGAGGTGTCTTCTCTCTGCCCCCCTTCCCTGAACAACACAGCCCTGGCTTTATTCTCATTAGGGTCTTGTGAAGACGGGTGACACCTTTGTGATCCCCACACCTTCAGTAATTGTCTTTACTGTGAAGAGGCTAATTTGAACAGTTTTGGAAGTTTCAGTCCAGGGGGGTGGGAGTGGGGCAGACACCCCTGTTCTCATGTGAGAGGCACCACATCATGGTAGGAACATGTGGGATCACAACGCTGGTCACTCAGCAACAGGCAGAGGAATATGAGGGCTGGGGTCCCATGCGTGCCCCCCAGTGACCTGAGCACCTGCTGCTTAACCCCCTTCCTAAAATCCCGCCCCTCCTACAGCACTGTGCACTGGGGATCAGCCTTTGTTTCTAGGTTGCCCACATGAGGGTGCCTCAAACTTTAACATTTGCTTTTGGCTGGCATTGCATAATCCTAGCACAGTCACACTAGTCATCTCACGCCATAATGGACTCTGCCTGATTGCACATGGTTATAGAGTCGTAGAATTCATATGGGACCAGAGGAGTGGTAAGAGATTAGGATCCCTTATAAGGAAACAGGAGGATACCGAGATCTTTCCTGACTTGGGATCCATATTTTGCCACCTAATATGGTCACTCAAATGCACACATCACCTTCCTTGTTCCCATGGACAGCCCTGAACACACAGTGTCTGGCGTAAAGATGTCTTTGTTACACGGGCCTTGGCATAACTCCATGCCCTCGGGATGTTACAGTGGACAGGTGTCTGTGCTGTTTCTCTGTCTCTGCCCATCCCACCCTTACTCCTCTGCATCTGAAGAATGCCTTACCTGCTATGGGAGGAGAAGGTAGCTGTGGATGTATTGGGCCCAGGCATGGACAGCACATGGGAGCTGGTGATGCAGAGAGCTTGGGGGTACAGCTGTGTGTCTCTTGGGGCAGGGCTGGTGGTGGGCTCCTCTCGCTTCAGTGCCCTGCCAGTGGAAGTGATGCAGGCTGTGACTCCCATGCCCCAGAAGCTGAGCTTGATTACACAACATCCTTTATCCTGTCCATTTTCTGGTAGCATATGTGAGACGCCAAAGGCTTTCGGTAAACTTCTCAATTTAAGTCACCCAGTCCATTTTTGTTGACTAACATGGAGATGCAAACTTTTATGAAGATATGGCTCTATAGTTATTATTGAAAGGTTATATTCATTCCCTAGATCTCCCAGCACCTCCACAGGCCACAGGGTTGACCAGAGACAATCACATTACGTGGGTGGTGCTGGGACCCAGGTTTTGGGCCACAAGCCCCAAGTCTTGGAATTCCACACATCCTGCCAGCCACAGCCTCATCACACCAAAGGGAAACGAGGATGTCAATGAGCAGGGAAAGGAGATGGGTTACGCCGCATGAGCCTCTGCAGGAACAGGCCAGATAGTGTTTCCACTCATTTTAGGGTACAGATCTTTGGGGTGCAGATATGAGAATTGCATTTAAATAGATAAAGAATTAGAGCAAGTGGTGAGAGTATTGCTTAAACAGCCACAGATATGTTCTGGGAGATCATGATCTCAGCCCTTGTTTGGAGAGGGGTTCTAGAGGATTCCTTACTGCTGCCAGGATGAGCCAGCCTTCACTCCCTGTGGTTTTATTGCTTTGTTTTGGGCAGGTGATTTCCTCTCTCCCCAGTCATTGCGCACATTATCTACAAACCTTGTCCTTCTGGATTTGAGGGTGATTGCAAAGTGCCTGCGGAAAGGACAGCTCAGAACAGCAAACACAGACATGGAATGGAGGCAGAGATGCCCAGCTTTTCTCCTGTTCTTAGTTCATTTGTGGACCCACGTAGGAAGTCGGTGCTTTTCAGCAAGAGCAACTTTAAGTACCTGTTACAGTGGGTCCCCTGGTCCTTGTGGGTCTGCCTGCAGCTCGTCATGAGCGGTGTGGCAGGAGCTGCTGCGAGGCCAGGAGTGGTTCTCCAGCAATCCTCTGCTCCTCGAGGGACAGCACACAGCACATGTGCAGGGGTGTGGAGGAGGGTGAGGTCCTGCCTGGGCCTGACGTCATCCCTCCTGTTCTTATAAGCTGGCTGTAGTTTTCCTATGACATCTTCCTTTCATTTCATAACTTTTTTCTTCATAATTTATTCATAATTATGGCTGTTCTACTTCCAGGAGTTTTCCCTGCGTTGACAGAGCACTGCGGCCCTTCCTCCACGCAGGCAAGATGCGGCAGCTCAAAGGAAAGCCCAAGAAGGAGACCTCCAAGGACAAGAAGGAGCGGAAGCAGGCCATGCAGGAGGCCCGGCAGCAGATCACCACGGTGGTGCTGCCCACACTGGCTGTGGTCGTGCTCCTCATTGTGGTCTTCGTGTACGTGGCCACACGCCCGGCCATCACCGAGTGAGCACCGTGCCTGCGTGGACTCTGGGAAGGGGGGCAAGCAAGGAAAATGGCTTTCATATGCAGAGATGCTCACAATGCTGAGCTCCACGCGGGGCGCCCTGTCTTCTCTGATCTTTGACTTGATTAAAGTGTCTCCACTTTTCTTGGGAGGGAAGAGGGAACGTTTTATCGGTGAATGTGCTATACACCTATGGTCCACTTCATGTGCCTTTCAGACTTCAGAGCTGTGTGTGTGTGTGTGTGTGTGTGTGTGTGTGTGTGTGTGTGTGTGTGTGTATGTGTTTGTTTCTCTCCTAAAATGGATTTGTAGCTCCGCCTGGTGAGAAGAGGCCTCCCTGGGTCATGAAGCGGCTGGACTCACCCATCCCCATTGTCTGGAACATTACACGTTTCCACATGTGTTCACAACTTCCAAAGGGACTATTTCCGCTCTATGCTTAATGTGATTTGAAATATGTTGACTCAAAGTGAGATATTTATTTTTTTGAATAAAGGAGATAATAGCCTTGCACGGGTTGTTGATCTGTCCTTGTTGGAGGCACTGGCTGGCTATGGGTCCCTTCGTGAGGCATTGCCCTTCTTTCCACACCCACCTCCCGTGAGGCTCCCACAGGCCCAGCACTTGGAAGAAAATGAAACATTTTGACTGGATCATTTTATGATTGAAGGGAGAATCGTGAGAAGGGCAGAAGGGGAGCTCTTATCTACTAGCTTTAGCAAAGTGAGATTTCTGATTGGAATATGACCACAAGTTTTATACCAGATAGCCTTTCCTACTTCACAGTGTCTGCAGATCGCCACGCACAAGGGTCCTGACAGTAAAGGTCAGGTTTGCTTTTGTCCTTTGCTGGAAACATGCAAACTGTTGGTATTCCAGATGACTTTTCAGCACAAAGTGCCTTGCTGGGTGGGGCTGCCTCATTTTATTCTAGCCTCATGGTTCCCAGGTCCTGTGGGAGCAGCCTCTTTGGAAGTCTCATGGATGGTGACTGTTGCATGCAGATGTTGCCACCAGAATGCGGAACCACTTTCTCTTGAGGTTCCTCATCGGATGACTGGGAGGCCTGTGTTGAAATGGTGCATTTGTAAAGCCCAGTCTAGTGTCCGGGTTTGTGGCTCCAAAAAAAAATCATGATAGCTCTGTGCTTGACGTGTATTTCTCCCATGACTCTACGAGGCAGCCACTGTTGCACTTAGTGCTGATGCACACTGGGAAACTCACCCAGGTCACATAGCAAGCCTAGGCTGGTTTGCTTCTTCAGCTTTGGTCATGGGAAATTTCAAACATACACAAAAATAGACTGTGTGCCTTGTGTACTCATTGGTCAGTGTTAGCAGACACTCGTGGCCACACAGACCAAGCTCTAGGCTATTGTTAAATTCAGTAGCTTTTCAATAAACCTTGTCTGAAGACTAGAGTGTCTAGTGTGTTTGAACAGGCCTCACTGGGTAACAATCACAATGAGCAGCCTTAGATGCCATCTTTAGAAAATTCACCTCCACTGGCTATCTACTACAGGGTGCAATCAGGGCATTTCTGGGTACAAGAGGAGCCTCTTGGCTGTTGCTGGTGGTCTCCTACCTGTGATTCTTGCTACTTAGGAGGTTGAGAACCATTGCTCAAAGCTAGCTTAGGCAGAAAAGACCATGAGACTCATATCTCCAGTTAACCACCAAAAAGCCAGAAGTGGAGGTATGGCTCCAGTGGTAGAGTGCCAGCCTTGAACAAAAAAAGCCAAAGAAAAGCAAGAGGTCTTGAGCTCAAACTGTAGTATTAGTGCACGCGTGCACACGCGCGCATACACACACATATACACATACACCTTTCTGTTTTGTGTATGATATAAGAGGAGCACAAGTTTTTAAGAGTAAAGACATCTGTAACGCCACAACCAGTGCTCTCAGTGCTAACCCAGGTTCACAGTGTCCCACACAGGCCAAGTATGGCTCATTTTCTGTCCATACTAGAGCATCTCGGGGACTTGTAAAGCATAAATTGAAACATGTGCGTTGTGCCTAGTACATTGTAGATGCTCAATAAAGGCTCATCGCTTCCTTGTCAAGGTGCTCAAGCTTTTCAGAGCATAAACAGAAGCCTGCTTCCCAAGGCTTCTCGTGGCAGCTTATAACAGTGACACCATGTAGTAGATCGCTGAGGGTTATTTTCGTCACTGTTTTCCTCTTTCTTGTTCTTTGGAGGGCTAGAAGATTTGAACTGGGTTTTCACAAAGCAATTACTAGACAGGCTGGCTGAAGGCAGGCTTTGAAAGTTCCCACAACTTTGATGTGAGCCACCTCCTGGGGGAAGTGAGATGCCAATTTACTGCAGACTTGCTGGGTGGAATTGTAACAATTCTTAGGGTAAACAGCACTGTCAAGTGGGGGCTGTTGGTAGTGATTTGACATGCCAGCTTCCAAATTGGTCCCAGTTATTCAGTGCCTCCCAGGCAAAGCAGAACGATTCATTAGGAATTTTATAGAAAGTCACATGTGGGTTCAGCAATAGGACCCAGGACCCTAAACTTTCAGGGGGCTCATTATTGAGATTCACATTTCTTGAAGAGCACATTCATGCTAGAATTGTTGGCATAGGCTTAAAGATGTCATTGGGCTCCTTTTTTTCTTCTTTCTGTCTTTGCTTTTTCCTTCTTTATCTCTTTTTCTCTTTCTTCCATCCTTCTTTCCTTCCTTTCTATGCCAGTTCTGAGGCTTGAACTCAAGGCTAGTGTTCTACCACTCGAGCCACACTTCTGCTTCTGGCATTTTGGAGAGAAGAGTCTCATGAACCTTCCTGCTCAGGCTGACTTTGAACTATGATACTTAGATCTCAGCCTCCTGAGTGGTAGATTACAAGCCTGTGGACACCTGTCCTTGATTGATGTAGCTTTTCATTTCTAAATTATGTGTATGCATTTGTGTATTCTCTAGCCAAGCCAAACCTTGGTGATCCATAAGTATAGTGATTGAGGGTGTGAAACTGAGTGTGAATAATTCAGATTTAGTTAGCCTCTGTGTGTGAGTTCAGTCAGGCCCTCCTGTATGGAGGATCGTAGTTCTAAGATCTCAGGCATCCCAGGGCATTTGTGAAGACAAGAGTTAACCAAGTCCTTCCATGAACGAATGGCCTACTGAGAGCCCAGAGGACAGATGGTCCACAGGTCCTGTGGATCTCTGTGATCTGCCCCAGGCTCTGCAAAGACAGCACTTGCTTTTGGTCCCATTGTGGGTCTGAATCCGAAAAGGCTGAGTTTAGCCCCTGCTCTAATTCTTCCCTGATCAATCCAAAGCCAGAGAGGCATGCAACATCCTTCCTTCATGCTTCCCTTCATGGGGTAGGGGGGAAGGAAGCCTGCAGCCAGGCTTGCTTGTGAATTTCAGGTGCTAACACTTGCCTTGGGCTACTGGAAAGATCAAACAAATGATTTGTCTTTCTCTCTTCCCTCAAAGGATCCCATACCATTCTCTTCTTGCAAGAAGGGAAAATAAGGAAGTCCTTTGAATTATGGCTTTTAGATTTCTTTAGAGAGGTCTACATCATGTTTGTATGCATGCCTACAGTGGTGCCCTGGAAATGTTTTATGTTTTATGTCCTATATCTCCTGACTATATTTGCCTTGCTGTATCTTTCTAGGAACCATGTCTAAGTCTGTGTTCTCTGTAATATTTGCCAGAAACTATTACTAAAACATTAGCATGAGATATAGAATCTTCAGAACAAGGATTTTTATGAGCAGCTTCTAAATCCTTTTGAATATCTCTGTAAATCTGTCCTGTTGGAGTATTTGTGAGTACCCAGCCTCAGATACAGCCAGGCCCTCGTGTTTTCTATGGGTCTTTGTGTAGTGCAGCTGTCATTTCTCTTCCATTATTGTCCACAGCAAATGTCTCTGGCATCGCTGAATTTTTTGGTGAGGAGAGGGGCTCTATAGGCTTTCTGTATTTGCATGTCCATGTCCTTACTGGAATCAGGGACATTTTCTCCTGTCATTTGAATTTGTGTTCTATGCCTCTAACTTTTATTCTTCCCTTTTCAAATATACAGATGAAATGGATGTTTGATCTTTTAATGGTGTTCCAAAGGTCTTGTATTTTTAAAATTTATTTTTAACAAATTTCTGAGTATGTTTCTTAAAAAATTTTAATTTAGAGGGGTTATAGTTTCATAAGTAAGGTAATGAGTACATTTCTTGTCCAACACTGTTAACCCCTCCCTTGTTTTCTCCCATTTTCCCTCCCTTCAGCTTCCCTCCCCCAAGTTATAAAGTACAGTTCCAACATAGTGTCTTGTGAATATCTCTGTTGCATTGGTTCACCCTTTGTCCTTTGTCTCATCATTTTGGTATTCCCAGTCCTTTCCCCAAATCAGATAAATGACACAGAGTACCAAAATAAAAAACAGTGACAATAGGGGATAAACTAAAGGGAAAAAAAGGAGAGAAAAAAGAAATAACTTCACACAGTACCTTAAAAAACAAAAAGAAGCAAAAACAAAACCCAAACCTCTTGTTAACATATCTTGGAGTTCATTTCAGAATGTAAACTGGTTCAACCACTCTGGAAAGCAGTATGGATGTTCCTCAAAAGACTAAACATAGACTAAACATATGATCCAGCAATCCCATGTCTGGGCATTTACCCAAATGACCACAAAGAAGGCCATGCTAAAGCTACCAGCACAACTATGTTCATTGCAGCATTACTTACTATAGCTAAGATATGGAATCAACCCAGATGCCCCTCAATAGATGAATGGATAAAGAAAATGTGGTATTTATACATGAAGTAATTCTATGTTTCCATAAAAAAGAATGACATCACCCCATTCATAAGGAAATGGAAAGACTTGGGAAAAATCATATTAAGTGAAGTAAGCCAAACTCAAAGAAACATGGGCTCCCTGGTTTCCCTCATTTGTAATAATCAATGTATGTCTAGGATAGACCTAGCAGAAGATCACAATAGCCCAATAGCTATGTGTATATGACAATATAAAATGCTAATCGAAATAGCTTTGTTGAATTTCAGTTGAGTTGCCTGTATTATCTCCCTGTCTGCCTGCCAGTACTTTGGAAAAGAGCCAGTCTTTTGAAAAAGCTTTTAATCCCTTGAGCTGTTGAGTAACAAGGAATATAAAGTGGAGGGAATATTTGCATGCTCAGCAATGCCAGGACTAAGCTTCTCCTTTCCTGCGCATTTACTTTCAATTGCTTTCATAAAAGTTGTCCATCTGTCTTTGAACTCTCCCAGAAAGGAAACTTTTCTCCAGTGTCTGAATATTCCCTTTCCAGTGCAAACAAAGCACAAGGTCAGAGCTTTCAGGGCATATATGAAGTCTCGTGGGCACTGACCTGACTCTCAAGGTATCAAGTACTTTAGAATGGAATAAGTGAAGAAAGCCCACTATGAACTCCTTTAGCAAACTCCTTCACCTTGGAATATCTCTACTTCCAGCTAAATTGCTAGTCCTGTAAATCCTGCCCATAAAATTCCATTCTCTGGGACTCTGCAGAGACACTGAAATGCCAGCCTCACATAGTCCAATCAGATGAGATGACATATTTAAAGTAAAAGTACACAAATAATAGCAAATAAAATAGAAGACATGGAAATATGAACAAAGCCATGGCAACAGTTTCAGCATTAGCAAAACAAACTGTGTCTGAGAGGCAAAGTATGGCATATGTTAGTAATGCAATTGAAAAAATATTCATGCTGAGTACTGGTGACTCATACTTATAATCCTAACTAGTCAGGAGGCTGAGATCTCAGTATCCTGGTCCAAAGCCAGCCTGGGCAGGAAAGTCTATGGGACTCTTATCTCCAATTGACCACCAAAAAGCCACAAGTAGAGCTGTAGCTCAAGTGGTAGAACACTAGCCTTGAGTGAAAAGGGGCAGTTAAATGTCCTGCCCAATACAAAAGAAAAAAATATATAGATGGTCTTGGACATGTAGATGGGTAGTATTGCTTCATGTTATATAAAGCAAGTGACTATTGCCAGAACTGTGGGTGGGAAGATACGTAACTTTTTTTTTTTTTGGGGGGGGGAGGTGGAGTGTTTAAGATATCTCCTTTGTAGGTTGGTAGATCAACTAGCTGGAAGGATCCTCAGTGCAGATTTGAATATCAAAATTAGTAACTTTGATCTGGCAGGTAAATATGCATTTGTCCACTCAACAGAGAATATGCATTTTCTAAGAGTGCACCTGGGACATTATTAAAAATGGCTGTTTTCGGGCTGGGAATATGGCCTAGTATTCCCCAGCACCACATATATGGAAAATGACCAGAAGGGGCGCTGTGGCTCAGGTGGCAGAGTGCTAGCCTTGAGCGGGAAGAAGCCAGGGATGGTGCTCAGGCCCTGAGTCCAAGGCCCAGGACTGCTGCCCCCCCACCAAAAAAAAAAAAAAATGGCTGTTTTCTATCTTTGGTAAAAGATAGAAATATACAGATTCAGGATGTCACATAAACTCTGGGCAGGAAAAACAGCACTTCGTGTAGTCACTCAAGTCAATAGCTGAAAATCTAAAGGAAATGATAGTGAGTGCAGAAATCACCCATCATGCAATAGCAAGGGCTGTCAGTTCTCAGTAGGAAGGAGACCAGACCAAGGGTTTTTGTATACTTTTTCTTGGCATACTGTTTATTTTATAATTGTTTATAGTGCAATAACTGCCAGAGAGATACAATGATGAGCAAATTGACAAAATAGTCGTTTTGTGTAGTGTACATTCCAGCAGGGGAAATGAATATATATGAGTGTAATACATAAACATTCTTGAAAATAAATCAGTTAGATACTCTCTTTCTTAAGAGCATTTTATGAAGAAACCATAAGGAGATAAATTCCAAATAACAAATAAATGGAGAAAACACAGCAGAAGAATTTTCTACAGGCTTTAGAAAGAACTATTTTATGGTCACATTTCAGAAATTATGTTTTAGAAATGCAGTTACAAGTTGGACATGAGAGGAGAAGGGGAGAGATGGCATAATGTGTTCTGATTTCTTTTTATTTATTTTCTTTTCTTCAGTACTGGCATTTGAACAGCTAGCCGGGAACAGCTGCCTAGGCTGGCTCTCTACCTCTTGATCCATGCCTTTAGCCAAGCTTTTTGCTGCTATTTTGGAGATGGAGTCTAGCAAACTTTTCGCCCGGGGCAGCTTTGAGTTGGGATCCTCCAGGACTCAGCCTTCTGAGTTGTTTTGCTAGGACCTAAGTTTATGTAAAGCTTGTCATCTATAAGTAAGGGTAACTGCTGAAAAATAAATAAAAAGTAATATAACTAATTTGTTGGATGAGAGGTATGAAGAAATTAAAGCATGTTATTAGCTATTACTTATATATGGCAGTAATAAATAAAAGTTACAAGAATCGGAACCTACTAAGGAAAGTATTAGAAGAAAACAAAAAAGGTTAGGACATTAGCCCAGGCAGTGATTTAAAAAATATAAACCTAAGTAAGCAAAATTTGAAAGACAAGGAATGCTACCAATCTTGTTCTATGAAACTGGTATTATCCTAACACTAAAAGTGAATAAGGACACAACACAAAAGAGAAAACTGTAGATTAATTTCACTAGTGATCATAGATGCAATAATTCTCAATAAGATCCTTGAAAACCAAATTCAATAGCACTAAAACGATCACACACTGCTGGGCACTGGCTGATCATGTCTGTATTTGCAGCTCAGAAGGCTGAGAGCTGAGGATCTCAGTTTGAAGCCAGACTGGTAAGACAAATCCATGAGGTTCTTATCTCCAGTTAACTAGAAAAGAGAAAAAAAAGTGGACACTTTGCTCAGATGGTAGAATATCAGCCATGAATGAAAAGGTTGAGTGAGAATATTACTCAAAGTACTGACATGCACAGTTCTGACACACACATGCATGTGTACACACACAGACACACACACTGAGGTCAGCCTGGTTTCATTGCAGGGATGCAAGGAAGGTTAAAGACAATACATAACATAGTACATAAACAGAATAAGGGACAAGAATCATATGTAAGCAGACACAGAAAAAGCCTTCATCAAAGTTCTACATCTCTTCACAATAAAAGCCTGAAGAAACTAGGAATAGAAAGATATGACACCATATGAAAGGCTATATGGCACACTGATAGCCAATATTATCTAAATGGGGGAAAATGAAAAGCATTTCCTCCAAAGTCAGGAACAAGACATGTCTATCCTGTTCACTTTTATTCTGTATAAATGCCTCAAAACTTAGCCAGAGCAATAAGATAAGAAGGAGAAAAATAAAGAATACAAGTAGGAAAAGAAGACATGCAATTATCCTTATTACAGATATGATGCTATACTTAAAAAATCCTAGAGTCTAAAAACACAAAAAACAAAACAAACAAACAAACAAAAAATCACCTCTTAGAAGTGATACAATAAGGTAGCAGGATATAAAATCAATATTAAAAATTTGCCCATATGTCCAATAATGACCAGCTGAGAAAAAGCCAGAAAACAGTCCCATTCACAATGGTTTTTAAAATGTTCATCATCCCTAGCAGTAAAGGAAATGCAAATAAAACAACCCTGAGATAACACCTAAGGTGGTATCAGAATGGCCTATATTCTGAATTCAGACAACAAGTGGTGGCAAGGATGTGGAGAAAGAAGAATCCTACTGCACTGCTGGTGGGAATATAAACTATTACAACCTCACTGGAAAGCATTCTGGAGGTTTCTCAAAAAACTAAACAGATGAACCCTACGGTCCAGCCATGCCACTCCTAGGCATCTACTTTGAGCAACAGGAACCAGGATACAACAAGGACACCAGCACTACCATGTTCACTGCTGCAATATTCACAATATTCAATATTCACAATAGCCAAGGTGCCCACTACAGATGAATGGATCCAAAAAATGTGGTACCTATATACAATGGAATTTTACATAACCATTAGAAAGGATAAAAAAAAATGGCATTAGCAGGGAAATGGATGGAACTAGAACACATGTTAAGTGAGATAAGCCAAGATCAGAGACACAAACGGCATGTGGTTTCCCTGATATACGGGTGTCAGAATCAAACTGCAAAGAGACATGACAAAATAAACAGGACCCAAGAAACCAATACACAGTGAGACCAAAAAAAAGACAGTCTTGGGAGAAAAGCACCAAATAGGAAGACCCAAGCACTACTTCATATGTACATAAAGTATTATACAGAACTCCAAAGATAAGGAAATAAAGGACCTCTCCTTAATCAGTCTTATAGTATTTAAAGGATGCTATATTTTTTAACCTTACATATGGTGTGTACATGTACACATCCAAGGGAAGATGGGAGGAGGGCACAGAATGAGAGGACAGTTGGTGAAAAAAAATATAGCACAGGGGGCCCAGCAGCTGCACTGGACATTGATGAAAGTGAACTAAGCAACTCAAGGGTGGAGATGGGAGGGAGGGAATGAGAGAGAAGGAGGGAACAGCTGATACTAAGCAAAAGAAAAAAAATGTACATATCACCCAACCAGGAAGAAATAGTTTTATTGTTAATGTTCATAGAGTTCATAAGCTTTGTAGATTAGAATGGTGATGTTATTGGGAAGGTTAAATGGTGCACTATGAAATTTATGCAGTTACTTAATCTCAATAAAGGAAAAAAAAAACAACTAAAATAAACAACTACAGAGGTGAAAAACCTCTACAATGAAAACTATAATGCTTTGAAGGAAGAAATTGAAGAAGACACTAGAATATGTAAAAAATTCTCAGTTTATGGGTTGAAAGAAATATTTTGAAATATGCAAAGTATGAAAATGGCTATACTAAAAAAGTAACCTATAAATTCACTGTAATACCCATCAAAATTCCAAGGCCATTCTTAAGACAAATAGAAAAAAAGCCATCCATTCCATTCATGTGGAAACACAAAAGATGAATAGCCAAATCAATTTTTTTGTTTGTATGCCAAGTCCTGGGGCTTGAACTCAGGGTCTGAGCACTGTCCCTGAACTTCCCCTTGCTCAAGGTTAGGACTTTGCTTCTTGGGCCAAAGCTCCACTTCTGGTTTCTTTGGGTAGTTTATTGGAGATCAGGTTCTCATGGGCTTTCCTCCTAAGTCTTGCTCCAAACTGCAATCCTCAGATTTCAGTCTCCTGAGTAGCTAGGATTCTAGGCATGAACCACCAGTGCTTAAATCAATTTTGAGTTAAATACTGTATACTATAGATCAATAATAACAAAAACCATCATGATACTGGCACACAAAGAGATATGAAAAGCAATATATAAGCCTGTAAAGCTCCATCTATCCTTTGACAAAGATATCAAAAACATATGTTAGAGAAAGGACAGCCTCTTTAAGATAAAATAGTGGGAAAACAGAATATTCCCAAGTAGAAACATGAAAGGACATCTGTGGGCTCTCTCGACTTCCCCTTGCTTGGGGGGAAGGGGCTTGTCCACCCCTTCCTGGGTGGTCCTCTATCGCTCTCACGTGGGAGCAATGGCCACAGGTAGCCTCTCTCTCTCTCTCTCTCTACTTCCCCTTGCTTGGGGGGGGGGGGAGAAGGGGCTTGTCTGCCCCTTCCTGGGTGGTCCATTATCGCTCACGAGGGAGCGATGGCCACAGGTAGCCTCGGTGGTGGGTGGTCGCAGGGTGCCCCAAAACCGCCAAGAACGACATGGATGCGGGAGCCCCTGGAGAAAAACCTCTAGGGCTTCTGTTTATTCAAATGAGGAGCCTCCCAGATATACCCCAAAGGCGGGCACAAGAGAGGGGCCCCTGATTGGTCCCAAGGAGCTGTCCCTCAAATGATGTCAGGAGACTTCCTTTGTTGGCAGAGGTCCAGCCCCCTATGGATGGGCCCCCCGGGGTACCCCTTTGCCATAGCACATGTGCTAGCCCCAGGGACAGGGGCTTCTCTTCCTGTTAAAGACAGGAAGGGGAGGGACAGGCCGAGGTCAGCTGTGGCCCCTTAAAGGTGCAGCTGACCCCAACAGACATCCTATCTTTCATCCTGTACAAAAATCTATTCAAAGTGATTAAAGACCTTAGTATAAGACCTGAAACTTTGAGACTGCTGCAGGGAAATGCTGGAATGTATAGGCACAGGCAATGACTTTCTTAATAGGATTCCAATAACTCAGGCAATAAGAGAAATGAATTGCTAAATGGAATGGCATCAAATTAAAAAGCTTCTTAATACTGAAGGGGAAAAGTACCAGAAAGAACAGACAGCCTACAGAAAGGGATGAGGTCTGCCATCTATTAATATGCAGAATATATAAAAAGCATTCAAAGAAAGAATAACAAATGGGTAAATAAACTGAACAAACATTTCTTGAAGGAAGACAGATGGCAGATATATACATTAAGAAAGGTTTAACATATTTAGCCAAAAAGGAAATGCAAATCACAAGGACAGTGAGGCTCTATCTTATCCTAGTCAGAAAGGCAATCATCAAGAAAATAATAAATGATGCCATGGATGTAGAGAGAAAAGGCACCTTTATACATTAAAGTGTGTGAGAATGTAAATTAGTGCAACCATTATGGAAATCAGGTTGGAACTTTCTGCTTTTTTTTTTTTTTTTTTTTTTTTTTGCCAGTCCTGGGGCTTGGACTCAGGGCCTGAGCACTGTCCCTGGCTTCATTTTGCTCAAGGCTAGCTCTCTGCCACTTGAGCCACAGCGCCACTCCTGGCCATATTCTATATATGTGGTGCTGAGGAATCGAACCCAGGGCTTCATGTATATGCAACGAGCACTCTTGCCACTAGGCCATATTCCCAGCCCAGGATGGAAGTTTCTGAAAAACTCAAAGTTAAACTGCCATATCATACAGCTATACCACTCCTGGATATTCATCAAAGGAACATAAGTTAAAGATAACTACTGTTCACAATAGCCAAATTACAAAATATGTATGGGACAAAACTCACTCTTAAGAAACTAATAATTTAATCAGAAAGTGGACAAGCAGCCTCAACAGTTTTCCAAAGAAACATACAAATGGACAAGTATTATTTTAAACTGCTCAAATCAAATGTGAAATATTATTCAGTCATAAAGAAGAATAAAATGTTTTTGCAGTAAAGTGGATACAACTAGAAATTATCGTGTTAAATAAAATAGGCCACTGAAAAATAAAATATCACATGTTATCTAACATATGTGGAATTTAGACCTTAAAAAGTAGAGGACAAGCTAGGCACAGTGGCTCACACCTTTAATCCTAGCTATTTAGGAGTCTGAGATCTAAGGACCAGGATTTGAAGCCAGCCTGAGTAGGAAAGTCAGTGAGACTCATCTCTACCCATCAAAAATCTAGAAGTGGAGCTGCCTTGAGCTAAAGACGTTGAGTTCAAGCCTCAGGATCAGCACCAAAGGCGGTGGGGGAGGGGATGAAGGGAAAGGGGACTATTTTAAGAGTAGGAACTAATGGAGGAGTAGATAAAGCATGAGGGAAAGGTGAATATGATTGCAGTACTTTATGTGTGAAGATAGGATAATGAACTCTGCTGAAATTGTCTTAAGGAGGGAACAAAGAAGAGCAATAGAGTGAATTTGATCAAAGTACATTATATGTATGTATGGCAATCACATCAAAACCGCTTTGTACAATTAAAATGCATTACTGATTTTTTTGTTGTTGTGAGGTTCTGGGCTCTTTTGCTCAAGCCTAGCACTCTGCCATGCCAAACCACAGCTCCATTTCTGGTTTTCAGGTGGTTAACTAGAGATGAGTCTCATGCACTTTTTTTCTCAGGCTGGCTTTGAACTGCATTCCTCAAATCTCAGCTGCTTGAGCAGGATTACAGGCATGAGCCTCCAGCACATGGCTTGTACTACTAATTTTTTTTTAAAGAAACCATGGTATTCACACACTGTGGAATATTATTCAGCCATAGAAACACTGGAATCATGTCTGGTTTGCAGGAAAATGCATCATGTTAAGCAAAATAAACCAGACTCAGAAAGACAAATACAAGGCTTTTCTTGAATATGTGAAGCTATATTTAGAGAAGAAAAATGGAAAGAAATGTTATTGGAGAATTGTTTGGCTTGGAAGCAGTAGAAGGTAGCAGGGAGGAAAGTGTAGCAGGAAGAATATACGGTCAAAGTACATTGCCTGCCTGAAAAGGCCGTAATAACCTGACCCAAAGCAAAATCAGTCAAGTGGGATTACATCAACCTAAAAAGCTTCTGAATAGCCAAGAAAGTAACCAACATAGAAAAGAGGACAAGGAACAAAATAGGAGAAAATATTTTCAGATTATCTATTTGATTAGGGGTTGATATGCAGAATATATTATGGAACATAACCTAGCAAAAAAAAAAAAAACCCAAAACAACCTACTAACTTGATCAGAAAGTAGACAAGTCCCTCAACAGACAGTTCTCCACAGAAACATAGAAATGGCCAATAAAGATTATTTAGAATGCTCAAATATCAAGCCAGGTGCTGTGACTGATGCCTGTAATCCTAGCTACTCCAGAGGCTGAGGTCTGATGTCTGTGGCTTAAAGCCAGTCCCGGAAAGGAAGATTTGTGAGACTCACCTCTGATGAACCAGCAAGAAGCCAGACATGGCGATGTGGCTCAAGTGATAGAGCACTAACCTTGAGCAAAATAGCTAAGGGTCAATGCCTAGGCCCTGAGTTCAATACCATCACCTGTGATCTCACGGATGATGAAAAGCCTAGAAGTAGGCAGACTCTGTGTGGGACACAGGAGCAGGCAGAAAGCAAGAACCTACCAAAACAATAACCAGTGAGAAGCAAGGCTGGCAGGTAGTTCAGTGGTATTGTACCTGTCTAGCAAGCATGATGCCTTACTTTCAAAACTCCAGTACCACCAAACAAAGCAAGACAAAACAAAACAAACCCCAACCATAGGGATACTCTGGAAAATTTGACACAGGAAATTATTTTCTGAAGAGGACTCTGATTGCCCAGGAAACAAGTGCAAGAATTGACAAACAGGACTGCATCAAATTAAGTTTTTGCACAGCAAAATAAATAATTAGCAGAACAAAGAGATAAACTACAGAATGAGAGAAAACCTTTGCCAGCCACTGAATGGATTAAAGATTAATATCCACAATAGACAAAGAGTTCAAAAACTTACACACTAAGAGAACAAAGAATCCAACTAATAAATGAGCAAATGAATTGGGCAGTTCTCAGAAGAAAGAAATGTAAGGAATGTTTCAACTTCCCACTATTCATTTTGTTAAAGAGCACATTGAGTGTCCAAAGGGTTTTCGTCATGGTGGTCACATGTGCATATTCCATATTTCAGCCACATATACTCTTCTACATTCTTAACGTACATTTGTGTTTTAGATCTTCAATCCATGTATGAGGGAGAGCATATGTCTGTTGTCCTTCTGAGCATGCTTACTTCACTTAATATGATGGTTTCCTGTTCCATTCACTTCCCTGCAAATGACAACCATGCAAACATATCTGCTGTTGGACTGTGGGAATGGGAGGCCCAGGAAAGGGAGAAGAATCAATGAGGATAACCTGATTAAACTTCATATAGTGCACATATGAACTACCATAGTGAAACAGCTTTGCACAAATAAAATACACTGAGGAAAACTGAGTTACAGGAAAATGAAACTGACTGGGCTGGGGGGCTGGTATGTGAGAGGGCTAGTGGAGAGAGTAAAAGTACTTTACATGCATATGAACACAGAAAAATGATACCTGCAGAAGCTGCTTTAAGAAGAGGAAGAAGAGGAATGAGGCAGAGAGATGGAGGAGATATGTTTGATGGGTATCGTGTGTGTGTGTGTGTGTGTGTGTGTGTGTGTGTGAAAATGATTGAACTCTCTTGTACTTGCTTAACTGTAGACTAATTTCAGTGTTAGGAGAACAATTTAGATGCGGGTAAGCTGTGGTGCCTGCCTTACATGTATTCTAACTTAGGGTATTTCCAATTTACAATGAATTGGGAAGTCTGTTGTAAATTGAAGAACATCTATATATTAATTCTTACAGAATCCCCTCACTGTTTTCCTCTTTCTCAAAGTTGCTTTTGACTACTCTGTTTCCTTGTCTGTATACTATTATTCTAGTCGTGTTTGCATTCACTAGAAATCTTGCTGATATTTTGATAGGAATTGTGCTAAACTTGCATATCTTTTTTGAGCACCTGAGATTATTACTATGCTGAATCTTCCAGCCCACCGTGTGTCTGCTTGTTGTTTCTTTCATTAGTGTTTAACAGTTTTCATTCATGACATTTACAAATTCCTTAGCTTTGCTCCTGGGTATTTGAGAGCTTATAAATCCACTGTACTTTAACTTTGTATCACTATCTTCACTGTTGTTGAATTATATATATCGATTTTGGTATGATCATTCTGTATCTTGCGGAAGGGCTGGGCTTGCCTTCTAGTTCTAGGATGTTTCTTTATAGATTCCTTGGATTTTCTATTGGAAACTCATGTTATCTGCAAATAGAAAAAAGTTTATTTCTTTTCTGATCTAGGCACCACTTCTTTTTCTTCAAACTGATGATTGGAACTTTCAATGCTATGTTGAATCAAGAGTGGCAAGATTGTACAACCTTGTGTTTTAAGAAAAAATTATTTTAGAGGAAACCTGTCCTATCTTTCACTGGTGAGTAAAACGTTACCTACAGGTTCTTTAGAAATATTCTATATCAAGTCAAGGAAGTTCCCATCTGTTTCTACTTTTTGGCAAGATTTTCTTTTACCACAAGTATTATAATTATCAAATGCCTTTTCTGTACTAATTGATGTGATCATGTGATCTTGTATATTCTTTTCAGATCTTTAGGTGGGTTACTCTGATTTTTTATTATTAGACTAGCTTTACCTCTCTGAAATGAATCCCACTCACTTGGTGCATAATTATTTTTATAGATTATTAAATTTTATTTACTAGTATTTATGTTAAGCACCTTTGCATCAACACTCAAGAGGAGTTTTGGTCTATAGTTTTCTCTTGTACTACATTGTACAGTTTTGTTATCATGGTAACATTTTTTGTTCATGAAATAAATTTGGAAATATTATTTATTTGTTCATTGCATATATTGCTAAGGACTGAACTCAGAGCCTTGCACTTGCCAGGCAAGGGCGCTTCCACCAAGCTAAATCTCCAGCCCCTAATAAAAACTTAATTTTGTAATTTCTGGATGAGAAATAAAATTTTGTATTAATTATTAAGTTTTTATTAGAATTTTCTAGTGAAACTACTGACACCTGGAGACTTATTTTCTAGTAATTGTGTGTGTGTGTGTGTGCGCGTGTGTGCATGCGTGTGTGTGCTGGTACTGGGGCTTGTGTTCTCACTTAGCTTTTCCTTTCCACTCAAGGTTCTATCACTTGAGCCACATCTCCTCTTCACATCTCTTTTGCTAGTCAATTGGAGGTAAAGAGTCTGTTAGGTTTTTCTACCTTGGCTGATTTTGAAACGTGATCCTCAGATCTCAGCCTCCTATGTAGTGGAGAATACAGACAGGAGCAACTAGTGCCCAATTTTTTTGGTAATTTAAGAATTACATATTCAATTTTTAATAGTTTTAGTAAATTGTATCTTGATTATTGTATTTAGTAGTTGGGTAAGTTTTAGTAATTTGTATTTTTCAAGTACTTGTTCTGTTCCAGCTAAGTTTCCAAGTAAGTGTGGTGTTCACAGTATTCCTTTCTTATACTTTTGCTTTTGCAAGTTCACAGTGAAAGTCCCTGTTTCATTTGTGGTGTTGATAATTTGTAATGTTTCCCTTGTCGGTCTTGTAAATTTGTCAGGTTTATTGACTGGTTCTTTTAGAGACTGTTCTACAAAATCTTGGATTGATTTCCTCTTGTTTTTCTGCTTTCAATTCATTGATTTCTACTCTTCATTATTTCCTCCTTTCTTGCTCCTGAGATGGGAGCTAAGATGATTGTGTCAAGACTTCCGGTTTTCTAATGTCTGCATTTTAGAGCTTCATTCACTTCCTGTCCTCATGCCATCTTCATGAGCAGGTACCAAATCTCAAGGCCCCAGTGAACAAGGAAAACGTGCGGTCCTTTCTTTACAACATGACTGTGAGATGTCGGCACTGATGGCTCACACCTGTATTCCTGGACACTCAGGATGCTGAGACCTGAAGATTGCTCTTTAAAGCTCGCCCAGATAGGAAAGCCTGTGAGATGCTTATCTTCAATTAACTCCCCCAAAAGCCAGAAGTGGAGCTGTGGCTCAATGGTAGAGTGCTAGCCTTGAGCAAAACAGCTCATGGACACACCCAGGCTCGAGGACTAGCAAGCACAGACATAAACAGCAGCAGTGGAGCCTTGAACTCCCGAAGGCCACTCCTGGCCTGTCCTTTGATTGCTGCCAATTCTGTCCCATCCCACAGAGACATCACTTCCAAAAAGTTTTACAGATGATCCCTATTTTTCATTTCTCTCCCTATGTTTCACACTCCAAGTTGAATTAAATGTCTTCCTTTGAGTTTCTGTAATATCATGCACATTTTTCTAATATACCATGCTTCTTAATGAACTATTTACGTATCTTCTCACTCATTTGGGAACTTTTTTTCAGCACTTCTATTTAATCTAGGTTATCAATACAGAAAATTATAAAAGTATTAGCTATATATTGTTAGTGTTTGTAAATTATTTCCTTTTTCTTATTTTTAAGAAGTTGTACCTAAAAATGTCTAGGATAGACCTACCAGAGGATCACAATAGCTCAACAGCTAGGTACATATGATTATATAAGATGAGGCTAAGCAAATGAACTCGAAGAGATGAAAACAGGAGGATTTTGTTGTTGTTGTTATTTTTAATGTACTAGGTGAATTCCCTATGGCATATCCCCTGTGGTCACTGTATATGATTTTGGTACACTGGGTATTGTATATATGTTTATCTGAGCTAGGGAAGGGAAAGAAAAATGAAGGAGGGTGTAATGTATGACAAGAAATGTACTCACTACCTTATTATGAAACAGTAACTCCTCTGTACATCACCTTGACAATTCAACATGTCTGTTTGTAAGCCCAGTGCATCTTGATTAATATCACTCTTTTCATCATTCTCTACCATCTCTCCCAACCCCACCTGTCTCCTCAATTTACTTGGGAACTTCTTGAAAAGAGAATGGAAATTTCTTTAAAAGAGGAATGGATTGTTATTCAACTTAGCACAGCTAGGCGTAAGAGACAATCAGTAAGTGCTTATGACTTGATTGTTGAGCTGAATGTCAGAAGTAGTGAAGTGACCCTGCTGTCTCACTGTCCAGTGTGGGAGTGTTTCTACAAGCTGCCCTAAATCCCAACAAATCAAGACAGCCCTTAAAATGTACTTCACACATACTAACAACTAATAGGAAACAATTAGATTCACTAGTAAACATGGAATTTAAAAGGCTGTCCACCTTTATTTGGAATTGGAGATTATCATTTCTCATCTGACCAATGCCTGATGTTGGTAGAATGAATGATGAGTCAAATGGAAACCAACATTTTTATCTGTTTACTTTTCTCCTTTTTTATTCATCTCTTTTCCCACTCATGCTCTGTGGTCTAGTTGGAATTTTGGCTTAGAAATTGATCTCACTTGAATCTAAGAATATCTATGTGTGTTAGTGCTGGGGTTTGAACTCAGGTCCTGGACAGTGTCCCTTAGGTTTTTTTTTTTCTGAAGGCTAGCACTCTACCACTTGAACCACACCTCCACTTTTGAATTTTTTTTCTGATTAATTGAAGACTGAGAATCTCATGTCAGCCCAGGCTGACCTCAAACCTGGACTCTCAGATCTCAGCCTCCTGAATAAGTAGGATTACAGGTGCAAGCCACCAAGATCCCAGCTTGCATTCAGGAATTTTTGAGTGCATTTTCTCTTTTTTCCCCCTCTACTTTACTTTGTTATTGTTTTAGAGGTGATATACGGGGGGGGGGGGGTTACATTTACATATGTCAGGTAATAAGTACATTTCCTTTTGCATAGTGTCATCTCCTATTCCCCCTCCCCGATTTCCACTCATGAGTTGCATAGCTCACTTTTATCAGTGTCCAGTGCACTCTACTGCTGCAATTTTCACCCTTTTCCTCTGATTCTATGTTCCCTCACCTTCCCACAGATGTGCACATGAATACACTGTATGTAAGCTAAATAACAGAGTCATTAGAAAAAGAAAAAAAACAAATTAAGAAAAAAGTCTTTTGTTTCTATATCTTTAGAGTTCATTTCACTATGTACAGTATTTTATATACATATGAAGAGGTGCCTGGGTGTTGCACCTTTGTGATTCTCTCCTGAGGCTATCCTCTTTCGGTTTCACTGTATGTGACTGTGTAATTTGTCATATCCCAGTACATTTTAGACTTAACTTGCGCATATCAGAGAGAACATGCACCATTTGTCTCTCTGATCTCAGCTTGCCTCACTTAACATGATTTGTTCTAGTTCCATCCATTTCCCTACAGATGACATTATTTTATTCTTTCTAATGGCTGTGTACAATTCCATTGTGTATAAGTACCACATTTTTTGGATCCACTCATCTATTGTGGGGCATTTGGGTTGTTTCTATATCTTGGCTATTGTGAATAGTGTGGCAATGAACATGGATGTGCAGGTGTCATGATCATATCCTGGCTCATGTTGTTCAAGGTAGATGCCGTAGAGTGGTATGGCTGGGTCTGAGGCAAGAGCTATGTTTAGTTTTTTAAGGAACCTCCAGATTGCTGTCCAGAGTGGTTGTACTAGTTTACATTCCCACCAGCAGGGAAGTTGGGTTCCTTTCTCCACACATCCCTGCCAGCATTTGTTGTTGTTCAAATTCACAATGTTGGCCAATTTACTGGGGTGAGATGTATCTCCCAGTTGCTTTGAATTTCATTTCCTTTATAGCCAGGGACAATGAGCATTTCCTCCTGTGTTTCTTTGCCATTCTTACCTCTTCTTCTGAGAAGTCTCTTCTTAGCTCCCTTGCCCATTTAGTAATTGGTGTATTAAGTTTGGGAGGGGTTAGTTTCTTGAGGTCCTTGTATATATTAGATATTAGGCCTTTGACTGATGAATTGTTGGTAAAGATATTTTCCAAATTAATTATCTTTCTAGTTTAGTAACTATGTTCTTAGCTTTGCAAAACTTCTCTCTTTGACTGTGGGATGGGTCTCTTGGAGACAACAAATGGATGGATCTTGTTTGTTTGCTTTTTTAAAAAATACAATCTGCAGTTCTTTTTGTTTGACTGGGGAATTGAGTCTTAATCTTTAGGGTCATTATAGATGTGTGCTGTTTCCTGCCATTTTCTTGTATTTTGCTTCTTTCCTCTTCCTGTGCTTACTAAATTGGTCTTCTAGTGTTTTTGTTTTTGTTTTCTTTTGGTCCTTGATTTTGATTCTTTTCTTCATATTACATTCCTCCCTTTAGTTTTCTTTGTAATGCTGGTTTCATGAATCCTTTATTTTTTGTATGTCATAGAAGGTTTTAGTTTCATCATCAAATGTAAATGATATCTTTGCTGGGTAGAATAGTTTGGGTTGGCACTTGCTGACCTTCAGGGCTTGAATCATACCATTCCAGGCTCTCCTTGCATTGGGAGTTTGTGTGGAGAGATCTGCAGTGATCTTTTCCTTCTTTCTTTTTTCTTCTTTCTTTTCTTCCTTCCCTCCCTCCCTTCCTCTCTCCTTCCCTCCCTCCCTCCCTCCCTCCCTCCCTCCCTCCCTCCCTTCCCTCCCCTTCCCTTCCCTTCCTTCCTTCCTTCCTTCCTTTATTAGTCCTGGGGCTTGAACTCAGAACCTGGGCAATGTCCCCGAACTTTATCTCTCAAGGCTGTCACTCTACTACTTTGAGCCACAATGCCACTTGAGATTTTCTGGGGGTTAATTGGAGATGAGAATCTCATGAACTTTTCTGCCCCAGCTTGCTTCAAACAGTGATCCTCAGATCTCAGCCTTCTGAGTATCTAGGATTACAGGCATGAGTCACTGACTCCCAGCTTGATTCTGACATTCTTTCCATTGTTTTGATCCTTCTTTGATTTTTCGGCATTTAAAATCAATTCCCTTCTGTGTCCCTGAATAAACTTTATCATCATCAAAGCCACTGCCCCTTCATCAATAAACTGAGTTAACAAAATACTAAAAAGTTCTGTGGAGGTGACTAAAGAAGAAATCATGTGGAAAATGCGTAGTGGAGTAGCTAATACATAGCTAGAGCTCAGTAAAAGTTAGTAACTATCTTAAGTGTTTATTAGCATATGACTCAAACACTGCATTCCGCACAGATAGAGGCCATAACCATCTCAGGGACAGCATCATACTTTATTTGTAGATGTCTAATGTATACACTGGGGTGAACTAAAATAGACTGAGATAAAATGTGTAAAAAATAATAATCAAATCAAATCACATCAATTCCTTGCTTTTCAAGTCTAGTGTTTTTATTATGATATGTCTAGAAGTGTTTCTTCTTGGATCCTATCTATCAGAGTTTCTATATGCTTCATTTAAGCAGGAGAGATTTTTCTCTCTTAAGATTGGGGGAGTTCGGGGCCTGGGAATGTGGCTTAGCAGTAGAGTGCCTGCCTAGTATGCATGACGCCCTGGGTTTGATTCCTCAGCACCACATAAACAGAAATGGTGTTGTGGTTCAAGTGGTAGAGTGCTAGCCTTGAGCAAAAAAGAAGCCAGGGACAGTACTCAGGCCCTGAGTTCAAGCCCCAGGACTGGCAAGAAAATAATGCCAGAGGTGGAGCTGTGGCTCAGAGGGCTAGCCTTGAGTGAAAAGCTCACAGACATCACTCAGGACCAGCACCAAAAAAAAAAAAAAAAAAAAAAAAAAGAGAGAGATTGGGGGAAATTGTTATTATTTTACTGAATAGCATTTTTTATGCCCTTAGTATTGACTTCTTCCCTTTGTCAATCCCAATTATGAGTAAATTAGATTTCTCAGTTGTGTCTACCAATTCCTTTTGATAGATTCTGAGTGTGTTTTTCATACCTTTGACTTTTATCCTCCTGATATTCCATTTCCATTTTAGTTATTCTGTTACCTATAGACTCCACTGTGGTTTGCACCACGGAAGTGTTTCTATTTTTATCTCCATATTTTTGTGGGAGTTCTGGATTTTCTTTGTACTTTTGAAATTGTTTTTGCATCTCCCCTTTTATTTCATTTCTGTCATCCTTTCTTATTATTATTATTATATTATTATTATTATTATTATTATTTGCCAGTCCTGGGCCTTGAACTCAGGGCCTGAGCACTGTCTTTGGCTTCTTTTTGCTCAAGGCTAGCACTCTGCCACTTGAGTCACAGCGCCACTTCTGGCCATTTTCTGTATATGTGGTGCTGGGGAATCAAACCCAGGGCCTCATGTATACAAGGCAAGCACTCTTGCCACTAGGCCATATCCCCAGCCCCTCTGTCATCCTTTCTTTACTGGTTCTTTTGTCTTCCATCTCTTCTTCATCCTCACTGGGGTCCTTCCCTGAATTGTTGTTGGCTTTTGGATTTGGGTTGTTGTCTTGATTGTTCATGAATCTTGTAATCTTTCATTGTGATTTATGCAGTTGGGTTCAGGGATTATCAGGGCCATGGCCCTAGCTTTCCACCTGTGCCTGACAGGTGGCAGTCTGAGCTGGGCCTAGGCTAGCTCACACTGGGTGGACTAACCCACACTGGGTCCCTGGGCCAGCAAGCTTGTATGTGCACTGAAAGGAGCTCAGTCTGGTCTGCAGTGGGGCTGGGAAGGTTCAACTGGGGCTTCTGGGATGGGCATGTACTTTAGAAGGGCTGGGTTCCCATGGGTGTGCAGGAGTTCATTTGCACTTTCGTCCTGGGTTGGGTCACGCCTGGCAGGTGTCTGGTGCTTGGCCAGGGGAAGTGATCTGCCAGCTTCTGGGTGCTTGGACCAGTCTGCTACAGGGGGTTGGGGAGACCAACCCCAGGCCTCTGGGATGGGCATGAGGCTTCGGAAGGGGCAAGCTCCCACAGGTATGTATGGGGGATTTTGTCTGTGCTCTTTTCAAGCAAGTCAGGTTTCTTGCTGATAGCCAGGGCTGGGAGGATGCAGTGTCCTAGCGCCCTCCCAGTATGAGTCCCGGTGGCATCCCTGGAAGCCAGCAGATGAAGTTTGGGGGAGTGAGGAAGGGCTCTGGCCTCTTTGACCTCTTCAAGTGTGGTGCCTTTCTTGGGTGAGAGCGAGGGGTCCCGCCAAGCTCTGTAAGTCACCACCAGTGCTGGTCTCCTGTGGTGGTGGGGTCCCTGGTAGGGTAGTCGTTGATCCTGGCACTGGCTGTGGGCTGTCGGGAAGCGCTGCACCAGTTCTCCAGGTGTGGATGGCACGAGTGCTTCGCTGCTGGCCTCTGATTCCGCACTGTCCAGGTCCAGCGCTAGGGGAGGTTTCTGTGTCGATGCTGCAGTCCGCTGGTTAGTACTGGCGCCCCAGCAGCCTCCGGTCTGCTCTGTGGCTTAGCCACGCTGCTTGGGTGGGTTTCCATCCTTATGTGTACAAGATATGAGGGTTTTTTTTGTTCCTATGATTCTCTATTTGTTTATATATTTGTTGTCAATTTCTTGGGGGAGAAGTGTGTGTTAGAAGCCAAAATCTGTTTGATTAGAGACAGCTTGTGTGATTGCCTGTTGTTGGTTTTTCCACCACCATCTTCTTCTGTTCCTTCAATTTGCTCTAATTGTAGTTCTTGTCATTCCTACTTGGTAGCTTTCCAATCATTTACATCTTTTGCTTCCTCTTGGACTGTGCCTTGCAATGTATTTCATAATTAAAAAAAAACAATGTTGGTCCTGGGGCTTGAACTCAGGTCCTGGGTACTGTCTCTGAGCTCTTTTTGTTCAAAGCTAGCACTGTACCATTGAGCCACTCCTTTACTTCCAGATTTTTGGTGGATTATTAAGAGATGAAAGTCTCCCAGACTTTCCTGCCTGGGCTAGCTTCAAATCAGAATCCACAGATCTCAGACCCCTGACTAGCTAGGATTACAGGCATGAACCATCTCTACCCTGTTTATACTTTATAATTTTTTTAAATTAATTAAACAAAGTTTTTGACACTGTGTTGTGCAAAAGGGGTACAGTTACAAAATAGGGCAGTGTATACATTTCTTGTGATATCTTACACCCTGCTTTTCTTTCCCTTCCCTAGATCAGGTAGACATATATACAATACACAGCGTACCAAAACATATACAGTAGCCATGTGGCCTACACCAAAGGAAATTCACCTAGGACTTTAAATGTATCGTCAACAATAGAGTTTGCTTATCCTTGTCTTATATGAACATACATACATGGCTTTTGAGCTATTGTGATCCACTGAGAGGTCTATTTTTGACCTTTATATGTTGAGTAATTGTTTGGTTTTAGTTACATAATGTAGGGTCACTGACCCAAACCTGTGGGGAATACCATTTGACAAGAAGTTTTTGGTTTCGCAAACCTGGTCTCTACTGTCTCCCCCTTCCCCCACCTTAACAGTCCTATATCAAGGAGAACATGCCCCTTTGTTTTCTGTGTTCTAGGCTTGTCTTGCTCAGCATTATTTGTTCAAGTTCTGACCATTTCCCTGCGAATACCAATATTTCACCATTTCTTTTTTTTTTTTTTTTTTTTTTTGGCCAGTCCTGGGCCTTGGACTCAGGGCCTGAGCACTGTCCCTGGCTTCTTCCCGCTCAAGGCTAGCACTCTGCCACTTGAGCCACAGCGCCGCTTCTGGCCGTTTTCTGTATATGTGGTGCTGGGGAATCGAACCTAGGGCCTCGTGTATCCGAGGCAGGCACTCTTGCCACTAGGCTATATCCCCAGCCTTATATTTCACCATTTCTAATCGCTATGTAGTATTCCATTGTGTATAGGTACCATATTTTTTGGATCCATTCATCTGTGGAGGGGCATCTGGGTTGTTTTCATATTTTGGCTATTGTGAATTGTGCAGCGATAAACATGGAAGTGCAGATGTCTTTTTGATATCTTGAGGCCTGTGGTTCAGGATAGATGCCTAGGAGTGGTATGGCTGGGTCATAGGGTAGGTCTATGTTGAGCTTTTTGAGAAACCTCCATACTGTTCTCCAAAGTGGTTGTACTAATTTGCATTCCCACCAACAATGGAGAAGGGTTCCTCTTTCCCCGCACCCCCTCCAGCATTTGTTGTTGCCTGAGTTCAAAGTATAGGCCATTCTAACTGGAGTGAGGTGGTATCTCAGGGTTGTTTTTATTTGCATTTCCTTTACTGCTAGGGATGTTGAACATTTCCTCATATGTTTCTTTGCCATTTTTATATCTTCTCTTGTGAAGTCTCTCTTTAGCTCCTTTGCCCATTTCATAATTGGTTTATTGGGCTTGGAGGGGCTTCGTTTTTTGAGTTCTCTGTAGATGACGGATATTAGGCCTTTGTTGCTGTGCTGGTGAAGATCTTTTCCCATATGGTTGGCTGTCTTTCTAGTTTGGTGGCTATGTCTTTAGCTGTGTAGAAACTTTTTATTTTGTAGTAGTCCCATTTGTCAAGTCTCTCCCCTATCTGTTGTGCCCCTGGGACTCTATTCAGGAAGTTCCTTCCTGTGCCTCTAAGTTCTAGTGTCTCTCCTACTCTGTCCTTCAGTAGTTTCAGGGATTCAGGTCTGATGTTGAGGTCCTTGATCCATATTGAGTTGATCTTGGTGCATGGTGATAGGCTAGGGTCTACTTTGAGTTTTCTACATATGGCTGCCCAGTTTTCCCAGCACCAGTAGTTGAAGAGGTTATCTTTTTTCCGTTGTATGTCTTTAACTCCTTTGTTGAATATCAGCTGACTGTAAGAGTGTGGTTTTATTTCTGGGTCTTCAATTTTATTCCATTGGTCTTCAGGTCTGTTTTTATACAAATACCAGGCTGTTTTTGTTATGATGACTCTATAATAGAGCTTGAAGACTGGTATTGTGATACCTCCTGCACTGCTTTTTTTTTGCCTAGAATTGCTTTGGCTATTCTAGTTCTTTTGCTGTTCCATATGAATTTATGGGTTGCTTTCTCTATTTCAGTGAAGAATGTAGCTGGTATCTTGATGGGGATTGCATTGAATTTGTATAACAATTTGGGCAATATGGCCATTTTCACTATATTGATTTTGCCTACCCATGAGCATGGGAGGTCTTTCCATCTCCTTGTGTTTTCTTTGATTTCCCTTTTTAGATTTTTATAGTTCTCATTAAATAGGTCCTTCATGTCATTAGTTAGGTTGATCCCTAGGTAATTTATTCTTTTTTAGCTATTGTAAATGGTATTATTTCCATAATTTCTTTTTCTGATTGTACATTGCTGGTGTACAGGAAAGCTGCTGACTTTTGTGGATCGATTTTGTATCTTGCTACTTTACCAAACTGGTTTATTAGGTGAAGGAGTTTGGGGACTGAGTTTTTTGGGTCCTTCAGATATAAGATCATGTCATCTGCGAATAGGGATAGTTTGATTTCTTCTTTGCCGATGTGGATCCCTTTGATGTCCTCCTCTTGCCTTATTGCTATGGCTAGGGATTCCAGCACTATGTTTAAAAGAAGTGGGGAGAGTGGGAATCCTTGTCTTGTTCCTGAGTTTAGGGGGAATGATTTAAGTTTCTCTCCATTTAATATGATATTAGCAGTTGGTCTGTTGTATATGGCTTTTATTGTTTTGAGGAATGTTCCATTTATTCCTGTTCTCTCCAAAGCTTTTAATAGTTATGGATGTTGTAATTTGTCAAAGGCTTTTTGAGCATCGACTGAGATAACAATGTTATTCTTGGTTTTAGTTCTGTTTATGTGGTAAATTACATTAATAGATTTATGGATGTTGAACCATCCTTGTGACTGTGGGATGAAGCCTATTTGGTCATGATGTATAATTTTCTTGATCAGTTTCTGGATCCTGTTAGCTAATATTTTATTGAGGAGCTTTTTGTCTGTGTTTATTAGTGATATTGGTCTGTAGTTCTCTTTTATTGTTGGGTCTTTGCCTGGTTTGGGGATGCGTATAATATTAGCTTCATAGAATGAGTTTGGGATTTCTCCCTCTGTTTCTATTTCACGGAAGAATTTGAGGAGTATTGGTATTAGCTCCTCACTAAAGGTTTTATAGAATTCATTGGTGAATCCATCTGGGCCTGGGCTTTTCTTTGTTGGGAGGCTCTTGATTACCCCCTGTATCTCACTGTAAGTTATTGGTTTATTTAGTTGATTTATTTCTTCTTGATTCAGTTTGGGCAGTTTGTACTTCTCTAAGAATTGATCCAATTCTGTAAAATTATTGTTTTTTAGTGAGTAGAGGTTCTGGAAATAGTTCCTTATGATTGTTTGAATATTGTGTGTATTTGTTGTTTTTCCAGTGGAGTCCCTAATTTTATGTATATGAGTCTCTTCTCTTCTTTTTTTTGTAATTCTTGCGAAGGGTATGTCAATTTTATTTATTTTCTCAAAGAACCAGCTTTTAGTCTTATTTATGTGTTGAATGGTCATTCTGTTTTCAATCAGATTTATCTCTTCTTTAATCTTTGTGATCTCTCTCCTCCTAGTCATTTTAGATTCAATTATTTCTTGTTTCTCCAGATGTTTTAGTTTCATCGTGAGGTTATTCACCTGCTCTGCTTCCATTCTTTTAATGTGAGTGCTGAGGGCAATGATCTTGCCCCTCAGTACTACCTTAGCTGTATACCATAGGTTTCTTTGTAATGTATTTTCATTGTCGTTGTGGCTTATGAATTCATTAATTTCATCCTTAATTTGGTCTGTGACCCAAGTGTTAGATAACAGTGATGGGTTTAGCCTCCAAGTATTTGTATACCCTCTGTGGTATCCTTTGTTATTGAGGGTTACCTTTATTCCACTGTGGTCAGATATAATACATGGTATGACATCAATACTTTTGTATTTGCTGAGGTTCTTTGTGTGGGCTATGACATGATCTATTTTGGAGTATGTTCCATGGGCTGCTGAGAAGAATGTGTATTGGGTCTCTGTAGGGTAAAAGACTCTGTACAGACCTATCAGATCCATTTGGGATATGGTGTTACTTAGGTCCTCAGCACCCTTGTTAATCCTCTGGGTATTGGATCTGTCTCTTGGAGAGAGTGGAGTGTTAAAGTCTCCCACTATGATTATGTTTGGGTCTATCTTGTTCTGTAGTTCTGTGAGAATTTGCTTGACATGTGTAGGGCCTCTTTTGTTTGGTGAATATCAATTTATCACCGTGGTGTCTTGATTCTGGATTTTTCCTTGTATTAAAATGTAGTGCCCTTCTTTGTCTTTTTGAGTTGATTTTAATGAGAAGTCCAGCTTGTCTGAAATCAGGATGGCTACTTCTGCCATTTTGGTAGGTGCGTTTGCTTGGAAGATCTTGCTCCATCCTTTCATTCGGAGCCTGTTTTTGTCCCTTGCTGTAAGATGGGTCTCTTGAAGACAACAGATGGCAACTTTTTGTTTACGGACCCACTCTGTCAGTCTGCTCCTCTTTATCGGAGAGTTTATAGCATTTATATGCAAAGAGATCAAGGATACGAGTGTTTTTTTCCTTTCCATTTTCCTGTTAGGCTGTTTTTCCTCTCCTTTTTTTTTTTCTTGTTTTTATTGAGCTGGTCTTTCTGTTGGGCTCTGGCTATTGTAGTTTCTTTCTGTTTCTGTCTGGGTGTCCTGTACGTTTTCTGTTGGGTGGGGTTCCCCTCTTAGAATTCGCTGTAGGGCTGGTTTTTTATTCACATACTCCTTTAGATCCTCTTTGCTATGGAAAAATCTGGTTTTTCCCTCGAAGGTGAATTCTAGTTTTGCTGGATATCTAATTTTGGGTTGGCAATTGTTGGCCTGGAGGACTAGAATTGTGTTTTTCCACGCTCTTGGTGCGTTATAGGTTTGTGTGGAGAGGTCTGCTGTGATTCTGATCCTTTTACCATTGTAATATAGCTCTTTCTTAGTTTTGGCTGCATTCAATATTTGCTCTTTATTCTTGAGATCTGAAGTCTTGATTATTATGTGGCTGGGCGAGGATTTTCTACGGTCTGGTCTGCTGGGCGTCCTGTAGGCTTCGGTTACTTGGGTGAGGTCCCTTGTGAGATTGGGGAAGTTTTCTGCAATAACTATTGAAAATATGTTGAAGCCCTCTGTTCTGGTATTTGGCTTCTTCATCTATTCCAATTATACACAGATTATATCTCTTGTCTTTGTCCACTAGCTCCTGTATTAGTCTGCCCTGGAGTTTAACCATTTCTTGGAGTGTGGTAATTTTCTGGTCCTTCTCAGCTGCATTGTCGTCCAAAAGAGAGATTCGGGATTTGATATGATCAATTCTTTGTTCTGTGGCTTCCAGTGTGGAGTTTATGGATGTCAGTTAGCTATTTGTGGTTGCCAGATCAGCTTTCATGGTGGAAATTTCTTTAAAGAGATGTATTTTAAATCTATTTTTTTTATCCATTTTGCTTCTCAGGATGTTGAGGTCTTCTTTAATGGAGAAGTGCTCTGTATCCAGTTTTGCTTCCATTTCTTTCTTGACTTCCTGAAGGTCCTTCGAGACTTCCATTCTAAACTCCTGGAATTATTTTCTTAATTTGTTCCTGAGGCTTTCCATCATTTCTGCTATCATAGCCTCAGTTTTTTTTTTATTCTCCATCTCCTCTTCAGTCGTACTACTTTTTGGAGCTGGCGAGTTGGCTTGACCTTTCATGAAGTTTGTAATATTTCTTTGTGATTTGCACATCTGGAGATCTATAGGTGGTGACCTTAGCTTGGCTTTGTGCTGGTTCTCGCTGGTCTTTCAGTGGAGACTTGTTTGTGTCCTGGCTCTTGGTTTGAGTTTGGCTGTTGAACCTTACTGCCCAATGGGTGAGTGTGACCATCTCGGTTGTTGCCGAGGCGGTCACCCTCACTGCACTTGGGGGTGATTCTGTGTCTTTCTCTGTAGGACAGTGCCCTGCCACTGTGTTGTGCTGACCCTAGTGTGTCCCTGATAGGGGTTTGTAGGTCGCTGGTTCAGTATGGCATGGAGACTTTTCTCTTCTTTGATTCTTTTCCCACTAGGTGCCATGGTCAAAAGAGCTCACCTCTCAGCTTGAGAATTGCCACTGATAGGCAGCTTGCCCACCTGTGCAGAGTGCTCCTGTCGAAGCAGGTGTTGCTGTTGAGGGGTGGCCCACCCACCTGTGCGGCGTGTGCCTATTAGAGCGGGCGCTGCTTCTGGGGGGCCCTGCCCACCTGTGCGGAATGCGCCTATCAGAGCTGGCGCTGCCGCTGAGGGGCCCTGCCCACCTGCGGAGTGCACCTATCAGAGTGGGTGTTGCTGCTGAGGGGGCAGCTTGCCCGCTTGTGTGCTCCCGTGGGGGGTTGGACAGGAGATCCTCCTGCTGGAGGGCTAGCATGCTGACCCACGCTGGCCCTCTGGGGGGCACGTGTGAGAGTGCTCTAGTGTTTCCTTTGGGGGCATGCTGCCCTGAGTTGTTGGAGGGTGCTTGTGCCCTCTTGCGAGTCTGCTGTGGGGAGCGGTATGCGTGGACCCCAGCAGGTTCCAGTGTCTGGGCGCGGGTTGGTGCCCACAGACTCTCTGCGCCTCCGCTGTGAGGGTGTGTGTGGGTTCGGGCCCAGGTGTCCCTGCTGGGCTGGTATTGCACACCAGCAAGCCTGTGACTGTTGTTCAAAAAGTCCTCACGGACCAGGGCGCCTCAGGTGGTGTTTCAAAGCCTACCAGTCTCCGGGTCCCTGCTGGGGGGGGGCACTGGTGCGGCCAGGTTCAGGCTCCTCAGCTGGGGCTTTGGGGGACGCCTGTCTAAGGTGTTTGCTGGTCACTGTTGAGCTGTTTGGCTTTCTTGCTTACTGGCTGGTGCTCTACTACTTAATACACACCTCCATCCTGACATTTTGGAGATGGGAATCTCTCAGACTTTATAGCCAGGCCGGCATCCAACTGAAATCCGCCAGGTCTCAGCCTCCTGAGTAGGTAGGATTACAGGGATGAGCCATCGGTGCCTGGTAGGATTTTGATGAAGTAGCCTTAACAGGTCACCACAGCTGTCAAAAGACAAGTTGACCAGATAAGTGCAAAGCTGTCTTGTGAAGCACCCAGAGCCACGTAAAGCTGTATTTCTGGTGGGTTCTTCCTGTGAGGAGAACACAGAGTGAACCACACAATGACAGTCACACATCTACACCCTTCTTGTCCAGTAGAGTTCAACTATTTATTTGTTAATGGCCATGTGTGGGTTTTTCTCCTTGCCAGGCAGGGGAGGACAGTGTGTCAGCTTAAAGTGTGGCTTGCAGCCTCCATCACTAGGGGCTTCTCTGGCTTGACCTGTGAGACGCACCTACTCCCCAGCCAGTCATTCTCAGTGGGCTTTCCAGTGCAGCCTGTGGGGAGCAGCAGCTTTGACCTGCTGCCTGTGCCATGGTTTGAGTTTGTCCCTGAAGTTCATGTGTTAGAAACTTAATCTCCAGTGCAACAGTGTTGGCAGGTAGACTAGATAAGAACTGGTTTGATGGTGAAGGCTCTGCACTCATGAACTGATGCTGTGCTGCAGGGATGGGCTCATTTATGATGGGAGTTGGCCTTTCTTCTCTAAGCTTCTTGTCCAGTATCTGCATCTTCTCCTGTGCTTGATGGATGATGCTTCCAGAAGGCTTCCTGACCACTGTAAAACTGAGCCAAAAAACTTTTTTTTTAATGTGCTGGTACTGCTGCTTGAACTCAGTGCCTTCGTCCCCTAGTTTTCTTGCTCAAGGCTGGCACTCTACCAGTTAAGTCATAGCTCCACTTCTGATTTTTTGCTAGTTAATTGAAGTTTCACAAATTAGTCTGTCAAAGCTGGCTACAAACTGGTATCCTCAGATCTCAACCTCCTGAGTAGCTAGGATTACAGGCATGAGCCACTGACACCTGACCCAAACAAACCTCTGTTGGCTATACATTATTCAGTCTCAGCTATTTCATTACAGCAACACAAAACACATGTCACCCTTCTACTGGAAGTGATGGAGAAAAGCAAAGCTTTGGCTAGTTTAGGGCACCCGCAGGAGGGGCTTGTCTTCCATGGTAAAGTGAGGAGGAGTCCACTGCTTTTACTAAGCTTCCAGGCTTTGTTAAGAAACAAAGATGTGAAGTCCTTACCCCCAGCCATTTTCCTAATACTTGACCTTGGCTTTTCACATGGCAAAATATGATGGACATAATTCTTACTTTCAGGTGTTACTAAATATTACAATGATAGTTAAAGACATCAATCACCAGGTGATTTATGTAAATTTAAGAAGAAATCAAGAGTTGGAGTAGAGACCTGTTATAACAAAAGATTATAAATAGTAGTTAAATTTTTCTCACAAAGTAAAGTTTAGTCAAGATAGCTTCCCTGGTGAATTTATCAGCATTTAAAGAAATAATAAAGGCTGGAGGCATGACTCAAGTGGTAGAGTGTCAACTAAAGAAGCACAATGCCCTGAGTTCAACAGATAGTGATATATACATATATATGTATATATATATATATATGACTTTTAAAAGTTATCCTTAAATAGTTGTACAAAGGGGTTTCAATCCAAGATACTGGTTTGTGAGTACAATGCATCTGCATCAATGTTGCCCCTTCCATAAATCTCTCCCATCTCTCCCAACACCACTCATCTCTGACATTTAAAAAAATAAGATGATAAAAAAATTAGAAAAGAAATATGGCAGAGAAAGAGAGCACATGACATGGGCATGCTACAGGAGCATAACAGTTCAGCCTTTGTTGGCCATTTTGGCCATCTTCCTATCTGCCATATATATACACATATATATGTATATATACATATATTTATATTCATGCATATAGATATATACACACATACATATATGTATATATAATTTTATTGCTGTTATTAAGGTGTTTTACAGAGAGGTTACCATTTCATAAGTCAGGAAATTAATACAATGAGCACAATTCTTTTATCTTAGATACATCATCCCTTTCTTTACTTTCTCCTGGTTTTCCCCTCCATTTCTGCCTACAAGTTATATAGGTCATTTTCCACATAGTGTATGCTAAATAGCATGATTGTGTTTGTTTATCCTTCCTCTCTCTTTCTCTGTCCCCCAAAGGAAAAAAGAAAGCAAAAATAAACACCACCACCACCATCAATAACAATAATAACATAAAAAATCCATGTTTCCATTTCCTGCTTGTAAGGAAAGAATATTGGATTGCCATTCTTGTAAATTTATATCTTGAATCTTACTGGTCATGACATCATTTTGCTACTGTTCTATACAAACTTAACATTCATATTTTAAGCCCATTAAAATTTTGTATTCGTTTATTGTATTACAAACAGTGGTGATTACAAGAGAGAATTAACAACAGTAATGCTTTATACATCATGCTGATGACCATGAAGTCGTGCTTGATGATAGTAAAGCAGACATTACATAAGTCAAAAGCAAATAGTAAAGCTCTATCATTTTTAGTCTAAAAGTAATCTTAGGGTCGTTATATAGTTCAAAATATTTAAACATTTTTTATTTCTAAAAATCTTTTGTTTTTCACATTTTGCCCGAATGGGCTGCGGCCCACTTGCTCATGTGTGGGGCACCGCTCTCCTTGCTCCTCATTTGTGGGGGAAATGGGAGTGTAGTATACATGTCTCAGGTAGAAAAAAATGGCATTTTAAAATTCAAATCATTTCTTAGCCTGAAAAATAAAACTCTTTTGGAGTAGTCATGTTTATTTTATAGGAACTTCACAGTAGAAATATTTAGTATGTTTACTCAGAACTACAAACACCAAACAAACAAAATGCGTGCTATTTCTAGCTGCCTTACAGAAATTATTTTCTCCAGAAAACAGAACAAAACTTCTTAGTTTTGTGAATAAGCTTTGCATAAATTTCTTTGGGGGGGGGGTGAAGCAAATAAAAAGTGTAAAAGCTCATATATGTCTATTTTGTTTTAGTCTGGTGTATTTATTAAGAGTAAATTCGGTGTGTCTTTGCAGCTCATCAATATGAGTGTTTAGAAGTCTTTCAAGTTCTTTTGCTCGCTTCTCTTCTTCCAGAAGGAAATGCTGTGCGGCCAGAGAAGCTGGGAAGGATATATCCAGGGGAGACTAAGGAAAGAAGGAAAGAAAAGTGAGCAAGCCTCTCTCTTCAGGTATGCTTTTCTTTGTGCAAGGCCAAATACTTCAGCGGTTATGAAATAATAGACCTTGAGCTGATCTACCAGTGAATGCAGTCATGGCTTCTGAGATCCTCACCGAGTGATGACCAGCATGGGCAATACCATTACATCCTAAGGCTCTGAACTGTGTATTTTGTCAATATTATTTTTTGTGCCTGTACTGGAACTGTGCATCCAGGACCTTGCTCTCTTGCTTAACCTTTTTGCTCAGGGTTGGTTGGCACTTTGCCACTTGGAGACACACCTCCACTTCTGAATTTTTGTGTCCCCTGCATGCATTAGAGTGGATTCTACCACTGAGGACTCAGGGCGCGCAGCAGGAGGTCTGGCAAACAGATCAACCCCAGCCAGCCTTTCCATGAGGCAGACCACCGTGAATACCCATGGGCTAGCCTAACATTGTGCTAACCATGGAGTCACCAAGAATGCTGCATAACAAGTTAGTAACACTAATGTCATGTCAATAATGCCCAATAAGCAGCAAGTGGCAAGTATGTCAAAGGCATAGAAAGACACAAGTACTACAGAGGGTGAAAGATAAATCCCTCAAAAGATCCAGGACTGTGCTGTGGTGTTTTTATGTGTCAGGAGTGTGAACCTTGTCAGGAATGCACCTGAAAAATACTCTGCCCTTGAGTAGAATAATTGGATCCACCTACTGGGTGATACTGAACGATGGCTTTTGTTTGGGCTTTTGTTTTTCTTTTGGCAATCCTAGAACAGAGGGGCTCTGTACTGGATTTGGAATGGGGTATGAAGCTCATACTAGCATGGTTGGTATAGAAATGTGTCTTGTTAGTTTCAGTGGACAGGCTGTGATGCAGATGCTTAAGGTTTAGAGCAAAGCTAAAGGATTTTAGCAACATTCCTTGTGATAGAAGCCAAACTAGAAGTAATTTAATGTCCAGAAGGATGGAGAAATGAACGATAGCATCTGTCTGTGATTTATGTACAATGGAATACTACAGAGAAACAAAACCCAATTAACAAGCAGCTATATAAAATGATGATAAAGCCCAGAAACAAGGTTGAGTTGCAGAAGTCAGGCACAAAAGGATGCAATTTGCATAAAATTTGCCAGTGGACAAATTCATGGATGACACTCAAAAGCAGAGGAAGTAGGGACTGGAGGTAGAAATGAGTAGGACTTGCAAGTGTGGAAAATATTCTGTGTATTGCATGCTTTTTGTGTGTGTCTCTGTGTATTTGTACTGGATTTTGAACTCAGAGCCTCGGCTCTGCTTAAAGTTTTTGGCTCAAGACTGTGCTCTACCAAGGCTGATACTCTATCACTTGGGCCACATCTCAATTTGCATCATTTTGCTGGTCAATTAGAGATAAGAGTCACTCAGATTGTCCATGGTTCTCAGATTTCAGCCTTTTGATTATCTAGGACTACAGGCATGGGCCACCAGCACTGGGCAAAATGTGCTTTTTAAAAAGCCACTAAAGACCAATTTTAACTCTTAAAAATACAGGGCTTAGTTCTAAAGGTTAAAAAAAATCATCACCAGTAATTCTATCCTGCACAAAAGGTTCATAACTATTGACTGAAATACTTCATGCAACATTTCGTAGACAGACATGGCTGCCCATAATGACGCCCACACCCATGGCAAGAGTCCTGTTCAAGAAGTGATACTTAGGGCTGGGGATATAGCCTAGTGGCAAGAGTGCCTGCCTCGGATACACGAGGCCCTAGGTTCGATTCCCCAGCACCACATATACAGAAAACGGCCAGAAGCGGCGCTGTGGCTCAAGTGGCAGAGTGCTAGCCTTGAGCGGGAAGAAGCCAGGGACAGTGCTCAGGCCCTGAGTCCAAGGCCCACGACTGGCCAAAAAAAAAAAAAAAAAAAAAAGAAGTGATACTTAAGTTATACTGGGGAACTTTATCAAGATTCAGGTACCCACCCCTGAAGAAGAGAATGGCAGCAAGCAGCAACTCACCAGAGGGAACACTTCATCATCACTAACCAAAGGACTGGTCATTTCTCTGGTTTGGAATGCTATAGGTAGCAATGGAGGTGTGGTGCTTCTATTTGGCTCACAATCTTGGTTAAGTCTGAAAGAGAAGAAATGGTTGTCATTGCTCCTACAAGGGTGCTTGCTCATATAGCCAAGGATTTTAATTTCTCTGAGGTCCAAAGGGAGGGAAATGCAACAAGTTGTCTGGGCTTGTTAACTGGATATCTCTTTGAAAATTATTTTCATAAATTATCTCGACTTCACTTGAAAGACTTAGAGAAACAAGTGGCGAAGCAGAGCCCAGAACTTATAAAAGATATTCTGCCATCCTCCCTGCCCACATCGCTTTCCTTCCTGGGCTTTTATTTGTATATTTCTTGGCCATTCAAATAACTGAAGCCAGTTTCAGAGAAATTTCAAAACAGTTACCACGACATCACTGATTGTTCTAAAAAGACATTCTTTTAATTATTTTACTTTTATTCTTTTTTTTGCCCCATCCCTCAGTTTCTCCCACTTTCCCTCCAACCCTACTCCCCCTTCAAGTTGTAAAGATCATTTCCACCATAGTGTCTGGTGAGTATTATTGCTGCATTGGTTCACCCTTGGTCCCACCATTTCTATGATTCCCCTTCTCTTCCCCAAATCAGGTAAACTTACATACAAAGGGTACCAAAATCAGAAACAGTGACCACAGGGAATAAACCAAAGGGAAAAAAGAAATAATAGCAACAGCACAATAAAAAAAAAAACTTGTCCATTTCTTGGAGCTTATTTCAATAAGCATGATTTTATATGGTCGTATGCACATAGCTATTGAGCCATTGTGATCCTCTTCTTAAGAATATCCTCCTTTATTCTCACTGTATGCAAATGCTTAGAATTGGTATTTAATTAATCATGCCCAGGTGTAATTGTTTGTCTTTTACTATCCAGTGGGCTTACTTGTAGATTTATAGGCACATTCTGATTACAAATGAGGGAAACCCTGCAGCCTATATTTCCTTGGGTCTGGCTTGCTTAGTGTAATTTTTTCCAAGTCTTTCCATTTCCTTATGAATGAGTAATGTTATTATTTCTGATGGAAGCATAGAATTACATTGTGTATGTATACTACATTTTCTTGGTCCATTCATCCACTGAGGGGCATCTGGGTTGATTCCATATCTTAGCTATGGTAAATAATACTGCAGTGAACATGGTTGTGCTGGTGGCATTAGTGCAGGCTGGTTTGGGTCATTTGGGTAAATGCCCAGGAGTTGGATTACTGGGTCATAGGGGAGCTCTATGTTTAGTCTTTTGAGGAACTGATTCCAGAGTGGTTGAACAAGTTTACACTCCCCCCAACAGTGTAATAGCATTCCCTTTTGCCCACATCCCCGCTAGCATCTGTTATTATCATCAAAATGCAATATTGCTCAAAGCTAACTACAAACTCAAAGCAATACTCATCAAAATCCAAACAAAATTATTCAATGATATAGAACAGGCATTCAAAAAAGTCTATTTTTAATAATAAAAAACCTGAAGAGCAAAAGCAATCCTTAGTGGGAAGAACAGTGCTGGAGGAATATCAATACCAAATTTCCAACTCTATTACAAGCTGTAGTTATAAAATCAGCTTGGTACTGGCACGTGAACAGGCCCGACAACCAATGGAGAAGAACTGAAATGACCTAGAAATAACCCCACATACCTATGGCCACCTAATCTTTGATAAGGGAGCAAAAAACACTATGGAAGAAAAACTGCCTCTTCAGCAAATTCTGCTGGCAATATTGGCTATATGTATGCAGAAAACTGAAGTTAGATCCTTATGTATCACCCTGCACCAGAATCAATTCCAAATAGATGAAAGACTTCAATGTAAGACCAGCTATCCTGAAAATATTACAGGAAGGGATAGGGGGAACACCAGGGCTCCTTGGCACAGGTCAAAACTTCCTGAGATCCAGAATCATAACAAATCAAAGAAAGTCTGGCTAAATGGGATTCCATTAAACTGAAGAATCTCTGCATGGCAAAGGACATAGCTAGTAGAACAAAAGCTCACAGATTGGGAGAAGATCTTTACCAGCTATTTGTAAGACAAGGGCCTCATATCTAAAATATAGTGCTCAAAAATTATCCCCAGCCCCAGCAAAACAAATCCTCATAGAAATAACCCCAACAATAAGTGGGCTAAGGACTTAACGACTTCTCAGACGAAGAAATAATGGGGGCTGGGAATATGGCCTAGTGCCAGAGTACTTGCCTCACATACATGATACCCTGGGTTTGATCCACATATATAGAAAAAGCCAGCAGTGGGGGCTGTGGCTCAAGAGGTAGAGTGTTGGCCTTGAGCAAAAAGAAGCCAGGGACAGTGCTCAGGCCCTGAATTCAAGCCCCAGGATTAGCAAGAATGAAAGAAAAGAAAGAAAGAAAGAAAGAGAGAGAGAGAGAGAAAGAAAGAAAGAAAGGAAGAGGAAGAGGAAGAGGGGGGGAGGGAGGGAGGGAGGAAGGGAGGGAGGGAGGAAGGAGAATGGCCAACAGAGATGTTCAACATCTCTGACCATATGAGAAATGCAACTCAAAACAACATTGAGATTCCAGGTCACCCCAGTTAGAATGGCATCATCCAGACATTCTTTTTAAATGTTTCATCATACTTCACAGGTTCTTTTGCATAATCATTAACTAACTTCAATTGGGCTTCATAGTTTACAACATACTTTCAATATACATCATTTTACTAGTTGTACAGTCTTGAACAGTTGATGTTATCTTTCTGTGACATTAACTTTCTCATTATAATGGAGGTTGTTGTGAGTTGACTAACACATGCAAAACATTTAGAAATAATATCTGGCAACACACAAAGAAGATTGTTATTTTTAAACTCATAACCTTAAGTGGAAATTATCCACAGAGAAGGAAGCAAGACTTTAGAGCTGTTTATAGCTAGGTATAATGGCACACACCTGTAATTACAGTTACATGCAACTGTCATCTAAGCTGTGCAGAGGACTGGGTAGGAGACTGTAGTCTGATGCTAGTCTCAGCAAAAACTCAGGACCCTACCTGAAAGATACTGAAGCAAGGAGCAAGGAGGAAGGGAAGTCTAAGAGTGTGAGTTAGGTGGTGAGTGTTTGCCTTAACAATGCCTGAGGTTCTTGAGTTCAAGCCTCAGTAGCACCAAAAAGAGAGCAACAAAATGCTTTTCATTATTCAAATAATAATAAATTGCTAGTAAGTGATGATTTTGGAATTCAGTCTCAAATCTATTTTCCTAGCTTCAAACAGCACAATCAGGATGAAAGGCACAGCATAGAATTTGTTGTTTCAGCTAAAATATAGAAAAGAAGATAAAACTTTATTTTCATATTTTCATTTATTTTGTGTCAGTATTAGGGCTTAAGTTCAGGGTCTTGTGCTCTCACTTGTCTTTTTTACTTGAGGCACACTTCTATCTCTGGCTTTTCCTTGGTTAACTGGAGACAAGAGTCTCATGGACTTTTCTGCCTTGGGTGGGTTTCAGATGTCATCCTCAGATGTCAGCCTCCTCTGCAGCTAGGACTACAGGTGTGATCTGCTGCTCTGAGCTAGCAGACATGACTTTTTAAAAATAAGTGAATTTTTACACAATCAGTAAAACAAAGAAACAAGTCAACTTACTCTACAATTTTACAAAGAGGGCCTAACAATATAGACTGCTTGGGATTAAATTAATACCTTTTATGGAAACAGGACTACATTTGATCAATTCATTGAAGACCATGAGAAATTTAAAATTTCCTTAATTTAAAATTTGTCTTACTAATAATTCAGATTTCCCCCAGGTAATAACCACTTTCAAAACCTTTGTAATTTAATTTGAAAGTGTTGAAAAATCCACATTATAGTTCTCTGTTCATACTCTAAAGCCAATCTACACATATTTTTTAAATTCAGAAATTTTGTTTGGTATGTGTCTTGTGTGTATGGCTAGTATGTGGACTTGAACTCAGTGCCTTGATTTCTCTCTTGGCATTTTTTTTCTTTTGCGCTAAAGGCTGATGCTCTAGCACTTGACCTACACCTCTACTTCCCACTTCGCACACTTGTTTCTTTCCTTTTGCTGGTCCTGGGGCTTGAACTCAGGTCCTGAGTACTGTCCCTGAGCTCTTTTGCACAACGCTAGTGCTCTACCACTTTGAGCCACAGTTCCATTTCTGGATTTTGAGTGGTTAATTGGAGATAAGAGTCTCATGGACTTTTCTACCTGGGCTGGCTTTGAACCAAAACACTCAGATCTCAGCCTCCTGAGTAGCTAGGATTACAGGCCTGAGCCACCAGGACCTAGCCACATATTGTTTTAAATTATGTAAATAATTATCTGAATTATCACTTTTGCTATGGATATAACTATGGTGTTAATTACTAAAATTGATATAGGAATATTCTTTTTATGACAATACAAATAAAATATCAAGATTGAAAGACTATGTTAAGAAATAAAGGGATTTTGTTTTCAATCATCTCCCAGAAAATTTCTCTCCCAGAATACAGCTATTCAAATACTTCATAAAATTACCTTGCATAAAAAGTTATACATGTCCATTTGAAAGCTATCTTAAAATTTATTCCAGAAGGCTTTTTGGTATGCCCCCCACCCAAGTTGATCTGTCCAGCCAGCTGTCCACAGCTTATGCTACAACTCCCTGCCTTTCTCTGGCAGGTCACTGTCACCTTAGCAGGAAGCCCAGCATGCCCACTTGTTGGCTGTGGGGAGCTCACAGTCTTCTGATGTGTACATCTAATCTGTCTCCCAAGCTCTCTTCCCTGGGTTCATGGGACAGAACAAGATCCCATGCTTAGCCCAGTGTAGCTGTGGCTCAAGGGGTAGACCTCCAGTCTTGAGTGCAAAAACTAAGGGACAGCACCCAAGGCTCTGAGTTCAAGCCTCAGTTCTGGTACACACACACACACACACACACACACACACACACACACACACACACACACCATCCCCCCCAAACCTCTCCTCCCCCAAAACAAAACTTTGAACTTACTAGCAGCTACATTTAAAGACATTTTAATGTTTGTGAATACTAAGATCTTTCTAGTACATGATACAATTTAAAAAATTATAAATCTACTTTTAGTATGTTTCTCTACATGTTTCTTGTATAGACACAAACCAATTGTTACAAAACAATTAAAATTAGTTGCATAGGTCTGAATACTGCTGCTCCAAGAGTTAGCTTGTAAATTATCTGGAAACATTAAAATTCTAACGTTTAAGAATCACACTCAGAACATCCTCACCAAATTCAGTGACATCTTGAGCATTTTAAAGTATTGAGGAGCTATGCCAGTGTGGTTGGAGTCAATTGGGGAGCAAGTGCTTTGCCATAGCCCCACATGCCTCGCATTTTAAGTGAGTGAATGATTTGAACATCACTTCAGACAGGAGGGACAAACAACTGAGTGAATGAAGATTATGCAGACAGTGTGCCAGACAGTGTGCCACACATGACAACATATAGCCTACCACAGCTCCTTCTCATAATGACCAGGGTTTCTGCTCAAGTGCATCTGCTTCCCACCATGCCCTGGTTTCTGGCTCAACCAATAAAAAGAGCTGGAGTGGTACATACACAAGACATCAATCAATCAGCACAAAGTCTAGGGGAGGGCCTATGGCCGGAGTCCCTCCCACAGAATTCCACTGGGCTCCTCCCAGCTCCCAGGCTCCTCTCTATGGAGAGTCTATATCTACTGCAGCTTCCAATAAACTTGCTGTGTTACTAGGAGAAAGAAGAGAAAGAAGAGAGAGAGAGAGAGAGGGGGGGGGGGAGAGGAAGAAAGAAAAGGGAGAGAGAAAAGGAAAGAAAGTAAGCAAGCAAGAAAATGAAAAAAATGTTATACAAAGCTTCCTCAGTTGAAAACAATAATTTCCTTTTGTGGAACTTTTTTTTTTTTTGCCAGTGCTGGGGCTTGAACTCAGGGCCTGAGCACTGTCCCTGGCTTCTTTTTGCTCAAGGCTAGCACTCTACCACTTGAGCCACAGCACCACTTCTGGCTTTTTCTATATATATGGTGCTGAGGAATCGAACCCAGGGCTTCATGTATACGAGGTAAGCATTCTACCACTAGGCCATATTCCCAGCCCTGTGAACTATTTTTTTTTTTTTGCCTAAAAGGTTTCACCCTCTTAAATGAGTTTAGGAAGACCTAATGCATTTCCACTGATATGTAAAGATGTCATATACATTTTCTGATTAATTTATACCTAACAACTGTATATCACTTAACTTCACAGAGCGAGCTGTGAGGGTATGCATTTTCTCACCGGCAAAGCTAACAGCCTACTTCACTGCTCAGTTCAGCATCCTCACCTCTAAACAACTCTTCTCCATGGTGGGTTTTACAGGGGAATCATTTATTCAGAATATTCCAGATGTTGTTTCTTTTAAAAACCAGGTCACGGGAGAACATCAAAATCAGCAGAAGCATTGCAACAAATTTAATACAACTTTCAGCAAATGAAAGTTGAAGGAATGGCATTCTAGCTGGCTTATTAAGATGACCTCCTGCCGAGCCTTTGACCTCTAGGCTGCTTTCTCCATCCCCTTGGTCTTGCTTTTGTGAGGCACATCTAACACAGTCTGTGCTGCCTGACACAGAGAGGAAAAGGAGGCAAAAGAAATGCTTTTTACGAATAATAAAAAGCACAGTTGCTTTCTTGTTGGAACACTACCACCTGGTAAGACTTTCAATGTGATTCAAAACAGTGTGGGCCGGTTTTCTGTACCAAATGGGCCCCGGCACACAGAAGAGGCTTCAGAGCATCTTCAGGGGCCAAGCCTTTCTCTTACACCCACTTGGCTTGAACCCATGGAAAATGCAGGCAGACAAGCAGTAGTGAAGTGTTTATTCTGTATTAGAAAATAGATCCTTACACCCAGCCCAACTGCCAGCCTACTCTTTGAAAAGATTTTCTTAGATTACCGAGTCAATGTCAATGAGAGAGCTGCTGTGTGGCAGGTGCCAGGGCCTCTTAGTGCTTCCTACAGCTGCCTGTGCCACTGCTACCACCCCACCCCAGCATCTGGCCTTCCTCCACCCTTCCTGAGCTGTGGATTATTCATTTAGCACTTTGGATAGATATTGGATTAAAATCTATCCTCTACTACATATAGGGCTCAGGTGAACAAAGAACAGAGTTGTTCTATAGTTATAGCAATATTGGACTGGATTTTTTTTTTTGTGGAACTCATGGACTTTGGATTTATCCTGTAGAACAGGATTATACTAGTACATTAGTTACCAAGATGAGCCTGTATCACCTTTCTCTGACAGATTGACCTATTGATCTATCTATCTATCTATCCATCCACCCACCCATCATTTATATATCATCTCCTTCCTCTCTTCCTCACTCCCTTCCTCCCTCTCACTCATCCACTCACACATCTGTCTATGTATGTACATATGTATGCGTGTATATCTATCTATCTACCTACCTATCTATCTATCTATCTATCTATCTATCTATCTATCTATCTATCTATCTTGCATAGGTGATTAAACTTAGGTCTCATGCATGTTAGACATGTACTATGCCACTAAACCACATTCCCAGCAGACATAATTAATGAATTTATTTACTTATTACAGTTTTAGTAGAACTATCTTTGAGGAAATGGCAGATTCAGCCACTTGTCTGTTCACCGGAATTATTGCCGCTATCAAAACAGTCTCAATTTCATGAAGTCTTTCATTGCTTAGGATAGTAATAACATTGGTAATAGTGGGGAACACTTATAGCATTACAAGTTTTATGTGACAATCTTCATTGAAATCCTATGACTTTTTTTTATCCTTATTTGATAGAGGAAACCAAGGCTGACAAAGGTTAAGCAAATTTTCTGAGGTTGTAGATATGTACTCAGGCATTACAAAAACAATCTAGAAGGTTCTTATGCTAAGCATTATGAGCTGCTACTAAAGTAGTGGAGTGTGGATTGTTCCTTCTCCTCTGGGTGTTCCATGCAAGGCTGACCACTCTGCTACTGAGCGAGTCTGGTGAGTGCCCATCCCAGAGGCCATCCTAGACTCACAGTGTGCACGAGCTCATTCATGACCCGGAGAACCACAAGGAAGGAAAACTGGCTGTGTCATTAAGCATTTTCTAAGTGTAGTTTAATAGTGAACATCCCTCAGAGATGGTTTTGATCTCATCAGTTTTCCATTAAAATTGAGTTAATTAGCCTACTTCATGGTAGATGTATTTACTTAGAAGGTGAGCTAAGACATTTTAAGGTGAACTAAGACACTGGAGTAAAATGGACAGCAGATATTGATTTCTTACAGATGTCACTAAAAGAAAACCTATTCCATTCCCACAGACCCTTTCCTTATGAAAGGACCAAAATGTGTTGCCATGGCTACCACATGTCCATATCAACTGCAAGCATTAATGAAGGTAAGTCAGCCGTCATCTATTTCCATATGTTCAATATGTTGGAGCAATATGCCTAAAACATTAAATTCTTGTTTATTCTCATGTTCCTAGAACATGAGATGTAAGATTCTATATTTATATACTTTTATACCGTAACAGCTTATAGTGGTCTAAGGTGACAAACTATACTCCCTGTGGAACTCCACCCAACTTGCTGCTAGATCACAAAACACAGTTTCTGAAAGAAATGGTACCTATACTACTATATTATTTATCAAAATAAATTTTGAGCAACTTAGAATTGCATCAACAGAAATTTCAATGTGAAATTTAATTTTCTTCCCTATGTAAGGGGGCTATCTTACCTATCTTCCTTTTTCTCCATGTTTATTTGGCTTTGGAAGGTAAGCCTCCCTGGTTCTTCATAGGCACTTTGAGTGGTGGACCATGCTGATTTTCCACTCACATGCAGTTTTGCAAGATCATTTCGGAGCCTTTCATTCTCATATTCTAATTTGTTGATTGATGAATGTCTCGAATGTTCCCTGTTAGTGAAGTCCATACTCTGGAGAAGAAAATAAGCTATCATTGAGTATACCAACCCTTATAAATCCTGTGTATTTTCTGCATTTGGACACATGAGAAGGAAAGGCCCTTTCACAGAAGCCCCATGATGTGGTAACAAAAGCAATGCAGATCACACTGCCGTGGCCACTGTAGGAAAGGGTAACAGTGCATTGTGCTCTCTAGAATAAATTGGCTTGGTTTAAAGTTTGTGTCTATTGGGCATACTTAAGTTAATAAGTGAAATTATAAGTGGTGACCAGAGGGAAAAACTGGGAGAAAGCAAGGGAAGGGGTGACATTGTTCAAAAAGAAATGTCCTGGGGCTGGGAATATGGACTAGTGGCAAGAGTGCTTGCCTCCTACACATGAAGCTCTAGGTTCGATTCCCCAGCACCACATATATGGAAAACGGCCAGAAGGGGCGCTGTGGCTCAGGTGGCAGAGTGCTAGCCTTGAGCAGGAAGAAGCCAGGGACAGTGCTTAGGCACTGAGTCCAAGGCCCAGGACTGGCCAAAAAAAAAAAAAAAAAAAAAGAAAAAGAAATGTCCTCTTTACCTGACTTATGTGATCATAACCCCTCTATATACCACCTTTACAATAACAATTAAAAAAAAAGAGTATCCCAACTTCATATGTTGGAGCCATAATTCTCAATGTTTACTCTATATGGAGATAGAGCCTATAAGGTGGTGATTCAGGTAAAAAAATAGAAATTAGATGTTTCAATTTTAAAACAATATTCTTTGACTTAACTAGTTCACATCATTGTAGAAAACATGGAATAAAATTTGAGAACAAAATAAATATTCCATATGACCCCCATCCGGGTATAACAAATACCAGTAATTTATATCTTTTCAGTCTGTTATTAATAAAAAAGATGAACAAAAATGTCAGTATGGTTATAATATATGGTTACTTACAAAATTAGAATCAATGTTGTATCAATATGAAATATAACACTGTAAATATAAAATATGGATACTTACAAAATTATAATCAGTCTAGGTGCAGTGGCTCCTGCCTATAATCTCAGCTACCTGGGAGGCAGTGATCAGGAGAATGGAGATTTGAGGCCAGCTTGGGAAAACGTTAGCGAGACCTATCTCAACAAATAAGCTGGGTGTGGCCCTGTATGCCTATGATCCTAGCTATGTGAGAGACTGTAGGCCAGGCCAGCCGAGGCAAAGAATACAAGACCCTATCTGAAAAATAAAAGAAACTAAAAACTAAAGCAAAAGGAGAACAATAATATGAAAGCACCTATTTTTATCATATTCCTAATCTATCTTGTTAACTTTGTCAACTTGATAAACAGTAATATTTGTGTATTTGTAAAAGAGTATATTTTGATTTTTTTCTTGCATTTTGGCTCTATCTTTTGTCAGCTATCTCTATTTTTCCCCCTTTGGGTGTCCGTGTTTTATTAATTTGCAAGGAAATTAACACCAGGGGAAGTAATTTATTGTTTCTTCAATTGGTTAATACTTTCTGTGTGAATTTTAACTTTATCTGGTGTTGCTGCATTTAATAAGATCTGTGAATCTTTTCCTTTTGTAATGATTTCCTCACTTTTATATTTTACACTTCATTTCATTGCAAAACTATTTTTTATCTTTTTCAGTGTAAAACTATTAGAGATCAAGTTCTTTCTTCTATTTGTTTTATGATTTCATTATTTTACACATACTTTTTAGTTTGTTTGGAATTAATTTTGGTATAAAATGAAAGAAGACATTAAAATAATAAGTTATTCCAATTATTCAAATCACATATTAAAACATCCATTCTCCATGCTGGATGATGAAAAAAAAAAGGTGTTACATCCATATTAACTGTGATTGACTCTTAAGCTCTCTATTCTATTGACCTTCCAGTTGAGATTGTGCAGCTCCTAGCCCACAGAGCTTCAAAGTTTACCATTTGACAAGGAGCACTCAATTTTAATGCCTCTTCAGAAAATGAAACGTGTTTAAATCACAAAAGAGAAGTTTAGAGTAAGACTAGAGATCTCTGAAGCTGTTCCTAAAAGGCTATAAGAAGTTTGCTAGGAAGTATATTCGCATTTCTTTTTAGGAAGATTTTAAAGGAGAAGAAAATAATTTATTAATGTGCATTAGGCGCACATGCTCAGGATAGGCAGGTGGTTGTAATTTGGGGGGGTTATGTAAAGACATAAGGAGACAAAGGAGAGTGAGCCTTTCACCTTTAGGAGTGGCAGACTGGGAAGGACAGTATCTGAGTACAACTGGTGACTTTTGACATCTTAGTGCCAACCTAGGGCCATAGAATCTCTGATGAGTAAGGGCCTAACACTTTATTTCAGGTAGGTAAGTGTTTGTGGTGAGTGCGGACAGAGAAATTTGTGTTCTGTTCCTCAGTTGTCTTCAGTTCAAAATAGTCCTTATAACCAAAGGGCATATTGGAGGAACTTATTCTGATCTACAACATAGTCAAATATTTTCAGAAAAGTTGTAAGCATATTTGACCAAACTTTATTTTTCCTGCAAAACTATCTGACTGACTTGTTGATCTGATGCCTTTTCACATGTACAATTTTAGTGGATTTTCTGCACTAAGGATCTAACTTACTAAACCCAGAGCAACAAAACAGTGAAAATTAACACTGACCATGATTCTCATTTAGAACTTAGATCCCAAGTTTTGATAGCTGTCAGATTACTGTCTTTAGCCTCCTTGAGTCTAGAATTGTTGTTCAACATCTCTGGCTTAGAAGATATTAACACTAGAAAATTGCAGGCCAGTTATAGTCGAATATTTAGGGAGGGTTACTTTGAAACTTCAACACATCAACATATTTTTTTTCTTTTGAGGCAGGGTGGACTCCAGGCTGGCCTGGGGTTCTTGATTCTCTGGCCTTAGCCTCCAACTCCATGCTGGAATTGGAGTCAGGAGCCTTTGCATGGCACATCATCAAACCTTTATCTCCCGTATTTTTACTACTAGCTTGCCCTTGGTTCAGATGGTAGAAGCCCCCTTCAAGCTACCTTCCCTGTCCTTTGACATGTTGATATCATTCCTAAGAACTTCCTTGCTTTTTTTTTTTTCTTCCTTGCTTTTTGAAATAATATGTTTTCCAGGGTCATGTGCTTTCCCTGCCCCAATCCATCAATTTCTCCAAGGCTGCCTTATGGACTGCTGAGCTCAGAAGCCAGCACCTGAGTCCTCGGTGTGCTCACCACCACTGAACCACATACCCGTGGAGACCGGTATCCACCCGAGGCTCCAATACTCCAAAACAGGACTCTGCTGTCTTCTCTTTATAATGAAAATTTCCAATTTTATTTCTATAATCATGCTTTCATTTAAAATTTTTTTTACCGCTTTTTTTAAAAATAGAAAGTTGTTCCTGTTTCATAGAACAATCCTCTTATCTCTCTGGTGGTAATGCTTCTAGTTACTTCTGTTCTTCTCTCTTGCTTCATTATTTCTGTCTCTTCTGAATCCTGTCAGACTCCTAGTTCTGTCCTCAGTCTCCTGTAGGCAGCGTTCCTTCACACCTGGCAGGTTTTAGCCTTCTCCTCCTATGGAAGAAAGGGCAGTGGCTTCGACAGGCACAGTGTCAAGCAGAGTCTGTAGTGGTAAATGATGGAAGCCAGGGCAGACTCTACAATAGCAAAACTTCCACGCTGTTCTGGCTCAGGAGAGGGAAAGCCTTACTACCTCAAATGTGGTTTCTCTAAGCACAGCATCGTGGTCCATTGGTGCTGCTATAGCAAAATTCCTCACAGTTCTAGAGACTGAAGGTGCCAGCAATGGGTGCCTGTGAAGTCTTCCTTGTTGTATTCTTACATGAAAGAATTGGCAAATGGTCATCTTGAAAAGTGAAAACATATATATATATATATATACACATACATATATATGTTGTTGGGGCATGGCGGCTCATGCCTGTAATCTGAGTCACCTGGTACACAGAGGTCAGGAGGATCACAGAAACATTCACATGACTCCCGCCTTGATCCACAGCTTGGCACAGTGGTGCTTGTCTGCCATCCCAAGGTATGTAAAGGTGGAGATGAGGAGGGAGTTGGTCTAAAGCCAACCTGGGCAAACAGTTAGCAAGTCTCCATCTCAGAAGAGTGTGAGCCTGCTCTGGGCAAGCAAGGCCCTATCAGAAAAACACCAGAAGTGAAAAATGTGGAAGTGAAAAAATGTGAAAGCCCCTGCTTAGCAAGTGGGAGGCCCTGATTTCAAGCCCCTGCCCCCAGGCCATATTCTCACGATATAGCTCATAAAGACGCTTTCCAGGACTTGTCCTACCAGCGCTGTGGGTTGCAAGTCAACATTACACCGCTGCTGCTCAGACTGCAGTGTTCCAACCTCAGCAGCAAAAGCGTCCTTCTTGAAGGTCCTACTATCAATGGTTTAAATTCCATACGATTGCTTGTAGTTTAAAACTTCCTTTTAGAAGAAAAAAGTCATTGTAAACTTTTAAAGTTTTCTGGTGAGTTTCACACTGAAAAATCCTCCACATATCGTTGTCATATTAGTCTCAATACTCATAGTGTAGATATACTCATACACACCTATGTATTAAAAATGTTTAGCCGGGTGCTGGTGGCTCATGCCTGGAATTCTAACTATGCTGGAGGCTTGAGAGCTGAGGATCAAGGTTTGAAGTCAGCTACCAAAAAGCCAGAAGTGGAGCTGTGGCACACGTGGTAGTGGTAGAGGTGCTAGCCTTGAGTAGGAGCAGCTCAGGGACAGCACCCCCTTCTGGGTCCAAGCCCCAGGACCAGCACTCACACATAAAACTGTGTTTCCCTCTTGCTTCAAGGACCAAGTCTGCTCACTATGTTTTCTCTTACTGCCTGATAACTATGGGAGTTTGGTATCTATGTAGGTAGGTCAAACTTTCCCACATGCCAGTCCAGGAGGGTGATGTGCCTCCACAACTGCAAAAGGAGGGCCTCAAAGGTGTTTCTGCTTGTTAGGCCATTGCCTTTAAGGTTTCATAGTATTTACTCCTTTGAAACACCAGTGCAAACAAAAAAGTGATCAGTCCCCTGCTTTACAAGAAAAAGTATCGCGATGAACATTGTTGTGCTGGTGGCTTTGGTGTGTTCTTGTTTGTAATCTTTTGGGTAGATGCCCAAAAGTGGGGCTGCTGGGTCTTGGGGAGCTCTATAATTAGCCTTCTGAGGAATCTCCATACTGCTTTCCAGAGTGGCTGAACAATTTTGCCTTCCCACCAACAATGAAGTAGGGTTCCCTTTTGGCCACATCCCCTCCAACATTTGTTATTGTTAGTTTTCCTGATAATGGACATTCTTACTGGGGTCAGGTGGAATCTCAGTGCTGTCATTGCTAAAATATGGGAACCAACCCAGATGCCCCTCAGTAGACCAATGGATCAGGAAAATGTGGTACATATACACAATGGAATTTTATGCCTCTATCAGAAAGAATGACATTGCCCCATTCGTAAGGAAAAGGAAGGACTTGGAAAAAATTATACTAAGTGAAGTGAGCCAGACCCAGAGAAACATGGACTCTATGGTTTCCCTCATGGGGAATAATTAGCGCAGATTTAGGCTAGTCACAGCAGAGGATCACAAGAGCCCAATAGCTATGCCCTTATGAACACATAAGATGATGCTAAGTGAAATGAACTCCATGTTATGGAAACGAGTGTTATATCACTGTTGTAATTTCTTTCAACATGCCATGTGAAACCATAGCTTCTTTTGTTGATGACCCTCTTGTATGCCCTTCCTGTGGTTGTCCCCATGCTATCACTGTATCTCATCTGAGTACCCTGGATACTGTATATATTGGTATTAGAACTAGGGAAGGGAAAGGGAATGTAAAAATCGAGAGACAAAGGATAAAAAGACAAATGGCTCCAAAATCAATACTTACAAAACCATTAACCATTTGGTGTAAACCAACTGAGCAACTCATGGGGGGAGAGGAAAAGGGGGCGGGGGAGGGGGGAAATGAGGGAGGAGGTAACAAATTGTACAAGAAATGTACCCAATGCCTTTCATATGAAACTGTAACCCCTCTGTACATCACTTTGACAATAAGTAATTATTTTTAAAAAAAGAAAAAGAATTGCTTATTGTAAAGCTGGGGTAGGTTTGTAATAAATATAAAAGAGGCAGTCATAAAACTTTGTCTTCCAAAATGAAAAAATAATTATATGCTAAGATCCGGTTGAAAAGGTCAACTAGAATCTTATCTTTGGGTAAGACTTAACATTTGATTCTAAATAAGACATTTATCAGTAAAAATCATGTACTTTTAAAGGTCTGCTGCTCAGTTAAACTGAATTCAATATTTGTCTATAAAATTAAATCTTATCTATCTATGATTATGTTTTGAGCCAGTATTGGTTTAAAGCAATTAAAAATAAGAATAGTGATTTTAAAACCTCATAATTTTCTAATTGCACCATAACAGGAACATTACCTAAGAATTTATTTACATTTATACAGGTAATTATTTACATTTCTATGCAAGAGCATATTGCATTTTTCTTAATAAAATATTTCTGAGCTCCATTTCATTTTTTAATGTGTTTCTAGTGATCTCAGAAATATATACCTCACTAGATATCAATGTGTAAAAAATGCACAATAGTTAAGCCAGTCTCTGGCTCTTTCCCCTCCTTTTCTTCCTCTCCTGCTTTGTTTTTATCAGCTCTGGAAATTGAGCCTAGGTCCTCTCTTATGCTAAGCATGGAGCTTAGTCTTACTTCTTAGCCTTACCTTTGTATTTCTGATGGGTTCTTTTGTCCAGGTTTGCTACTGTTTTATTTAGCTGACTTTATGGATAGTAAAAAAGAAAATGCATTCTTCTTAAAAATTACCAAAAATTCTGGGTTCTGATTAAATTTTATTTTATTACAACTTTGTTAAGTCAAGGAAAAATTAATATAAATCAAAGAGTAAATGAATATGGTATCAAAGAAAACTAATAATGAATGATAGTGGAAAAGAAAACCCCCATTTTTCTATATGGTCAAGTTTCAACATAAACCCAAGGGAAACAGAAGCCTCTTACTATTTTAAGCATGTTACAAGGCTTGGTGGCTGTCCCACAGAACTTGCCCTGGAGTTAAACAGGATCTGCTCTGCCCTGTGTGTGTATATGCACGTGTGTGTGCGCACGTGTGCACACACACACGTGCTGCTGACTGAGTGCTGAGCACATGTCCCACTACTGATCTAAACTTCCCTCTCAGTGGAAATGAGCAGGGAGTAAATTCTCAAAGATATATTTATTTAGATATGGTCATATTTAAGGCGTGTAATTTACTTGTCTAGAAAAAAATAGCTATGCTTCCCATATTATCCAGATATCAGACAGATATGTTAGAGGACTTAAAGATGATGTACTTTATATGTGGGAGCTAGTTCTAAACACACTGGGACATGATACATTACACAGGTGTCTGGGCAATCCCACACAGGGAGACCAAAGGAGACACTCAGGAGAGGAACACAAGGCACAATGACTATGCGCATATGATCATACAAAATAATATTTACTGAAATGAACTCCAGGAAATGGAGTTACTGTTAATGTCTTCTTTTTTTTGTCTTGTCTATTAGTTTATCTGTCTTTGGGAAGGTAAGGAAAGCACAGAAATGGAGGGGGAAAGGGTGAACAAATGCAGCAGTGGTAATCACTAGATAATATGCTGAAGATGAATTATACAATTTGTGGGTGGGAATAGGAGGGAAAAACTGGTAAGGAGCAAGGGAAGGGATGGTATTGTCCAAAGAGAAATGTGCTCTACCTGACTGATGTAACTGTAACCCTCTGTATATTACCTTCATTATAACAACAAAAAATTAAATGGAGGGCTGGGGATATAGCCTAGTGGCAAGAGTGCCTGCCTCGGATACACGAGGCCCTAGGTTCGATTCCCCAGCACCACATATACAGAAAACGGCCAGAAGCGGCGCTGTGGCTCAAGTGGCGGAGTGCTAGCCTTGAGCGGGAGGAAGCCAGGGACAGTGCTCAGGCCCTGAGTCCAAGGCCCAGAACTGGCCAAAAAAAAAAAAAAATGGCATATTATATTTTCTTACTGCTTTGAGATAAAGTTTCAGCACCAATTATTTAATTCCGTGTTTATTTATCCATACAAGTTATTTTAGAAATAATTGTCCAATTATTTTATTTTTTTCTACAATGGAATTTTCTTCATTTTAAGGAATTAGGGAAAGTTAGCCAAACAACAACAAAAAACACCCTAAAGAGAAAACTGATAAAGACCTAAAAATAAAGAAATACACAAAAATATACCCAGAAGACAGCATTTTTACATGCTAATAAAATAAAACCTTTTGCAAGCCAGATTAAGACAGAAAAGGGAAAGAAAGCTGGGTATTGGTGGCTCATGCCTGTAATCCTAGCTACAAAGGAAGCTGAGAACTGAGGTTCACAGTTCGAAGCCAGCCTGGACAGGAAAGTCTCTGAGACTCTAATCTCTAATAAACTACCAAGGAAGCCAGAAGTAGCACTGTGGCTCAAGTGGTAGAATGCAAGCCTTGAGCAAAAGAAACTCAGACTCTGAGTTCAAGCACCAGGACTGGTACAATAAAAAGGTGGGGGGAGAATGTGTTCAACTATATAAGATCATCAATAGGAAGGAAACATAACAACACAATGTAGTCTGAGTATGGAATATCTCTTTGTAATCCCAGCACTCAAGAGGCTGAGACAGAAGATTGCAAGGTTCAAAGGCAGCATGGGCTACATGGCCTGACCCTGTCTCAACAAGCAGCCTAACAACAGAACAGAATACAGAAATATGAACAATTTATGGGGTACTATAACTTTGGTAATGAGGAAACAAATGGAAAGGGGTAGATTTCCTAGAAGTATAAAAATAACCAAAATAATCTAAGAAAAAAATAGTTAAGGCAACTAAAGATTTATGAGGTTTGGATGGTTTTTAGAGATAAGTTCTTTCTAGCTTATAAATAACTGCTAATTCCAATATTAAGATATTCTAGACCACTCATCAAGTTAGAAAGCTCCAGATTTATGTTATAGAGTCAGTATAACTTTAAAACAAGTAAAAAAAAGAGTGACATATACAAACCTCACTTAAGACACAGAACTTATTTCTAGGTCACCATCAGTGTTGTACCCGAACTGCTAGAGTGTGGGTATGGGTTGACTGTGTCCTTCCAGAAATGCTGGGCTGAAGTCCTACCCCTCCTCCCTCATGAAGTGGCCTTACTTAGCCACAGATCTCCATGGAAGGACCATACTCCACTAGGAGAAATGGCCTACAGAAAGGGAAAATGCGCACAGAGAGAAGACACCTGGAGGAGACAGAAGATGCCCTTGTGAGGGCATAAAGAACCAGCACCAACCATGAAAGAATGATCTTCTCCTGCAGAGTTCAGAGGAAGCCCAGCACTGACTCTTAACTTGATGTCATCAGTCTGAACTTTTAGAACTATGAACCAATATTTCTAGAGTTCCGAGCCACCAAGTATGTGGAACTTCATTCTAGAACTCTGTGCCACTAGCAGAATGATTAAGATGATTTAGTCAAGAAATTCAAATCTGAATCAGTAATGGGAAGTCTATTACAAATGAACACATGAGCTCCTCCATGCTGAAAGGCATCTGATAAAAACTAGCAGTAATTCTCAGCACAACTCCTAATTTAAATAGGAATATTAATATAATAAGGACTATAAAAAGCACAAATGTTACACTAAGCAAAACTATGATGTTTAAAGTCAGAAAGTAGAAAATTTGCCAGAAAATACTATTTTTGTTTAACATTTTCCTGAAGGTGTTTCCAACAACACAACAAAAAATAACTTAGGTCAACAGTAGAGAAAAAGAGATGACTGACTGCTTTTGGTTTTTACTTGCTGTTTGTGCTGATACTGCCATGTGAACAGAGTGCTCATGTTCTCAATTGGCTTCTTCATTCAAGCCTGGTGCTCTGCCACTTAAGCCACAGCTCTACTTCTGGCTATTTGTCAGTTAATTGAGCCTCAGGAGGTAAGAGCTTCAATATATCTACTCAGGCTGATTTTGAACCTCAATCCTCAGATCTCAATCGTGAATAGCTAGGACTGCATATGTGAGCTGCCAGTGTTCTCCTGATAAAATTTCTTTATTGACATAATTATATGGTTCAAGACCTACAGAACCTTTGTAAACTTCCTATGAGAATTAGTAAAATAATTTGAATTTAAAACATTAACAATACATTCTTAGACATGCAAAAAGGGAAATATTCTACTTATAACCATGACAAGAATTGTAAAATACCTGGGAATAACTTGAAAGAGGGGCATAATTTATACAAGGAAAATAGAGAGATTTTATTGAAAAGCCCAGGATATGAAGACAGAAAGCCACACTGCGATCCTGGAAGGAAGAATTTACTATACTAAAAATGCTAAATCCTTAAAATATTTTATTATTAAAATGTCAAGTATTTTAACATTAATACAAACTTAATTCAATGCTAAATTGACCCCAAAAAGTTATGAGGAGAATCCAGTAAAGCTAAGCTTAATGCTCCTATCAAAATTGAAATTGGTGAGTCTTTAGCTTCCATTTCCTGCATGGGAACAGGAAATATTCTAGTTCTTCCAATTTTTAAAGCATTTTCAAAAATTGAAATTGAGCTCCTCACATTCATTCAAAATGACAATTCAAATGGATTAATGATGGACAAAAAAATCTCTCAGAAATATAGAAGAGGGACAAAGGGCAGACAAACGTAGCAGTGATACTAGACACTATGTTGAAAATAAACTATACAATTTGTGGTGGGGACAGGGGGGAAAACTGGGAAAGAGCAAGGGAGGAGGAGACATTGTTCAAAAAGAAAATGACTTATTGCCTGACTTATGTAACTAACCCCTCTGTACATCACCTTTATAAGGGCAATAAAAAAAAATCCAAGATACACATACACACACACATACAACACACACACACACACACACACACACACACACACACACACGTTTGGAAAACCTTATAATTTAAAGCAGGCAACTGCAAAACTATTTTTCACCTTTTTGGCAAATGAAAGTTTATAAATGTTACAAAGATTATGGTTTAACCCCTGTTGTCACTGTATTTGATTTTGGCACCCTGGGTACTGTGTATATATTTAGCTGAATTAGGGAAGGGAAGGGGAACATGAAAATGGTGAGACAAAGGGTAAAAGGTGAAGAACCAATGCAACAGCTATACTTACAAGACAATATACTGTAAACCAACTGTACAATAGGGGGCAGGGTTGGGGAGGAGGGGAAGTGGGAGAAAAATGATGGAGGGGGTAACAAGCTTGATAAGAATGTACTTACTACATTATGTATGTAATTATAATCTCCTTGACATCACCTTGCCAATAAAAACAAAATTTTTAAACAAGTTACAAAGAACAGATTTAGCAAAATTCTGTTATAAATGGAAAAGAAAAATCATCGTACTGATGAAAATTAGAAGGAGCAAAGGAGCAATGACACCTCCTGGTGTCATTGGGAGAAAAAGCAGAAATGTAACTTGATAACAGGTATTAAAATGAAAACTCTTACAATCTTTGAATCAACAATTTCACTTCTAGAAGATTATTCTGAGACACATGGATAAGGCTGTATTGTTATTGCTCATTCAGGCAGAATTTGCAAACAGAGTTGAATATTTTAGGGCTAAATAAATTATGAAAAGTAGTCTACACTAAAATACACTTGTATTTTATCCATACCAATTATAAGGATACATTGTCTTAAACCAGTTAATTGGAAGGAGTATAGGTGGTATTGTTAAAAAATAAGCAATCTTATTTTTTAAGTGATAAAATCCCCAAATAGTTATATGACTACATTATATATGTACCTGGAAAAATATAAAACAAAACATGTTGTGAAATGAACAGATCTAGAATCTGCTGGGTGACATTGTGGGTAGAGGACTGGAGGAAAGAAAGATGACACTGAAAATTACCATAGTATTATTTATGAACCAAATCATAAATGTTATGCATTCTTTACACAAGTACAATTTTCTTAAGAAATGAGAAAAAATAATAAGCTACAACACTGCTCACCATTTTCTTAGCATGGAATAACTCTGTGGTATAGAAGTGGAAAGAATCAGCTTCTTGTTATATATCTTTGTATTTTAAAAGTCAAAAGTCCATAGGGCTCAGTGCCAGTGGCTCATACCTGTAATCCTAGCTACTCAGGAGGCTGAGAACTGAGGACGGTGGTTCAAAGCCAAGTCCATGAGACTCTTATCTCCAATTAACCACCAAAAGTTAGAAGTGGAGCTATGGCTCAAGTGGATAAGCATTAGCTTTGAGTAAAAAACCTAAGGGACAACAACCAGGCCTGAGTTCAAGCCCCCATACACACATACTCTCTCCTCTTTCACACACACATACATATACACACTCCTCTCATTCTTACACACTTTCCTCTCACTCTCTTTCAACACCGCCCCCCCCCCCCAAAGCCTATTAGGAGCAAGAAGAAGCAGGCCCAGTGGGTGCTGGGATAACCAAGTATGTCTACACACACATACTTAGACTGAGTTTAGAAACACAAATCCTATTTTGTGATAGGAAAATCACTGTTGGAGTTGGGATCTGGTTTAACTTTTTCTCTGTCCAGTAGTTCTAAATAAGTAGGGTTAGATGGCAGATTTAAATGTACATAGGTCGATATGTATATAGATTTATATATACATATACACATATACAGCAAATGGGCACCTTTACATAGGAGGTGGGCAAGAAGTTCTCCTAGCTTTCTCTTTTACCCATGTGTCCTCCACTCACCCGACCCATCACTGTGTTCAAGGTGGTAGCAGAGGCTTCTTCAGGCCTCAGAGAAGAAGATAGAACACAGAGCATGCTGCTGTAGAAGGGGCAGCCTGCTCTCTCCCTCACTGACAGCTGAGGAAACGGTGACCAGGCTAGGCAACTACAGCGCTCAGGTTTTTTGCTCACTGAAGAGCAGTGAAGCTTCCACCTGCAGAATGTGGCCACAGGCCCCGGGCTGCACACACAGGGCCTTTCCTCATACCAGTGCTTTGAGGTGCAGCTCACATGGCATGGGTCCTGCCTCAAGCCAGACCAAGACAGGGACCAGTCATTGTGACTGGGTTTTGAAGGTGGTTTCATGGGATGAAAGTGGCTGTGGGATTTCAAGGCAGCAGCAAGATCAAAATCAGCCAGCATGTTTGGTGTGTCTGAGAAGTGATCAGAATTAGAGCCAAAATCCAAGAAAAGAACAAATGAAAAAACAAGAACGTCTAATGTTCCAGTCTGAGGATAAAAATGAAATGCAAGACAGTTTGCAAGCCCTGCATGCTATTATGAGACAAGGGCCCAGTAAACAATGTCTGGAAAATCCTGACCAACTAAGTCATCTCATGTTCAATTTATTGAATGAATTCAACGTATTACCATATACCGTCCAGGGTCTAAATCTCCCATCATTCCTTTTAGATGTGGGTTTTCTGCTCTGATGGCTTTATATCTCATATCTGAGACCTGAAAGTTCAGAAGACAAAAGGGAAATGTAAATTTCATAACAAGAACTCCAAAGTTCTAAAAATTAATTTTTATCTTGTGGATGCAAGTATTTTCTAAGTGCAGTAAAGGGATTCTTGGCTTTTAGCAATCAATTCTGTCATTCAGCTCTTCTATCTGTGACTACCATACCTTCCATTTATGATCAATGCTAATTTAAAAATAGCTACTTAAAATAATGATTAATTTACTTTCTGTTTCTCATTTCTATTGTATGGAAATTACCAGAAAAAAATCACAGTTTTGAAAACATGCTTAAATAATATGGCCAACTAACTTTCTTGAATATCTGATTGTTACAGTATGCAATGTGACTTACATATTTAATGTTTTTTTCTGTTACTCCTGTCAAGTTTCCTTCTTTGTTACTTTACTTTTTTCTCTGTTTTTCCTCCTCTAATTCTACTATTTGACAGTACTGGACATAGTATCTGTTCTTTTGCTTTTATTTATTTACTTGTTTAATTTTTATTCCAACAGGGGTTTTACTGTGATCCTCCTGCCTCACCCTCCCAGGTGCTGAGATTGAAGGTCTGTACCATTATGCCAAACCTGACCTTTTATTTATCTAGCTCTCATATCTCTATAAAATTTGCCTTAAGATTTGCCTTTTTAAATTATAAAATATACACTTACTATATGAAAAATGAACAATGGACAGGGATGGGAGGGAGAAACTGAGGAAGGCAAAGAGAGGGGTGACATTGCCCAAAAATAAACATACTCATCACCTGACTTATGAAATGGTAGCCCCTCTGTACAACATTTTAATAATAACAATAAAAGTATATTTAAAATATATACTTACTGATAGTGAACATTATAGAGAGGTGAGACAGACTGGTGTAAATGTGTAGAGTTGTAGCAATGAAATCTCTTCCCCTGTATAACTAATATAAGCTAATTTACAAAAGAATATAAATGTGATAGTATGATTCATTCATGGCCCATCTGTGCAGATCCCTGTGCAGTAACGTTGTACAGGGCTCCCTGCTATCATGTGGTACACGTGGTTTCCTATGTACTGTACACAAAAACCATCATGGTTTGAGGGTCACAACTGGATGAGGGTAGAGATTCTGCTTCCATAATATACAAGTTATTTTAAAAGTGATCCTCACCTGCCTAGAAAGTTAGTGAACTTTTCTCAGTAAATGCTCACGTTCTGAAAACATCTAGAATTAAAGCAAAAAGGCTGAGAATCCCTATCACCTCTATTGAGAGTGGGCAACTGATCTGATTATGAGTAAGATGAAGAGAATTTAAGAAACAGGGAGGGAATAAAATGGAGGAAGGAAGGAAGGTAGGAAAGAAGGAAGGAAGGAAGAAAAGAGGGGAGAGGAAAGGAAGGAGAAATGGAAGCAGGCAGCCAGTCATGCATGCATATAATTCATTTGCAGTATTTTAGCAGTAGAATGTCACCACTGTAGCTTTTCTCCAGGAACCATCCTACGTGAACTGATTTTCATGTTTAAAACCATTTTTAAACTTTGTGTGTGTGTGTGTGTGTGTGTGTGTGTGTGCATGTGTGTATATTTGTGTGTGTGCGCATGCACATGTGTGCTGGTCCTGGGGCTTGAGCCCCCTCTTGATCTTTTTGCTCAAGGCTAGAGCTCTAGCACTTGAGCCACAATTCTACTTCTGGCTTTTCTGGGGTAGCTTATTGGAGTAGAGTCTCATGGAGTTTACTACTTGGGCTGGCTTTGAACCGTGATGCTTAATCTCAGCCTCCCAAGTACCATTTTCCATTTTCAAAACCCCGAAAGAAACATATGCTGAGTAAGAAATGTCTAGGAAAAATTGGAATAGAGGGTCTTTTTTTTTTTAACTATAAGTGAAAGATGTGTTGGATCACCAGAGCTCAGCATTGAGTGTATATATTTCAGGATGAGATTTAATAACATTATCAGGAATTATCCTAAATTTTCTACTGTGTGTGTGTGTGTGTGTGTGTGTGTGTGTGTGTGTGTGTGTGTGCACGTGCATGGTGGCACAGTCCTGGGGCTTGAACTCAGAGCCTAGGTGCTCACTCAAGGCTCCTGACATGCCACCCTCTCTGCCAGAGCTCCCCCACCAGCTTTTTGTTGGTTAATGGGAGCTATGAGTCTCACAGAGTTTTCAGCAGGGGTCTGGCTTTGAATTATGATCCTCAGATCTTAGTCTCCTGAGTAGCTAGTTCTCTGCTGCTCTTTAGTGACACTTTCCTGTGTGTTGTGAGCTTTATGTGGGTCCGTGGCACCGCCAGCCTTTCTGTGATACTGATTCGTGACAAGAACAAGGAGTGATGCTGCTTGCGTCAGTGAACCATGAAAGCTGTGGCAAAACTTCAGGAATGGGCCATGGAAAGGGACTTCTTTCTCACTTGCATACCTGTTGTTTGGCTAACATTTTTTCTTTTATTTCTAATTCCATCTTCAACTGTTTTTCCAGAAGGGTAGCTTTTTTCATGACAGTTGCTATGGTGATCTCTTTCTGCTGGAGCTCCTGCGTTAAGTCAGAGATTTCATTCCGCATTCTCTCCTGCTCAGAGCGGTGGTACTCTTCCGCTTCATATCTTATCTGCAAGCAAGAGAGCAGACTGAAGTGTCTACTAGTCCCTAAAAGCTTCAGCAGGCTCCTCTGAACCCTCCTTTTTCAATCAAAGCAAAACTTAAAAAACAGATACTTCATAAGTTATTTACATTTCCTTCTAGTTACAATATTTTCTTTCTTATTTCTGTTTTCTGCTGTGTGGCCTGCTAAGGAACATTAGTTTGATAACTGGAAAGTAGAAAAAGTATTATCAAACACGTTTTCATTGTGTTAAACTGAAGATTTCTCCATGTAGCTCAGGCTATATGAGTGGCTGAGATTCAGGGATATACCACCATGCCCAGCCTACTGAGCCCTTTTCATGGGGAAAATGCCCTAAAGAGGCAAAGCAATTGGCCCAAAGCTGACTGGCAGAGCTGATATGGAACCTGGGGCTGTTGGCTCTAAATTTAGAATTCTAAAATATTAAATTATGTTGTGATGTTTGTGACATCACAAAACACAATGCTTTTTAGAATCTCATGGTAATACATTTCAAATGTCCACCAAAGTGTGTCATTTGCTCACTTGTGGAGCACACACAGTCTCACAGTGGGCTAAGCTTTCTGTGTAGTAACTGTGCCATGGCATGGCTCTCCTCTCCACTGCCATCCTTTCAAACGCAGTCACATGGCCATCTCCATCCATTACGTCACCCCCTATCATGCCTCGCCCATGCGCCAACCCCATGACTGCTTGCTTACAGCTCACCTCTGTCCCCTCCTACCACTGGTCCTACTGCTGGCATCTTTCTAGAAACCACTGACAGCTTCAAAGTATTAGATTCTGAGATAAAATACAAGTCAGAAAAATCATCATCCATTAGGGGGAAACATAAAAAGACAATTATGGTACAGTGTGGAAATTGATGTTCCCAGTACGGAAGGGATGCTTAACCAATCTGGGATGGGTGTCAGGCTGGGGAGGTTAGCAGGCCAAACATTACAGCGTGAATGGAAGGCAGCCAGAGGATGAGAGAGCAATTGACAGGCACAGAAGTGGAGTGGCTGAGAAATCAGGCCTGAGAGGTGAAGTGGAGGCCAGACACAGAGATGCACATGGATTGATTTCAGGATGAAAAAAATAAGCATTTCCATTTTAGCTTTAAATATGCAGTGTGCATATCTAAAAGAATAGTTTCTCTCTTTGAATCTCACTCATCATTTCTTTCTTTCTCCCTCTGTCCCTCTCAACTCTTTCCTGTCTCCTAAAAGCCAAAATACTGTTATAATGTCTTAAAAATGATCAGTTCTTTCATATCATCAAATGTCCTGGCAGAACTCAAGTTGAAAAGTATCTCAAAAATGTAGTGAATGTTCTTTAAGTTTGTTTAATTGCAATAATACCTAAGTATGATCTATACATTAAGACTGGATTATGTATCTTTTTATTCTTTTATTTTTATGCTAATTGTGGAGCTTGAATTCATGCACTTGCTTAGTTTGTTCTGCTCAAGGCTGGCACTCTACCACTTGAGCCATAATACACTTTCACTTGTTTTTTGCTGGTTAATTGGAGATAAGGAGTCTCACAGACTTTCCTGCCTGAACTGGCTTTAAACCTTGATCCTCAGACCTCAGCCTCCTGATTAGCTAGGATTACAGGTGTGAGCCACTGGCACCAGGTGTATGTACCTTTTAACATCTCTGTCTGTCTGTGTCTTTCTCTGTCTCTGTCTCTCTCTTACATAGTTCACATCAATCATCTCATTCAAGCCTCATAATCTCTGACTAAAATGTGTGTGGCCTTCCAGCCCCATTCCTGGGGAAAGGGGTGGTTGGGTTTTGGAACCTGGCACCTCACTGGTTGTACTCAGTCACGTCCTGCCTGAAGGCAGGCAAGACGGAAGATGACTGGCATGTGGGAACAAGCTGTGTGTCAGGGAAATATGAGAGCAGGATGACTTCTTCCAAAGAGGCAGGTCCAGCCCCAGTCAGCCCCAGCCTTACTTCACCCGCCCTCACCTGTGTCTACTCTTCTTGTGAACATTGTCAGAACTTCAAAGTAGGACAAAACCCTAGAAATTTTATGTCTTAATTTACCATTTACTACCTGGGGGGGGGGGGAAGGCTGAATAGAAAGAAATGCTGGTGGTGGTGTCGGGGGGACTTGGTTGCACAGCTCCTCCAACACCTGAAGCCAAGGGTGCTTCAAAGGAGGCCAACTGAATCCCTCCTTTCTTGAATTTCTCCTGCCTCCAATTTTTCTCCTTACAATTCATTTGTTAAAATAATAGCATTGTTCTGTAGGGTGTCCTGGTCCAGATTTTGTCAATTGCAAAAAGTAAAAACAAAAAATGTGGCTTAATTTAACATGTTCCTCTTAAAAGCAGAACTCACAAAATATAAAAAAAGAATGCACTAAACTGAAAAAAAACTGATTTTTATTATTTATAAAATGCTTAGATATTAAAATAGCATGCTACATGACAAAGCTTGTTTCTAAATGAGATTATTTTACCTGAGCTTCAAATGACTTTCAGCTTTATTAAAAATGGTAGTTTTATTACAAAATAGATGACTAAAAATAGCTCTGTCCTGGGAAAAGAGAAAACACTGGCAGAATTCATAACACATGGCTCATGTTGGTTTTATAACAATGGAATGAAAATGCTCTTCACAAACACTTCCTGGAAACTCTGGCTATTTATATTCAATTTTTCTGTAATCTTTCCTGCAGAGCACTGGCTACTGGTCTCCAAGCACCTCATACTCATGGCCTCCATCTCAAAGGGCATGAAATTAGTAAATTCCTTATAATAGCTAAGGTTTTATTACTATGTCAAAATCTATGAGCATATAGTGAGGGCTTTAACCAAATTTTTAGAAATCATAACACATTCACTGGGACAAAAGCAGTTCTTTTTTTAAGTAAAAATATCAGCAAAGGAAGTAGTGGTGTGGTTCAAAGTGGTAGAGCACTAGCTTTGAGCAAAAAGCTCAGGTACAATGCCCAGGCTCTGAGTTCAAGCCCCACGACTGACCATATGCACGCACGCATGCACACACACATGCACACACAAACACACACACACGTACAATCAGTTTTATGGGACTATGTGGTATTTATTTATCTTCAAATAGTTTACAAAGGGGTTTCAATTCAATATGTCCATTGAGAGTACAATGTATCGTGATCAATGTCACCCCTTTCATCATTCTCTACCATCTCTCCCAACCCTACCTTCCCCCTGATTTACCAAGTTCCATTTCACATGTATACATTCAATATTATGACTGCATTTGCAGTCTTGAAGTGTTCAAAATCAAAAGAAACGATGATTAATCATTTGTAGCACATTTTTGACAGTTCTGACAGTAAGCTCTTTGTCAGGAAGATCTTTCTTATCTCTGCATTCCCTATAGAATTCCTCAGGCTGGTTTTCCTCAAGATATGCTCCATAAGTGTAGGTTGATCAAAACAATTTATGACCCTCTATGATTATGCAAGAACTTATCCTTGGTATTGGTTAATTTGTCCTCCAAATATTTAGTTTCATTTCCTGTGTGTTAAGCATTGTGCAGAGTAAATGATAACTCAAAGCCACACCCAGCTTTAACTTGTAACAAGTTTATAGCTCTGAATGTTCTGTTTGATTTTCAAATCTAAAGACTTGACAAAGACTTCTCAGAAGAAGTAAAAATGGTAATAGACACAAGAAGAAATATACAACACCTTTGGCCATAAAGGAAATGCAAATCAAAACAACACTGAGATTCTACTTCACCTCAGTTAGAATGGCTTAGTTATCAAGAAAACTAACAATAGCAAATGCTGGTGAGGCTTTGGCAAAAGGGAACTCTATTATGAGGTTGGTGGGAATGTAAGCTTGTTCAACCACTCTGGAAAGCAGTCTGGAGGTTCCCCAAAAGACTTAACATAGAATTTCCCTGTGACACACCAATTTTACCCCTGGGCATTTATCAACTAGAACACAAACAAGGCTAGAGTAAAACCATGAGCACAACCATGTTCACTGCAGCACTATTTACCATAGTCAAGATATAGAATCAGCCCAGATGCCCCTTAATGGATGAATGGATCAAGAAACACACACACACACACACACACACACACACACACACACACACACACACTGGAATTCTATGCTTCCATCAGAAAGAATGACATCATTCCATTCATATGGAAATGGAAAGACTTGGAAAAAATTATATTAAGTGAAGTAAGCCAGACCCAGAGAAACAAAAGTTTCATGGCTTCCCTCATTTGTGGTAGCTAGAATGTGCCTATAAGTGTATAAGTACAAACATTAGGAGCTATGCAAGTAGTTACAAATGAATTAACTGGACCATAACTGACTCTATGGAGAATTCAAACCATATAATTCATTAGAAGTCTAAGCCAAAACCCAACAAAATAAGTACCAGGAAGTGGGTACTAGCAAGAGCTGGGGTGAAGCCAAGGGGCGAAGGGTAGAATTACGAGGCAGGAAAGGGGATAGAATGCAATCAAGAATGAAATGTACCACAAAATTAAGAAAAAAATAGGGAAGGGGTGGGGGTGGGTAAAGAGGTGTGAAGATGTTGAAGTGGTGGTACAGATCAAGATGCATTGCACACAGAAACTGTTTTGTTAATTGGCAAAATATTCAATATATAACCTAAAATTTAAGGAAAGTGAGGGAAGGAGTGGTTTGGGAGGGTTGGTGAGAATGTTGAAAGGAGTGACATTGATCAAGACAAACTGTGTTCATAAACTGCTTTGTTGAATGGTAACTCCTTTGTACAACGAGAGACTTGACAAATATCTAGAATCTATGATAAACTAACAGAAAGGAAAATACTACTGAATTTTACTAGAAGGAGAAATATACATATATTTATAATATGTAAATATGTAAGTTATATTATGAATAAATATTATATGACTATATAAAATAAATATACATATGTACAAATACATATGTACATATATGAATATATATTCTGCACTAGTACAGGGGCTTAAATTGAGGGCTTAGCACTCTTGTTTGGCTTTTTCTCTCAAGGCTGGTGCTCTACTAGCATCATGCTTCCACTTCTGTTTTTTGCGGATTAACTGGAGATAAGAGTCTCTTTGTATGCCTTGGCTGGTTTCCATTCATGATCCTTGGATCACAGTCTCCTGAGAAGCTAGGATGACAGGTGTGAGTCCTGGTACATGGTCAGAACAATATACTGAGCAGCTATTACTTTTTTCTTCTTCATCACAGCCTACTAATGAGGCTTTGAGCCAGGAACACATTGAGTGCCAAGATCGGTGCTGTCCATCTTTCTTTCAGCCACCTCTCCCCCCACAGGCCCCCTCCACACTTTTGTGCACTCTCTCAAGGCAGAGACATAACCCAAGGCTTGCATTTACACAGAGTAATGCTACAATGGAATATTATCATCTTAGGAAAAAATGTAGTAGAGAGAGAACATTCTTTATCTGCTTGCATGCAAAGACTTTAGATTGACTTGGAAGAATGGAGCTTATTATTTTCTATACCTTGTTTAATTCTTTTTCATGATCTGATTGATCTGAGACCACTGAAAACAGATCTTTCTTCCTTTCCTGTTCTTTCACAGAAGTTGAATAAGATGATTCAGTTCTACAAATTAAAAAATAAGCAAAAATGAAGCATAAATTGATAAATTGCTATGATTATATGGTTAATTTAGACTGCTGTCTAAATTATCATCTGTGCAGAGAGAAATTATTACTTTTTTGGAAATGTTTTTAGTTACAGAAATTGCAAATCCTAATATATCCAGATCAAATTTATGTCTTTGAGTGAAAGTGATTTTGATAACAAAAGGTAGCAATGGCTACAGAGCTTCAATACATTAAAATCAGCATACTACTGGGACTGTGTGTGTCTACAAGATTTTTGGATGAGGAGAAAAGACTGCTTCCTATAATAAAAGAGCTTGGAAGCCCATTTTCAGAAAAGAGACACACCCAACTTTCAAATGCTTTGTGGAAAGTAATTCTGTCATGAGAAGTCCAAGGGGAACAACTATTCCATAAAAATGCCCAAAAATAATGACATCTAACAACCACCCCCAATTCTCTAGATAGGAGGCAGAACTTGTATAAAGATGATTTCCACAGGGAGTTTGGGAAAGTATAACAGGCAATGTTCATTTTCTCATGAGGTAAACCAGTAAAATTAAAATCATCAAAAGAAAAAGCTAAAAGATAACCAGGTGGGGGTCTGGGACAATCAGTACATATCCCACTGCAAACGACAACAGTGGGTCTGGGACAAGCAATACACACCCCCTGCAAGTGCAGAGCCAGCCTGGGACAACTGGTACATATCACACTGCAAGTGAAATTTTAGGTTTTTAAAACATTTTTGAGGGCTGGGGATATGGCCTAGTGGCAAGAGTGCTTGCCTTGTATACATGAGGCCCTGGGTTCGATTCCCCAGCACCACATATACAGAAAATGGCCAGAAGTGGCGCTGTGGCTCAAGTGGCAGAGTGCTAGCCTTGAGCAAGAAGAAGCCAGTGACAGTGCTCAGGCCCTGAGACCAAGCCCCAGGACTGGCCAAAAAAAAAAAAATTTTTTTTGAAAAGGTTCCAAATGGTGAAAACATACAACTCAAAACAAAGTAAGATCTAAGTAATGATGGAGAGATAACCAGTTTTAAGAACTGAAAAGAAAGGATTTCTTGTAGGATATAAATTCAGTGATACCTCTGCTGAGAGGTGTTTAGCCTAGATTGATTAACTTCAGACAACTAAATACATCAGAATATATTTTACTGCTGTAATGTTAACCATGAAGACCACTGTTAGCATTTTTATGTCTATGAATTGTCTTTTGCCCATAGTTGTACATGTATAAATAAATACACTCTCCGTACAATGATAATGTATGTTTCCCTTATAGTGACATACTGTTTTTTGGTCTTCTTTTGTCTTCCACGTAGGGGTATCATCTGAATATTTTCCATTTTATCCAGTATTGCCTAAAACATTATTTTCAGATTATTCTTAGATTTGTAATCATTTGCTATGATTTTGGAGAAGTGAAAAATGGAACTCCCTGTTTTCTCCACTCTTCTTCATCAGTTCCAAGGAACGCAGGGCTGAACTGAGTGCTAACATCCTCTCAACAACTCCTAAAGCTCAATGAGTAGGTGGAAAAAAAGTCCAATTCCAATATGGACAGAAGCTAAGGGAACAATAATCATGCTAATATAAATGTATAAAGGAATTATAGTTTGTCATGTAGGAAAAGCATACTGCAGTTATTTTGGATGATGTAAAACATATTAGACCCAGGTGCTTCTTCAACCAACAAAATGTAACATTATTGAGAAAGGTTCTGAAGTAAATAGAAGCATTTCTACTTTCATCACACTAGTTGTCTGGACTGATTCACCTTAACACAACCATAAAGAAGAAACACAGTCCAAACACAAGAAGCCAGAACAAAAAAGCAGCTCAATGGCAATCATGAGAACAAAGTAACGGGATTTGAAACCTGCAGTGGGGAAGGCGAAGGCTGAGCATGCCCAGTACAAGCACCAGCTGTGAGCATGCCGAGCCCAGGGCCAGCTGTGGACTCCATTCCACCAGGTCCTGGAGTGCTAGAATTGAGCCACTCACTCAAGATGACAGAGAAATCATTTGGAGACTCGCTGTCTCCTTACAGCACAACATTTAAAGTCAGGTGTCCCGGTTTTCTTTGTGATTACCGATTACACAGGTCTGTCAGGTTTTTAAAGAGGAAAATCTGGGGGCTGGGGATATGACCTAGTGGCAAGAGTGCTTGCCTTGTATACATGAGGCCCTGGGTTCAATCCTCCAGCACCACATATACAGAAAACGTCCAGAAGTGGTGCTGTGGCTTAAGTGGCAGAGTGCTAGACTTGAGCAAAAAGAAGCCAGGGAACAGTGCTCAGGCCCTGAGTTCAAGGCCCAGGACTGGCCAAAAAAAAAAAAAAAAAAAAAAAGGAAAATCTGTCTTCCCAAGAACCCTTCAAAAAACTGACAGGATGGATGAGGAGGGTGGGAGCAAAGACTGCACCACCAATAAGCAAACAAGCATCAGCCTTGCTGGCAATCAGAAGAAAGCTCTGGAAATACATGGAATAAGTATTATTTTGCTGCATAAATATCTGTAAACAATATATATCTAGAGGTATATTATTTGCAGCAATAAGAGTTCTATTGGCCAAATACATGCAGAAGTACAAGAATTTGTGTATTGAAGGAAAGCTGGCAATGTTTGGGGTTTATCTTATATCTTTTGCTCTACACTACTGATATCCTTTGATAAGAAATGTACTCAATGCCTTACATATGAAACCGTAACCCCTCTGTACATCACTTTGACAATAAATAAATTAATAAAGAATAAATGTTTTAAGACAACCTTTGACTCAGTGTGACAGATGTAACAATAAATTAGAACATGCTACAATGTTCTATGTAAGAATACATTTTAAAAATAAAATAATCAGGGCTGGGGATATAGCCTAGTGGCAAGAGTGCCTGCCTCGGATACACGAGGCCCTAGGTTCGATTCCCCAGCACCACATATACAGAAAATGGCCAGAAGCGGCGCTGTGGCTCAAGTGGCAGAGTGCTAGCCTTGAGCGGGAAGAAGCCAGGGACAGTGCTCAGGCCCTGAGTCCAAGGCCCAGGACTGGCCAAAAAAAAAAATAAAAAATAAAAAAAAATAAAATAATCACTAATTTATTTAAATACTTAAATTTATCAATTAGAAGCATAGTAATTAAAAATAAACTTTAGTTTCAAATACAATTTTTTTTTTGCAGTATTGGGGTTTGAGCTCAGGACCTCACCCTTGCTAGGCAGGTACTTCTCCACTGAACCATACCACCATACCACACCATACCATACCTTTACCCCTGCTTTTTGTTGTTGTTGTTGTTAGTTAGAATGACCAGTCTTATTTGGTTTTCCTGTTGTTGGGATAACAGTGCACCCAGTGTTGACTGTTCAGCTTCTCTCTGTTGAATGGCTTATACTTTTCTGTCTGGAAATTCAATCCTTTCAACACTAGTTTTCCATGTATCTTAGGATGAGAGGAATGCATTACCATGTCCAGCTACAGGTTAGGAAGGAGACTCATGGTATTTTATGCCCAAGTTGGCCTCAAACATCAATCTTCCCAGTCTCAGCCTCCCAAGTAGCTAAAATTGCAGACCTGAGCCACTGACACCTGGCTCAAACACAGAATCCTTAAAAACACATTAACATTATGTTTTGAATGGTTTCTCTCAGACTGTCAGATATAAGTACTATACCTTTTTTTATTTTCTTGAGCACTCTGGCAATCCCCTACTTTCAGTAATTCTCTGTGTAACTGCAGTCGTTCCATTTCTATAATTCTTAAGAGATCATCACGTGACTGCAGCTCATTTTTCACCTCAGACAGTCCCGCCTCCATGGCCTGAATAAAAATATTAAAAATGTTTCATGCCCATTTTATATTATTCCATGTGATACATTTATAATACTTACCATTGATAAACCAGACTTCTTTCAAAAGAACTAGAATTTAGTATTTATTTGCTTTGTCTTACAGAATTCCACCCATCCCACCATTCATTTACTCAACAAATGTGTACTGCGCTCTATTCACTGAGAATGCAGACAATGCGACTGTCCTCAGTAAGCTTATCATCTAGTAATAAAGAATAAGCAAGTGCAACCAAAGCATCACAGAAACATGGCCAGATGTCTATAAACTTAAAGTAATGAAATATTAGAGCTCAAATAAAATATGTGTAAAATTTGAGTTGATGCAAATACTTTCCATTTGAGAGAGCCATCAGAATAATTTAATGGTGAAGTTGGAAAGTAGTCATGCTGATTTTGTGGGGTCATGTTTTGCACTGCTACACTAGAGAGGCCTGACAAACTCAGAAGTTACTTGGCAGGATGGGTTAGAAGAAGAGTAATAGCAATGTGTCAAATTCCCAAGGACAAGTAGAACTGATTAAAAGCAGGAGAGGACCCTAGAGATGAACCTTAGACCAATTTCTACATCTGAATGTGAGGAGATGAACACACTAGCTATCTATTTTTTTTCTGAATAAAAGATAACATCAACAGTTGGGGTGCTGGTGGCTCACACCTGTAATTCTAGCTTCTCAAGCAGGCTGAGATCTGAGGATCTCAGTTCAAAGCCATCCTATGCAAAAAAAGTCTTATATCTAATTAACAAGCAAAGGGGTGGAAGTAGAAGTATAATTGAAATGGTAGCATGCCAGCTTTAAGCAAAAAAGCCAAGTAAGAGTATAAGACTCTGAGTTCAAACCCCCATCTCTCTCTCTCTCTCTCTCTCTCTCTCTCTCTCTCTCTCCCTAAAAACCAAAAACCAAACAAACAGAAGATTATATCACTTGCTGATTGTGGAAGGAAGGTGAAGGTAGGAATAGGAATGAATTTTGAGAGTGAAGTTTTGAAAACTTATAAAGGGAACAGGACAGTTGGAGAAATGCAGCTAGGCAGTGTTGAATATCCTTTTTAGGTTCATACCTAATTTTAAAAAATAATTAAATTATAATAATTTTATGATCACTGTTTTCTTTCATTTTTAAGTAGTTGCACAAAGGTGTTGCCATTGAACAAAGCCGTTTATGAATACAATGCATCTTGATCAATCAGTGTTCTCATTCATCCCTCCTAATTCTCCCCTTCCCTTCCTTTTTCTTAATTTTGTAGGGTATACATTGATTTTCTGACTGCATTCTCCCCTCCTCCCTTCTCCTTTTCATTTGTCTGCCTCTTTCCCAACCTCACCCCACCAAATACCCATTTTCTGGTTGTTATTTTGTTGAACTTTGCCTTTGTCTTTCTAAGGAATTCAACTATGAGTTCTTTCTTAAATGTATCCTATATCACTTAATACATTTGTATACACTTGTATACCACCTAATACATGTACTTACTATAAGCTACTTCTAGCTTCCAGTATGAAGGAACATATGCAATCTTTGTCTCTGGCCCTGACAGCTGAGGGCCTTAGCGCATGCTAGGAAAGCACTCTACCATTAAGCTAATTCCTCAGCCCCTGTGAATGACTTTCTACTGTAGTGTCTGGCTGTTCTCTGGGAGACTGATACATACATACATATAAATATATAAAAATACATATATATATTATGTGGCATTTTGGCATGTTTCCCTTAGCATAAAGTTTTCAAAGTTAATCCATTTTTTTTTTTTTTTTTTTTGGCCAGTCCTGGGCCTTGGACTCAGGGCCTGAGCACTGTCCCTGGCTTCTTCCCGCTCAAGGCTAGCACTCTGCCACTTGAGCCACAGCACCGCTTCTGGCCGTTTTCTGTATATGTGGTGCTGGGGAATCGAACCTAGGGCCTCGTGTATCCGAGGCAGGTACTCTTGCCACTAGGCTATATCCCCAGCCCCCAAAGTTAATCCATTTTGTAGAATCTATCAGTTTACTCTGTGGTTATATAATACTTCAGGATAGTCCACTCTTTATCTATTTGTAAGTTGAGTGGATTTGGTTTGTTTCTATTTTTTGGCTATTATATTGTTGCTATAACATTATTCAATTCTACAATTAAGCAGAAGTATGTCTTATTATTATTATCCCCAAATCACAACACAAGAATAACAACATAAAGGATATACGACATAATGAATTTTCAGACAATTTTTAAAAACCTAAGGCTTAAACTGACACTGTTTTTTTCCTCAGAAATATAAACAGCTGGGATCAGTGAAGGGTCTAGTCATAATTCTTTACTCCAAAGACTTTCTGGCTGACATGGAAATAAGCATAAAAGCAGATTCAAAATGATGATTTCAGAAATTGGTTTATTAAATAGTCTCTTGTTTGAACAGCAGGAATTTCCAAATGGATTAAAAATCTAAAAAATAAAGAAGTATGAACCAATGTGTGTGTGTGTGTGTGTGTGTGTGTGTGTGTGTGTATAAGACAATTTAACTTAATGTGTCACCCACTACTTTTAAAGAAAGCACAACCAAGGCCATGGAACCTGAAGCTAGCTTAGAAATGTGGGTTTGTTTTTCCTGGGGCCTTTACTAATCCCAGGCCAATAGAAAGTGAGCTAGAGGTGGTTGAAATGCTGCAATGTGATAATAATAGCTTCTATTTGTTTACTCTTACTAGACAATAATAACTATCAGTGACAGTTAATACGCTAAGGGGAATAAAGCTATTTATGATGGCTACAAAGGCATGAGAATATATGTTGATATTGAAACTTTTCATTATCAGATAAGTAATTTGACAGACGAATATGCAAAAGCTTTTAATTATAATTGATATAATTATGTAAATGGACTACAAAAGTATGTGACAAATTTGAAGGATTTTTGATATTGATAAATTTAGAATTTTTTTTTTTTACTTTGAGTTCGAATAAGGAGACTTGAGTTAATACAGAAAGAACGAATTTGAGGCTTGCAAGGTACTTTTCCTGAATAGTGCTGGCTCTAGTGTCTTAAAGATACATTAACAAACTAACAAAAAAGGTTAATTTGTTGGGTGCCAGTAGCTCACATTTGTAATCCTAGCTACTCAAGAGGCTGAGACCTGAGGATTATGGTTCAAAGCCAGCCCAATCAGTAAAGTCTGTGAAGCTTTTATCTTAAATTAACTATCAAAGAAAAGTTGAAATAGAGATATGGCTCAGGTGGAAGAGCACTGGCCTTGAGCAAAAAAGCATAAAGCTCATAGCACCAAGGCCCCGAGTTCAAGCCCCAGGAGCCCCCCCCCCCTCAAAAAAAAGGTTAACAATTCTGGTATAGTTGAAAAATGCCAACAATGTATTTTTGTCATGAACTTCTAATGGGAAATCATGCACATTTAGAAGGTGATGTGGTATAACATAGTAAATAGTGTGTGTGTGGCAGAATTAATATGTACAAGGCTGGAGAATGACAAATGAGAAGATGAAATCCGTGGGAAAATTCAGATACAGCTGGCATTAATACATGTTGCAAACTAAAGCATATGTTATATATAATGAATGGCAATAATTCAAAGTGCATTATGTTTTCTGCATTCATGTGTAAGATGAGGAATACTGTTAAATGGCAATTTTGCAAAAGAGAAGATGAATTTCTCACAGAATACTATAGTTGCCTTATTATTTACTGCTAATTATTCCCATTGGACAAATACAACTTTTGTAAAACAAATTTAAGGCCCATCTGCTTAGTTAGAAATGTGCCTAATGATTTGAGAGTAGCAGTGACTTAAAACCTTTAAATTAACTAATACATATAAATAATTTGATAGCTTTTCACTTTGTTTTTACCCTAAAACAAAAGGATGAGACATGAATAAAATATGGAAACAAAATAGAGAAAAGGCATTATTTTCAACATTTTCCCAAATAGATAAAAAAATACTTAGTATTTTCTTGAGAGTAGAAATCTTAATTTTTTAAGCAAGTTACTTTTTAAAAACCTTTTTCATTAGAATGACAGATCTTTTTTTTTTCCAAACATGGTTCAGATTAATTTTGGTTTGCTTCTTAATAGAAGTGGATTATTTTGAAAAATGGAAAATCATGGTTTAACTTTGTGTTCCTAGATCCAAATATCATTTTAAATTTAAAAACGTAAAAAAGTTCATAAAATATTATTTTGGTAAAATATCATTTCCTCATGTAAATTCACATATATAGTAGCCCAAACAATTCTGTGTCAGAGGCCTGGTCCTGGGCTATGGTTGATCCTTAGAGATGGAACTTCGTGGGAAGCCCTTCAATAACCTGCATGGGTCTGTAGCTCCTCACCTCTTCCTCATTCCCTGCTTGGCTTCCTGGCCACAAATTGAGAGGTTTTATTCTACCACACATAGCCACCATAATGTCCCGAGGCAACAGTGACAAACAAGTATGGGCTGTAACTCTAAATAACCCTTTTATTTTCATATGCTACAGTCAGGCATTTTGTGCTAGTGATGGAAAACTGATTAACTCATTAATTAACCAGGGAAGAATCACAAAGAGATTGTCTAACCTTTCATGATTTCTTAGTCATGAAATCTCTGTCCCAGGATTTCTGGGAGTCAAGAGGCAGAGGCCAGAGGAAAGAGTGGGGACAGAGGACACAGCTTTGGGGCATAGGGGGCTATAAGGAACTGTGTTCTAATGCACTGGTAATGCATTATTATCATGCTGTTGCAGAACCACGTGCACTCCAGCATGGTAAAGTACTTAAAGAACTGAATTTTATCGAGTGAGAACTACTTAAGACGAGAAGCCAGCCTTCTCAGCCCTGTGACTCTGTAACATTTATACAACTCGTGGCAAGGCTAACTGGGGATGAGAAGGGATCCTCACCTGGCACTGTCTTTGGTACATCTTCAGTTCTTGTAAGAGCTTCTGGTTTTCATCTTGCAACTTATTCCTGCTTAGTGCTATTTCACTCACAGCTGATTTTAATTTTTCGATAATGAATTCATCTCTCTCACTGGTTTCAGCACCAGGATCTGATTCACATGCCAGATGAGGAATTTCTGAGCTGCTGTCTTCCACACACTGTTTTTTACCATTTAGTTGGGATTGGTAATTTTGTGCCTGTTTCTGAGAAAAATGAAAACTGAATAAATTAAATATATAATGTTACAGTGAAGCTTCCACAGCTAAGAATGAAAGAAAAGAATCCTTAACCTGGTGTGTGTGTGTGGGGGGGGGGGTGTTCCTGGGGTTTTATTCTGTCCTTAAGCTTTTGTGTTCAAAGCTAGTGCTCTACTACAGTTCCACTTCTGGATATTTTGGGTGATTAATTGGAGATAAGCAGCTCACAGACTTTTCCGGCGTGGGCTGGCTTTGTACCACAGCCTTCCATATAGCTAGGTTTTACAGGTGTGAGCCACCAGCACCCAGCAGGCATGTGTTTTGAGAACAAAGCTTTGCTTTTATGATGCAGTGTCAGACAGTGTATAACACACTGCAAAGATGCAGAGCACAGAAGGTGGCTCAAAAGGGAGGTCTTGGGCTGAGATGTAGCTCAGTGGCAAAGTGCCTAGCAAGTGCAAAGTCTTGGGTTCGATTCCCAGTACCAAAAAACAAACGACCAACAGAAAGGGAGGTCTTACTAGGCAAAAAAGAAAAGAATAAGCTGGAAGCTATCACAAGACAGCAATTATGAACTCAATGACACAATAGCTGAAAAATGCCTTACACATCTATGGATGAAAATTTAAAAAACACCTGGATTGTAGGGGGAAAAGGCTGACCAACACATCTAACAAGGATTAATAATTTTTGTGTGTGTTGGTAATGGTGCTTGAACTCAGGGCCTGGACATTGTCCTTTACCCTTCTGAATCAAAGGTGGCACTGTACATTTGATCCACACTTCTACTTCTGACTTTTAATTGGAGATAAAGAGTCTCACAGACTTTCCTACCCTGCTGGCTTTAAACGGTGGCCCTCAGATCTCAGCCTCCTGAGATGCTAGGATTATAGGCAGGAAATACTGGTGACCAGCTAGTAATTTTTTAATGTGTATAACTTCCACACATCAGTAAGCATTCAACACAAAAGAAAAATGACATTTTTGAGACAGTTTTGTGAATTTGTGATTCTCCTGCCTCTGCCTCCCAGGTGCTAGGATTACAGATGTGAACTATGCTGTCTAACTGAAGATATAGCTCATTTAATAACATAATAACAATGGAGCTTTAATAGCCATCAGGTTTCCTGGTGTGTAAATTAAATTAACCTTTACAGATATTTCAAGTACTTATGATTGCATTCACCATTGGACTGACAGATCACTTTTCCCCAGTTTGCATTCCTATCAATGCTGAATGGTATATATTTAGCCTCAATTTTTTTTTTAAATTAGAGAACAGTATAAGATGGTTTACCTGGAATTGGTTGCATTTTTCAGAGAGTAACTTTTGTTGTGCATCTAAAGAAACCAGGTGAGTCTGATACAGGATCTCTTGCTTGTCCCATTCTCGTGACTTTGCTCTAAATTCCTTTGAAAAAGTGGGGGGTAAACACAAATCGACAAACATTATTCATTTAAGCCTAATAAGGCTTCTTTTTTATTTTTTAATTTATTTATTAACTGAACACAAATTTTTGACAAGGTGTTGTGCAAAAAGGGTACAGTTACGTAGTAGGGCAGTGTGTATATTTCTTGTGATATCTTATGTCCTGTTTTTCTATCTCTTCTCTAGGTCAGGTAGACATATATACAATATACAATGTATCAAGAACATATACAGTAGCCAGGTGGCCACGCCCAAGAAAGTTCGCCTAGGGCTTTAAATGTAATGTCCATATTAGACCATATGTCGACGGTAGTCTTACATGAACGTACATACCTAGCTTTTGAGCTATTGTATTCCCCCGAGAGGTCAATTTTTGACCTTTATATGTTGAGTAATTGTTTGGTTTTAGTTACATACTGTTGGGTCGCTGCCCAAATCCTGTGGGGAATACTATTTGACAAGCAGTTTTTGGTTTCACAGACTTGGTCTCTACTGTCTCTCCGTCTCTCTTTGTTAACAGTCATATATCAGGGAGATCATGCCCCTTTGTTTTCTGTGTTCTAGGCTTGTCTCGCTCAACATTATTTGTTCGAGTTCTGACCATTTCCCTGCGAATAACAATATTTCACCATTCCTAATCGCTATGTAGTATTCCATTGTGTATAAGTACCATATTTTTTGGATCCATTCGTCTGTGGAGGGGCATCTGGGTTGTTTCCATATTTTGGCTATTGTGAATTGTGCCGCGATAAACATGGAAGTACAAATGTCTTTTTGATATCTTGGGGTTTGCTGTTTAGGATAGATGCCTAGGAGTGGTATGGCTGGGTCATAGGGTAGGTCTACATTGAGCTTTTTGAGAAACCTCCATACTGTTCTCCAAAGTGGTTGTACTAATTTGCACTCCCACCAACAATGGAGAAGGGTTCCTCTTTCCCTGCACCCCCTCCAGCATTTGTTGTTGAATAAGGCTTCTTTTATTTATGCATCTTTATTCTGAAAAACATGTAAGTCATTCTTTTCCTCTTAGAAAAGCAAGCAAAATAATGTACCAAATCATTCATTGGATTTATTAGTAACCGTAAGTGCCTGGTAGCGAGGTATCCTGTATTTCACATTTTGGAATATCATTTTGAACATAATGTTAGACATATAAGATATGCTACCCAAATGAAACCACGAAATTCTTTTTGTAATAGGAAGCTTTATGTGACATATTTTTTTTTCCAGTTGTGAGGCTTGAACTCAGGGCCTGAGCACTGTCCCTGGCTTCTTTTTGCTCAAGGCTATCACTCTGCCAACCTGAGCCACAGCACCACTTCTGGCCTTTTCTATATATATGTGGTGCTGAGGAATCAAGGCTTCATGTAAACGAGGCAGGCACTCGCCACTAGGCCATATTCCCAGCCCCTATGTGATACTTTTTAATGAATTGTGTTCTAATGGCAGCTAACCACTATCTGAGTTAATTTTCTGTGTGTGGAATTTTTTACTGTGGGTATTATGTCAATGCTCAAAACATTTAATATTTTGGATCATTTATGATTTCAATTAAGGATGTTGAAATTTTATCTACCAATGCTTGCCAGGAACACTAGAGTTTCTAGCTTAATTGTTGTACAGAATATTAAATGTTGTAATAAGAAGAGGTTGCATTTTTTTCCCTCCAGTCCTGGGGATATTACTGAGGACTTTGTTCATGTTCAGCAAGCACTCTACCACTGAGCTATGCTGCCTTCAGCCCATGCTTCATTTGTTGAAAACTGAAGTCTCAGCTGAGTGTTGGTGGCTCATACAATCCTTGCTTCTCAGGAGGCTGAGATCAGAGAATTTCAGCTCCAAGCTATTCAGCTGGAACAGCCAAATACATGATATTCTTATCTCCAAATAGTAAAGAGTCAGAAGTGGAGGTGTGGCCCAAGTGGTCGAGGTCCTTAATTAAAATACCCACTACTAGCAACAAAATAAAAACAAAAAAACCATGAAACTATTTAGGAGGCAGAAACAGGAGGATCATAGTTGCACCAATCCCTGGCAAAGTTAGCACCAGAATCTCACTGAAAAACTAAAGCAAAAGGGGATGAGGCTCAAATGGTAGAAGTTACTGCCTAAGTGAGGCCCTGAGTTCAGTCCACACCATCACAAGAAGAAACCACAAAAGCCAGAAATCTCTCTGATAATGGTACTCACTAATGACAGAGTTATAAACAACTTTGGCACCCAAACTATTATTTCTTTTAAGTTCTTAACAGCAGTTTTTCTATTCTTCCATTCCATTCAGTTGGTGAATGTGCTCCCTTGTTATTTAAGGGAGCAGGCTGAAAGTTTTCTTTACCTCCAACTTCACAGGTTGAAGCCAAATGACCAGTGTGATGGAATTTGAGGTAGGGGATTTATGAAGTAATTGCATTACAATGTTGGATAATGGGATTAGCATCCTTCTTATAAAAGATACAGTGAATGCTTCTCAAGTTTCTTCTGATACAAAAGGATACAACCCCATTGGCCTCTTGATCAAGGGACAGGCCCTCACCAGCACCTAACCATTTCAGCACTTTGACTTTGGGTTTCAAACTTTCAGAGCTGTTGTTCATACTCAGTCCATGCTATTATGTAAGAGCAGCCTGAACTAAGATAAGGACTTTATCCACTGTGGCTTTCAGTACTGTCGCAGGTGAAGCCAAATCAACTCGTTCTTGGAAACAGAAAAACCCATTCAGGCTTCATTTAGACAGTGCCAATTGGGCCCCCTGGGGAAATAATGATGGAATTAGTTCAAGTGTTTGCTCAAGTAGAGTAGTCATAAAATATGATAATCACTTCATAACTTAATAACACGAACAAAGATTATGACTTTGGAAGTACCAAAGAAAATTTCACTGCTTCTCAGTTTTGCTTCAGGCTTGTCCAGGCTTCAAGCAACTCAATGCTAAGGATTTTGCATTTTATTACTTTTCTATTACTACAGTGCCTGACAATGTATCATACATCACTTATATTCCTTGAATGTACAAACAAAAGCATGGTGTTCACACACTCAAAAGTCAAACTTTCTTACCAAAGAAAGGCACATGGTTAGAAATAAATCTGTACCTATTAAGTCAATGGCCATATATCAGGATATAAAACCACCATATTAATGTTTACAATCCCGAATTCAGCAATAGTATTTGTTAAGCACCTTGTATCCACCAGTGACTATGAACAAGAGAGAATTTGGAACCATTATATGTTTTAAAAATACTTTTGAAAGAAAAATAAAAACTGTTGGTGGGAGTGTGAACTTGTTTAACCACTCTGGAAAACAGTATGGAGGTTCTTCAAAAGACTAAACACAGAAATTCCACTCCTGGGTATTTACCCAAATGATCCCAAAGTCACACTTCAGCATTATTCACCATAACTAAGATATGGAATCAATCCAGAAGCCCCTCAGTAGATGAATGGATCAAGAAAATGTGATATATTCAAACATAATCACACTAAAGCCACCAGCACAACAATGTTCATCGCAGTACAATTTTTCATAGCTAGAATCTGGAACCAACCCAGATGCCTCTCAGTAGAAGAATGGATCAGGAAAATGTGGTACATATACACAATGGAATTTTATGCCTCTATCAGAAAGAATGACATTGCCCCATTTGTAAGGAAATGGAAGGACCTGGAAAAAGTTATACTAAGTGAAGTGAGCCAGACCCAAAGAAACATGGACTCTAAGGTCTCCCTTATAGGGAATAATTAGCACAGGTTTAGGCAAGTCACAGCAGAGGATCACAGGAGCCCAATAGCTATACCCTTACGAACACATAAGATAATACTAAGTGAAATGAACTCCATGTTATGGAAACGATTGCTGTAACTACTTTCAATGTGCCATATGTAATTGTAGCCTCTATTATTGATGATCTTCTTGTATTACCTTCCTGTGGTTGTACCTACACTTTCTCTGTATCTTATCTGAGTATATTGGAAACCGGGTATACTGGTATTAGAACTAGGAAATTGGAAGGAAATACCAAAATTGAGAGACACAGGGTAAAAAAAGACAAACAACTACAAAAGCAGTACTTGCAAAACTGTTTGGTGTAAATGAACTGAACAACTCATTGTGGGGGAGGGAAAGGGGGAGGGGGTAGGGGGTGAATGAGGGACGAGGTAACAAACAGTACAAGAAATGTATCCAATGCCTAATGTATGAAACTGTAACTTCTCTGTAATTCAGTTTGATAATAAAAATATATATATAAAAAGAAAATGTAATATATATCCATATATATATATACACACACACACATATACAATGGAATCCTATGCTTCCATCAGAAAGAAGGATATTGCTCCATTCATAAGAAAATGGAAAGACTTGGACAAGATCATATTAAGTGAAGTAAACCAGACCCAAAGAAACATAGGCTCTGTGGTTTCCCTCACTGGTAATAATTAGTTTATGTCTAGGATAGTCCTAGCAGAGGATCACAACAGCTCAATAGTTATGTACACATGACAATACAAAATCATGCTAATCAAAATGATCACTATATGGAAACAAAAGGGTTTTTCTTATTGTTGTTTTCCTATTTTTTTTAGTGTACTGTTTACAGTTGCAGTTATTTCTTTTATGTTTCATTTATTTTCTCCTCTGGTTTATTCCCTGGGGTCACTATTTCTTTATCATATATATATATATATATATATATATGCTTATCTGACTTGTGGAAGGGAAGGGGAATCACAGAGACAGTGGGACAAAGGGTGAACCAATGCAACAGTGATATTCACTAGACATAATGTTGGAAATGAACTTTACAACTGGGCGGGGCAGTGGGGAGGGAGCCACAGCCACTTCTGGCTTTTCCTGTGTATGAGGTACTGAGGAATTGAAACTGGGGCTTCATGCATGTTAGGCAAGCACTCTACCACTAAGCCACATTCCCAGCACCATTTAAAGTTTTGAGTGGTTCTGATATTCAGCAATATAAAAATCAGGTACAGAAAAATAAGCGTCGGCTGGATGCTGGTGGCTTACACTTGTAATTCTGGTTATTTAACAGGCTGAGATCTGAGGATGGTGACTCAAGCCAGCCTAGGCAGAAAAGTTTGCTATAATCCATATCCAGTAACTAGCAAAAAACTGTTAGAGGACTGGCTCAGGTGATAGAGTTATAGCAGGCCCTCAGGATGGAGGGAAAAAAGGAGGGAGAGAAGGATGGATGGACAGATGGGCAAACAGAAAGACAGACAGACAGAGGAATCTTCAATACCAATGACAAATTTACAAAATTAGTCTAATAGTGTCTATCTAGGGGAAGACAGATGATATTAAAAAGTAAATGCAATCCAGATTTTAAAATTTTATTTGCTTTTCAATACTTGCAAAACTGGTGTAAATGAAATGAACAAATCATGAAATGAACAAAGGGTAAGGGGGAGGGGGGAGGGGGGAATGAGGGATGAGGTAACAAACAGTACAAGAAATGTATCCAATGCCTAATGTATGAAACTGTAACCTCACTGTAATTCAGTTTGATAATAAAAAAATAAAAAAAATTTTATTTGCTTTTGATTTTAAAAGGAGTCTTTGGGGTAAGTAGTCAAAGTGTTGGCAAAGTTAAATTAAACATAAAATAGCTGCCAGTGGTAACATGTCTGAGATCTGAGGATGGTAGCTCAAAGAAAAAAGTTGGAAGTAGAGGTGTAGCTCAAGTCGTAGAACATCAGCCTTGAGCACAAAAGCAAAGGAGGACTATGAGGACCTGAATTTAAGAGCCACTACTGGGACCAAACCAAATCAAACCCAAGCAGCTATCTAACCTTGGTCAGCAGCAGTGCAGGGCTATTCCCAACCAATGGGTAGAAGACAGTGAGATCACTGGCTGGGGCTGGGAGGCTGAAGTGGAGGGCTTGTGAAGTACAAAGGTGCTGGGGATAATGTAAAGGTCAGCGACAGAGACAATTAAGAAATGACTGAGCAGCAGTGGGAACCAGCCGAAGTCAGATAGCAAGGATTTATAGCAGAACCTGTCTCCCGTGGCATAGTTTATGGCAGGAACATCTAGGAAGTACAGGGAAATAAATGGCTATTGTGTGGTTTCTAAGGTTGGAAAGTTATAATGATGAGAGTAAGTGCCTTCGTGACATAGTGGATCTCTTAAGAGACCAATATTTTCTAAGCTCTCAGTGATATAGGATAAATTAATTGGAGTGGTACTATGCCTTTAAGAAAAAACTGTAATTTCAAGCTCTGCTGTGAGAATGTTTTGAGGCTTCACTGGAATTGAAGTACCTAATAGTTAAATGGCCACTAAAAGATTTATTAGATATTCGCTTTAACTGACCCCAGGGGTGTCCTTCAATTTCACTCAGCATCTGCAGTTTCTTTGAAGTTTTTCCTTCCTGTGTGTGTGCATGACTCCCTAAATGCTGATACATATAAAAGATGTATAAATCAAAGTGATGTTTTAATTCATTAAGTGCTGCAAGGGAAGGTGCCTGAGAAACTGCTCCAGGAGAGGCTGCTGGGTAATGGTGCCCTCAACAACCATGGAGACTGACCCTTGGTGCACTTGAAGAAACAAAGAAAATGAATCTCACCTCTAATTTTTGGTTCAAGTTGCTCAGTTCAAAGGGCATTTCTTCTTTGTGAGGGAATTCTTTTCGGCTAACTTTGTTTTGTTTCATCTGGTGTAATCTCAGCTTTTCAAAGTTATTGGTTAGTTGAGAAAACTGTAATAGAAAAACACAGACATGTTACCATTGGCAGTTATTTCTAGGCTTATTTCATTGTCTTTCTTTTGCTAGTCCTGATTAGAAAGTACAGTAAGGCTCAAATGTTCCAATTAGTGAAGATACAACCAGATATAAAGGCTAAATTATTGAAGCTGAATATAACTCAGTGTTCATGTACATGTGGGACTTCATGTGGGACTGTCGCTAAACATTGATTCATTTCATAGAGGACTTTTTCTGCTTTTTTTTTAACCACATGTAGCACAGCTCACACTTTTTAAAAACCAATTTTTTCATGCTTTTATTTAGTGCCACCTTGTGTTAACAATTTTACTTCCAGTAACTCAATCTATAAAATAGACAGCTTAAGACAATATAGAAAAGAGCCGGCAATGTGGCCAACTAGGGTAGGCTGCCTGGGCTGCTGGGGATGGGGACTGAGTGGGGAAAGATGAGGGCCGGAAGGGTGCAGAGAACATCTGCCAGGGAGCTGTGTGGACAGATGTGTGGGCGTCGCCCTTTAGTGTTGGGTAATGGACTTGTACCAGTGACTGATAAAAAAATGAATGCAATCAGGTTTATACAGCAGCCAGAAAAACTGAGTATTTAACTTAAAAGACAGTGTGTGTGTGTGTGTGTGTGTGTGTGTGTGTGTGTGTGTGTGTGCGCGTGCACCAGTTCTGGAGTTTGAATTCAGGGCTTGGACACTACTCCCTAACATTTTTGCTTAAAGCTGATGCTCAACCACTTGAGTCATGGCCCCACTTCTGGCTTCTTGCTGGTTATTTGAAGATTAAGAATCTCACAGATTTGTCTGCTCAGGCTGGCTTCCAATAGCAATTCTTAGATCTCAGCCTACTGAGTAACTAGGTTTACAGGTATTTATTAAATTAACTTAATAGTGAAATAACTCTAGGTTCCCAAGACATTTCAAAGTTCTTATAGGCAGGTTCTAGGCCCATTTCACTTAAGTTTCTTTAAATCCATACTGCTTTCTGAACAGTAGTTGATTATTCACTAACAGTTTTACCAAATAGAGGAATTTGAACTGGTAAGAAAGGCACATGTACAATTCCATGTCATTTTTGTGACTGCAACTGAATGAAAATACAGAGCTGGGGTGAGGTGTGAAGCTTGGGGTGCAGCATGTGTTTAGTCTCCCAGAGCCCCAGCTTCAGTCTCAAGCACCAAAAAGAGCTCATCCATAACCACAAAGACGGGCTTCAAGCTACCCCCTGGAGTCACATGGGCCCACTCACTCTCCTACTCTTTTTTTTTTTTTTTATTGTAAAGGTGATGAATGGGGCGGGGTGGGGAGGTAAGAGTTACAGAAGTAAGGTAATGAGTATATTTCTTTTGGAACAGTGTCACCTCCTCCCTCATTTTCTCCTACTTTCCCCTTCCCACTCCCCCAAGTTTTAAAGTTCATTTCCAACATAGTGTCTAATGAGTATCATTGCCTTATTATTTCATCCTTTGTCCTGCTGTTTCTGTGATTCCACTTTCCCTTCCAAAGATCAGATAAACTTATATACAAGACAAAGGTACAGCTGGGAATATGGCCTAATGGTAAGAGTGCTTGCCTCATATACATGAAAGCCCTGGGTTCGATTCCCCCGCACCACATATATAGAAAATGGCCAGAAATGGCACTGTGGCTCAAGTGTCAGAGTGCTAGCCTTGAGCAAAAAGAAGCCAGGGACAGTGCCCAGGCCCTGAGTCCAAGGCCAGGACTGGCAAAAAAAAAAAAGACAAAGATACAGTAAACTAAAATGAAAAACTAGAAATAACTGTGAACAGAACATAGTAAGAACCTCTTGTTTCCAGTTCTTGGAGTTCATGTCAATATGCTTCATTCTAGGTGGTTATATGCACTTAGTGATTGGGCTATTGTGATTCCCTGCTAAGAATATCATAGACACATTCTAGTTATTACAAATGAGGGAAACCATGCAACCTACATTTCTTTGGGACTGGCTTGCTTCACTTAATATAATTTTTCCAGGTCTCATTTCCTTATAATTGGGGTTATATCATTCTTTCTGATGGAAGCATAGAACTCCATTGTGTATATATACCACATCTTCTTGATCCATTCATCTACTGAGGGGCATCTGGGTTGGTTCTGTATCTTAGCTATGGTAAATAATGCTGCAGTGAACATGGTTGTGCTGGCAGCCTCAGTGTGGGCTTGTTTTGATCCTTTGTGTCAATGTGGGCAGGAGTGTGATTGCTAGGTCACAGGGGAGCTCTATGTTTCATCTTTTGAGGAACCTCCATGCAGCTTTCTAGTCATTCTCCTACTCCTACCCCTTGGAAGCCATGAATGTGTTTTCCACTTTCACAGTTTTGTTATTTTGAGAATGTTATGAAACAGAATGACATAGAATATGACCTTTTGAGATTGGATTTTAAATTTGGCTTAATGTTCTTGAAATCTATGTGTATATCATTAATTATTGTTTTTCATTGCAGAATAGCATTCCATGGCATGTAAACATTTTAACAGTTGAACCATTTACATATTGAGACATTTTGATGGCTGTGAACATTTCTGTATAAGTTTTTGTATGGTTATATGCTTTCATTTCTCTTGGATATACACTTACAACTGGAATTGCTGTATCATGTAGTAACTCTCAGTTTAACCTCCTGAGAATCAGCAGGATTGTTTTGCATAGTGGCTGCACCATTACCTTCCTGCTCATTCTAGTTTTTCCTTTTCCTCATCCACGTTTGTTACTGTCATTTACATTATATCCTGCCAGTGGTTACCTTTTCCTAATGATGAGTGGTTGTGAGCAGTTTTGCATGCGTGTATGGGCCATTTGTGTATCTTATTTGGAGAAACCTGTACTAAAATATCTATTTAAAGATTTGGCCATTTGCCTTTGTATTACTGATCAATGTGCCATGGTATGGGTTTGGTCAGTGTGTGTCTCAGAAAGGTTCATGGGCTAGATATTGGTCTTCAATGTGGTGTTACTAAGAGGTGGGACCTAACAGCATGTGACTTAGTCATCAGAGCTTCTGTCCTTTAAAGGGGTTGATGTGGTTTTCATGGGACCCTGGTTAATTCCCAAGTGAGTGATGTGGGCCTGACTGTGTGCTTCCTCTCACACTTACTTGCACCTGTCATGCTGTCAGACCCACTTTGACACCAGCAGTATGGTTCTCACAACAGACCTTCATACACAATGAAAAATGGATTCGACAGGGTTACAATTTTGTGGTGGTCCTGGGCTTGAACTCAGGGCCTGGGCACTGTCCTTGAGCTTTTTTTTTCTCAAAGCTAGCACTCTACCATGAGTCATAGCACTACTTCCAGCTTTTGGGTGGTTAAATGGAGATAAAAGTTTCACAGATTTTACTTCCCAGGATATCTTTGAACTTGTATCCTCGCATCCTAATCTCCTGAGCAGCTAGGATTATAGGCATGAGCCACACAGTACCCAGTATTGTTACATTTTTTAGTCCAATAATTTAGGAAGTTCAAGAAAGCTTATTGTCATTTAGCCTTGTTTTTAATTTTCTCCTCCCTCTTCCCTTTCAGGTATCTCAATTCCTTATTATTTTTGTTCTTAAAAGAACTTTAGTTATTGTCTTAGGACAAATGCTGTGAGTCTTCCTATTTTTTTTTTAACAATAACTAGACTTCTCTTTTATTCCTGAAAGATGGTTTTGCTCACCCTCAAATTCTGGCTTGTCAGGTCTGTTTTTCAGCTCTTGAAAGCACTGTGCCATTCCTTCTGACTGCTGTGGTTTCTGATGACAGGTCCACAGTGGCCTGAACTGGTTCTCTTATAGTTAAGGTGTCATTTCTCTCTTGCTTCTGCCAAGCTTTGCTGTTTGTTTTTGTCTTTTAATATATTTGGAACTTTATGATGTATCTTGCCAGATACACACACACACACACACACACACACACACACACACACACACACACAAATTTGTTTGAGGTTCACTCAGCTTCTTGAATGTGTAGGCTTATATTTTTGCCAAATTTTGGAACTTCACAGACATTCTTTCCATACTCTCTCACCTCTTACCTTCACCCTCTTTTTTCTCTCCTGCAATTCTGATGACACAAACTTTTTATCTTCTACTATACACTCTTTGGTTGATTTTGTTTCTGCCTTTGTTGTTCAGATTGGGTAAATTCTACTGTATCACCTACAAATTCAGTGATCTTTTCTCTTTTTTTTTTTTTTGGTCAGTTGTGGGCTTGAACTCAGGGCCTAAGCAGCTTTTTTTCTTTCTCAATGCTAGCATTTGACAGCTTTGAGCCACAGTGCCACTTCCCTCTCTTGTCTTCTTTATTCTACCTTTTCAACTATAAAGTTTAATTTTCTTGACAGAACGTACTGTTTTTTTCAATCATATCAAGCATGTGTTTATAATTGCTCATTGAAGCATTTTTGTAACAGCTGTTTAAAAAATCCTTGAGGCAGGTGCTGGTGACTCATGCCTGTAGTGCTAGCTATTTCAGAGGCTGAGAATGCAAGAATCACAATTACTGGCCGGCCTAGGAAGAAAAAGTCCAAATGACTCTACTTCCACAGATGGAAGCTGGACATGGTGGTATGCACTTATCATCCCAACTATGATGGGACACCTTCAAGGGGTGGATCCCGGCCTAGGTATTCCACCTAAACAAGTGGCCTGGGATACACTGTTACAACTTCCACTGCTTAGAAATCTAGGGTTTCCCTGTGTGAGTACTGGTGGGATGTGTTTGTAGTTTTATCTGTGGATTTGGCTGGAGTTTAGCAGTTATTTTCCAGAACTGTTATCTCTTCTTGGCTGTCTCTTTTCCAGCCTTTTGGCTAGACAAACCTCTTTTTCCTGGGGTTCTCTATGGAAGGTAGAGAAGACTGTGGGCGCAGTGGGGAGCAATAAGCATGAATACGAAGGAACTCAGTCTCTCCCAGGACACAGGCAGAGCATTATTATTTGTGAAATGTCTCCATCAGGTATAAGGTAGTAAAGATGGGTTTCATTCTTTCAATGATCTCTTCCATAATACCAAATATAAACATATTGCAAAATTGCCCTGAATGAAAAGATTGCCTCTGTTAGGTAGCAATAATCACAAAAGTCAGTTTTGCTTTTTGCTGTTGCACAAAGCTAGTGCCTAAGTTCTGTGTTAGCAGCTGCGGGTACAGAATGGCTACCAAGCTGACAATGTGGTAAAAAGGGATAAAATCAGTGCACACAGTGAAAGGTAGGGCATACATGCAACTAAAATACAAGACTATCCACTTGCCTTAAAGGCAAATTGTTCAGATAAAATCAACACTATTTTACAGGTCAAAAATATACAGCAAAATGTACAATATTAAATTTCAATAAGCTTTCTTACTTGAGCTCTTAAGGTTTGCAGCTGTCCTTCATAATTCTGAGTCATTGCTAAATTACATTTTTCTAGACTGTCCAGCTTCTGTCGAAGTAATCCCACCTGCATCAAGAATTAAATTTAATTTTTCTAAATTCTGCTTGACAAAATTAGAAAATGTACAAAAAGAAACACGTGCCAAATAAAATAATGCACTAAGCCAAGAATGAATATTTGTACTTCAGTTTACAAAATAGCTATGAATAATTAAATTCCCTAAATTCAATATTTCTAGCACTTTTCTCACTAGGCATACACGCAATATGAATATTCAGCCAAAGATCCTTATCACCATCACATTTTAAATTAAGATGTAGAATTTACTTTGCATTATCTTTGTAAGAGGCTATGTCTTCCATTTTTCAAGCAAAACTTCTACTAGTGCACGTCAGCCTCTTCTTTTTAATTTTCTGTTTTGGCACTCATGCTTGCAAAAGCAACTCTGCCTCAGTGAATACTGTGAGTAACTGTTATATATTTTGTAAGAATTAACATATTAAGAAGTACAAATGGGGCTGGGGATATGGCCTAGTGGCAAGATTGCTTGCCTTGTATACATGAGGCCCTGGGTTCGATTCCCCAGCACCACATATACAGAAAACGGCCAGAAGTGGTGCTGTGGCTTAAGTGGCAGAGTGCTAGCCTTGAGCAAGAAGAAGCCAGGGACAGTGCTCAGGCCCTGAGTCCAAGGCCCAGGACTGGCAAAAAAAAAAAAAAAAGTACAAATGGCTAAGAATTTGGCTTATTAGATTCATCTTCTTAAATTGTAGGTAAGGCACCTGTTTGCATATCTGTGTCATTATAGGTATGGAAGAAAGAGAAATAGTCCTTGCCTAAGTCAAGACTGATTACCTGTCTCTATGCTGAAAGAAACCAGACACCAGTTAACTAAGGGTCGCCATCCTCGGCCATGGCACAGTTAACTGCATAAAAACCTAAGTTCCACTGAGATGTCATGATATAAAAAACTGGTTGATGAAAAAGTTAGCAGATGATGTTTCTCTTATGCCTCACTTAGAAAAATCCAGAGATATGCATATTGGTCCTCCAGAACTCCACCAGTCTGAGTACTCTCATTTTCAATTATTTTGTTTTTCATGTAGTACTGAGGAAGTCAACCCAGGGCCTTATGAATGCTAGGCAAGCACCCTACCACTAAGCCACATTTCTAGACCCTCAAATGTTCTGAGTACCAATCTGTAGGTGAGACTGCTTCCTAAGATGCTAAGGGATGCTTTGGGAGCACCTGCACACCTTCACCAAGTGAGTCTCCTTCATTCTACAATCTGTTCTTTTAAAAAATTTAAAACACTCCTTCTCTACCTATCTCGTTATGTACATGGTGCTGTGGTTTGGACTCAGGCTTCCTGGACTCCAGGCACTGGAGTTCTTGGGCCAGGCCTCTGGCCCCTACAGTAAATTCTTTTTTTATTTTTATTTTTTGGTGCTAGTAGTAGAACTTGAACTCAGGGCTCATATTTGTGCTTGGCTCTTCTACTCAAGGCTGGCACCCTACCATTTGAGCCATACCTCCACTTCCGATAATCAATTCTATACACCTTATTTTTCAGGAAACAGTCTTTTAGAAGATTAGAAGAGGTAAATGCCTCTGAGCTCTGCCTTGAACAGACAGGGTTTTGATAACCACTTATTTGTTTCTATAATAACAAAATAATTTTTTGTTTACAAACAATACTTACTTAACATATTTAGTGTTTATTTACTTTTACAAATGACACAGTCACTGCAAGTATGTCTTAATCCATAAGTATCTATAAATTTTTTGAATGTATTTATTTGATAACATACACTTAATACATTATTTGCTGATGCCTGAGAAAAAGCATCTATAAGAAAAAACATATCCTACAGGATATATTCTATAGAACAAGTACTATATATAAGGCTTAAGGAATCAACAGCTTATTAGTGCATGTATGCCATACCTCTTGACCTTTCTGATCCAAACACGTTTGTGCATTGGCTAATTCTTGATCCCGAAGATCTAATCGTGTCTCCAAAGCCCGCATCTTTCTTTCCCAGTCCAATTTTTTGTTGCTTACCATGATGTCAATTTGTTCCATTAATTCCTGAAGCTCAGCCTCACAAGGAGAAGTTCTGGCAATTGTAGAAAAGCAGAAGACATTAAAAGTAAAATGAGGGCAAGAAAAATAACTTCTTTGCATAGCTCCATCATTTCTCCATGATGTACTATTATTTAAGAAATCCAAATGGTAGATATTAATTTTTGATTTAAAGAGAAAAGGTATTCCAGTGTCTAAAGTATGCCCCCCCCCCAACACTTAAGTTTTAAAGCAATAGTTTTGGAGTGGCCTAATTGTAAGGAATATGTTAATTTTGGAAAATGGTTGAGAATGGATTAATATTTCTACAAACAAATACATATGTACTTTCCTCTCTCATATCTTGAGGAGGCTTGGCAGAAGCTAATAGGGATGCCACTCATACCTGCTAGGGAGAGAAGAGCCAGCCTGCGCATGCAGGACCAGGCTCAGGAACCCTGACTGTGCTGCAGCTGCAGTGCTGCTCCGCAGAGAGAGGAACTCAATATAGCATCTGTGTGGAAGGAGCCCATCACAGAAGTGGGCAGGGAGATTAAGTCTTTAGTCATGGTGGCCACATAGGTGGGTCTCGAAGTCTGGTCTAAGAAGTTTGGAACAACATGGCAGTACAATTTGTCATTGCTAAAATATGGAACCAACCCAGATGCCCCTTAGTAGACGAGTGGATCAGGAAAATGGAATTCTATGCCTCTATCAGAAAGAATGACATTGCCACATTCATAAGGAAATGGAAGGACTTGGAAAAAATTATACTAAGTGAAGTGAGCCAGATCCAAAGAAACAAGGACTCTGTTGTTTCCCTCATAGGGAACAATTAGTACATGTCTAGGATAGTCCTAGCAGAAGATCACAATATCCCAATGGCTATGCCCTTATGAACACATAAGATGATGCTAAGTGAAATGAACTCCACATTATGGAAACTAGTGTTATATCATTGTTGTAATCATTTTTAACATGCCATGTGAAACTGTACCTTTTTTTTTCCCTCTTGTATTCCGTGCCTGTGGTTTCATCCCCGTTATCACTGTATCCCATCTTAGTACCCTGGATACTGTATATATGTGTATTAGAACTAGGGAAGGGAAAGGGGATACCAAAATCGAGAGACAAAGAATAAAAAGACAAATGATTCCAAAAGCTATACTTACAAAACCATTTTGTGTAAACCAACTTACAACTCATGGGGAGAGACGGAACAGGGGAAGGGGAAGGCAGGGGGAGAGATGAGGGAGGAGGTAACAAGTTGAACAAGAAATGTACCCACTGCCTTACATATGAAACTGTAACCCCTCTGTAATTTGCTTTGACAATACAGGAAAAAAATGATTTTACAAAAAAAAAAATTTTGGAACAAGACCCCTGGTGAGAGCTAGCATTACTAAGGGTAAAATCTGGTGGGAAGACAGGTTGCCAGGTGTTCTTCTAAGAAGCTGGGACATTTCCTAGGGAGCTGCTGCAGGCCCAGCCATGCAGATGGTTAAGCAGGTGGATACTGAAGCCTCAGACTTCAGTCTGAGTCACACACAATGCCCGCATTCTATGAGTTATTTCAGTACTCATTTCAAGATGGTTAGCTGGCTTTTAGTATATTTATGTATCAGGGAGGAGGCAAAAGGACATTGTTTTCTCTTTAGATTTGCTAAACTAGAATTTCAGGGCTAAGGATCACTTAGCATCTTAAAAAACTGAAGCTCAGAGAGGTCCAAGGCTAGACAGTGAATGAGTGGAAGAGCGGGTTCCATCTTACATAACTTCCTATTTGCCACGTGGCACAAAACAGAGGTTCTCATGGAGAACATCTTCAAAAACACAGCATGAATTTACTCCATTGCAGTAGGGTTAGAGACGGGAGGATTTCAACTGTGCAACTCTTATGCATAACATACAAACAGTTCAGCAAAACGAACACCAGTAAGCTAACACATGCTTTGTCAGGGGGCGAGGGGCAGGTAAGTGAAGAGAGGACATGGGCAAATACAGTCATGATATTCCATGTACATATGTGAAAGTAACACAGTCAGAGCTGGGAGAGGTGGGGAGAGCAACGAAAGGCATGACACAGAGCAGGATGTACTCAACTCATAAACTGACATGTGGAACTGAAACCCTTTGTACAGCCACTTGAAGATAATTTTTCAAAATTTAAATTTAAATTTGAAGAAAAAATAAGAATTCAGAATTTTCACAGTCAAGGGGCGGCCTTGGGTCGTCAGCAGGACAGCCACCAGCAGTGGCATTGCACAGAGCCAAAGGCCATTCTCCAAGTCCTCTCCCACAAGCCCTGAAACAATGCCCAAAGGACTTTGCAGTTTTGCCCAAGACTCAAACAAGTCTGAGGAAATAATTTATATAAATAATTTGATTGAATTTTAATCGGAGTTATTACGTAGACAAAAAAAAACTCCAGACCTTTGGCCTGATGTTTTCACGCTAATTTTTGTTCTGTAATAACATGTATCATACTTTGCTGTAAATACATGTTTATTTTTTGTAAGGTCCAAGGAATAAAGGACCATAATCTGTTCATATTATCTCACTAGAGCCCAGCATGCCACTCAGCACAGAGTGGTTTCCCACAAATCCTTGAAAAATAAGTACATGCGTTCCTCTCACTGCTTTCTCCTTGGCACATAGGAATGTACCATAGTAATGGAACTAAAAGATAGGCCTAGAGTGTGGATGTAATGTTCTTCACTCAGTCAATATAGTCAAAGGAATAAATGGCTTATTTCTGATCCAGTGTATATATTATTTCTACAAATACTTTTGTTTTAGTACTAGATTTGAATTCAAAGTCTTGTACTTATTAAACAGGTGCTGACCACCTGAGCTACACCCTCAGCCTTTTTTTTTTTTAATTTTGGTTGTACTTCAGATATGGTCCTGAGCTGCTTTGGACTGAGTCTCCTCCTACCTCTGTCTTCCCTTATAACTGGAACCACAAGTGTGAATTGCTAGTTGAGATGGGGTCTCTAATATTTTCAGGACTGGCCTTTAATCATGATTCTTTATATATCTATCTTCCAGGTAGCTGAGATTAGTGATATGGTTACTATGAATAGCGTTCTTCTACAAATATCTCTTAAGTGAGTCATTTATCACATACCACCGATCAGATTAGGTAGTCTAGATATGAGTGATTCAAACTCATGCCCAAGCTTATGATCTAGCCTGCAAAACCCACAAGGAGGTTTCCAGCTTAGCTCTGCATTCTTGCCTTGATGGCTGACTACTATCTGAGATGGTCTCCACCTAGCAATGACTTTTAGAAAACTACTTTTGTATATTGAAGAACCTTTTCCATTCACAGGTCCTCATTTGATCCATTGACACAATTCAGGACTTTTTAACAGAGTGGGCCATTAGACACTTGAAAAGAGCCATCAGTGTGGAAGACAGTCTTCAGTATACCTCATCTTAGATGGTCAATATTTGAGACTTCATATATAGATGCTGACTGTTAACTTCTACAATAATCTGTGCAGAAAGCCAAACCACAAAGTCCTTAGCAATCATCCCAGAAAGGCCAGGCCTTGGTGATCGATGGCTGGCTTCCCGAGTTTTTTCTCCTACTTCCAACTGAGAAACAACTGGAGAAGCCCAAGTATATTCCCACAGTATGCCTGGCCCTAGGTCTCTTGCTAACAGCTTCTAGTCACAGCACATCTGAAGCCTTCCCTTCCCCACCCTCTCTTTTTTTCCCTTCTCCTTTCTCTTTTCTTTTTCTTTTCTCCCTTCCTTTCCCTTCCCTTCCCTTCCTCTCTTCTCAGGCCCCTCTCTCCCTCCCCTCTTTTCTCCTCCCTTTCTCTTTTCTTTTATTTTTTGCCAGTATTTGAGCTTGAACATAGGACTTAGGGCCTGGGGTCTGTTCTTAGCTTTTTTTTTTTTTCACTCAAAGCTAGCTCTCTACCACTTAAGCCACAACTCTGGCTGTGGTGTTTTTTGTTTATTTTATTCTTATTGTCAAAGTGATGTACAGAGGGGTTACAGTTGTGTTTTTTCTTGGTGGAGTTTGATTTTATTGTTTTGACATTTTGGTGGTTAATTGGAGATAAAAGTGTCACAAACTTTCTTACCCCTATTGCCTTCAAACTGTGATCCTCAGATCTCAGCCTCTTGAGCAGCTAGGATTACAGGCGTGAGCCACCAGCACCCAGGGATGCTGCCTCTTTCTACTACACAGCTTCTCAACTCTCTTGCCAGATACTTAATGTACATTCATTAAATGAATGATTATAAGATTTCCAGGCACTTCCTAGTCCTCTTGTCTCTCCTCTGAGCACATTTTGTTTATCAATTTACTCCTGAAATAAATGTACACAACATAATAGCTCAGGTGTGGCAAAATGAGCTCTGCCAGGGGTTCTCATCTTTCATTGTCGGTGCCACACACTTTCCTTCAGCTGGATACTTTAGCTTGGGATCTGGGAGTGGCCAGGACAAAGCCCTGGTATCACACATTTCCAAGTGAGTTTGCTTTTATCTATAACCCTTATCTCTTTTTCATACTGTTAGAAGTAAGCCAACTAGTCATGAACTTGTTTCTTGGGAGATCTAAGTGGAGGGCTTGCTAGTTATCCTTAATAAATTTCATCTTTCTAGTTCTAGCCTTTCTGTGTGGCTCAGTATGAGGAACTGGGAAAATGAGACACCCCACCAACTGCCCAGCCATGGGGACAGATTTACAAGGCTGGCAGGGAAAATACAAGGCAAACACAAATATGCAGATGCCTCAGAAAGGCAATTGAGAAGGACATGGAGAGGATGGACAACCACAGAAGCCTTCCTTACCTAACAGCTGTCATGTTTCGCTTAGACAGTATATTCACTGTATGCTTCAAGTAGTGTGACTGCTGCATATCTGACAAGTATTCACTGTTTATACAAGTCTGAATGTATTATTCATAAATATAAATGTAATGCTTGCAGTTATTATATATCATGTAATTTAGACTACAGTATCTATTATATTGTAATATGTCACATATTATATACAGATTATATACAAAACATGATATACATGATATATTATATTACAAATCAGATTATAGGGTTGCGTGCTAGTGCTTGCTGGTATAATCAAGCCATCCAGGATATCGTTGGCCAGGTGTCCACACACAGTCCTGGTGAGCATTGCTGGCTCAAGAATCTCAGCTCAGCCAGGCACTGGTGGCTCACAATTGGATTCTAGTTAGTCAGAAAGCTGAGATTTGAGGATTATAGTTCAAAGCCAGCCTCAGCAACAAAGTCCATTGTACTCTTATCTCCAATTAACCATCACCCCCCCACACACACACACATATAAAAGCCTTAAGTAGAGCTGTGGCTCAAGTGGTGGGATGCTAGCCTTGATCAAAAAGCTTAGGGAATAAGAACTCAGGCTGAGTTTCAGACAGTCAGATAGGCACACACACACACACACACACACACACACACACACACACACACACACCCTTGTCTAAGAATGAGCCTAAACCTGTTTTACATCAAACTTAACTTTTGTCAGACTTAGCATTTCCTTTTGAGATTAACTTGTTCCCTTGTTTTCTTGTATCTTCCACTCTTGCTTTTCAGTCATAATTACTATCAGTTCAACTGTCTCATTATCATCAGCATTTGTTCCTAAACCTAAGTAGCTTCAGAATTATAAAGGCTTGATTTAGTCACCTTCATGTAACTAGGCATTAACATTCTTCACTGATGTTTCTTACTTCCTGTAGTCAAATGACAGTAAAGTATTTTTCCTCATTTTCCCTTATGGATCCCCCCAACAGTCCTTGGAAGTCTGTATTACTATTTCAATCTTAGAAAAGTTGAATGAAGAGCTAAACAAGAAGATTTCCCATTTTCTAGCTCTGTAGATGTGGTAGACTGTGTCTGCTTCATATGAAAACTCACTTTGAGGTTTATCCTTAGGAGAAATTCACTAGAAAAGAATCATGGCCAACAGACTTCTGGGAAGATGGTGGAGGAGCAGCAGAGCCCTAGCTAAGCTCCCTCTGACATCCCAGTTTTACCACTCCAGAGAAACTTTTACTCCTAGAAAAACAGCCCAAGTAAGTTATAACAGTATAGGGATTCTGGCCAGGAAGGAAAAATTGACTTTGCTGGCCTGAAAACACAGATTTGAGCTCTGGGCGGCATCCCACCACCATGCCAGTGCTGGCGCCGGCACTGCGCCTGACATTCCGAGGACCTAAAGCACACAGTGGCGACCAGGAAGAAATCCTCCTGACGGAGGCAGACAGAAGCGGATCGCAGCCTGAGCATGGAGGGGCCGAAATTGCAGAGAAAGTGAGGATATAACCATCCTAAATATCTACATACCAAATACAGGAGCACCCAACTTCATCAAACAAATACTACTGACTCTAAAAACACTCATAGACCCATACAGATTGATAGTTGGGGACTTTAACACTCCACTATCACCTCTGGACAGAGCAACACGCCAAAAACTGAACAAAGAAACCACAGAACTAAACAACTGCATAGACAAACTAGACTTAACCGGCACCTACAGAATATTCCATCCAGCAACACCAGAATACACATTCTTTTCAGCAGTACATGGAACATTCTCCAAAATAGATCACAACTTAGGGCACAAAGAAAATCTGTACAAATTCAGAAGTATCAAAATCATTCTCTGCATTCTCTCAGACCACAATGGAACAAAATCAGAGCACAACTCCAGCAGCCACCAAAGAAAATCCTACAATTCATGTAGACTAAACAACACACTGCTGAACCATCAGTGAGTTGGTCATTGAAGAAATTAGAACAGAAATTCAAATGTTTATGGAATTCAACCAAGATGAGTACACAAAGTACCAGCTCCTTTGGGACACAGCAAAGGCAGTACTCAGAGGAAAATTTATATCTCTGAGTGCTTACACCAACAAACTGGAGAAACAGCAACTCAACAACTTAAGGAAGCACCTTAATCTCCTCGAAAGAGAACAACAAACCAAACCCCAAGTCAATACACGGAAGCAAGTAATTAAAATCAAATCAGAATTAAATGACTTAGAGACCAAAAAACAAAAATTGAAAGAATCAACAAAACAAAGAGTTGGTTCTTTGAAAAAATTAACAAGATAGACAGACCCCTAGCAAACCGGACCAAAAAATAAAGGCAGCACACCCAAATAAACAAGATCAGACATGAAACAGGTATCACCACCACAGAAACAACCAAAATTCAGAACACAATAAGGGACTATTTTGCAAACCTTTATGCCAACAAATTCGAGAATCTGGAAGAAACAGGTGATTTCCTAGAAAAAATTGATATCCCCAAACTCAACCATGAAGATTTAAACCTTCTGAACAGACCCATATCCAGCACTGAAATAGAAATGGCAATAAGTGATCTCCCAGCCAAAAAAAGCCCAGGTCCAGATGGACTTCACAGCAGAATTCTACAAGGCCTTCAAAACAGAACTCACACCAACATTTCTCAAACTCTTCAATGAAATTGAAAGAGAAAGTTCACTACCAAACACATTCTATGAAGCCCAGTATAACACTCATCCCAAACCAGGCTGGGACTCATCACAGAAAGAGAACTATAGACCGATATCCCTGATTAACATTGATGCAAAAATTCTCAAGAAAATTCTGGCCAATTGACTTCAACAGGTCATCAAAAAAAATCATACACCATAATCAAGCTGGATTCATCCCAGGGATGCAAAGTTGGTTCAATATGCACAAGTCAATTAATGTAATCCACCACATCAACCGGAGCAAGGTAAAGAATCACATGGTTATATCTCTGGATGCAGAAAAGGCATTTGATAAAATCCAGCACCCATTTATGATAAAAGCCCTGGAAAAATTGGGATTCCAGGGAACACTCCTGAATATAATAAAGGCAGTTTATGACAAACCAACAGCAAGCATAATTCTAAACAGTGAAAAGCTAAAGCCATTCCCCTTAAAATCAGGAGCAAGACAGAGATGTCCACTCTCTTCCCCCCTCTTCAACATAGTACTACAATTCCTAGCCAGAGCAATTAGGCAAGAAGAAAACATAAAGGGGATCCAAACAGGAAAAGATGAAGTTAAATTTTCTCTCTTCATAGATGACATATCCTATACCTAAAGAACCCCATAGACTCTACTCCCAAGCTACTAGAACTGATCCAAAACTTTGGCAAAGTTGCAGGATATAAAATAAACCCTCAAAAGTCAACAGCACTTCTATATGCTAATGACCTAAAGACCAAGGCCAAAATCAGGAAAGCAACTCCTTTTGCAATAGCCTCAAGAAACATAAAATACCTAGGAATAACCTTAACCAAAGAAGTGAAAGACCTCTATGATGAGAACTTTAAAACCATGAAAAACGAAGTTAAGGTAGAACTAAGGAAATGGAAAACCTCCCATGCTCCTGGATTGGGAGGATTAATATAGTCAAAATGGCAATATTGCCAATGGCTACCTACAAATTCAATGCAATACCCATTAATATCCCAACACTATTTTTTAATGAAATAGAAGAAGCAATCCAGAAATTTATATGGGACAATAAAAGACCCAGAATAGCAAAAACAATCCTAAGCAAAAAGAACAGTGCTGGAGGAATTACAATACCAAACTTCAAGCTGTATTATAAAGCTATAGTAATAAAAACAGCTTGGTATTGGCACCGGAACAGGCCTGAAGACCAATGGAACAGAATTGAAGACCCAGAAATGAACCCACAGAACTATGCCTGCTTAATCTTTGATAAAGCAGCTAAAAAAATAGGATGGAAGAAAGATAGCCTCTTTAACAAATGGTGCTGGCAAAACTGGTTCAACACCTCCAACAAACTAAAACTAGATCCTTATATATCACCCTGTACCAAAATCAATTCCAAATGGATCAAAGACCTCGAAATTAAAACAGATACCCTGAAAACACTAAAAGAAGGAGTAGGAGAAACACTTGGGCTCCTTGGCACAGGATGGAACTTCCTTACCAAAGACCCAGAAATGCTACAAATCAAAGAAAGGATGGACAAATGGGACTGCATCAAAATGCAGAGCTTCTGCAGGGCAAAGGACATAGCTCGCACTGATTGCCCACAAAGAAAGCCCACAGATTGGGAAAAGATCTTTACCAGCCATAAAATGGACAAAAGTCTCATATCTAAAATATAGGCAGAACTAAAAAAATTAAATTCCTCCGAAACAAACCTTCAAAGAACCAACAGCCCCCTCAACAAGTGGGCTAAAGACTTATAAAGAGACTTCTCTGATGAGGAAATGAGAATGGCCAAGAGACATATGAATAAGTGCTCTACATCACTGGCCATAAAAGAAATGCAAATCAAAACAACATTGAGATTCCATCTCACCCCAGTGAGAATGTCCTTTAACAAGAAAACTAACAATAATAAATGTTGGAGGGGATGTGGCCAAAAAGGAATCCTACTTCATTGTTGGTGGGAATGTCAAATGGTTCAGCCACTCTGGAAAGTGGTATGGAGATTCCTCAGAAGGCTAAGCATAGAATTCTCCTATGACCCAGCAGCCTCATTTTTGGGCATCTACTGAAAAGACCACAAACAAGAACACACTAAAGCCACCAGCACAATAATGTTCATCGCAGCACAATTTGCCATAAAATAGGAAACCAACCCAGATGCTACTCAGTAGACGAATGGATCAGGAAAATGTGGTACATATACACAATGGTATTTTATGCCTCTATCAGAAAGATATTGCCCCATTCGTAAGGAAATGGAAGGACATGGAAAAAATTATTCTAAGTGAAGTGAGCCAGATCCAAAGAAACATGGAATCTATGGTCTCCCTTATGGGGAATAATTAGCACAGGTTTAGGCTAGTCACAGCAGAGGATCACAAGAACCTAATAGCTATGCCCTTATGAATGCATAAGATGATACTAAGTGAAATGAACTCCATGGAACAGTCATGGAAATGACTGTTATATCACTGTTGTAATTACTTTCAACATACCATGTGAAACCGTAGCTTCTATTGTTGATGATCCTCTTATATCCCCTTCCCGTGGTTGTACCAGCACTATCACTGTATCTTATCTGAGTACACTGGAAACTATATATACTGATATTAGAACTAGGAAATCAAGAGACACGGGATTAAAAACACAAACGACTACAAAAGCAATACTTGCAAAACTGTTTGGTGTAAACCAACTGAACAACTCATGGGGGGAGAGGGGAGGGGGAGGGGGGGAATGAGGGAGGAGGTAACAAACAGTACAAGAAATGTACCCAAGGCCTAACATATGAAACTGTAACCCCTCTATACATCACTTTGACAATAAATAAGAAAAAAAAAAAAAGAATCCTGGCCAAATTCTTCTGCATAAATTCCTTAATGTAAAAAGACTGCAGGGTAACAGGAGAATCTGGAGAGCCAAGAATCAAAGTATCAGAGATGTGTTTTGGAGATAAAGAGGGAATAAAATAGAAGCCCGATGAGACACATGGAGGTAGTAGTAGTGTGTTAGGAGGACGCAGGGAATGGAAGAGAAAGTCACATCCAGAACAAAAAGTCGAAAGCTGGGCAGTGGTGGCTCACTCCTGTAATCCTAGCTATTTAGGAGGCTGAGATCTGAAGAGGTGATTCAGAGCTCAGGCAGGAAAAGTCTGTGACACTCTTATTTCCAATTAACCACCAGAAAAGCCAGAAGTGGAGCTGTGAGTCAAGTGATAGAGCACTAGCTTTAGGTGAAAAAGCTCAAGGACAGCACTTAGGCTCTGAGTTCAAGCTCCAGAACTGGTACACACACACACACACACACACACACACACACACACACGTTTCAGGTCTTACATTTAAGTCTTTAATACATTTTAAATGGATATTTAGTGAGAGGTAGGAGTCCAATTTCATTGTTCTGTTTATAGATTTCCATTTTTCTGAGCATCTGAATGGAAAAGAATTCCTTTTCCCACTGTGTGTCCTGTCAAAAACCAGTTGGCTGAGGCAGATGCCAGTGACTCATGGCTGTAATCCAAGCTACTCAGGAGCCTGAGAGCTGAGGGTCAAAGTTCAAAACCACCTGGGCAGAAACTCTTATCTGCAGTTAAACACACACACACACACACACACACACACACACACACACACACGTCTGAAGTAGAGCAGTGGCTTAAGTGGCAGAGCACTAGCTTGAGCAAAAAAATCTCAGAGACAGCATCCAGGCCCTGAGTTCAAGCTCCAGTACTGGCACACACTCACAAAAATCAATTGTCTGTAAATGCATGAGTTACTTCTGCATTCTCTATTCTATTGGCTTGTGGATCTTTAGGCCATGCTATTCTGATTACTATACTTTAATATATTCTGAATACTATGTCTGTATAGTATATTCTGAAATCAAGTAGTATGCCTCTTGCCTTTTTTTGTCCCTCAGGATTGCTTTGGTTACTTAGTATCTTATCTCAGTGAGAGTGGCTATTATCAAAAAGGCAAAAAATAATTTAATAAGTGCTGGAAAGGATGAGGATAAAGAGAAATCTTGGTATGTTACTGGTGAGAATGTAAGTTAGTAGTGTAGCTATGATGGCTAACAGGAGGGACATGTCTCAAAAAGCTGAAAACATAACTGATACAGCAACCCTTCTACTGGATGTATATTCAAAGGAAGTGAAATGAACATGTTGAAAAGACACCCATGTTCCAATGTTGATTTATATTGACAATAACCAGCATACGGGTTCAAGCAGAATGTTACAAGTATGCTAAGAAATAAAGAAAACATGGTTCATATACATGAGAGAATATTGTACAGGCATAAAAATGCCTTGAAGTCCCATCATTAGCAACCATGTGTATGCATCTAGAAGACATTCTGGTAAGTGACAGTAGACCAGCTCAGAAAGAAAATCACCATATGGTGCCACTCGTATGTGCGCTCTCTCATGGAAAACAGAAGTAGAATGATGCCAGCCTCCAGTGGCTCACATCTGTAGTCCTAACTACTCAGGAGGCTCGGATCTGAGAATCATGGTTCAAGGCCAGCCCAGGCAGGAAAGTCCCCATGAGGCTCATCTCCAATTAACCACTAAAAACCTGGAAGTGGAGCTGTGGCTCAAGTGGTAGAGCGCTAGCCTAGAGCACTGAGAGGCTCAGGGACAGCACTCAGGCACAGTTTACGTTCCACAAGTGACCAAAAAAAAAAAAAAAAGAAAAGAAAAGAAGAAAAAGAGATAAATGATACTAGAGATCAGTGCACACATGTTTGTATTGACAGGAGATAAAGTTCTAGTATTGTATAACACATCAGGGTGAGTATTATTATGTTTCTGTCAGTCCTGGGGCTTGAACTCAGGGCCTGGGCACTCTCCCTCCTACTCTCTCACTGTCCCTGCTCAAAGCTAGCACTCTACTACTTGAGCCACAACTCTGCTTCTGGCTTTTTAGTGGTTAATTGGAGATAAGAGTCTCATGGATTTTCCTGCCTGGGTTGGCTTCAAAGTGTGATCCTCAGTCTCTTGAATAGCTAGGACTATGGGCATGTTACAATGGCACTCAACAAGGATGAGTATTATTAATAAACATTGTATATCTCAAATAATTAGAACAGAGAAATATGAATGTATTCATCTTGGTGATAGAAATTTAAAAGAACAGAAATGTAGCTACTCTGAGTTGATAATATACATGAAGCAAAACATCAAGTTATATCTCATAAATCTATATAAATCTTGTATTAAAAAAACAACAGAAAACAAGTAAGGCACTGGTAGCTCACACCTATCACCTTAGCTACTCAGAAGGCTGAAATCTAAGAATCTCAGCCCACGCAGACAAATCCACAAGATTCTTATTTCTAAGTAGCCAGAAAAAAGACAGAAGTGGAGGAATGGCTCCATGACACAGTATTAGCCCTGACTGGACAAAGGCCAAGTTAGAGCTTCAGGCCTTGAGTTCAAGCCCCAGCATTAGCACTAAATAAATATAAAAGTTAACAAGAAGATTCCAGTACGTCATTTGAGACACATTTGGAGGTGATCTCGAGTAATTCTGCAGTTGGTACGTTTTCATCTCATACTCTATTAAAAGTACAGACTTATGTTCTGGTTTTTAAAAAGGTAGGCCTTTATCAGACAGACGTCTGTAATGGCATGTGATTTGTTTTCCAAACAGAGAACTTGGAAGGTAAGTGAACTCATGGTGAGTATGTCAGGGCAAGTGAAGGTATGGGCATTGTGGAACAACTAGGATGGAAGGCCAGCTACTACCATCAATCAGGGAAATGGAGGTGAAGAGAGAGGGTTGCAGAGTTCAGACAAAAATGGAAATCAAGCCCCAACACTGGCACATGAAAATAAAAAACCCAAGAAGCAATAGCAAGTTAATAACTGCTTGTGGAAGAAAATGGAGTCATTGACAAATTTTTCTCCTAACCTCAAGATATAACCTAATTTTCATAATATCAAAAGGTGAGAACAGGATGTTTCCTCCCCTAGAGGTCGGCTTCAGTCTACCTTGTCCAGCTGTGAGGCTACTTCAACACAACCACACCGTCCAGCTCACTCACAAAACCTCTACAAATGCTGGGCTGGGTTCTCTTCTGTTTGAAATACCCTCCTTGTACTGAATTCTGAACTCCTGGCTCCACTCTTTGGGTGTGACATTTATGTTTGATCTCCCTGTGGTTTGGCACTATTCTCTTTAGTACAGTACATATTTTCATGAACAATATATACACAGAAGAGGAGTTTTAAAGGATATTTCTAAATTCAGATGCAATAAACTGTGCTTTAATAATCACTGGCTTTGGTTCTTTGAAAATACAGTAACTCTCACTGAAGACTAGAAGATTTAGGCATATCATGTAGCAGCAGCTAGATTTTTAGGGAGAATTTAAGAAGATTCTATGGAAGAGATCAATGGCAAAAGTATAAGTGAAAGAAAACTGGGCATCAGTGGGGTATGCCAGTAATTCTAGCTAGTCAGGAGCTAAGAGGTCAAGATAATCATGGTTGGAAGTCAGTTAACGAGCACAAAGCTGTGCTTTAGGCCTGGCTCAAGTGGTGGAGCAGCAGTGATGAACAAGCTAGCTGAGTGAGTAGTAGCCTCCTGAACTCACTATCCCCAGAACCAACAAAGACAAAAAGTCAGAGATTCAATAGGAAAAAAATGAGACTTGGTTAGGGATGGTGAACACACTTTTAGTTCCTTCCTCAAATCCGACTAATAGAAAAGCACTTGGGCCAGAAGTGGTCCTCAACAGGGAGGCTGAGCTAGGAGAATTCTAAGTTTGCCACCCTCAGTGCAATTGTGAAATATTGTCTTAACGAAACAATGCAAAGCAAATGGATATTTTTTAACTCACAGGGTTAAGCCTGAAAGGGCAAAAATATGGGAGTTGGCACTGGTGAAACTTAAGTGCTTATGGAAGTTTGAGGTGAGCCGGTGCCTGAAGTCAGGAGGAAGGGATGTCAGGGTGGGACCCCTAAGTCCTCTCTCTCTCCGGTGTTCACTGGACACACCTTTTCTGGGGGCCAGGAAACCAGAGAGGCTCCATAGGGTTGGGATCATCAGGTACAGTGAAGGCTAAGCAGCACCTGGAAACTGGTATGTCAGGTAGAAGTCTAAATCTCCACAGCCCCTTTTCTTCTTGGCTCCCAGACTGCTGGTCACCAACTCCTATCCTCTAGGAAGGAGACTTAAAAAGGGCTCTCTTATCTGGAACCAACCCAGATGCCCCTCCATAGACGAATGGATCAGGAAAATGTGGTACATATACACAATGGAATTTTATGCCTCTATCAGAAAGAATGACATTGTTCCATTTGTAAGGAAATGGAAGGACTTGGAAAAAGTTATACTAAGTGAAGTGAGCCAGACCCAAAGAAACATGGACTCTATGGCCTCCCTTATTGGGAATAATTAGTACAGGTTTAGGCAAGCCATAGCAGAGCATCACAAGGCCCAATAGCTATACCCTTATGAACACATAAGATGATGCTAAGTGAAATGAACTCCATGTTATGGAAACAATTGTTATATCACAGTTGTAACTACTTTCAGCGTGTATGTGTATGTGTAGTTTCTGTTATTGATGATGTTCTTGTATCACCTTCCTATGGTTGTACCTACACTATCTCTGTAATCTTATCTGAGTATATTGGAAACCGTGTTTACTGGTATTGGAAGTAGGAAATTCAAAGGGAATACCAAATTTGAGAGACACAGGGTATAAAGAGAGAAATAACTACAAAAGCAATACTTGCAAAACTGTTTGGTGTAAGTGAACTGAACACGGGGGGGGGGGGGGGGGGGAGGGAAAGGGGGGGAGGGAGGGGGCATGAGGGACAAGGTAACAAACAGTACAAGAAATGTATCCAATGCCTAACGTATGAAACTGTAACCTCTCTGTACATCAGTTTGATAATAAAAATTTGAAAGAAAAAAAAAAAGGGCTCTCTGTAGCCTCATCAGCCTGCAAAACGGCAGGGACCCGAAGCACAGGAGACCGGTACATTTTAGTGACACTGATTAAGACCCGAATGCACCTGATGACATACATTTCTCTTGATACTAACCTATGACATATTTTTCACACATTTACATAGCACTCTGAATAGTTCATTGTAGATACATGATAGCTGTTATAAAAGCTTCTCCAAAAAATGACTGTTAGGCAAATGTGGTGGCTCCTGTTTGTAATCCCAGGTACTTGGAAGGCAGAGACATGGAGCGGTTCTGTTTGAGGTCAGCCAGGGCAAGAAGACGAACACACCAGGCAGGGGTGGCCCATACTTGCTATCTCAGCCTTGGGGAGGCATCAGTTAGGTTAACGGTCCAGGTTGATCTAGGCAGATTCCCTCAGTCACATTAATAGATTATTAGTTTAACTCGTTTAAAATGTTGCCCTAGTTTTCCCAACAAAAAGAATGGACATACCCTTCTATAAAAATAAATTTCAAAATTCGTGACTTCAAAATTCCTGTTTATCAGGGAGTTTTAGCAGAATTAATTTATGAAACAGAAATTACTCGGCACTCACCCCATTGTATTATGAGCTTGGTTCTCCATGTCAAACTGCTACATGTGGCTTATGTTTCTTGATCTTTTAGTCTGTTAGAAGAAACAAAATCTTGATTCCTAAAATGCTCCCATGTATTAATCTATAAAACGTGGACATTTTGCTACGGAGAAACCGGGGAGAATGGAATTTTCTGGGTACAGTAGCTCTTGATCCCACAGGGCACGAAAGGGCGGCGGGGGGTGGGGGGTGGGGGGTGGGGGGAGGCGGAAAGCGGACACTCTGCTCCCCAGGTCCCCGGGGTCGGTGGGGACCTGCCAGGCTCAGCCTCCGTGGTGGGCCGCCCCCTTCCGCCCCCGACGGTTGCTCTCCGGGGCCTGCCCGCCCCGTGCAGACCCCGGGCCCCGGGTCGACTACCTGCGCTGCGCTGCGCGGCGCGTCCTCCGCCGGCTGGACAGGACTGAGGCCCAGAGGGCAGGGCTGCCGGGCTGGGCCCGGCCGCCCGACTCCCGCCGCTCGGCGAGTTTCCGCGCGGCAGTCTAGGCAGTTGCACGGCGCCGGGTTGCCTTGGAGACGCGTCCCTCCCGTCCTCGCCGCGCCTGCGCAGACTCGCCGTTTCCCCCCCCCCCCTCCTTCCCATTTCCCCCCCCCCCCCCCCACACACACCTCCACCGCGCTGGGCCTGGGGCAGCCAGCCTCGGTTTCTCGCCTTGATTCCCGCGCGCACCCCGGGCCGCACAGCAATCAGCGTGGTTGCTGAATGAATGAACTAACGAGCTCCTGAAGGAACGACATTCGTGCCCTTGCCCGCTTCCTGCGCCCCACATCTGAAGTGCGCATTCAGGGAAACGGGGGTGAGGGCGCCGTCCTTCTCCGTGCGCCATGTCCTCTCGCGGGAGAACCGGCCGGGCGGGCCCCGCGCGCACTCGTCCTTCCCACGCGTCTGTCCTCCCGCGCACCAGTCCTCCCAGCGCACCTGCCCTCTCCGCTCACCTGTCCTCCTGGCGCGCACCTGTCCTTCCCGCACGCGCCTGTCCTCCCCGCGCACCTATCTTCCCCGGACACCTGTCCTCCCGCGCACCTGCCCTCCCCGCACACCCGTCCTCTCGGCGCGCACCTGTCCTCCCGGGCACCTGTCCTCCCCGCGCACCTGCCCTCCCCGCGCACCTGTCCTCCCGGGCACCTGTCCTCCCCGCGCACCTATCTTCCCCGGACACCCGTCTTCCCCGCGCACCTGCCCTCCCCGCGCACCCGTCCTCCCGGCGCGCACCTGTCCTCCCTGCGCAGGGCCTCGGTCCCAGGAAACTCCCTCCGAGTCCGAGCAGGCTGCATTCGCTCCTTTTTGGGGAGGAGGAGGTCGCTTCCCAGCGCGGGAATGGGGACGCGACTTAGGGCAATGGATTCCAAATTCTAAACTTTACCCACCACATTCCAAGAATAATCCATGACAGAATCTCTGCCTCACCCCCTAGGTTTCACAGAGCAAATGAAAGAAGGAAAAAACACAGGTATATATTCATATGTACACACACATATAATTACATATGAGTTTATACTTATATGTTTGTATTATCTATATGTATTTATCTGTACTATATGCCATAATGTATAATATATAATATTTTAAACATAAAATACATTACATAGCATATAAAATATAATGTGCATATAACTATATATGCTACAGTACTACATATATATCATATTCTATATTTTCCCATTGATAAATTGAGTATGTTTCTTTTTTTTTCTCAAATTTTTATTATCAAACTGACGTACAGAGAGGTTACAGTATCATACGTTGGGCATTGGATACATTTCTTGTACTGTTTGTTGCCTTGTCCCTCATGCCCCCCTCCCCCCCTTTCCCTCCTCCCCCCTGGTGTTCAGTTCACTTACACCAAACAGTTTTGCAAGTATTGCTTTTGTAGTTATTTCTCTTTTTTTACCCTGTGTCTCTCGAATTTGGTATTCCCTTTGAATTTCCTACTTCCAATACCAGTAAACACGGTTTCCAATATACTCAGATAAGATTACAGAGATAGTGTAGGTACAAACATAGGAAGGTGATACAAAACATTATCTATAATAGAAACTACACATACACATAGGACGTTGAAAGTGGTTACAACTGTGATATATCACTTGTTTCCATAACATGGAGTTCATTTCAATTAGCATCATCTTATGTGTTTCTAAGGGTATAGCTATTGGGCCTTGTGATGCTCTGCTATGGCTTGCCTAAACCTGTACTAATTATTCCCAATAAGGGAGGCCATAGAGTCCATGTTTCTTTGGGTCTGGCTCACTTCACTTAGTATAACTTTTTCCAAGTCCTTCCATTTCCTTACAAATGGAACAATGTCATTCTTTCTGATAGAGGCCTAAAATTCCATTGTGTAAATGTACCACATTTTCCTGATCCATTCATCTATGGAGGGGCATCTGGGTTGGTTCCAGCTTCTCGCTATGACAAATTGTGCTGCGATGAACATTGTTGTGCTGGTGGCATTACTGTGATTTTGTTTGTGGGCTTTTGGATAGATACCCAACAGTGGGGCTGCTGGGTCATAGGGGAGTTCTATATTGAGCCTTCTGAGGAATCTCCATACTGCTTGCCAGAGTGGCTGAACCAGTTTACATTCCCACCAACAATGAAGTAGGGTTCCCTTTTGGCCACATCCCCTCCAACAATTGTTATTATTAGTTTTCTTGATATATGACATTCTTGCTGGGGTGAGATGGAATCTCAATGTTGTTTTGATTTGCATTTCCTTTATGGCCAGTGATGTAGAGCATTTTTTCATATGTCTATTGGCCATTCTCATTTCCTCATCAGAGAAGTTTCTTTGTAAGTCTTTAGCCCACTTGATGAGGGGGCTATTGGTTCTTTGCAGTTTTGTTTTGGAAGAAGGTAATTTTTTTAGTTCTGCATATATTTTAGAGATGAGGCCTTTGTCTGTTGAATGTCCGGTAAAGATCTTCTCCCAGTCTGTGGGCTTTCTGTTTATCTTGAGAGCTATGTCCTTTGCCGTGCAGAAGCTCTGGAGTTTGATGCAGTCCCATTTGTCCAACCTTTCTTTGATTTGTAGCCTTTCAGGGTCTTTGTTAAGGAAGTTCTGTCCTGTGCCAAGGAGCCCAAGTGTTTCTCCTACTCCTTCCTTTAGTGTCTTCAGGGTGCCTGTTTTGATTTCAAGGTCTTTAATCCATTTGGAATTGATTTTGGTGCAGGGTGATATATAAGGATCTAGTTTTAGTTTGTTGCATGTGTTGAGCCAGTTTTGCCAGCACCACTTGTTAAAGAGGCTATCTTTCTTCCATACTATTGTTTTAGCTCCTTTATCAAAGATTAAGTAGGCATAGTTCTGTGGGTTTAATTCTGGGTCTTCAATTCTGTTCCATTGGTCTTCAGGCCTGTTCCGGTGCCAATACCAAGCTGTTTTTATTACTATAGCTTTATAATACAGCTTGAAGTTGGGTATTGTAATTCCTCCAGCACTGTTCTTTCTGCTTAGGAGTGTTTTTGCTATTCTAGGTCTTTTATTGTTCCATATGAATTTCTGGATTGCTTCCTCTATTTCATTAAAGAATGGTGTTGGTATATTAATGGGTATTGCATTGAATTTGTAGATAGCCTTTGGCAATATTGCCATTTTGATTACATTAATCCTCCCAATCCAGGAGCATGGGAGGTTTTTCCATTTTCTTAGTTCTGACTTAATTTCATTTTTCAAGCTTTTAAAGTTCTCTTCAAAGAGGTCTTTCACTTCTTTGGTTAAGGTTATTCCTAGGTATTTTATGTTTTTGGGGGCTATTGCAAAAGGAGTTGCTTTCCTGATTTCAGCCTCGGTCTTCGGGTTGTTAGCATAGAGAAAGGCCGTTGATTTTTGAAGGTTTATTTTATATCCTGCAACTTTGCCAAAGTTTTGGATCAGCTCTAGTAGCTTGGGGGTAGAGTCTATGGGATTCTTTAGGTATAGGATCATGTCATCTGCGAAGAGAGAAAGTTTAACTTCATCTTTTCCTATTTGGATCCCCTTTATATTCTCTTCTTGCCTAATTGCTCTGGCTAGGAATTCTAGTACTATGTTGAAGAGCAGGGGAGAGAGTGGACATCCCTGCCTTGTTCCTGATTTTAAAGGGAATGGCTTTAGTTTTTCACCATTTAGAGTTATGCTTGCTGTTGGTTTGTCATAAACTGCCTTGATTATATTCAGGAATGTTCCCTGGAATCCCAGTTTTTCCAGGGCTTTTAGCATAAATGGGTGCTGGATTTTATCGAACGCTTTTTCCACATCCAGCGATAAAACCATGTGGTTCTTTACCTTGCTCCGGTTGATGTGGTGGATTACATTAATTGACTTGCGTATATTAAACCAGCTTTGCATCCCTAGGATGAATACAGTTTGATCGTGGTGTATGATTTTTTTGATGACCTGTTGAAGTCGATTGGCCAGAATTTTGTTGAGAATTTTTGCATCTATGTTCATCAGGGAGATTGGTCTGTAGTCCTCTTTCCGTGATGAGTCTCTGCCTGGTTTTGGGATGAGGGTTATACTGGCTTCATAAAATGAGTCTGGCAGTGAACGTTCTCTTTCAATTTCATTGAAGAGTTTGAGAAATATTGGAGTGAGCTCTGTTTTGAAGGCCTTGTAGAATTCTGCGGTGAATCCATCTGGACCTGGGCTTTTCTTGGATGGGAGATCATTTATTGCTGTTTCTATTTCAATACTGGATATGGGTCTGTTTAGAAGGTTTAAGTCTTCATAGTTGAGTTTGGGGGTATCAATTTTTTCTAGGAAATCATTCATTTCTTCCAAGTTCTCGAATTTGTTGGCATAAAGGTTTGCAAAATAGTCCCTTATTATTTTCTGAATTTCGGTTATTTCTGTGGTGATGCTACCTGTTTCATCTCTTATCTTGTTTATTTGAGTGTGCTGCCTTCGTTCTTTGGTCAGGTTTGCCAGGGGTCTGTCTATCTTGTTGATTTTTTCAAAGAACCAACTCTTTGTTTTGTTGATTCTTTCGATGGTTTTTTTTGTCTCTAATTGATTTAATTCTGATTTGATTTTAATTATTTGCTTCCGTCTATTGACTTGGGGTTTGGCTTGCTGTTCTCTCTCCAGAAAATTAAGGTGCTTCCTTAAATTACTGAGTTGCTGTTTCTCCAGTTTGTTGATGTATGTACTCAGAGATATAAATTTTCCTCTGAGTACTGCCTTTGCTGTGTCCCAAAGGAGCTGGTACTTTGTGCCCTCAACTTGGTTGAATTCCATAAACATTTGAATTTCTGTTTTAATTTCTTCAATGATCCACTGATGGTTCAGCAGTGTGTTCTTTAGTCTCCATGAATTGTGGGATTTTCTGTGGTGGCTGAATGAGTTGAGCTCTAATTTTATTCCATTGTGGTCTGAAAGAATGCAGGGAATGATTTTGATACTTCTGAATTTGTACAGATTTTCTTTGTGCCCTAAGATGTGATCTATTTTGGAGAATGTTCCGTGTGCTGCCGAAAAGAATGTGTATTCTGTCCTTGCTGGGTGGAATATTCTGTAGATGTCGATTAAGTCTAGTTCGTCTATGCAATTGTTTAGTTCTGTGGTTTCTTTGTTCAGTTTTTGGCGTGTTGATCTATCCAGAGGTGATAGTGGAGTGTTAAAGTCCCCCACTATCATTGTGTTTGGGTCTATGAATGTTTTTAGAGCCAGTAGTGTTTGTTTGATGAAGTTGGGTGCTCCTGCATTTGGCGTGTAGATATTTAGAATGGTTATTTCTTCCTGTAGGAGAGATCCTTTTACTAGTATGTAGTTACCTTCTTTGTTTCTTCTTACCTTTTTTAATTTGAAGTCAATTTTGTCTGATACTAGGATTGCAACTCCAGCCTGCTTATGGGGGCCATTTGCTTGATAGATTTGTTTCCAGCCTTTCACTTTTAGAAGATGTTTACTTTTGCTGGATAGATGTGTCTCTTGGAGGCAGCAGAAAGATGGATCTTGATTTTTCATCCAAGTTATGAGCCTATGTTGTTTGATTGGAGAATTAAGTCCGTTAATGTTGACAGGATTGAGAGGTGATCGTTTGTTCCTTTCATTATCACTGTCTTGTTTAAAGCTGTGTCTTCCCATTTCTTGATCTAGTGTTTACTAATTAGGGTTCATTTCTCTGTCTGTGTTGGGATCTTGATTATTTTCCCTGTATAGTACATCTTTAAGGATTTTGTGTAAAGCTGGTTTGGTGGAGATATATTGTTTCAGTTTTTCCTTATTGTGGAAGACTTTTATTTGACCTTCGGCTATGAAGGAGAGTTTGGCGGGGTACAGAATTCTTGGTTGGTAGTTGTTTTTATTTAGAGTTTGGTATACTTCATTCCAGGCTCTCCTTGCTTTCATGGTCTCTGCTGAGAAGTCTGGGGTAATTCTGATTGCTTTTCCTTTATATGTGATTGTTTTCTTTGCCCTAACAGCTTTGAGTATTTTTTCCTTGCACTCTGCTGAAGCTGTTTTGATCACAGTGTGTCGGTGGGAAGTCCTATTCTGGTCTGGTCGATTTGGGGTTCTAAATGCTTCTTGTATCTGTATAGGCCTTTCCTTCTGGATGTTTGGGAAGTTCTCAGCTAATATTCTGTTAAATAGGTTGCCTATCCCATTAACCTCTTTCTCCAAGTTTTCCTCAATACCTATTATCCTTAAATTGGGCTTCCTGATTGTGTCTTGAATCTCCTGTAGCGATCTGTTTTGTTGCTTGGACTGGATTTGTATTGATTTTTGATCTTTCTCCATAGAATCTAAGGAATCTTCAGCTCCTGAGATTCGATCCTCTGCTTCAGTTAGTCGGGACTGTAGGCTAGCTACTTGATTTCGAATCTCTTTTCCTTCTGACTGGTCTTTCTTGATGATTTCCATGTCATTTCTATGGTCCTGTATGGACTTCTTTACTTCATTAACTTCATTACTTTGGTTTTGAGTGTTGTCTCTCAAATCTTTAAGTTGGGTAGCTATCTTTTCATTTGACTCTTGAAGCTCACTTATCTTTCTATTTGTGGATGCCATGAAATTCTCCATTAATTTTTGCTTTGCCTCCTCACGCTCTAACATAGTTGACTGAAGAGATTCAAACTTTTCATTTATCATGTTTATCAGTAAACTTTGTAGAGCATTTTGGGGGTTTTCTTCTATGTTTTTGATTGACTGCTCTGCTTCCTGCTTGTTTTGGGTGGGGGATAAGACTTCATTATTTGCCATCTTTCTTGTGTTTCTTCTGCCCATTTGGATTGGGAATGCCAGTCTACCAGCACCTGTGAGCACTGTTTAAGACCCAAAGCAGCCCTTACCAAGCACTGTTGTGTAAATCTTACAATTTCACAATTATATACAGATAACTTGTATACCTGTCTATAAAGTTAGATTTGGTGTTCCTAAAGAATACAATTTCAATATAACATCTGATCCTGGGCCCTGTATTCAGTAGTTACTTATTTACTGTTACAACCTTATACACAATTCTTGTTTTTATATTAAGTTCTTTTAGGACTGGCTTTCTCTATGAACCCCTTTGATTCACTCGTATTAAGCTGGGATATCCTCTATCCAATAACCAGGAGTCAATGGAGCCTGGAGGTCCAGGCAGTAAGTCAGGAGGGTAAGTTGGAGGTAGTAAAGAGAATAGATTAAAGTGTATTGGGGGGGTGGTGGTGATTTTGGTTTAGTTTCAGTGACGTGGAAATGTGGAGAAGAGTAGAATCAGTAGAAAGCACATTGATAAAATGACAGACACTGGAGAGTTAGCAGAAAAGGGTGTAGGTGTTATTTATAGGAAAGTAATTTTTAAAGGAAGAGGACGCAACGAGAGAAATGAAGTAAAAATACTGGAAGACAGATACACAAAACAGAGAAAAATTATTTCAAGGAAGCATAAGTAAATAAAAAGGAAAATAACAGAAAAGGGACACCCAAGCAAATAAACAAACACAAAAAAAACTTGATAAAACAAACCAGTAAAAATGGAAAACAAACAAACAAACAAAAAAAAAACAGCCAATGATGTTTCAGGTGTGAAAAAATTAAAAAGAAAATTTAAAAGAAAAGTTTAAAAAAAAAATGTTTGAAAAGAAAAAGAAACCAGTCTCGGGTTTCCCTGCAGTGGACTGCAGTCTATTTTCCTGATTGGCTGGTTTGACTTGATTTCAGTTGGCAAGGGGTGGATCTGTTCTGACCTTCTCCCCTGTTGGTGCAATCGTGGGTCTCTGAGGTTCGCACAGCTTGCAGGCAGGCCTTGGGCGTCCTCTGTCAATGGGGACGTAGGCAGTCACAGGAACTGTGGCTCCTCTGTCTGCTGTGGGGCCGCTGCCATTGATGCCTGGACTTGACTAGACTGTGAACTCAGCAGAGCGTGGCGCCTCTGGCCTGTTTTGCTCCACAAAGAGTTGCTTGCCTGAGGGAGGCGGCCTCTTTGGCATAGGTAGCTATGGAATGCAGCTCCGTTTTGGGCTGGGAATTAGTTTCCTCTGTGACGGGACCATTTAGCTGTCCCCGGAACTGTTTGTTCCTCCTTCTGTTGTTTCCGTGCCCCTGGTAGCTGCTCGCAGCTTTTGCTTTAAGTTTAGAAGTTCCGGCGGGCAGGGCGGGGCATCTCTGGATAATCCCCGGACTCGCCTCCCGCCAGGGCAGGGGGCGTTCTTCTGGGCGGAGCTGGTTCTCACTGATTCCGCCCCTCCTGCCCTTTTCAAAGATGGCTTTTTTGACCTTGCTTTCCCCAGGCCCGCTTCAGTGCCAGTCTGGTCTGACCCTATGCCAGTGGCAAAGATGGCGCTTTGCTCTGGCGGTGGGGACAGGGATGCCTTCCAGAAGCTGGACTGTAGGCACAAGCGAGAATAATTTTTTTTTTTTTGTGGGGTACTCATGCTGTCTCTGCGATGTCAGGTCCTCCGTGCTCGGCTGCCGTCTGGAGTATTTCTCGCTTTAGCTGAGTGGAGTGCGGGGGGCTGTGCCCGGCACTGTGCCGGAGCCGGCGCTGGCGCTGCGGCGGGACGCCGCCCGGAGCTCAAAACTGTGTTTTCAGACCAGCAAAGTCGATTTTTCCTTCCTGTTCAGAATCCCTGTACTGTTAGAACTTACTTTGGCTGTCTTTCTCGGAGAAACAGTTTCTATGAGGTGAGAAAACTACGATATCAGAGGGAGCTCTGCAGGGCTCAGCCGCTCCTCCGCCGTCTTCCGCCGAAATCCTCGCTACTGCTTTTCTTAATCTCAGTGGAGATATTTACTGATAAACAGCTACCTACACAGCATGTTCATGTCGTTCCTAAATGAGCTTTTATCTCTCTCCCCTCACCAGAAATCAGATTCTTCTGAGGAGATCCCAGTACATGATCCGTTCCCCTGTCTTGAGTATGTTTCTTAAGCACTTAACCTGGTTGCTTTTATTTCAGGAACAAAATTGTTTTCTAATAGCCCAGACAATTTCTAATTTGTAAACTCTTCTATTCTGCTTCTGTAACTTCTGTACCAGTTTACTAGTTTAATACAACTATCAGTTTATAACCAACCCACATATTTCTATGGAGGTTCCATCTGCATTTCATAAAACCATATTCTGTGTCTTGGTAAATTCCATTTCACAGGTGAATAGTGTAACATTTGGCTTAGGATACTAGTGTTAATTAGTGCTTACAACTCCTATGTTATGATTGAAGAATAATTTCATCTTAAAATTTTCCATTACCCAAAATCTTAGAACCTCAGTCATCTCTATTTTGGCCTGAATTGAGTGGGTTACCATATTTTCCTGGGCCTAATGAGAAGAAAATGAAGTAGGATGGAAATTTCCTAAAATTTCAGATTACCCAAGTTCAATTACCCTGTGTAGATCTTTACCACTGGTAGGTACTTTCAAGTTTATTATTTGTTCTCAGGTTCAGAAATACCCTAACAGACAAATGTTATAGATTATATTCATAATTCCTTTCAGCAGATTAAGAAACCCAAGCTTAGAGATGACCCAACTAGATCAAGTGCAACTAAGACATAAACCTAAAGTATTGTAATTCATCTCACTCCAAATCTGGTGCTGTTAACTCTGTCCAAAAATTAGTTCCTTAGCAGTCTGAGTCTTGTATAAGTAACTGTAGATCCTACATTTTCAGAAGGAAGAATGGATGAGGGGAACTCATTTTATACTAGATCTTAGGAAAAATTAAAAATAGACTAGATAGACGCCATCCATTCAATTTAATACTTAATAGCAATAAACATTTTTATTTCAGAGTGATGGTTAAGATTTAGACTGTGATAGCTCCTCACTCCCCATCCTTACTCAGCATCAGCAACAGCTTCAATTCTCACTTTGATTTGATCTTTCCTGATGAAATTATTTTGAAAGGGATGAGGCAATTAGGAAGGCTCCAAAACTGGGGGAGGAGGGAGTGCATGTTCAGGGTGGAAAAATTTTTCAAGGGGCCTACTGAGAGGTGCAGGAGGGCTTACTCCTGAAAGAATAGTGGTCAGAATGACAGATGGAATTTCTAACCAGATATGTTCAGAAGGGACTAGAGGAGGCATAAATAGCTGGAGATAGCCCAAGGAAGAAAAGTGAATAAACCATAACCACACTAATAGGCTAAATATTTAAAATGAAAAAAATAACATTCATAGCCAACATTTTTACAGCAAAATAGAAAATGGATGTTCAAAATTAACATATGTGAGATGATGTAATACAAGTTAATGTGTTATTGTATCAGCAAATGAAATGCAGCTCATAGTTTTGAAAGCAAGTGCAAACATTGTATTTATATTAATATCTTATGCATGGAAAATATTTCAGAACCATACTTAATAACAATTCCAGAAGTGATTAATACTGAAAATACATTCTAACTTCTTTGTATGAAGAAACTCAGACCCAAAGAAGTATAATTATTGGACTAGTGTTATTGCTAATTTATAGCAAGAACAGATAGTATATTCAGGTTCTTATTTAGGTTCATACCATGCTACTATAAAGAGACACAACGTTAAGGAGTTTCCTAAATATGCTTTAATACATGTTCATTTTATCCACTTAAATATTAATGTAGTTATCTATTTATTTTACTCCTTTGATGCTGGTACTGGGCTTGACATCAGAGCCTCACACGCTCACTTGGCTTTTTTTGTGTTCATTTTAAAATGTTGATAGTGGGGCTTGAACTCAGGGCTTGGGTGTTGTCCCTGAACTTTTATGCCTAAGGCTCTACCACTTGAGCTACAGCTCCCCTTCTGGCTTATTTGTGACAGTTTTATTAGAGATAATAATCTCACAGACTTTCCTTCCTGAGCTGGCTTAGATGCTTGATTCTTAGATCTCAGTCTGCAGGCTGCAGGCTCATGTGGCTTACTAAAAGCTGGTGCTCTATCTCTTGGGCCACAACTCCACTTTCAGCTTTTTTGCTAGTTGATGGATTAGAATGTAGAGTATTGTGGACATTTTTTTTCCCCCTGGCTGGCTTCAAATTGCAATCCTTAGATCTCAGTCTTATGAGTAGGTAGGATTACGGGCATGAGTCACTAGCATCTGCCTATCTTACAATATTTTAATGGTTTCATTATTCCATTTTCATGTATGTGTATAATATACCTTGGTCATATTTAGTCCCCCTCAACCCTGTCTTTTCATCCTTCTCCCTCTAGCTGGTCCCTTCAAACCTTCCCACTTTTACAACCATGTCACTTTTCATGCAGGAGAAGGTTTCCTTCTTTATGTACTGGAAGCTGCCACTAGCCTCAAAAGCCTTGGTAGCCTGTTGGACAGGCATAGTCCCACTTTCTCCCAGCCTAGCGGTATCCTGGGGATGCACTGACAAGTAAGGAGAGCAAATAGAATTCGTTCTGGACTAGAAGGGGAAAATCAGAAGAACCCAGGCATTCTTCCTGCCATTCTCAGATCTCTCAGCCCCTACCCAGCAGTGTCTTATTTCTGCAGTGATTCTCATATCACCAGAGGGGAAGGTCACCAACCACCATGCCCATCAGTGACTAGGTTTTCTGCGTCTTAAAACTTCTTACCGAGTCCAAACCCAATAGTCAGACATAATTGATACCTAACACATTGAGAAGCAAATCCCAAGAACTGGGGTGCTATATAATGGACTCTGACTTTTTGCTAAGTGGAAGGGCTATGCAGTAAGAGGGACTATCTTGATGTGACATGGGAGCACCACGAAAACCTCTCACCTCAAAATCTTCACTAAGGAACTCAGGATTGGGAGAGGGACTGCATAATTTGTGACCCTTAGGCAGGCAGGTATTTTATTTAATCATCCCTGTGCATCTTTCAGTTGACTCTACTCAGCTCTGCTTCTCCAAAGAAAGTTTGGAGCCCAAGGGAAGACTGTTTCTTAGTCTTTGCTGGCCAGAGGCTGGGGCGCCCAGGGAGCATGTCCTCCTGATGTAAATTAGAAACACCAGGTCTCGTTTCAGGGTTAAGAAAATGAAACCATACTCTAAGGAAAATACCTATGAAAAAATTTTCCTTTATATCGAGACTTAGCATTTTGTCACTGCTGTTTCAAAATGGAGTTCTGCCCTGGATTTTTTGCACCGTCAATAGCTTAAGTTTTGTTCACAGAATACTTATTTCCTGGAGCCAGAAAGGACATTGGCATTGTTGAAGTGAGAGGTCCCTAGAAAAGAAAAAAATTGTAAGAAGCAAGAAAAAAGGGTGCTTTCATGGGACTCAAATGGTAGAGCACCATCCTTGAGTGAAGAAGCTAAGGGAGAACTCTCATACCCCAGACTGGCACAAATAAATTATTAAATAGAAAGTAAATAATAAAATACTCAAAAAATGCCTTCTTGTTTAATGTCACTTTACATCTAGGTAATTCCTTCTAAGAGCTCATCTCTGTTAAAAACCTTTCAGGTCTATAGCCATGTGCCAGTGGCTCATGCCCATGATCCTAGCTACCTGGAAGGCTGAGATCTGAGAGGATCACAGTTTGAAGCTAGCCTGGGCAGAAAAGTCTGTGAGGCTCTTATCACCAATTAACTACCAAAAAAGACAAAAATGGAGCTGTGGCTCAAGTGGCCGAGCACTAGCCTTGAGCACAAAAGCCCAAGATCAGGCTCAGTTCAAGCCCCCTGGCACAAAAACCAGCCAACCAACCAACCAACAAAATCCCTTCAGTTGTTTAATACAATATGGAAACTTCATTGATTCAAAATCTAGGGAAAAAACAAAGCCTAAAGAAGTGTTTTCTGTACTTGATGCTGTTTTTGCTTTCAAGGCACTTGATGATTTTGAAGAAAATACTGCAGAACAGATCACCCATCCTGATAGTTTTGCAGTGCAAAGGGATGCAAAAGACAAAATCAAGTTTGACCCAAGGTAGAGAGTCAAAAAGTAAGAGTCTTTAATCTGCAACCTTCAAGGCTTTGTTCTCAGGAAAATATTAAACAGAAATGAGATGTTCTACCAATGTGCAGAACACTTTTGGATTACCTTGGTAGGTAATTTGGGACAACTTCAGCCTCTGAGCTGGATTAAGCTAGAACCAGACTGGTAAATTAAGATGTGGGATTAGAAACAAATACATTTTTTTTCTCTAGTGAAGATAACATCTTATTTTGGCTTCAAAGTATTCCACAAATAATCTCTTAAATATAGTGACCAGAATTCATAGGTAATCAAGGACTAGGAAATTAGGCAGTTTTGCCTAACACTGTATGGCAAGGCTGAAAAATATTTCAGAGAATACTATGTATGCAAGGAATACCTGTGGAAGCTGAGGCAGGAGGATTATAAATTCAAGCCTCCTGGCCTACATAGCAGGAACCATCTTTACATCAAGTCACTTAGCATATCTGAGAAGAGAATGAATAAATATTTGAAACTGAAAATTACTAATAGTAATCCCCCCAAATATGATGGTAGATTTGATAGTTAAAGGGAGAAAGTGAAATAAATCCAAAGGAAGTTTCCAGATTGCAGGAAAAATATAATGGAAACTGTTTCCATATGAGGATTTTTCAACTTTATTATACTATTTACTATTTGCTGCTGAGAAAAGAAAAGCAAATAATATAGCTGGAAGGATTTAATGCTTTTTTAAAACTAAAGAGTACTAGGAAACTATTTGCTAAATTTAAAGTTTTCAGATAATAACGATTATTTTGCAAATCATCTGTTATTTCATACATTTACGTTTTTTCTCTCACATTATTCAACCTCTTAATTTTTATATTATTATTTTTAAAACACAAGTTATTTTACTTATTTTCTTCAAATTCCAATGTCTGAAATAATTTCAATCTATGACTGCAATCCATTACTCATCTTGTATTTTCTTATGTCTCCTAACTATATACTGTAAGATGCTTCAGGGCAGAACTTTATTTCTAGAGTATCTTTGAGTCAGGGATTGAACCCTCAATCCTTCTTTCAGAGAAGATTTACATTTACTTCTTTGAAATGTCTGAAGGTATGCACAATTCCAGACTATTATATTAAAACTTTTATACTAAAAACTTCGCAATTTTTCAGACACCACAGTAATATGAATGAATAAAACTGCTAAAGTCAGCTTGTAGTTCATTTTTCTCATCTTTTTATTTTTCTTTACTTTTGCCAAAGTTAAGATAGACATATCTTGCTGTTCCATCTTTTATTTTTAATGTTACTATTTTGGTTTGTTGAGACATGATTTCTTTGTGTAGACTAGGAAGACTCGAACTCATGTCTCTGAAGTGTCCAGATTCCAGGCATCATGACCATGCCAGGTGTGTGTTCTTTTTATTAGATAAACTTTTTACTTTAGAAAAAAATTGTATTTATGGAAAAATTGTGAACACATTTATCATATACCCCATACCCAACGTCTTGTGTTATTAACAGAATTCCTTAGATTTTACTTACACATCCTTTCTATTGCAGGATTTCATGCAGCTACCATGTTCTTTTTGGCTATATTATATTTCCATATTTTTGATGCTATTGATGGATTTGGTTAGTGTGTGCAAGATATTTTATAGACCGTTCCTTCACTGGACTCCAAAGTAAGGCAAACTTGCCATCTCCATCACTTTTCACCAAAGGTACACACTATTGGCACAATTATTTATTTATTTGGTACTGGGGTTTTTGGATTTGAACTCAAGGCTTTGTTTTCTTTGCAGCCTTTTCGCTCTAGGCTGGTGCTCTATCACTTGAGCCACAGCTCCACTTCTGTCTTTTTGCTAGTTAATTGGAGAGAAGTCTTTTCTACCAGGGCTGGCTTTGAATCCTGATCCTCAGATCTCAGCTTCCTCAGTAGCTAGGATTCTAGGCATATAAGCCACAATGTGGTTGATACTTGCTGATGTTAACACTAGTCATCTGATGATGTCTTGTCACGTCTCTCTAAAGTTCCTCTTTTCCTCTTTGCACAGTGTGTTCTTTAGACGGCAGCTTTTCTGTGCAGTCCACACTGAAACAGGGTCTTATGCTTCCTCTTAGGAAGACTAGAGCATTGATAGAAAATATTTGGAATTGTTCTGTGTGGAAACTTTCTCTCCTCTTTGCATCTGAAGGGGATCATGGTCAGTTTTCTTGTCTACTTCAAGTTAGAATGCAAAGGATCTCAATTTTGTTCTTCAGATTGTGCAGCTTTGGCCACCTGGCTGCTTACAGCAATTGGACTTTGTTTTTGTTTGAAGTTTTAAAATTTTAATTATTTTGAAAAATGCCAGTACTTTTAAAAAATTGAGTTTAAGTTACTACTTATATTTCACACTACACATATTAACTTTCACAAGGATAAAAATTACCATTCTACTCTACATAGCTTACAAAGTCTGTGAACTTTAACAATAAAATCATTTTGGATGATAGGTACATTACATTCCTTTTGTTTAGCAACATCTGTTCCCTCCTTCACTCATTCCTTTCTTCTCATTCCCACCCATGTGTTGCTTAGTTCCCTTTCATCAATGTTCAATGTAGCAATGGTCCCCTCTGCTACATTATTATTGTTGTTGCTATTATTACTACTATTCCCACACACTTTCCACTCATTCTGTGTCCTATTTTCTTTTTACTATATTTTTGTATCTTGAGACCTATTTACTTTATTCTATCTGTTTGCATTTTAATTCTAACACCTGCATATCAGGAGACTATGTGCTGTTTGTTTGTTCTTGGGTTGTCTCACTCAGCATGATTTGTTTTAGTTTCATCCATTTTCCAGCAGATGCAATTATTTCATCCTTTCTAATGGCTATGTAAAATTTCATTGTATATAGGTACCACTTTTTTTTTTTTAGGTACCACATTTTTGGAATCCATTCATCTGTAGTGGGGCTCTTTGGCTATTGTGAATAGTGAACATTGTGAATATTGCAGCAGTGAACATGGCAGTGCAGGTGTCCTTATGGTATCCTGGTTTCTGTTGCTCAAAGTAGATGCCAGGGAATGGTATGGTTGGATGGTAGGGTATGTCTATGTTTAGTTTTTTGAGAAACCTCTAGACTGCTTTCCAAAGTGGTTGTACTAGTTTACATTCCCACCAGCAGTGCAGTATGATTCCTCTTTCTCCACATCCTCATCAGCATTGGTTATTGTCTGAATTCAGAATGTAGACCATTCTTACTGGGGTAAGGTGGTATCTCAGTGTTGTCTTTATTTGCATTTCCTTTATGGCTATGGATAGTGAGCATTTCATGTGTTTCTTTGCCATTTTTATTTCTTCTTCTGAGAAGTGTCTATTTATTTCCTAAAAAATGCCAGTACTTTCTGCATTAGAAAATGTTCCAGGTTCATCCATTGTGCATATACACCCTATTCCAATTCTAGGCTAAAAAATTTCTCCAGGAAGCCTTGGTTCCTTTAAGAAGTAATTAGAAGCCAGCATCAGGACACTATATATGATCATAGCTGGGTGAATGTGCTTGCTTCTCAGCCTTTCAGATGACAGAAGAAGGAAACATTTGCTCAATACTAATCCTTATGTATCAATATACATACACACATTTCTACATGTAACCCATTTGTATCTCAATGAAAACATGAATTTATGCATAAATCTCTAATTGCATAATGCACATGTTTATTCTAGTTTCTTGTTGCTTACCTATAAGCTTCAATAGTGAGACATTGCTCCCACCTTTTGCGATCTATTTATTCAATTGTACAACTGCTGTAAATAGGTGCAACAATGTGAGAACCATGAACCTGTAGCCCATGGGAAACAATGGCATCAACTGGGCTGGGAATGTGGCTTAATGGTAGAGTGCTTGCCCAGCATGCATGAAGCTCTGGGTTCAATTCCTCAGCGCCACATAAACAGGAAAAGCCAGAAGTAGCGCTGTGACTCAACGCGTAGAGTGCTAGCCATGAGCACAAAGAAGCCAGGGACAGTGCTCAGACCCTGAGTTCCAAGGCCCAGGACTGGCAAGAAAAAAAACCAAAACCCAAAAACAATGGCATTGACTATAGTGCTGTGCTACGTGGATAGTTAAAACAACCTTTACTTCCACAGATTGCACCCATGTCCACAGATGCTTTGATCAGTGAAGTTGTTTCATATATTTGTAATATAGTTAGATTGTTCTGTCAGTTATGCATTATATCAAAGGCTCTTCCATTTCTTAAATATTCTTTAAAATTTGCATATAGTAAGGCTCACTATTTGTGCATCATATACTTCTCTTGTAGTGGCAAAAGTCTTCTTTTGGAGTACCTGTGCTATGTGGGTTTAATGTCCTATTGTCCTTACTTAGAAGTCACAGTAGGAGAACCACTTAGGAGAAACTTACTTTAGAAATCAGTGACTTGTTGACTTGCTAAGATTTCTGCTTTCACTTTAGTTTTGATATCTTTTGATTCCATTTTTTTTCATTTCAACTAAGCAATATATTTATATTTTCTATAATATTTATTTGTTTCAATTAATGTGTTTGCTAGGCTAGCACTGTACCAGTTCAGACATGTCTCTGGCCTTTTTCTTCATTTCTTAAATATTTTTTTTTCTTTCAAATTTTTATTATCAAACTAATGTATAGAGAGGTTACAGTTTCATACGTTAGGCATTGGATACATTTCTTGTACTGTTTGTTACCTTGTCCCTCATGCCCCCCTCCCTCATTTCTTAAATTTTTTTTATTATTATACCAGAAACATCTTTTAAGTTCCCTCAGCTCTTTGTTTTTGGAAGTGAGCAGGTAAAATCTATGATTGGATTAACTAAGTGTTGATTCAAAGTCAGATCCCATTTGTTATAAATGTAACATTATAAAAATTAGGCAATATAATATAGCCAGGATAAAATAAAAAATGCATATTTAAAAATATATTTTGAGTATATAATTTTGCATTAGGAAATTCAGTTGTTATTTTTGTTAGTGTCTATTTAATTTTATTGAGATGATTTTTATGAGTTGAGAATTTCTGTGTATCTCTGAGTTACATGTTTTTGGTTTCCTTATAAACAATGGTTTACATGCAGCTGGCTGAATAAAGCTGAGCTACAGGCATGTGAAAAAGTGCTTCAAATATTTCGGAATAAGTCACTGTCATTACTGTGAGAGGCTGCAGCACTTGCTTAGGAAAGCTATAGCTGTTGTATGCATTTTAGTGTCACTCTTCAATTATCACATGCAGCAAGACACAGGATGAAGGAAATTGGCTTCCAGCATTCTTGTTTCTCAGGTTTGTTTTGCAATAATACTCCTGGTGCTTTCCCTGGCATGCCCCTGTTGCTCCTGGCTTCACCATTATGCCTTATTTTTCTCCTCCTTTTGTTCTTGGCTCCAGCAGTGCGGCTGCTGCTGCTACTGAATGTGAATTGTTACACCTATAATAAAACATTATTCCCAGACACATCTGAGTTCCACACTGAGGGAGCATGAGTTTGCCACATTCAACAGGAGAAGAGAAAAACAACAATTTTCTTTTGTTCTTTTCTTGGACTAAATTTATGAGAACCTTGATGTGTTTCCGACAGGGGTGCAGAGAGCTGCCAACACGTGGGATGCAGTTTGCAGTGCCCTCACGCATCCTGCCATCTCCTTTCCGCACGGCTGCGTTCAAGTGCTGTGATTCTGTTAGAAAACAACTTTTGACAATTAGGGTAGTTCTCGTTCTCTAAGAACATAAATTTATACCATTCTGAGGAAACGTTTTAGAATGTCACCTGCAATATACACTTGTCTTCCATCTGTGGTGACCTCAATATCCAGAAACTCGAATGATCTCTACAAGTTTGCAAATTGCTTTCTAAAGAAGGCATCAATTTCATTTTCATGGTGCTGTGTTAAAATTCATTATTCAGTCTTATTTCTGAGCTGAATAGGAGAATTTTCACAGCTTAACATAAATCCTTAGGTGGGAAAGGCTGATCACTATGAGAAGAAACTGTATCATCTTTGCTCTCCTTTCCAAGTTGAATGTTTCAATTGCATCTTATCATTTTTAGCTAGTTATTATGGTTTGGGAGTGGTTTATTATCCAAAGGCTCATGGACTGGGAGATTGTCTCAAGGAAGCAGTATTGAGAGGCATTGGAATCTTTAGGAGATAGAAACATTGAAAAAATAATTACCATCAGACAGCTATCAATGGAAGGGGTTAGTGCGATCTCCTGGTTGTGGGTTAGGCCTTGCAGGACTGGCTTAGTTGCTGTGAGAGAAGGCAGTTATAAAGTTTAGCTTCTGCCATGGCACTGGCAATTTACATACATTCCTACCACACAGAGGCATCTGCCATGTTATGCTGCAGCATGTGATCCTTGTCCGGTGTGGTCACCTGAGCTCAGATCATCAACCAAAATAAAACTCTGCTCCATATAACGTATTAGCCTCACACGTTCCATTATAGCAACACAAAAGGCAATATTCAAGTCACTCGTCTATTGATACCTGAATTAAGTTTAAAAACCATGAAGGAAGGCTGGGAATATGGCCTAGTGATAAAGTGCTCACCTCGTATACATGAAGCCTTGGGTTCAATTCCTCAGCACCACATATATTCAAAAAAAAGGCCAGAAGTGGCGCTGTGGCTCAAGTGGTAGAGGGCTAGCCTTGAGCAAAAAGAAACCAGGGACAGTGCTCAGGCCCTGAGTTCAAGCCCCATGACTGACAAAAAAACACAAAAACCATGCTTCCTCAATATTCAATTTTCCCCTTTCTATTAGTTATTAGAAAAGAGTTCACAGCTACAGCCAGCTGCTCTCCCAGGAAGGTAAAGGGAAAGATTTCAATGTTAATCTGTCGGGGTTTTTAGCCCGGGGTTTTTAGTTACTGAAATTCTTTCTCAAACAAGAAGCCAGAGTCAAGCACTGGTGGCTCATGGCTTCTATCCAGCTGCATGGTAAGCTGATACTGGGAGGATCACAGTTCAAGGACAGCCCGGGAAGAAAAGACTGTGAGACTCCATCTAAATGGAAGAAACTGAGCACGGTGACTCTTGCCTATTGTTTCAGCTATCTGTAAGAAAACTAAAATAGGCAGTTGCAGAACAGGCATCTGCCTAAGGAGGAATCAAGATCCTAATCTCAAAAAATAACAGTATGAAAGGTAGCTAAAAGCTCGATGGAGCAAAAAAGCACTGCTTAGTTAAAATGTCATGGCCACTAAAGAAAAAACAAGCTAGGTGTGGGGGTGCATCTCCCAAGCTTCGTGGGAGATAGACGTTAGAGGACCTGAGGCCAGCCCAGTCAAAATCACAAGAACTTCCCTAAAAAACAATCTAAAGCAAAAAGATCCGCAGTGTGGCTCAAGTGATAGCTTGCCCAACAAGCACAAAAACCTGAGTATAAATTCCTAGTATTGAAAAACAAAATCCTTGTAAGTCTTTGTGGAGGAGAGAGTTTCAGATTAAATGCATAGAGAAGTTACAAAAGAAATCTAGACAAAGGTAGAAGGATGTGGGCACTGAAGTTCAAGAGGCATTTAGAACTCCAAACGGACATGCCAGAACAGAACCTCTCCATGTCGTTTTATAGTTAAAATGCCAAGTATGTAACAAAGAAAATGTTGAAAGCTTCAAGAGAGAAGTTTCAAGTTACTTACAAAGGTGTACTTACCAGAATCACATCCACCACGTTTAGAGCTATGAGTGCCTACATTAAGAATCCCCAGTGCATTACCTAATAATTCCTGATAGGGGCTTAGAAAACCAAGCACAAACCAAACCCAAAGTTGGTAGAAAGAAACAATGAAGTCTAGAATTAAATCTAAATAAAAATTAAAAGAAGAATCAAAAGATCATGAAAGAGTTGTTTCTAAGAAAAAATAAACAAGATTGACAAACCCTTAGCCAAACTTGTCAAAAGAATAAGTAGAAGACAGGAATTAATCCAGTTAGAGGCAAAAAGGAGATATTATCTCAGAGATAACTGAAATTCAAAGGACCATTAGGGAATATTATGAAAATTTATGAAATGGAAAATAGAAGGGAATTGGGTACATTTCTAGACATTTATTATCTACCACAATGTAAGAGGGTACTAAAAACCTAAGTAGTTTTTAGGATGATTGTGATTTAGGTACACATTTGAAAAATAAAACAAAACAAAAGAGCAATATCCTAACTCTAAATATTCAGCACAAAATAGGGCTGGAGACATGGTCCAATGGTAGAACACTTGGCTAGAAAGCACATGAACCTAAATTCAAATCTCACTATTGCCAAAACAAAACAAATACAAATTATAGAAACTAAAATAGATATTTTGAACAAGTAGTGCTGGGGAAGCAGATACCTACATGTAGGAGCTTAAAACTAGATCCCTAATCATCTTGTATAAGAATAAACTCAAAATGGATCAAAGTCCTTAATGTAAAACCTGAAACTACTGCAGGAAATCATAGAGCAAGACATAAACAATGCTTTTCTGACTAAGATTCCAATAGCTCAGAAAATAACAGGAAGAATTGATGGAAGAAGGGATTACATCAATTCAAAAATCTTCTGCACAGCAAGGAAACAACAGAATGAAGAGCAGCAAACAGAATGGGACTCATTGCCAGGTTTTAGCTGACAGGCACTAATATCCAGAACATGTAAAGAAGATTTTAAAAAACAACTATTAAATGAGCAAATATTGCAATTAATAAATGAGAAAATGAATTGGACACTTTTCAAATAAATAAGTACAACTTGCAAATACATAAAAGTGTCCAACATCTTTAGCTGTCAGGGAAATGCAAATTAAAATTATACTGAGATTTCATGTCACTCCAGTTTAGAATGGCCATCAGTGAGAAAACAAAAAAATGGCCAGGCACAGTGCTCCTACTTTTAATACCAGTTACACACAGACTGAGATTAGGAAGATCTTTGAGGCAAGTTGATCAATGTTAGTGATACCCTATCTCAATAAGGTCAGCATGGTGGTGCACAGTTGTAACCCCAGGTATACATGAAACCATCTGTGGAAGGATCATGGTCTGAGGCCAGCCTGGACAAAGAACAAACACCTAGCCCCCAAATAACTTAAACAAAAGGTCTTGGGGTATGACTCAAGTGATGGAATACTTGCTGAGCAGATGTAAGGCCCTAAATTTAAGCCCAGTCCCAATAAAAAAGAAAACAAAACAAGAAGTAAGCTGAGCACTGGTGGCTGTAATCCTAACTATTCCAGAGGCTGAGATCTAATGATAGCAGTTCGAAACTAGACCTGGCAGGAAGAGTCTAGGAAACTCTTCTTTCCAGTTAACCACCAAAAAGCTGGAGGAGCTGTAGTTCAAATGGTGGAATGCTAACTGAGAAAAAGTCAGTGCCCAGGCCTTGATTTCAAGCCCCAGGACCAGCACCAAAAAGCAAGAAGACAAACAAACAACACATAACCAAAAAGAAACCCCATAAATGCTGGCAAGGTTGCAGGGAAAAAAAGTACACAGTATTTGTAGGAATGGAAATCAGAGTGCAGTGATCTTATGGAAATCACTGTGAAGTTTCCTCACAACATTAAAAATAGCACTTTCATATCATCCATGTATACCACTCGTGAGTAGGTATGCCAAAGAACCAGAGTCAGCACGCAAGTGCATGCAAGGGGGGCTCACCTCAGAGCACTTCATAGCAGCTACATCATGGCATCAGTGCTGGTGTCCACAAATGAGTGACCCCCATAAAGAAAATGTCACACACACACACACACACACACACACACACACACACACACACACACTACTCAAGAAAGAGCAAGATGCAAGGGCTGCCATTGGAAAGAGACAAATACATGCGATAATCAATGTTAATTCACTTAAATTGAGCCATGTTTTAAAATTTCATGTCATGCATGATAAATATGTGATATTAATGATAAAACAATTCATTGAAAATGGATGTTACAATACCTTTGATGACTTAGTTTCAGAGTCACACAAGGTCATTTCTACAATATTCTCTTCATTAGCAATGAATCACCAAGACCAGTTCATGCCCAAGAGATGGGTGCTGGGTGCTAGTGGCTCATACTTATAATCCTAGATTTTTAGGAGGCTGAGATGTGAGGATTGCAATGCAAAGCCAGACCAGGCAGAAAAGTCCATGAGACTCTTGTGTCTGATTAACGATCAAAAAGCTGGAAGGGGTGGTATGACTCAAGAGGTAGAGTGCCAGCCTTGAGAGAAAAATGGCAAGTCAGAGAGTCTTCAAAATGAAATTGTTGAATTTGCAAATGCTCCTTCCTTCCTTAGGGATGCCCTTCTTCGCTCCCCAACCCCTCCATATTTTTGTGGTGTTTAATACCTTCTAAAATCCTTGTAGATAAACCTTTAACTATAGAAAGTGTGAGGTTGACGTGTCCTTCATTTTCTTAGGGAAACCAAAGTGCATGGCCGGTGTTAAAAGCAGGGACGAGAAGGAGGCACGAGGGCAGCCACAGAGGCTGATGCAGTTTTTGTCTGGCCAGAGAAAGGCACTGAGCAGTGAAGTGCCATTTAGACAATGTCTGTGCCAAGACTGTGTAAGGAATAACATTCAAGAAAAATGAAACTATGTAATCCTTAAAGTACAGATTGACCCACAGATGTCATGTGTTTGTTTAGGAAGATAAAGACTCAACTTGCTTCAATAAAACTAAGGATGACAATTCAGATGACAGTCTTAGCTCTGGCTCACAGATGTGTATAAATTATTTGCATTTATTTTATTTCATTGTCAGTTAACTTGAAAACTGTGAGAAATCTCTGAACTCTGCTCATGTCTAGGGAAAGAGCATATGAATGGTTGAACTTTTCCTTTTTTTTTTTTTTTTAATTTGCCTGCCTAGTATATATTTTTTCATCCTCTGGAAGCCCCTCTTGTGAGCATACTCTTTTGCCTTGTAGGAGAGCTGGGTTCTGCCCTGGGCCCGCATAACTCACTCCCTTTCCTTGAGTGGATAATCAGATGACCCGCCCAGGTAGTCAGTGTGAGAGTACTGATGTCCGCTAGAATCAGTGTGAGAGGGCCAGGAGTAGACTGCACTGGGACAGAGGCAAAGACAGGGGTTGAGAGGAATACTGAGAACTAGAGAAAGGGGTAGAAGTAGAGAAGGGGTAGGAATCATATCTTCAGAGCACTGTTTGAACCCAAGACCCAGTGAAACCATTTCCCGCAGATCTTTTGGCCCTATGAGCATCCAGGTAAGCCCCATCTTCTAAGTTAGTTCTGATATCATATTTATCTCATAAGGTTATAGCAAAATTCAAGTCTCAGAAAGCACTTGCACAACGTGTGATAACGTCAAGGTGCTAACTGCACAAAGCCATTATTTGAATGAAGCATATTAATGTGTAGGTATTTCTACTTTTTTTTTTTTTTTTTTTTTTTTTTTTTGGCCAGTCCTGGGCCTTGGACTCAGGGCCTGAGCACTGTCCCTGGCTTCTTCCCGCTCAAGGCTAGCACTCTGCCACTTGAGCCACAGCGCCGCTTCTGGCCGTTTTCTGTATATGTGGTGCTGGGGAATCGAACCTAGGGCCTCGTGTATCTGAGGCAGGCACTCTTGCCACTAGGCTATATCCCCAGCCCAGGTATTTCTACTTTTATGCTATGTTATTTCTGTGCTGGTCCTGGGGCTTGAGTTCATTACTTGGGTGCTGTCTTTTAGCTCTACCGCTTGAGCTTTACTTCCAGCATTTTGGTGGTTAATTAGATAAGAGTTTCTCAGACTTTCTTTCTTGCGTGGCTGACTTCAAACTGTGGTCCTCAGAGTTCAGCCCCCTGAGTAGCAAGAATTACAAGTATGAAGCACCCGTTCACAGCTCATGCCATTTGTTTCAGATTAAAGATAATGAAGATACAGCATTTTAAAAAAGACTCCATATATTGTAAGATTCCAATATTAAAAAAATACATCAAGGTCTTTTGTTATATATGCAGCTAAACAAGGAAGGTCTTGACAGAAATGGTATTTAGTACAGAGTCAGGCACACAAAGGATCTGACTGCACCTCGCTGACTCCTATCATCACAGCATGCACCCAAAGCGGAGAAGGCTGGGAGGGAGGGCACAGGCGTCTCTTTTGGTTGGGCTAATAATCAGAGAATTCCAGACAGGCAGGCATGGTGCCTGGTTTCAGGTGGTGTACAGGAAGCCCATCCTAGACCCAGGGAACAAACACAAATCTGAGACAAGAGGAGAATAAGCAACACTGTGGAAATATGGAATATAAATATTATGAGAAACATCTGACACGACTGTGGACAGGGACACTGCCTGAATGCCCCCGGGGGCTTCCTGTGATCAGTTGAAGACATTAGACCTCAGGAAAGAGATCCTTGGGATACCATGAATCATGTGGATGGCAGGACTCAGATCCAGACAGAAGCATAAGGGCAAGTGGCAAATGTCTGGCCACTTTTAGGAGTCACTTCACTGGCATACGTAACAGCAGGAATAAACAATGCCTTGAAAAAGAGAAAGGTTTACTCTCTCAATCCCCTCTCTTTCTCTTTTATCTTTGTCTCTCTCTCTCTCTCTCTCTCTCTCTCTCTCTCTTTCTCTCTTTTTCCTTCTTTCCTTCTTTCTCCTTGTTTCTCTTTCTCAGTACTGGCCTGTACTAGCTAGGTAGGTCCACCAGACATTTTGTGCCTTAGGTATTTTGGACAGGGTCTTACGGTTTTGCCCAGGTTAACCTGGACCACAATCCTCTTTAGGCTTCCTGCACAGCTGGGATGAAGTGTGAGTTCCGTCATGCACAATGTTTTTATGGGTTGAGATTGGAGGCTCATGCACATTTTGTCCCGCCAGGAGCTCTGGAATTATGATCCTCTTGATCTCAGCTTCTGGAGTAGCTGGTGGTACAAGCATGGGCATCAGTGTGGCTTCTTCTCGTACATAACATAATCTGAAGACAGGCAGCTCAAGAGTAATGAAGTTGTTGTTGGCAAGCAAGAGTCCTTCTAGGTCACTGTCTAGACATTTCCGGATACCTGCATAAGATAGCTGCTGCAGCCCAAGCAACCGAGATGGTGTTTCAGGTAACAAAGGATGATTCATGCACCCTACCTAAGTCTGCTTGCATCTTTTTGTCTAAAATGAGTCCTTTTGTCCATTTTCAGCTACACACAGATAAGAAAATGAAAATGTAGTATATGGAAGAACATCAATATATTTAGATAAACCCCAGTGTTCCTTTACCCCCTCCCTGTGGACCTGGGCTTTGCCCTTGCTGGGTAGTCTGATGCTTGAGTTATGCCTCCAGCTTTTTTGTGCTGGTTATCTTTGATACAGGGTTCCATTTTTGCCCATGCCAGCCCAGACTATGATCCTCCTGTTTATGCTTCCCAGCATGTGTATTACAGAGTGTTTTCCCAGGTTGTCCTTGAACCTCAATCTTTCTAATCTCTACCTCCTGAGTAATTAGGAGTGCAGATAGAAGCGACCAATAGCCTCCTGAAATCTAGTGTTTTGTTATCATGGAGAAGGTCAAAGAGAGAACAGAAGAAAGTAACTGTTCTTGCAATAGTATTATAGGGACAGAGCAGTATGGCTAAGATGATGCTGACAGCAAAGCTGTCTGTCAAAGGGAGGAAAGAAGAGCAACTGGACTTATGCAGGCAGCAATGGTCACAGGAAAAGACCATTCACTAGCTAGGTAATTTGTCACACAAACCTGTACGCACAGGGACACGAGCACACACACATAAATATACACACTGTAATATGGATCAAATTAGCACAGCTCAAAACAGTTCCCAGAGATGAATAAAAGGTATGAAGGGGTCCTGTGGATTTCAAGATTCAAGAGATTCACTTTTCTCATTAATAATAAAACCAGAAGCATGAATATGTTAAACATAAACTGTTGCACATTTCTCCCTACAAAGATTTTCATCTCAGGGAGCTCTGGAGCATTCTATTATGTGTTTTCAGAGGTTTGGAAAATTTTAAGAGCTAAGTAAAACTTTGAGATAATAGTCACACTAAGTTGAGTCATGAAATTACTGTTTGGACACTGTCAGTCAGAAATTGTTTCTCAGATTCCCCAAAGAAACATCATTCAAATAGATATTCCAGTAAGTTTAGCCTCAGCAAAAAGGAAAAAAACCCAACATAAGCCTATGGAATCTCTGACACAGTTGTGTTTCCATCTGTTTCAGAAGCCAGTGACAGTACACAGGCACTACTTCAAAATGATTTGAGAGGTAGGGGCCGTTAATCATCTGCAGCTGGGGGGAGGGGCACGGTACCAGGTGTGGTGCAGCAGATGCTGGCCCCAATTTAACAGGATCATGTCACTATTCATTCACATTATGGCTGTCTGCTGTTCCAAATCTGCTTGAAACTAGATAAACATATGCTGCAGGGCTCGTAGGTAAGCAGGTTTCTTTCCCAGTGTGATGTATTATGCCCAGTGGGCTGCTGGATTAATTGATTTATCCCTAATCTGCAAGAATCATTTGGAATCTTCTCTGGACATGCACATCAAAAAACCTTAAAGTTCTGCATAATGGACTACAGCATGAAACTCCTGGGCTGGCCCGCACTGTGACAAGAGCATTTCACATTTGATGGTAATGTATTGTAAAGTATGTGCTAATGAATTACAAGTGCTGTCAGACAGCCTTTACACATTGTCATATGAATTCAAGATTTCCAATTTTTAACACACATTTTCAATATGATGCAAGTGTATAAATATTAAGGAGGCATTAACCTTTATCCCAATGATTTTTTTCCTTGTGTTAACAAAGAATAGAATTTCACCTAACAGGACACATGGCTTGACTTTGCTGTAGTGTGGCTGATGTGAAGAACAATATCTTCCTCAAAATTATTTATAGAAAACTGTAAAGCCTTCCATTTACACTTCTCAGGGAATGCCAGAGATGGGGCTGGGAGTTGGGAGGATATTGCAAGGAGTGAGAGAAGAGTAAATTGAAAGATGCCAGGTCTTTAATTAACTTGCTGGTTCTCATCCTTTAGAGTAACAAAACACTGCAGGCACTAAATAAAAAACACCTGTAAGAGTTTTCTCTTCCCAGACAACCTACTGAGTGTGTGTCAATTTGGAATGACAGATGCAGACATTTTGTTTGAATACTTTATTTGTTTTCCACTCGCTTGATATCAACAAGAATGCTTTCAAGGTCAGTCACAATGTAAGATTGCCTGAATTGGTCCTCTTAAGGCTGATCAGGGACCTTGATGAACCAAATTGGGTTTAAACTCATCCTCACACCAGTGATTCACTTATACAGCTATTGGATCTCTGTCTGTCTGTCTGTCTCTCTTATCTCTCTCTTTAAAAAAAAAGCATGCCAAAGATGGCGCTTTGCTCTGGCAGTGGGGCTACCTTTAAGGAGCTGCTCTGTGGGCACGAGTGAGAATGTCTTTCGTGGGGTATTCACGCTTTCTCTGCGATTTTGGCCAGACCATGCTCAGCCTGCGATCCGCGTCTGGCCGCCGCCGTCTGGAGGATTTCTCCCTGCTCGCCACTGTGTGCTTTTGGTGCGTGGAGTGCGGGGCGCTGCGCTGGTGCTGGTACTGGTGTGGCGGTGGGTCGCCACCCGGAGCTCAAATCTGTGTTTTCAGGCCAGCAAAGTTGATTTTTCCTTCCTGGCCAGAATCCCTGTACTGTTATAACTTACGTGGGCTGTCTTTCTAGGAGTAAAAGTGTCTCTGGAGTGGGAAAACTGCGATGTCGGAGGGAGCTTAGCTAGGGCTCTGCTGCTCCTCCGCCATCTTCCGCATCTAACCAAAGACCACAAACAGGAACACACTAAAGCCACCAGCAGAACAATGTTCATCACAGCACAATTTGTCATACCTAGAATATGGAACCAACCCAGATGCCCCTCAGTAGATGAATGGATCAGGAAAATGTGGTACATATACACAATGGAATTTTATGCCTCTATCAGAAAGAATGACATTGCCCCATTTGTAAGGAAATGGAAGGACTTGGAAAAAATTATACTAAGTGAAGTGAGCCAGACCCAAAGAAACATGGACTCTATGGTCTCCCTCATAGGGAATAATTAGCACAGGTTTAGGCTAGTCACAGCAGAGGATCACAAGAGCCTAATAGCTATGCCCTTATGAATGCATAAGATGATGCTAAGTGAAATGAACTCCATGTTATGGAAACGACTGTTATATTACTGTTGTAATTACTTTCAACATGTGATGTGAAACCATAGCTTCTATTGTTGGTGATCCTCTTGTATCCCCTTTCTGTGGTTGTACCTGCCCTATCTCTGTATCTTATCTGAGTACATTGGAAACTGTGTATACTGGTATTAGAACTAGGTAACTGAAAGGGAATACCAAAATCAAGAGACACAGGGTAAAAAAGACAATCAATTATAAAAGCAATACTTGCAAAACTGTTTAGTGTAAATCTACTGAACAACTCATGGAGGGAAAGGGAAAGGGGAGGGGGGTGGGGGGAATGAGGGAGGAGGTAACAAACAGTACAAGCAATCTATCCAATGCCTAACATATGAAACTGTAACCTCCATGTACATCACTTTGACAATAAAAATTAAAAAAAAAAAAAGAAACGAAATAAAAAAAAGCATGCCAGCCAGATTTGCAACAAATTTTCAGGGTCAAGGAAACATGGATGACAAAAAAATAAGACAGCAAAATGGCTTGTTCTTTCCTCATTTTTGTCAGACTCTTCAAATTTGAGTGGACTCCTTTGGACAGAGCTACATATGTATACCACATCACTTCCCACATCATTCTGGCAGCAATCACACTGGACCTGCTTCCTGCCAGGACCCATCTGTACACCAGAATTGGTGTAGAACAAGTGCTTAATAAGTACTTACTGAACAACAACAACAACAACAAAATAAATCTCAAGGGTCACACAATAAAAACCACCTCTTTGGATCCATTTGAAGACATCTCCAGGGATAGTAGGTCATAATTAAAGTTTTCATTTATTACCCTTGTCCTAGGAGCTTCTAATTTTCTTTCTTTCCTTTCTTCCTTCCTTTCTCCAGCCAACCTCTTTCCTACTCTCCCTCCCTCCCTCCTCTTTCCCTTCCTTTTCTTTTCTTTTCCTTCCTTCCTTTCTTCCTTCCTTCCTTCCGTCCTTCCTTCCTTCCTTCCTTCCTTCCTTCCTTCCTTCCTTCCTCCTCCTCTTTCTCCTTCTTCCTCTTTCTTTCTTTCCTTCCTCCCTCTACCCTCTCTCCTCTTTCTCTTCTTCCCTCCCTCCCCTCTTTCCCTTTCTTCTCTCTTTCTTTTCCTTCCTTCCTTCCTTCCTCCCTTCCTTCTTCCCTCCTTTCCTCCCTCCTTCCTCCCTCTCTCTCCTCTCTCTCTCTTTAAGTACAATAGTTTGAACTTAGAACCTCATACTTTTACTTGACTTTTTTGCTCTACCACTTGAGCTTCACCTCTACTTCTGGCTTCTTGCTGGTTAATTGGAGATAAATGCTTCATGGAATTTTTTGCTGGACTAGTTTTGAACCATGATCTTCAGATCTAAGTCTCCTGAGTAGGTAGGATAACTGACATGAGCCACCAGCGTCCAGCTGGAGTTGGCCATTTCTAAAATGCTAACATAACCATTTGTTCTCCTGTACTCATGAACAATAAATAATAATAATAATAGATAATTTACTATCTCTGGGCTATAGAAAAGGAGTCCAAATTATAGGTACTTAATGTAACAAAGCCAAGAGCTTATCAAATTATAAACTTATAGAAAACCAAGAATAATATAAACTATGGGACATTTTTAGTTGTGATTGCATAAACAATTCTAATAGCATGCTACCCCATAACAGCATAATACATTTCAATAACAGAATAATACATTTCTTCCAGCTACTTTCACCTTTTTCCATTTTCCTTTCAGAAGAACATCATGGCATAGCATCACTAGTGTGATTGTGACATTGAGACCTCTGCACTCCATTCCATTGACTAATACTTCAGTTTGGACACCTTGCATTGAGCTCTTCATTAGTCTGACACATTGGTTTACCACCACTCCCATGGATTTCTTTGAGAGCAAAGTAGGAAAGAGAGAGGAGGGGGCTGACTTGATCTCTGACTAGAAACTCACTAGCAGCACTTTCCTCCCCCTGCATTCTCAAGTGCCACCTTCACCTATCTCAGGCTGGCTAAATCCTTTTGTAGTTTAAAATTCTGAAGGACAAGTGTTTCCATTTGCTGAAATATCTCCTAAATTGTGTTTTGTACTTCATTCTCTTTGTAAAAGCTTGTCTAACAGTGACTGGCAGCTAACTCCTAATGTGTGATATAAAGGAGCCTAAGAAGGTCTCTCTGTGTATTTACTCCTAGCTTGCTTGTTTTTTCCAGATTTGGTGGTTTTGAGGTGTTGCATGGGCAACTGTAGGCTTTAGCAAGCTCCTTAGGTGATTTCATTAATATTCTTTTTTCCCCTTTTGGACAGATAATATTCATTGTGTGGCCGACACACACACAACACGAAAAGAGTGTCACCTGAGAGAATAAAAAAGCCTGACTATGGGGACTGCCAGATGTGTCTCACATTGTGAATTGTTCATTGACCAGAGTTTTTCTTTTTAGCGATAGGCTCAGATGCTTCCTGGTTACCAGAAACAGGGAGGTGAAGGCTTCTTGGAGACAAATGAGGATAGTTCCTATTTCTACACTTCAGGGCGTAGAACCCAGGACCTCATGCATGCTAGAAAAAGCACTTTACCATGGAGCACTGTCCCCAGCCCTTTGAGGCCAGTTTTGTTTTGTATTGTTTTCTGTGACAGAGTAAGTTGCATACAATTTTTTTTGATCCTCTGTACCTCACCTTCTGAGTGCAGAGATTACAGATAAATACCAACATGTCCATCCTGGGGCCATTATCTTAATAAAAGGCTGTGGGGTTGAGTCTTGGGCAGAGCTGATGAGGGGCTTTGCCATCATGGGAGCTGCTGGGGAACTGCTGGATGGCCTGCTGGTCCCATCGCTCTAACACAGATGCCCAGAGCTCAGAGGCATGGCAGTGGTGGCCCAGCCTTTCAGGCTGGTTGTACAACACTGAGGAGTGCATGAAAGATCCAAGTGCCTACAGAGGTCTAAAGTGCCTTATGCTTCCTTGACTGCTCCCAACCCCAAATGGATCACACTTGAGGAGGGTTGCAGCTACTTGAACTTCTCAAACCCTAGCCCCACAACTTGGTGGACAATGGGGTGAGGGGCCTGCTTCTTTGGATACTGTGGACTGTGGGGACAATGCTTTCCGGAAGGAGGCATACCCACAGAGAGGCAAAAGAAGAACTTCATGGATCAGGGAAGTCAAGGGTTGGGCCAGTCCCAAGTCCCTTTCTGTATAGAGATAGACTGATGATCTTTGGATCTACTGATGTTCTGATCAGTCTGTTTCTCAGTCACTTTTCTGTGTTCCTAATTTCCTAGTGACTGAACATTCATGGCAAGCTGTCCCATATCTATCCACACTGCCCTTTCAATGTCATATATATAGATATATACGTATGTATACACACATATTATGCTTACATATGTAGGTATATTTAACAGTTACAGTCCTGATTTCTGCAGCTGGTCTCATGGTTGTTGGTGTTTCTAACTACCTTCTACTTATACCAAGTCCACAGTCCCTTACCCTCAGGAAGCACCTCAGCTGGTGGTGGTTCTTCACGAGTGGAGTGAACCAAACCTTCATTCAGAATTCTTTAGCCATTAGAATTGGGATTCTGTTCTTTTCCACCGACTTCTCTCACTGAGAAGATAATTGCTGCATTGCATGCAGGTTCTTCCTTCCTCCCTGTGTGTAATAGCTGTCCAATTTCCCCGTGGAGCAATCACTTTGTCACTTCAGTAGCTCCATGATTGGCATGTTGATTCAAAGGCACATGGATCCGAACATGACCAGGTAAACAGCTTGAACTTTCTATCTATAAGGATTGCTGCTGTATTTCCTGGTGGGAGCATTCCTTCAATGAACTGAGACTAGTGGAACAGTGACTGATGGAACAGAAAGTGTCAGTCTCTATCTGTCATGAAAACAATGATTGAGATAACATACAAAGAGAAAAGGTTTACCTTAGCTCAGGTTTTCAGAGGTCTCAGCCCAGGATTGTGTAGACATACTATTTTAGGCCTCTGGTGATGGCAGGGAGCATGTGAAGAAAAAGAAGAGGCAGAGCTCAGGGCCCTAGAATCTCCTTGCAATGACTTAAGGACTTCTCACTAGGTTCTGCTGCTGAAAGATTCCACCCCTTTGTTGACCAAGCCTTCAATACATGCCCCTTAGGGAGACATTCAAGGCCCAATCTAGCAAACAGAAGGCAAGGATTTTCCTAGTGGTAACCAAAATTGTATTCAACTCTTTAATTGCTCATTTTGACTAGATGCTTCCCGTGGTCCTCTAAGTGTAGCTTTAGCAAGAATCCTTCCAAACCATCAGTTTACTGAAAATCCTCTTGGTATCCAATCAGGTTCTTCATCTTACTCTCCCAATATCTGCTAGAATACTGTTGAGTTGCTCCAGTCTGAATCCCTCCAGCTTCTGATCTCCACCCAATTTTGTGGCTGCACATTTCTACTTGTTCTTTTATTTGGAGTTACAGATGCTCTCTTTACAGTACTAAACATTCATTGCAGTAGTCCCTCTTAAAGTCTTTCCTGTCATCTTGAACAAGTGATGTGAACAATGTTTCTTTAGTGGCCAACCACAAAGGGTGATGATGAGTTATATCGGTCTTTGAGGTGGGTCTTATTAGCAGTTTTAGAAGCTTCCTATGAGATGATGTGCGTCTAGGCACCCATGCCCATAGCTAACCCATGGTGAATGATGGATAAATGTGTGTGGAATGAATGATTTACTTTGAGATGTGCTTTGAAGTACAAGTACAAAGCAGCAGGCATAGACTGGATGGAGGTGGCTCAGCAGGACTGAGGAAAACATCACATCCAAGGTTTGGAGGAGTGGAGATAGGAATACCATTCAGGAAATAGCAAGAGGTTTAGTTGATTGAGTCACAGGGCACATGCATGGAAAGAGTGGGAAAAACAGTTTGAAACTGTGTTTCGGTCACATGAAAAGACACTTAACTAGCAGGACCTGAAAGGCTATTGATTTTGGCTGGGAGTGGAGGGTCATTGGAAGCACTTCAGTGAGATGGGGATGCAGTGGGAGCCGAGCATCTCTCAAGATTTATCTGGCAGCAGCATGAAGCCTATGCTGAAGAAAGAGAGGAGATTAAAAAAAAATGATAGCACTTCAGTGGCTTTGCAGTAATCCAGCAAGATAATGAAAGTCTGAATTACAGTGGTGGAAGGGGAAGATTCAAGAGGTATGCAGGGGTTATTGATCACTTCTCCAACCATAACACAGATGATGCCACTCTGTGTGTCTCATTCCTGTCTATTTCATCATTGCCTATAGGTAGCTAGAAGCAAAGTGACATAACTTAAACCTGATCATATTTCTTTATAACAAGCATATCCTGAGCTTCCTAGAAACACACAATGCATAAGCAATTTACCAAACTGATAGAATTAAGTACTCTAATGGAATATTAACAAAATGGTTAACTGAAGAGGCTTGTTGGCTGGAAACAGTAGCTTCCCATAAAGATACTGATTTAATTAAAAATGAAGTTCAGAAAGTCAGGTGTTGATTTTCCCTCTTCCTAAAAGGTTTACAGAGCTTTTTAAACAAATACATCCTAGCTCTATAAGTTATTAAGACTGCAGATTAAAAATTCTTGGGTAGAAATCATCAAGCATAGTGCACCTCTACAGGGAATATGAAGGAATTACTTCAGATAACATTAACAATGAAGGTGTGCTAATAAGTACATATTAGTGCAATTAGAAACATAACTGTCACTCAAGTCCTTCCCACAAAAGGAAGTTATTAGTTCGTGTGTGTGTGTGTGTGTGTGTGTGTGTGTGTGTGTGTGCTTGTGTGTGTGCTGGTGCTGGAGCTTGATCTCATGAACTGGGCCACCGTCTCTTAGCTTTTTGGATCAAGACTGGTGCTCTACTACTTGGTCCATAGCTGCATTGTGTGTGTGTGTGTGTGTGTGTGTGTGTGTGTGTGTGTGTGTGTGTGTGTTTAAATGGAGAATCTCACAGGCTTTCCTGCCTAGGCTGACTTCACATTATTCTCAGATGAGAGCCTCCGGAGTAGCTAAAATTACATACCTGAGCCACTAGTGCCTGGCTTCAGAAGTTGTTTTTAAAAGCTTCTGCCCATTGTCACAGTGAGGAATTAAACTTTGTAGAACTCCTTTACTACTTTCCTTCCTCCAAATATGAGCAAGTCCTTGGGTTTCTTGAAATTCATTTCTGAACTGAGTTTCAAGGAAGGAACCAGTGAGCTATGGGATGACCATGCATGCTTCATTACCACACATTCCATTCAGGGCTTATGACCTATCCCAGGGAATCTATACATCAGTGGCTTTTAGCTGCTTATGAGAGAAACTCAGATTCCAGTTGGCTTAGTAAGGATTTATATTTTCTCTACCATGAAGAAATCTAAAGAAAAAGCAATTGCAGGTATACCATGGTAAGACTACAGGTCTTAACTTTGCCAGCTCCACAGTTTGGTGTCACCCCCCAAGATATTTTTCCTCGTGAAAACAAGAAGACTATTAGCAACTCCTAGCACCATAAACTTCCTCTCTCCTACCACACAGCTGAAAGGTGAGAACGTCTCAAGCTCCTCACTGTGGCAGGGACACATTGGGACAAATGCATGACGTGAGCCAGTGCCAGGCCAGGAGAATATTTTTGTTATTTGCTTATGTTGTAGTTTTTAAAATTTTGTCATGGTAACAGGGACAAGCAGTAAGACTAGGTTACATAAGTCAGAATCCTGGAGATGGAGTTGATATGTAAGAAGAGCAAGCCTCGTGGAAAAGCAGCACTTAGAGATAGGGAGAGAAATGCTAGAGCAAAAAGAGGTTAAGGTCCACCTATCAACTGAGACAGAAATATGTCCATGTGCTGTAAAGACAATTTATATTCTAAGAAAACTTTAATAAAAGGCCAATATGGCAGGGAATTGATTAGATAAATGGATCATATCAAGGACAGAAAATGGTGGAAAGAGTGGCAATTGAGAGATGATTTGTTGTGAGTTTTAATGAAAGATGAAAGTATGCTGTGATTTTCAAACCATTGACCTAAGGAGAGACGTCTAATGTCAGCACCAGCTGAGTAAGGGGCTGTAACAGAATCATTCACAGTTTGCTGTTTTTCCTGCAGTTTAAGAGTTGATGTGTTTAGTCTTTTGAGGAACTTCCATACTGCTTTCCAGAATGGTTGAACAAGTTTAAATTCCCACCAACAATGTAGTACTGTTCCCTTTTGGCCATATCTCCACCAGCATCTGTTGTTATTAGTTTTCTTGATAATGTCCATTCTAACTAGGGTGAGATGGAATCTCAATGTTGTTTTGATTTGCATTCCTTTTATGGCCAGACATGTTGAACACTTCTTCATGTGTCTATTGGCCATTCTTACTTCTTCTTCTGAGAAGTCTCTTTAAGTCTTTAGTCCATTTATTAATTGGATTGCTGTTTTTGAGGGTTTATTTTAGGGGTTTTAATTTTTTGAGCTCTAAGTATATTTTAGATATGAGGCGTTTGTCTGATGCATAGCTAGTAAAGATCTTCTATTCTCTAGCTAGTATGTCTTTGTCAGGCAGAACCTCTTCAGTTTGATGCAATCCCATTTATCCAGTCTTTTCTTTGATTTGTTATGATTCTGGATCTTTACTTAGGAAGTTTCGATCCATGCCTAGGAGCCCTAGTGTTTCCCTTACCCATGACCTAGCAATTCTACTCCTGGGCATTTATTTATCCAATAGAATACAGACAAGGCCAAACTAAAGCTACCAGCACAACTATATTCAGTGCAGCATTGATGTTTGCCTCTGAGAGGTACTAGATATCTGGTAATGTCCATCACAAATGCTGAACCATGCAGACACTTGCTGTCATTGATTTCCCTCTCAGGCTTACCCTTCATCTCCATGAACTGGTTGGCTTCATGGTGCCAAGACTTTATTGGTGTGTGATACTGTGACATATAATTAAATAACATGGATTAAGACTGAGATGATTACATTATTTCTCTCTTTGTAAACATTTTATTGTTATTATAAAGGTGATATACAGAGAGGTTACAGTTACATAAGTCAGGTAAAGAATGAGTTTCTTTTTGAACACTGTCACCCTTTACCTTGCTCTCTCCCAGTTTTTCCCTCCCATCCCCACCCAGAAGTTGTATAGTTCATTTTCAACATAGAATCTAGAGAGTACCTCTACTGCATCTGTTCACCCTTTGTCTCTTCATTTCTGTGCCTCCTTTACTTCTCCCAAAGAGAAGTAAACAAAGAAGACAGAAAGAAAAGTAAACAAAAACAACAACCAAGAAAAACCTCCTATTTCCATTTCCTGGAGTTCATTTTGATAAATATTATTTTATATGATCAGAGGCATATAGGCATTACTCTTTTGTGTTCCTCCCCTAAGAATAGTTTCAGTTCTGTCCTGAAAAATGCAACTCGCCCTTTTTGAAAACCAATGATGACTGAGGCTCCAGTATTAGTAAGACCACCATTCTAGTTTTCAAATTCAAAGACAAAATTTCACATTTTTCAAGTATTTGCTCAAGTTTGTTCATAAATAAAAGTATATCTCTCAAGCAAATCCTCTTGTAGCACCATGCCTTGCTTCCAGTGACATCAGGCCCTCTTTTATGTTAAACTCTGTAGTTATCCCATAAGTGATAATGCCCAGTTGTACAATGTTTGCTATGTCTATTGTTTCATCACAAGCCAGAGGGAAAATTGGAAATCTGAAGAGTTCTTCATTGTTTTCAATGTCTAGGGACAAGTCAGCAGTTCAGTCTGAGATGGTTCTTTGAGATCACTTGACACTCTGAAACTATTTTTCTTTGGTGCTAATAGATCCTCAGCAGCCAGCATGCACACTCTTGCATGAGCTCTCTCTCTATGGGAGGCCTCAGCTTTTTTGTTTGTTTCTTACTACATAACTCATCTTAATAATGTTGTCTCTGTCACAAGGCCTAGTAAAAGCCATTTGTGATTCCAAACTTCATTGAAGAGATTGATTGTATTAGGATACATCTGGCCTGCCAATTCATTGATCTTAACGTTTTGAGCTATAATGATACGCCAGCTTTGCTTTGTTCATTACTGCTAATGTATACACACACACACACACACACACACACACACACGTTTGCCCTCGACTTCAAGCAAAAACTGACCATTTTCCCATTTATTTTGGTAAGATCAACACTGCATCAACTTTTCTTTGTAGTCACTATTTGTAGAATGCCATACCGCTTAATGGTTAGAAGCTATCCAGTATGTGTATGTGGCCGGTGATGCCATTATTTTGCTTTAATCACTATTATAATACTGCATTTTAGATTTGGAGCATATCAAACTTATATATAGACTCTTGAGGCCTTCTCTGCATACTATAATTTTCTTTCTCTTCATCTGCAAGGATTGTTGATAGCTGCTAAGGTTGGATTGGCATCATGTGTGTTTACAAATAAGTTGATGACACCATTGTCATTTATCAAAGGCAAGGTCATCAGTGTTGGGAGGAATCACCTCAGTGCATCTTGTCTCATTATCACCACATCATTAGTGTGTGACATGTGCACACTGATTGCAGTGTGCACACTTTCAACCTGCTTGGCACCAACTGTCCTCTGTGTCACTATGAGACAGGCAGAGAGGGCCTTAGATAGCTGATAAGAAGAAAATATATCTGTCCCATCATATATACATATGTGCCCTGGAACAATGTCCCTCACAAATTATTATTATGATTCACGTACTATAAACTTGTGTTACCATGAATTTACTGAGTTTAGACTTGCACTGATAGTTGCCTTGGCAGGGCTACAAAGGGCAAAGTTTTGTATGATCCTTCTATGGCCTGTGGGCTGAATGTTCCTCACACCTGCCATGGAGCATGTGGAAGGGACAGCCTGTACTTTCGCCAACCAGAGAAACTGAAATTGACATGCAAGTTTCTGAGGAGTCATCAAAAGCTAGTCAACTTTAAGTATGTACCACATCTGGTAAGTGTGAACCATTTTGCAATAGTACCTGAAAACAAGGACTCACTTGATTCCTTCCTTTCCAGCCTCCCTCAACTCCAGTCCCACAGGGGTCAAAACTGGAAAAGAAATGGAAGAAGGAAGAGTATGAAAAGTAGACACCATTGTAGTCAGACTATAACTAGTTCTCTAGGGAGGGCTTTGGGTTTGATAAGGCTTGGAATTTTTTAAATTATCATATGAGACTGAACATTTAATTATTTAAAATTATGATTTCGTCTGCATCCTAAATTGCCTGTCGAATCTTTTACTAGCCAAGAGAAACTCCAAAATGACTAGCTTTGTAGGACTTTCTTATTTGGTAGACATTTACCTTGACCACAATCTGCAGGAGCAAAGGACCACAAGTTTCCCCTGTACCTCAATAACCAAGAAGCCAAAGATTATACACCAGATCTCTCCTTTTGTTGCCTCAGGAAAACAAGTATGTTCACCACCATGCTTATACAAGCAAGAGTATAAGTGTGGCCTCATGTGCATCATGCTCACATGCCTCCAAATCTGCCTGCTAGAATCTAGACCTCAAGCTGCAAGGAGCTTGAGGATGAAGTTGGTGCTCAGGGCTCAAGGATGTAAGAAGCACATCCTTGTAAGGACTGCCATGAAATGAAGTAACTCCTCCTGGTGCTATGCACCTCTCACCCCTCCTCAGGCCCAGTAATGTTGCCTCTTCAAGGTGCCTTTCTGTAGCTTTCAGGCTCCCCCAAGTTCCTCCTTGTTTGTGATTTCACAGCATTCCCTTCTAGAACACCATTCCTGGGCTTTGTCCACTAAATCTATTTACTCGTTTTTGTCAAGCATTTAAGGAACCATGCAAGTTGCTTTTATGGGAGTCAGTGGTGACCAAGGTAGGCATGGTCCCTGTCTCCCTGAAGGTTATAGATTTGTGTGGAGAGAAAGACATTAAACAAGAAACAAGGTAACTATGCAATTCTGATCCCAAAAAGAATTATAAAGGAAAATGACCAGATGTTTTGAGAGAGTAAATCAGGAGTCTATTCTGAGTAAAGGCTCAGAAAAGCTGGCTGGAGAGGGTGGCACTTAAAACAGCAAATTAAGTAGAGTTTAGACAAATGGTCAGTAGGAGGAAAGCATCCCAGGCAAAAGAATGAAACTCAGAAACCTGCCTCAAGAAAGGAATTAAAGCCCTTCAGGAATGAGAAGTTCTTCCATTCAGTATGGTTGGGCATTGTGGCAGAGGACTGGTTGTAAGAGAAAGATAAGGTCAGAGATACAGGCAGATCATGGGGGACCTTAAGTACTGGAGATTTAGAGCTAAGGATACTAGGGCATTTTTGAAGGGTTTATAGAAGAGCAGTGATATCACCCAATTAATGATTTAAAAGAGGCTCTAGTTCCTCCGAGGATAATGGATTACAAAACAGCAGGAACAGAGGAAAAGAAATGAGCTTGGAAGTAATCACAGAAGCTCAGACAAAAGGTCGTCAGCAATGCCCATGAAGGCAGCTGCGGGGGAGGTGGAAAGAATAGTTTATAATTATTGCTGCCTTTTCAGGTAGGACAGAGCTGTGTGTCTGTTATGCATGCTGAGTATCTTGCTTGAGAAAAAAAAACCCTGAGCTATACTCAGGAAATAAATACAAATAATAATGAATCAATATATTAATTAGCTAATTAACTGCATGCTGTTTTAATCTCTTAAAAGGAGCTGATCTATATTGTTAACTAGATCAAATGCTTTACAAATGCTGAGAAAATATTTATGTGGATATATAGTCAATCCATCCTTTCTGCTCAGAAGTCAGGCTTGTCACAAGAATCAGTTCAATTACTCTAGGAATATTAACAACTACATATGCACACCTATCCAGAATTATAGGTTTTTATTGTTGTTATTTTGCCAGTCGTAAGGCTTGGACTCAGGGCCTGAGCACTGTCCCTGGCTTCTTTTTGCTCAAGGCTAGCACTCTACCACTGAGCCTCAGTGCCCACTTCCAGATTTTTCTGTGTATGTGGTGCCAAGGAATTGAACCCAGGGCTTCATGCATGCTAGGCAAACACTCTACCATAAAGCCACATTCCCAGCCGCAGAATTATGTTTTGTATCTATTCTGCTCTAAGAGAAGATCAATTGTCTTTTGGTCAATTTAGTTATTCATTAGATAGAACTTTAAATACACAATTTTGCTGGTTGCTGGCGGCTCACACCTGTAATATGAACTACTCAGGAGGCTGAGACCTGAGGATTGAGTTCAAAGCCGGTCTAGACAGAAAAATCCATGAGACTCTTATCTCCAATTAACCAGAAAAAAGCCAGGAGTGGAGGTAAGGCTCAAGTGGTAGAGTGTCAGACGAGTGAAAAAGCCAGTTAAGAGCAAGAGACCCTGAGTTCAAGCCCTAGTAGTGTCATGTAAAGAAAGAGAGAGAAAGATAGAAAGGAAAAAGAAAGGAAGAAAGGAATGAAGGGAGAGAAAGAAAGGAAGGGAGAGAGAAAGGAAGGGAGAGATAAGAAAAGGAATAAAGAAGAAAAGTAAAAGGAAGCAAATGAGCGAGCAAACTTGTGATGAGGGGTTATGTGGTTCAGAAAAGCCAAAAAACAACCAGTGCCCTGAGTTATTGCTCTAACCCTTTATGTGATGGAGAAGGCACCACTGTTCCTCCCCACCACGAAGCAGTGGATTCCATAGGTCCCACTGTTAACACCACCTACTCAGCGATAGCATCATGGACTGATTCGTGAACCACCTGGAAGCAGACACTGTTGCTGCCACTGTCCATCCCAGGATGAATCAGAGCCATTTTGCATCCTGTGAAGGAACTGGATGACACTCCTGCATCATCTGTTGCTCAAAGCACAGCGAGTGCATGTGTAGAAAATCACAAGGAAACCTCATCCTGTAAATGCATGTTCACTTAAATATAAAAACATTTTAAAAAAGAAACTGGACTTCCTCTCTCACCAGTTACTAAAGTCAACTTTTGCTCATGACCAGCACTCTACCATTTGAGCCATAGTGCCACTTCCAGCTTTTTCTGTTTGTGTGGTGCTGAGGAATCGAACCCAGGGCTTCATGCATGCTAGTCAAGCACTCTACTGCTAAGCCACATTCCCAGCCCCTAAAAAAGACTCTGGAATGGAAAAAGGATTTGGAGAAGAGCACTGGAAGCAGAACTTGACATAATGAGATTATAATAGAGCATAAGGAAGCAAGGGCCAGATGATGACCTAGTCTATAGAATGGGAGAAAAATTTGCAAGCTATTCATCCAAAAAAGATGAGGCTCAACAGCAAAAAATAAATCCAAGTAAAAAAAGATGGGCAGTAAACCTATCAGGGCATTTCTCAAAACAATCCACACAACCAGCACATCCATAATAAATAATCAACACAGAAATGTAAATAGAAGCTATAATGAGATATCACCAATCTGCTAGAATAGTTATTATCAAGGACAACCACAAGGGTGATGAGGGTGTGGAGAGGAAAACCTTAGACACTTTTATTGGGAGTATAAATTAGTAGTGATATCATGGAAAACACTGAAGAACTTGCTCAAAAAATTAAAAACAGAACTAGCACATGATCCAGCAATCTCACTACTAGATGTGTAGCTAAAGGAAATGGAATCAGCAGATCAAAGAGACATCGTTACTCCGCTATGCATTGCAGCACTATTCACAGTAAGCAAGAAATGGAAACAAGGGCTGGGGATATGGCCTAGTGGCAAGAGTGCTTGCCTCCGTATACATGAGGCCCTGGGTTCAATTCCCCAGCACCACATATATAGAAAATGGCCAGAAGTGGCGCTGTGACTCAAGTGGCAGAGTGCTAGCCTTGAGCAAAAAGAAGCCAGGGACAGTGCTCAGGCCCTGAGTCCAAGCCCCAGGACTGGCCAAAAAAAAAAAAAAAAAAGAAATGGAAACAACTGGTGTCCAAGACTTGATGACCAGATGAAGGAAAGGTGGCACATAGACACAGTGGATGTGATTCAGCCTGGAAACCATGAAACCCTGTCATTTGTGGCAACCTAGATGGACTTGTCCGTCATCATGTGAAGAACAGCAATCCAGGCCCAGGAAGACAAGCACACATGATCTTACTCATAGGTGGAGTTTAGAACCTACATCTCATAGAACTTAGTACAATAGTGGTTTCCAGAGACTGGGGGCAGGGTTTGGAGGAGTGGGAAAGGATTGTTTACAGGCTCTAATTTATATCTGAATTGAATAAATAAACTCCGGGGTTCTAAAGCCCAGTAAGACAAATACAAGTGACAATATGTTGTATATTTCAAAAGAGCTGGAAAAGGATTTTAAATGTCACCACAAAGGAATGATTAATGCTTGAGGAGACAGGAAATATTTCAGCAATACACAAAGTATGTATTTTCTGATACCAATGTTACCCTATAAATGTATTAAATTTTATGTATCAACTAAAAGTGAAAGATTAAAATGCACTAAAATGCACATATAAATTTCCAAAGTTCATGTCATCTGTTATCATTTAGAAAACTCTTGATACAAAGATAAATGAATGGGCTAATATTATATATATATATATATATACATATATATATATGTCTAGAATTCTACAAATGCTCATAGGACCCTTTAGAGATACTGACCATAACATTGTAATAAATTTCAAAAACAAAAGTAACCTGAAAATTTGCCACCATTGTTTTCTGCTACAGGCCAGCCGTAGCAGGAACATGGATTTGGGGGGCCAAGGGGATTGATGATGAAGGAGATGGAGAGAAGGCTGATGGCACAACTCTGTTTATTACAGTAAAAGCCTTAGCTATATATACCTTCTATATTTGCCACATGCCTGTATAATGTTGTCCTAAGAGCCACTGCAATAAAAAGTGCAGACAGCACACATCCTTCCTCATTCTATTTCAATCAATCCTTGTAGACCGTGCTCTCTCAGATAAGCCCCAAGGCCCAAAAGCTGAAAGAAGCACTTCCCCAAAACAAAACGGCAAGAATTCACAGCCCTGAGGGTTGGAGTCAATGGAGATGGAGCCTTTGTTCACACCTTACCAGCTCCTGTCACCCCAGGGTCTGCAACAGTTTTCCAATTACCGTACAAGAAAAGTACATATTATTAGCAGAAGTATAAACAAAAAATACTTATGAAGACATTAAAATATTTAAGAAAAATAATATAATAATAAAATAATAAATAGCAATAAAATTCATTAGATTATTTAAATGATTGTTAAAATAATTAAGATATTTACTTAATGTGAGATCAAAAGATCAGCAGACTACATCAACATCTACAGACTAAGAAAACAGTTCTATGTGTTTTTGATTTCTACACTTTTTTGTCTTGTATATGTTTATCTATTAGGGGAGGGTAAAGGGAAGCACAGAAATGGGTGGCAGGGTAAACTAAGGCATCTGTGATGCTCACTAGATACTATGTTGAAAATGAACTATACAACCTTTGGGAAGAGGGTTTGGGAGGGAAAAACTGAAAGAAAATGAGGGAAGAGGTGACACTGTTCAAAAGGAAATATACTCATTACCTGACCTATGTAACTGTAACTCTTCTGTACATTATAATAAAACTAAAATAATAAACAATTTTATGACAAAAATATAGCACTATGACTGCTCTGTATCAAAATTTGTATGGCCAAAGTTATATTTTCAAATTTTTTCACTATTAAACAATAACATATAGAAAAAGACTCATTGTCAAAACTAACGAAAACAACAAAAATCAAAGAATGGAATTAATAAGGATTGAAAATAAATTGATGAATCATAAAAACTAGAATTAAAATGCACATTTCCATAATTTATGCACATTCAAAATATTAATGACTTATTTTTGTTAACATTTTTACTATGGCTTTTAATATTTGTCCTTCTCTTGCCTTTGTTACTGTTGCCTTTGTACTGTGTATAAATGTAGCTTAGATTTTAAAGCTAATAAATAGTAATATTTTAAAAAACTTTAGTTATTACAAGGCAATTTTAAATATGCTATCTTCAGTAGCACTATGACAACTCTGAGGTAGATTTTGGTACAATTAATTATTTTCATTTTACAGATGTGAAAACAGGTTGAGAGACGATGACTTGCTGTCTTGAATATTTAAGTTTTTCTATATGATTGGTGTTGGAGAATGAGCAAAGGTACCACCAGCATGTTTGATTTTCCTGTTCTTAACTTTATTTTGTACATTGCTCCTGGAAAGAGAACTAAAATGCATTCTATCATGCTTAGAATGTAGATATGGGTGTTTGAGCTTAAATCCTATTAAGAAGCAGGTAAGGCAAGTTGGCCAAGGGAATGGCATGCTTCATTAATCATGTCTGGCTAAATAGATAAAACCTGAGTGCCTATAAAATGAGACCTTTACTCCTCTAATTGCACATGAAAAGAAAATAAGCAAATGAGAGTAATGCCTCTACTGCTGCTTTAGGGGTGACCGAGTGACTAGTGAGGGTACCCTGAGTCTGGCAGTCAACACCTGGGGTGGTGTGGTGGGAGGGGAGACCCACAGAAGTACAGCCATCCTCCCCTCCACACTCATCTTGTCCAGTGGCTGCCCTGAGACATAGGTGTGTCTACCTCTGTGGCTCTTGTGCAGGTGGCTTCAACTAGTCCTGGAGTAGATCAGATGCATTTGTTTCGAGATGGAGGAGCCCTACCTGGAAGGGCAGTGCACTTCGATACCAGGGTAGGAACATAGGCCTCTCAGGCCATTACTCCAGTTTCTACTGATTCCTTTTTGTCCATAACACCACGAATAACAATAGCTCCCTTTTCTTTTTTAATGGGCCTCCTTACAGAGAACATATCTTGGTAACAGCATAGAGGAAAAGGACCCAAACTTTCAACAGGTATTTATTTGGACCCAAAGACCTCCCTCTCCCCTTCACTCACTTCCTGATCTGCTGGGAAGAGAAATATGATAAAGTACAAAACAATTATCACAAAACAACAAAATTCGGGTAATAGGCAACAGAAAAAAGCTGGGCACCAATGACTCACACTTGCAATCCTAGCTACTCAGGAGGCTGAGAGCTGAGGATCATGGTTCAAAGCCAGCCCCAGCAGGAAAGCCCACAAGAATCTTATCTCCTATTTTCTACCAAACCACCTGAATGTGGAGCTATGGCTCAACTGGAAGAGTGCTACTGTTGAGCACAAGAGCTTAGGGACAGCACTTACTTCCTGAGTTTAAACTCCAGGATGGGCATACAAAGGTAAATAAATAAATAAACCCTCAAAAATTAAGCCCTCAAAGAAATAACAGTCCGATTAATAAATGGGCTAAGGACTTAAAGAGAGACTTCTTAGAAGAAGTAAAAATGGCCAATAGACACATGAAGAAATGTTCAACATCTCTGGCCATAAAGGAAATCAAATCAAAACAACACTGAGATTCCACCTCACCACAGTTACAATGGCCATTATCAAGAAAACTAACAACAAATGCTGGCGAGGATGTGGCCAAAAGAGAACTTTATTACATTATTGGTGAGAATGTAAGCTTGTTCAACCACTATGGAAAACTGTGTGGAGATTCCTCAAAAAACTAAACGTACAACTACCCTATGATCCAGTACTTCCACTCCTGTCTATATATGCAGTGGAACACAAACAAGGCTACAGTAAAACTACCAGCTCAAACACGCTCATTACAGAACTATTCACCATAGCCAGGATATAGAATCAGCCCAGATACTCTTCAATTGACAAATGGATAAAGAATATATACATAATGGGATTTTACTAATCCACTATAAAGAATGATATTGTGTTGGAAAGACTTGGAAAAAAATTATATTAAGTGAAGTAAATCAGACCCAGAGAAAGAAAAGTTGTGTAGTTTCTCTCATTAGTGGTATATAGACTATGCCCATAAATCTATAAATAAACACACTTGGTGATATGTAAGTAGTTCAAAATGAATTAACTGAATTATAATAAACCCTATGGAGAGCTCAAATGGTACAATGTTTTAGAAAGACTAAGCCAAAGCCCAATAAAATAAGCACCAAGAAATGGGTATATGCAGAGGGGAGGGAAGAGGGGTAAATAATGAAAGGTGGAAGAGGGGAAGAGTCAGCATTTATTGTATATTACACAAAATTAAGAAATGTAAGGGAAGGGGTAGGTTGAAAGAGGTGAGATGTTGAAGGGGGTGACACTGAGCAAAATGCATTGTATCCATGCACTGCTTTGTTAACTGACACCTCCCTGTGCAGTTACTCAAAGATAATTTTTTTTAAAAAAAGAAAAAATCCTAAGTTAGAAATACATTAGAAAATATAGATGGTAGACACAAAGAATAAGGTTTACCCTTAATCTAGTGGGGTAGTTACTATAGCAATCAAATTTTATCTGCCCCTCTGCACTAACAAAAACATTGGCATTTATTTAGATTCTCGGCAAGAAACCTTCACCACATGGCCCAGCCAGGAAGTGGAGCGCCTGAGATTTGGTCTTTGGAGGTTTGTCCCCAGAGCCTGAGCTCACATAATATACTCTTCCTGTGACAGACTTTAACAGGTTAATACTATTCCTCGATGTTTATTCCAAGAAAGAACTCAAACTCGAGAAAGCCAGAGGTACAAAAATGTTTATACTAGAATATTAGGAGCAAATAAAATAAAATAAATTAGTCTAAACTAGCTGACTTGAAAATGTTCATCATGGCCACCACTGCTGAGCCCATTCCCTTACAGCCCAGCACGGTTTGTTCTTCACGCATCTCATTTCAGTTCCTCTTCACAGAAAAGTGACCTTGCACAGGCCACTCTTGAAGAAATAGGAGCTGAGGATGCTAAGCCACTGGTTAAAGTTCAGAGTGAGAAAGTGGCAGCAAGAGCTGAAACTCGGGTTGGGTAATCCTAAATCCTCTGCTTTGGAGCTCCGCTCTTTTGTCTGTGCATGCTAAAGTGTGCTCACTATCTTTCCATTCAGACCTGGGCCTGCAGTAACTAAACACATTAAACAGCCAGTTCAGACAGGCAGGGCTTTGGGACAAGCTGAGCCAGACCCAGATCTCTTCCTTCCCTGGAGACAGAAGCATGGACATTGCAGGTAACCCAGTAAGGCTGCTGTGATGGCTGAACTCAACTGTGTGTGTGTGACTGGATTGAGAAGCACCTAGGAGAGCAGAAAACAGCACAGCTCAGGGGTGTGTGTGAGGAGATTTCCAGAGTGGACTGCAGAAGGGAAGGAGCCTTGCAAGTAGGAAGCTCCACCCCATATTCTGAGGGTACAGATGACACTTGTGCAGCCAGTGAGTGCCACATGCTCCCGCTGCCGTGATGTTTTGCCTCCCTGGGCACCCAGAATCAATAGAATCAAGGACTAAGAATCTATGCCTCTGCAAACAGGAGCCAGAATAAATCCTTCCTTTTTTTAATTATCAATGTCAAAGACAAAAATTGGGACCAGAGAAGTGGTATGGTTGAGATTTCACCTGATGATGTGGTCCTGAAGCCTTTGGAGTTGGTTTGCAGGAGAAATTTGAGAATGTTTGAAGGGAACAAGCTATGGAAACCCTGGAACGGTGTGAGCTTCGTGAGTGGCTGTGGGGGGCTCAGAGCAGGATTCTGTAGGAATGTCAATTGTACAGCTACCCTTATCAGGTGTCCGATGGGAATGGCCGTAGTGTGGCAAAGAATGCATCCCCAGACTGCAGCCGTCTTAGTTCATAGGAAACAGAACTAATGAATGTGGCTAAGAAGCAAGAGGCTCAGAAGGGACTTGATTTTGGACAATGCTTGAGGTAATTGTTAAAAACGCAAACACATAGGCTCAAACTAGACAAAAGAAAGTGAGAGTAGAATCTCCAAGGAAGAAATCTGTATTTCACAAACTCTTATGTCTACGAAGGTCTGAAACTCATACCTTTGGGATTTTCAAAGTACAAATATTCTCCCAGTCTTACTATTATTAGCCTTATTTTACATATTAAGAAATAGAGATTGTATTAATTTTCTAATTACCAGGCACTTAGAAGCTTTAAACAGTAAAATTTATTTTCTCACCATTCTCTGGGAGTAGATGTGTAAAGCATGGCTAGCATGAAGGCAAGGAAGGCTGCTTGTCAGGGAAAGCCTTTCCCTCTGGCAGCCCCTAGACACTGGGTGGCTGGTGGCTCCTCTCCCCATTCACTGCACACACTTCACACTGCCTCCTCTTAGGGGGATCCCCATGAGTTCACTGGGCACATGCATGATCCAGAACAATCTCCTCTCAAAATCTTAGCAAAATTACATCTAAAACATGTTCTCCATAAAAGGTAACAATGACAGGTTCCAGACCAGAATATGGATGTTTTGGAGGTTATTTATTCAGCCTACATGGGTACTAATTGATTTTTATGAGATCAGTAGCTGTTGTGGAGCAGGGCAAGAATGCAGAGTAAGGTCTTTAGCTTCCAAGCAGAAATGAACACATTAAGTCATAGATTTTTTAAATGCATTATTGAGTTTTATTAGTTCTTCAAATTAGCTTATACCAGCCAGTTTGTTGGGAAGTTGAATGGACTGGCTGCATGACTAGATTGCTTGGAGCATGGAGAAAAAGCTTTGTGCAGGAAGAACACTCAGTGCCAATCGTGAAATTCCAAGAAGAGTTTACAGGGCACATCTGAGAAGCTAATGCGACTGACAGCCTGGGAAAACGTCACCTTACAGACTCCTTTATGCACCCTTAAGGGATATTTACAGATATGCAAGAAAGATGATACAACCCTGTGTGTGTGTGTGTGTATGTGTGTGTGTGTGTGTGTATGTGTGTGTGTGTGTGTGTGTCGGATCTGGGGCTTGAACTTAATGCTTGGGGACTGTCCCTGAGCTGCTTTTAAGGCTAGTGCTATACTTGAGCCACAGCTCCACTTCCAGCCTTTTTTTTTTTTTTTTTTGGTATCTACTTTAGTGTAGATAATAGTCTCACAGACTTTCCTGTCAGGGCTGGCTTCAAACCTAATCCTCACCACTCAGCCTCCTGAGTATCTAGGATTATATGCGTGAGCCTCTGGTGCCCAGCCTGTCACCCTTGCTTACATCCTTGCTGCCCAAGCTATGAGCCTATTTTAGCCCTTGACTTGAATGTGAACTATGAGGTCCCATCCCATGCCAAATGCACTAGAATCTTAACAACCCCCAGGGGACTTGTATGCAGATTATATTCTGAAGATTAGCCTTATTCCAGTCTACCACCTCCATTTCCATGGAGTTGTGGCTGTTTTCAAGCCAGGGTAGCACTGATGGAAATTGGTCATTTTTCTTGTATATATGTGTGGTACTTGGGCTTGAACTCAGTGCCTTATTCTGTTGCTTGGCTTTTTTTCATTCTAGACTGGCACTCTAACCATTGAAACCACACTTCCACTTCTAGCTTTCTGCTGGTTATTAGAGATAAGAGTCTTGTGGACTTTTCTGCCCAGGCTGGCTTCCTGCTACCATCCTCAGCACTCAGCCTCCTGAGTAGCTAGGATTACAGGCGTGAGCCACCAGGTGAAACGGGTCATTCTTAAAGGAATGCTGGAACAAACTCTGAATATAGGTTGTCTGACCTAAAACACAGAGGAAAGCAATGGGACAAAATAACTTTGAAGTTATCAGCTTTAGGTTTGGAGTTAGATAATGAGTTCATTAAGAGAAACAATTCCAAGCTGAAGGGGAGAGTCAAGGGCACCCCTTGAACATAACTTCTGTTTCATTTAAGAAGTCTGGAAAGGATCCAAGTGTGATCTTTGGACTGTATGTAGTCAGGCAACGCTGAAAACCACTGTTCATGCAGAAGAAACTGAAAGGAACTGTAAATGGCACCCAAATACAATGTAAGAATGGGTATAATCCAGAGGTTAGCATATTAATAAAGGATACAACGTAAAATTTGAAAAATCATTATGAAACTTTATTCCATTATTTTTTTAAAAAGCAGTTATGAAAGCCAAGGCAGAAAATGTTGCACATGATTTCCCTTTCAATTTACTTAAACCACAACTAGACACATTGATTCACTCAACAAGGCAAATATCTACCAAATCCTCCATGTGTAGTTTACTGTGGAGGAATCCATAGAACAGGCACTTTCGAAGATGGGATGATGATCACACAGTGGTGGGCACCAAGGAGCAGAAGTCAGCCAAATATTTAGAAAATGTTTAGAAAAATACCTGTGAGTAGTGACTCACACCTGTAACTTCAGCTACTCAGGATACATTGATCAGGAGGATCAAGGTTCTAGGTCAGCCCAGACAAAAAGTTATCAAAATGTCATTTCAACCATGAAGGTTTGTGTGATGGTAATGCATTCTTGTCATACCATGGTGGAGGTAGTTAGGAGATAATGGTCTGAGGTCATCTCCAGGAAAAATCTTGAGAGAGTCTACCTGAAAAAAAAAGTAATGAAGCAAAAATAGGCTAATTTAAACTAGTAACAGCAGATGCTGGCCAGGATGTGGCCAAATGGGAATGCTACTACTGTGTTGGTGGAAGTGTAAACTTGTTTAACCACTCTGGAAAACAGTATGGACGTTCCTGAAAAGACTAAACATAGAGCTCTCCTATAACCCAGCAACCCCTTTTGGGCATTTACCCAATGGATCACAAGCAAGACCATACTAAAGCTAGCAGAACAATCATGTTCATTGAAGTACTATTTATCATAGCTGAAATATGGAACTAACCCAGATGACCCTCAGCAGATGAATGGATCAAGATAATCTGGTATATATACACAATGGAATGCTATGCTTCTATCAGAAAGAATGACATTGACTTATTCATAAGGAAATAGAAAGACTTAGGAAAAAAATTATACTAAGTGAAGTGAGCCAGATCCAAAGAAACATAGACTCTATGGTTTCCCTCATTGGTAATAATTAGTATATGTCTAGGATAATCCTAGCAGAGGATCACAATGCTCAATGCCTGTGTACATATAATCATATAAGATGATGCTTCATGAAATGAACTCCAAGATATGAAAACAGATGGTTTTTCGTTGTTGTTTTTATTTATTTATTTATTTAATTAATTTATTTAATTTATTTTTGGCCAGTCCTGGGGCTTGGACTCAGGGCCTGAGCACTGTCCCTGGCTTCTTTCTGCTCAAGGCTAGCACTCTGCCACTTGAGCCACAGCACCACTTCTGGCCATTTTCTGCATATGTGGTGCTGGGGAATTGAACCCAGGGCCTCATGTATACGAGACAAGCACTCTTACCACTAGGCTATATCCCCAGCCGTTGTTTTTATTTTTAATGTACTATGTGAAATTATTTCTTTTTTCTTGTGTTTTTCTTCCCTATGGTTTAGCCTCTGTTGCCACTGTATTTGCTTATGATACCCTGGGAACTGTATATACTTTTATAAGAATTAGGGAAGGGAAGGGGAACATCAAAATGGTGAGACAAAAGACAAAGGGCAAACCAATGCAACAGTGATACTTGCAAGACAATATGTTGTAAACAAACTATATAACTGGGGGGGGGGGTTGGGAAGGAAGGAAGGTGGGAGGAAAATAAGGGAGGAGGTAACAAATTTGACAAGAAATGTACGCACTACCTTATGTATGTAACTGTAAACCCTCTGTACATCACCTTGACAATAAAATTAAATTGAAAAAATGAGCTAATGTGTGGCCCAAGTGATAGTGTGCCTTCCTAGATCAAACAGATGACTTCCAGGCAAGTCTGAGGACTCGAGTTCAAAGCCCAGCACTGCTAAGAAAAAAAATAAAATTACAGAGAGGAAAATAAAAATGTCATAAGTTTCCCACAGTTAAAATCTTGTCATATACTGATATTGCATTATTTCTGATTTATATAATGAACCTTGTAGAATTGCCCATTGTGTAGATTAATGAGGGACAATTTCAGATGGTTCAACTTAATATTTCAAAAGCATCAGTGGATAATTTATAATAGTAAAAGATATGAGTGGAAAATTTAAATGAGAATAAAAGTACTTGAAAACAGGTATGTAAATGGTATTGGGCATGTGAGGGCATCAGTCACTATGAGCTTTTACATTATGGCTTTGAGTGTCCTGTAATCTAAGACAAAGCAGAAAATCTATCTGAGTTGTAAAGTCTTCATTTATTTCCCAGTACTGGATTTGAACTCAGTTCCTTTAAACTTTCTCCAGCTTGCTTGTTCAGCAACAGCAAGTTCTTCAGGCAAGCCTTTTGCTGATTAGACTGGACCTAGAATTGTGCAGACTTTTCTGTGCAGATTGGCTTTGAACCTCAATCCTTTGGCTCTAGCCCCCAGTAACTAAGATTACCAGTGTGAGCCACTGATACCCAAAGCAAAATCTTTCTTTCTTTTTCTTTTCTTTTTTTGTGTGCCAGTACTGGGACTTGAACTCTGCTGTCCCTTAGCTTTTTCTCTCAAGGCTGGTGCTCTACCACTTGAGCCACACCTCCACTTCTGGATTTTTGCTGGTTAATTGTAAATCAGAGTCTCTGATGTGTCTGCTTCATCTGGCTTCAAACCATGCTCCTCAGATCTCAACCTCTTGAGTAGATTATAGGTATGACCTACTGGTGCCTGGTGGCAAAATCCAAGTTATAGCTAAAAGGAAGCATATATTATTTATCTGAAGGAATGAACATTTCTTCCCACTGAAACAAAATGAATTTATATTTTAAATGATGTTCCTTAAATGATTCTCCATTAGAGCAAAAACCATAGTACTAAATCTTTACTCAATGAAAATTTAATTCTAGGAGAGAATTTCAAGAAAGTAAAGATCTGAAAAACTAAGTCTCAGATTTACTCTCAGCTACTACTTCAAGTAAGCTTTTAGCAGGTGTCTATTCACAGTCAAATTATCCCTTAAATTCTCCTGAAGTGCTGGGAATCTATAATTAATCAAAGAGCACTCCAAGGGTTGCAGGTCCTAGGATGTTGTCAGAGTTGACTTTATGTTTCAGCAATCTATTTAGAAACTGCTCCTTGCTGACATTTCTGTGTTGTTCAAAAAGCAAAGACCAGAAAAGAGCTCAGATGACTTCTTAGAGGAACAGTACCACGGCTCAGGCTAATGAGCAGTCAACATTGAGTATGTTTCAGGGACCTGTAGAACACAGGGACCTCAGAACACATGTGACCTTGCCTAACTCATGATGACATAGTCCTTGTCTCACTCTTCCTTGATCTATAAGAGTGTGTGTGTGTGTGTGTGTGTGTGTGTGTGTGTGTGTGTGTGTGTGTGTGTGTGGTGTGTTTGTGTGTGTGTGTTGGTTCTGGGCCTGGGCACTGTTCCTTAGCTCTTGTTCAAGGCTGGTGTTCTACTCTTGAGTTACAGCTTCACTTTTGGGTTTTTGGTGGTTAACTGGAATTAAGAGTCTCAAGTACTATCCTGTTCTGGCTGGCTTCAAACCATGATCCTCAGATCTTGGCCTCCTAAGTTTGGTGAACCACTGGCACCTGAAATCCCTAAGCTTCTTCTCTTCACTTTTAAATTTCTTGTTCTTATTGTATAGGTGAGATGTACCCCTTGGGAAGAGAATTTCTAATATGAAGCAGAATGAGACACAAGGGCACCAGAGTCAAGCAGACAGAAGATTCCAAGTTCAATACCCCACAACTCTACTTACTACTATGTGACATAGAACAAATCACTCAGCTTCCTGAATGGTGTGGTCTGGTTGTGAGACACATGTTTCAAGTTGGGTGCTTATTGATCAACTTTTTAATACTAACAGGATAGTCCTGTGATTATAGGTAATTCATTAAAATGTATTTATTTATATCCTAACCAACTTCATAGAACTATTTCATAGGTTAATTAAAACCATCCAATTTTCAGCCTAGTATTTGGCTCACAGCATGTCCTCATTAAATAGTTTGATGTTCAGCTGTTGATAATTACCTGTGTCCCAATTTCTAGCTCAATCCATTTCAACCAGGTAATAGGCTCACATGATACAAACCTTGGTACTTTGAGAAGAAAGGAGTCAGATTTTCTCTCAAATTGAATAATGGTTTTACACTGTTCAGGAAGATCTCTTTTCTATATAAAAGGGAGCTATAGACAGATGTTCAAACAGCAACAAGTCAACAAAGGGAGAATTGCTGAGATACTAGAGCAAGCTGGAAGTGTGTGTGAGATTCTACTCCCAAGGTGGTAGTCTTGGAAGGTGAGGGTTTTAAGAAGTGACATGGTCCTTAAAAGAGACTAATGGTTCTCACCAAGGAGCGCTTAGTCTGATGGATTAGACAAGTTACATCAAGATCAGGTTGCTATAAGCAAGGCCGCCCTTCAGGAACAGTTACAAAGCAAGATTTCCCTTTGTGTTTTGATTCTATTTGTTCAACCTGGCACAGTCTGGCTTGGTTTTCCACTTCATATCGTAAGTATTCAGGCTATGGAACTAGAACTTCTCTCTTTATATGTCACTCAGACTCAGGTACACTGTTACAGCAAAATAATACAGACTAAGCATAAAGACGTCACAGATCTCTTTGTTAATGAAAGGGAAGAACCAGTTAAAAACAGCATCTAGTGGGACCATCAGGATTTATTTCCTATGGTTTTATGACCATTTCTTATACTTGAATCTTGATACAACAGCTACATTGAGACCTATCATATTGAAGATAATTAAATCTTTGCTTGATGATAAATACCTGTATTTTGTTATCATTGTTTTTGTTTGCTTTGTGGGAGTAATTTTCAAGGTGTGAGTAGGACATAAATTCTTTGAGAACCCTTGGTGAAGCTCTCCTCGTAGGCTTTAGGCCCTCCATTGCCACATTCCCAGTAGTGGCCTAGTGTTTGCTAAAAGAACAGAGAGTAGGAGGGGTATATGTTTTGTAGCTTATGCATTAAATTATTTTTTAGTTGAAAGATGGCAAACACAAGCCAATGCAACAAATTTTGCTATTTGTAAATAATTACTAGATTTATATAAATATGAATGATGTATAACAAAATAATTATAAAATCTGCAGCTTCCTACCATTTAGATTTTTCTCAAACTATAAAAAGGAAAGTAAAAAAATATAATAAGACAACAATATGAACTTCAGGTAAATGATAAGTAGATGGTCTGGTGGGAAGCTGTGTGATCACAGACAACATCTTTGAGTCTTGTCAGGATAGCTCTGTAACTACGTGGACATTCCTATTTGTAAATGGTGTTTGGAGGCTCCAGGCCAAAATGTCCCTCTTCCACACCCCTTGACCACGTAGAGCCTGATAATTCATCTAGTGCTTGCTCAGATTCTCAGCTTCCTTACAAGTTGCCTTGCCCCAAACTACTCTGCTGTACAACTTTCTTGCTTTCACAGGTAGTGTTTGGGCCTAGAGCTTCTAGCTCTAGGGTTTATGGCTGCATTAGCTAGGGTCTCCATAGAAGCAGAACCAACAGGAAATAGGACACAGACATACAGAAATTTATTTGTTGTAAGGAATTGTCTAACCCAACTATGGAAGGTGAAAAATTCATAACCTGATCTGTGACCTGGAGAGCTAGAAAAGCTGATATTGTAGTTCTACTCCAACTCTGAAGGTGTGTGAAGAGGCAAAGCCAATACTTTGAGCCTAGCCTCAAACCTTGTGAGCTGATGGGCAGATAGGCATATCTTGGTCTAAGTCAGAAGGGTAAAGAACCAGTAATGCCCACATCCAAGGACAGGAGAAAATGGACATCCCAGCTCAAGCAGAGTGAATTTTTTATCCTCTTGACATTTTGTTCCATTCAGATCCATAGCTGATGCCTATCTGCTTTGGTAAAGTACCTTTTCTTTACTCATCCTACTGATTCAAATGCTAACCGAGTTAGAAAACATCTTCATGAGCACACCCATAAATATTTTATGCTACCTGAGCATCCTTAGCATAATGAAATTAAATCAGCAGAAGAATCTGGAAATACTATGCTGTATTGCCGGTTCAAAATGGGTGGTAAGATCTATAAAACTTGCTGCTATAGAAAAATACAATGCTGGTGCTAGTGGGTCTCATGTCTATTATTTATCCTTACTACTTGAAAGGATGAGATTGGGAGGGTCATGGCTGAAGAAGTATCCACTTAGAAAAGTCCATGAAGCTTAATCTCAATGGCAGAGGCTGGGCACTGTGGCAGGTGCCTTTTCATCGCAGCCTAAAATAGGCAGATTGCAATCCAAGTGCATGCTGAACAGGAAGTCTGATGCTATCTCAAGAATAACCAGTGCCAAAGAGGGCTGGAGTCATGGCTCAACTGAAGAGCACCTACCAAGGAGGAAGCCTTGAATTCAAAGCCCACGGTACTTCCCCCACCCCCAAAATAAACCCCCAAACCAAACACCTCCAAACAGAAAAAAACAGAGACTAAATTTAAGGTTTTAAAAATCCTGAAGTGTAACCTTACACTCACATTCACTGACAAGAAATTAAGAACCTTTACTTTAACAAATGTTCGTGGGGGTATGGGAAAAAGGAACTTGATTATATTGTTGGTAAGAATGTAAACTATTTTGGCTCAGGACGGAACTTCCTGAACAAAGACCCAGAAAGGCCACAAATCAAAGAAAGGTTGGACAAATGGGACTGCATCAAACTGCAGAGCTTCTGCATGGCAAAGGACATAGCTTGCAAGATAAACAGAAAGCCCACAGACTGGGAGAAGATCTTTACTGGCCATTCAACAGACAAAGGCCTCATATCTAAAATATATGCAGAACTAAAAAAATTACCTTCCTCCAAAACAAAACCGCAAAGAACTAATAGCCCCCTCATCAAGTGGGCTAAAGACCTACAAAGAGACTTCTCTGATGAGGAAATGAGAATGGCCAAGAGACATATGAAAAAGTGCTCTACATCACTGGCCATAAAGGAAATACAAATCAAAACAACATTGAGATTCCATCTCACCCCAGTAAGAATGTCATATATCAAGAAAACTAACAATAACAGTTGTTGGAAGGGATGTGGCCAAAAGGGAACCCTACTTCATTGTTGGTGGGAATGTAAACTGGTTCAGCCACTCTGGCAAGCAGTATGGAGAGTCCTCAGAAGGCTAAATGTAGAACTCCCCTATGACCCAGCAACCCCACTTTTGGGTATTTATCCAAAAAACCACAAACAAAATCACAGTAAAGCCACCAGCACAACAATGTTCATTGCAGCGCAATTTGTCATAGCGAGAATCTGGAACCAACACAGATGCCCCTCCGTAGACGAACGGATCAGGAAAATGTGGTACATATACACAATGGAATTTTATGCCTCTATCAGAAAGAATGACATTGCCCCATTTGTAAGGAAATGGAAGGACTTGGAAAAAATTATACTAAGTGAAGTGAGCCAGACCCAAAGAAACATGGACTCTATGGCCTCCCTTATTGGGAATAATTAGCACAGGTTTAGGCAAGTCACAGCAGAGGATCACAAGAGCCCAATAGCTATACCCTTATGATCACATAAGATGATGCTAAGTGAAATGAACTCCATTTTATGGAAATGATTGTTATATCACAGTTGTAACTACTTTCAACATCCCATGTGTATCTTTAGTTTCTACTATTGATGATGTTCGTGTATCACTTTCTTGTGATTGTATCTACACTATCTCTGTAATCTTATCTGAGTGAATGGGAAACAGTGTGTACTGGTATTAGAATTAGGAAATTCAAAGGGAATACCAAAATTGAGAGACAAAGGGTAAAATAAGAGAAACAACAACAAAAGCAATACTTGCAAAACTGGTGTAAGTGAACTGAACACCGCAGGGGGGGAAAGGGGGAGGGGGGAGGGGGGTATGAGGGACAAGGTAACAAACAGTGCAAGAAAAGTATCCAATGCCTAACGTATGAAACTGTAACTTCTCTGCACATCAGTTTTATAATAAAAACTTTAAAAAAAAGAATAAAAAAAAACAAAGGGGCTGGGGATATGGCCTAGTGGCAAGAGTGCCTGCCTCATGTACATGAGGCTCTGGGTTCGATTCCCCAGCACCACATATACAGAAAATGGCCAGAAGTGGCGCTGTGGCTCAAGTGGCAGAGTGCTAGCCTTGAGCAGAAAGAAGCCAGGGACAGTGCTCAGGCCCTGAGTCCAAGCCCCAGGACTGGCCAAAAAAAAAAAAAAAAAAAAAAAGAATGTAAACAATTGCATCTCAGTTTGGATTCTAAAAAAACAAAAAAGAACAAGAAAAACTGAAAAGAACTACCTTAGGATCCAACAATACCACTCTTGGGCATTTATCCAAAATACTAGAAGTAAAAAACAAAACAAAACAAAAACCCCAAAATACTAGAAGTCAGGATATAGTGAAGACATTTGTGCACCCATATTTATTGCTGCACTCTTCACTATAGTCACTATATGGAAACAGCCTAAATGCCATACAATAGATGAATGGATCAAAAATGTGATCGATATAGTTATCTATATAGATATAGGTATATCTACCTATATGTATATATATCTATATATCTCACATTCTATATAATATCTCTCACACATGTGCACACACTTACACACACATATAATGAAACTTCTCTCATTCATCTGAAAGAATATGATGTAATTTGCAGGGAAATGGAGAGACTTAGGAAAAATTATGTTAAGTGGGACAAATGAGATTGAGAAAGACAAAGGGCACATTTCTCACATGTGGAAGTCAGACCTAAATTATAAACATGTATGAAAACATATCGGCTAAAGCATGGTATATGCACAGGAGGACTGCAACTGAATAACTCCTTCAAATAACTGATTTCTACTTTAACAAAGTGTGTGTTGTCAGAAGGGAGGAGGTCAAAGGGGTGGGCAGGGGCAGATGAATAGAGGGAGGAGGTGGTAATATTTAATGTTCACACATGAAAATGGAAGCAGGTGACTTGAGGGGAGGAGTGTGGTTGGGAGAGATGGGGGAGAACAATGGAAGGGGTGACATTGATCAAGATACTCATAAACTGACATGTAGAATTGAAACCACTTCTGTAACTACTTAAATATAATAAAAATTATATTAAAATAAGTTTTTAAAAGACCTTTTACTTTAAAGTATTTGTATGTGTGTGTACATGCACACGTGTGCACATGCACTCATGGTACTGGGGCTTGAACTCAGGGCTTAGGCACTGTCCCTTAGCATTTTTCTTCAAGGATAGTGCTCTACCACTTGAGCCACAGCTCCCCTTCCAGCTTTTCAGTTGTTAGTTGGAAATAAAAAAACTCACAGACTTTCCTGCCTGAGCTAGTTTTGAACCAACGACCCTCAGATCTGAGTCTCTTCACTTGGTAGGATTACAGGCATGAGCCACCAGCACCTGGTCCAAGGTATTTATTTTTATTTGACTTTTCTGTTATTTTTATCTTTATTGAACAGGTGATGATCAGGGAAACTGAAGTTACATAAGTAAGGTAATGAGTACATTTCTTTTTTTATAGTAGGCTTTGCTTTATTCAATATCTATAGTAAAGTTGGACTTATACATTAGGAACAGAGATGATCAGAAATTAAAAGAGAACCATTATACACTATACTATAATAGAAGTTATGGTCCCATGTTCTGTCTCTCACACAGTATTATAATGCAGCTTTGTAATGCAAATGTGAGACAATACATAGGTTACATGATGAGATGAACTAAGATGAATGATACAAGTACTCAACATAGCATTAGGCTACATACATCTTGTGGAGGTTACTGGAATGCAACATGGAGGTACTGGGACAGTCCATCTACCAGGCAACACACAAGCAGGTTAACATATATAGAGTGAGATGCAAGTTACAGAGCAGTAAGTTCAAGTCTGAGTAGGTTACTGAGGGATGACATATTTGATCCCACTACTCAGAATTCTATGCTGCTTAAAACCCACTGATTTCTGCTTTGCACCTTCTATTGCATGTAACTGCCATCATGACAAGTAAAAAACTACAGGTGTGAGGACTGTCAGTTTGGGGCTTTGACTTGGTCCCAACCATTTCACAATTCTATCCTCTTTATTGATACCTGGAATCCTAGCTCCTTGGTAACATTTTCTTTTCTTTCTTTTTAAAAAATAACTACTTATTTATTGTCAAAGTGATGAACAGAGGGGTTACAGTTACATACGTTAGGCCATGGGTACATTTCTTGTACTGTTTGTTACCTACTCCCTCATCCCCCCCTCCCCCTTCCCTTCTCCCTCCCCATGAGTTGTTCAGTTAGTTTACACCAAATGTTTTGCAAGTATTGCTTTTGGAGTCATTTGTCTTTTCATCCTTTGTCTCTCAATTTTGATATTCCCTTTCACTTTACTAGTTCTATATACCAGTATATACAGTATCCAGGGTAATCAGATGAGATACTCTGATGAAGAAATGAAAATGGCCAAGAGACATACGAAAAAAGTGCTCTACGTCACTGGCCATAAAAGAAATGCAAATCAAAACAACATTAAGATTACACTTCACCCCAGTAAGAATGTCCTTTATCAAGAAAACTAACAACAACAAATGTTGGAGGGGATGTGGCCAAAAGGGAACCCTACTTCATTGTTGGTGGGAATGTAAACTGGTTCAGCCACTCTGGAAAGCAGTATGGAGATTACTCAGAAGGCTAAACATAGAGCTCCCCTATGACCCAGCAGCCCCACCTTTGGACATCTACTCAAAAGACCACAAACAAGAACACACTAAAACCACCAGCACAACAATATTCACAGCAGCACAATTTGTCATAGCTAAAATATGGAACCAACCCAGATGCCCCTCAGTAGACCAATGGATCAGGAAAATGTGGTACATATACACAATGGAATTTTATGCCTCTATCAGAAAGAATGACATTGGCCCATTTGTAAGGAAATGGAAGAACTTGGAAAAAATTATGCTAAATGAAGTGAGCCAGACCCAAAGAAACATGGAATCTATGGTTTCCCTCATAGGGAATAATTAGCACAGGTTTAGGCTAGTCACAGCAGAGGATCACAAGAGCCTAATAGCTATGCCCTTATGAACACATAAGATGATGCTAAGTGAAATGAACTCCATGCTATGGAAACGACTGATATATCACTGTTGTAATTACTTCTAATACATTTCTTTTTAAACACTCACCCCACCCCTTATTTTGTCCTGCTTACCCCTCTCTATTCCCCTCTCCCCAAGTTGTATTTCTTAATTTCAGTCTTTTTGCCTCCTGAATTCCCACTGCCACACCCTCAACATCTTTCTTTAGCTCATCAGTCCCCTTTTGAGTCCTGCTGCTAGCTTAATCACTCTAAAGCCTGCATCAGTCACACCCTGCGTCTGTTGCAAGTGGCAGCATCAATGGTGTGGTTGAGGCTTTGTGCATTTCCATCATTCACCTCGTAATTTCTAGTTTTTATTTGCCACTTTGTCTGTTATTCTGTAAAATCCCTGGGAGGCAGGGATTCGTGTTTGTTTTGTTTATCACAATTCCTAATAACATAATATATTGTTGTTGCTTGACTGGACTTTGGGATGTTCTTCTGCATGAATAGTAGGAATATACATTGTAAGGAAATTTGCCAGTGTTTTTATAGGCATAGAAAAACCACTGGAGAAATACAAATATGTTGACAGTAATTATCTCAAAGAAGTAGGATTATGGAGGCCTTTTATCTTCTGAATAATTATGAAGAAAGCTTCCATGTTTTCTCTTAGACAGGTCTTTTTTCTGCCTCTTTCTCTTCCTCCCTCCTCTCCACCCTATTTCCTTTTTGTTCTCCCTCCCTCCCTTTTTCCTTCCCTTCTTTCATTTTGTTTCTTTTAAAAGGTATTTCCTGTTTTTGACCAACTTCAGTAGATTTTCCACAGTCTCTTATGAGAAAGCTTTCCTCTAGTGGACTCATCCATGCATCTAAAGAAGCCACGCTTGTGACTGATTAGGCACCATCAAGTGAAGAGAGAAGACAATGGAACAATTCACACAACAGGGAGTTTAAGTGCCTCCTTAGAGACACAAACCAAGGGCTGTGGGATTGTGATGAAGGGCATGGCTGACTTTTGTCCAGGTGCAGAAGGAGGCAAGAGAAATGCTGGGAAGTGAAACAGCAGGTGGAGAGAATATATTCCAGGTTGATGAACAGCCCAGGTGTAATTTCCCAAGCTCTACCCTTGGTGCTATAGAGCCAAAAAGACCCCAACTTGAGATAGCAACCATTTGGTTGGTTGTTCAACCTAGGAGTAACCCAGAGCCCAGAGACCCCCCCTCCCCCCCCCGAATTCCAGTAACTGACTTGGTTGTGCTGAATCTAAACCATTTGTGCTAAAATTGCTAACCATAAACTATTGACAAAGTCATTTTGAAATCAGGCTCCACTTTGTACTATAGCTGACTTAGATTCCCATAGATTCTAGGAGATGACTACACTAGCCTGAGATAAGCAGGCCATGTGATACAATTGGCCCAGCTAGCAGAATGGCTTATCAGGACCCAACTAGCCAGTCACTGAAGGATAGAGATGTGCCCTTCAGCTGCCATGTTTTCAGATACAAAATTTTCTGAATAACTACAGCAAAATATGACTAGTCTTAAAGGTAAATGGAAGGAATATTTTGATATTTCACCACTTGCGGCTTTTTCTATATATGTGATGCCGAGGAATCGAACCTAGGGCTTCATGTATATGAGGCAAGCACTTTATCACTAGGCCATATTCCCAGCCCCTGGGTTTATTTATTTCAGCCCCTTTTGCTTTACAAAAGCCTAACACTGTTTCATCAATCCTTTGTATTGTTCCTTTATGACTGTATTATTTTCTGAGACTAGGACTTGGACGCAGTATCTGACGCATTCACTCATTGGCAGGCACTCTACCACCTGAGCCACCTCTGCAACCCTGTATGGCTCTATTTTACTTATGCTTTAAAAATGATAATTTTCTTTATTCTATAATTTAGAGTTTGACTTGTTCTTGCTCTTTTACCTTTTTGAAAGAGCAGACAGATTTGTACATAGCAGAGGCGGCCACGGGAAGAGGTGGAGTGAGCACTTCAGCCCTCTCTCTACCTTGAGACAACTGAGAACCGAGTGACTTATTCTTTCTATAGTTCTTTAAAGTGTAATGGTAGGTACTGTACTTGGAATCATCCTGTTTCTTCACAGAGGCATCAATTGCTGTAATTTCCCTCTTTACGTGTCCGTGTGTGCCTTTCTATACATAGTAAACAGAGTTCATCAAAGGGTCTGTGGCCCTCAAAAGACTAAGAAACTCCACCTTTTAGCCACATTGATCTGTCAAAGTCTCGGAAGGGATGTTGAATTCCAAAACATAACTTAAAATCAGCATTAAAAATCAAAGAATAAAATTACAATATTTTACTAATATTTAGGATTATATGCTGATAAATAATTAATCACTTTTATATCTACCAATTTTCTATATCATGATTCCTGTCAAATATTCGTGGCTTATTGGTTCCTAGCCTTGGAGTAGAACACACAGGAGCCGGACTTTCTGCAGGGTGGTATGAAAGGGACAAGTCACTTCATCAAAATGTACTGACTCTGCAACAAACTCGCTGTATTAATTCCATATTTTCTATAAGTTCTGCCCTGGTCCCTTATTATCTATTTCCTCTGATTAATTATTCATGAGATCTGAATATATCTCCTTAGTGATGCTCTGAGATGATCAGTCCCATTTTGGGAAGCTATTCATGTCCTTAAGGTAAGCCAGTTAAAATTATAGCCCATACTCTATAAGAATTCATCATGTCCAATTCTCAGAGTTCACTTATCCTTCAGGCACTGTGTTCTTTTGTGCTATGGACCATAACACTTCAGAGCTCATTACAATGTCTTAATTTTAATTTGTTTTAAAAACAGAAGAAAACGACTATAATAATTATAACAACAAACATGTAATAATGAATCTAGTCTAGGATTGTGTCTGCTTTGTATTATTGAAGCTATAAATATATAATTTAGGTGGGCAGTGGTGGCTCATGCCTGCAATTTTAGCTACTCAGGAGGCTGAGCTCTGAGGATCAAAGTTTGAAGGCAGCCTGAGTAGAAAAGACCCTGAAACTCTTACCTCCAGTTAGCCAGCAGTAAGCAGGAAGTGGAGATGTAGATCAAGTGGTGGAGCACCAAACTTTATGGAAAAGGCCAATAGAGAGCCTAAGTCCCTAAGTTCAAGCCCTAGGATCAGCAGAATATATGTATGCATACTTTATAATGTTTTTCTAGTGGAAGAAGGGAGCCCTTAGGCAAAAAGTTTTTGTGTTGCATCAAAGTCACAGTGAGATCTTGTTAATAATGGACTATTCAATGTCATTAGGGGTCAGTATTTAAGGAGATGCATTGTGAGCTCTCTTATTTGTGCTGTTTTGTACTTTTACACATGGGTTTATATTATACTCTTGTAGCAGAGTGGAAACTTAGATTGAGAGTTTCTTCCTGTGTTTTTTTTTTCTTTTGCCTTACTCTGGCTCTTTTGTGTCCATAAACTTATATTTTGGTTTCAATATCTCTCTTCTTCACTCAACATCAGGTCTGTCATTGTTTTCAGTCTTTGCAAGTTGGAGTTCAAATTCTCTCAAAGTATTTTCTATAATACCCTTGACTTGGATATTCACATCTATCATTTCTCCTCTAGTGCATCTCTTCTAACATTCTTGCTGCTCCTTGCTCTTCATGGTATGAAGGGCCAGCCCTTTGGCAAATATTGTTGCAACTAAAGTTGTGTCTTCTACTACACAGCTGTGTGTTTGTTTTGGTAATAGTCTTTCTTTGTAGCCCAGGTTAGTCTTGCACCCTTCATCTTCCTGCCTTCACCCAATACTGGAAAGAGTGAAATGTGTCACTGTGCTGGGTTACATTTTCATATGTATCTGTAACAATGAGTATGAAAGATGATCACAGGAAGAATAAGCCTAGCTGTAAGCAGAGACCTTACTGTAATAATGTGATTATAACATCTCATGCCCTTCATCATCATTTTGCTGCATGTCCAACAAGTGGGAGCAGAAAGCTTATCCCCAGGAAATGTCATTTGGAGACTACTTCCTGTTGAGGCATCTTGTAGTTATAAGAGCCACAGTGCACAATCAGGAGATATCCCTGGTTAAGGACTAAGCCATAGTGTGAAGATGAACAGATACCTTGCTGAGTCCTATTAGCAGGATGAGGGGAGGAACAACTGATCTGAGTAAATGTTCCCATCAAACAAATTCCCTGTCACATCAGGAGTGTAAGATGCTTTATTCAGGAATAATTGTATGAGACCCATCTAAATAGATGTCACTTTAATAACACATTGAACTGTAATTATCACACTGCCACACACCTTTCTCCATTTGTTGAATTTTAATTTTATTTTGTTATTGTAAAACAGGACAGGTCAGGCACTGGTGGCTCATGTTGGCAATCCTAGCTACTCAGGAGGCTGGGGTCAGGACCATGGTCAGGAAAACCCAAGAGATCCTTACCTCCAATTAACTGGAAAAAAGTCAGAAGCGGAGCTGTGGTTTAAGTGGTAGAGTGCCCAGACCCTAAGTTCAAGCCCCGTTACTGTCAGGGGGCCAGGGTAAGGAACCATGGTGGTGTATAACAATTAGATATTTCTAAGACAAATATTATAGATTAAGATAATTCTGAGAAATAAGAACTTTTCATTTGCCATAATTTTAACTTATATGTCCACTTTTTCTTTCTTCTTCTTTTTTTTTTTTTTTTGCCAGTCCTGGGGCTTGAACTCAGGGCCTGAGCATTGTTACTGGCTTCTTTTTGCTCAAGGCTAGCACTTTGCCACTTGAGCCACAGCACCGCTTCTGCCTTTTTCTATATATGTGGTACTGAGGAATCGAGCCCAGGGTGTCATGTACATGAGGTGAGCACTTTACCACTAGGCTATATTCCCAGCCCTATATGTCTACTCTTACTCTCCTATTTAAGTTGAAATACAGGAAACAGCAAGGCCTTCTTTGATCAGAATAAAGCTGCTGGGGTGAAAAAAAAAAATCTAATGAAAGACTAATCAATGACCCTCATTTTTCAGTTACATTTATCTTTCTAAAATAGCTATTGTGACAGCTAGGGTTCAGTTGTGAAGGGCAGAATCTATTTAGAGGGTTTAAAAGAAAGAGATTTACTAAAGGGTATTTTATGGCTGGATGTAGCACTAGAAAGGAGAATTACTTTCTATGCTGAACATACAATTCCCAAATGCAAACTGGTCCAGGTTGTGCTTGTATCTGTGCCAGAGGGGAGGCTGTAGATTTGGGGAGTAGATAATCTAGCTGTTTGCTTTCTAGCCCACTGCCAAGGCCTTTGTCCTCACCAGCAAAGTGGTGGGGTATTCTGTTTCTCTTCCAGTGTGGCTAAGTTCTAATTCAAGTGCCCATCTGATTATTCTTTTCTGGTAAAACATCTATCTGCAAGGAAGTTTGAGAATTATAGTTTATTGACTTTTGGCTCTCCAAGCCAAAAAGCATCCAGAATTGGGGTTGAATAAAATAATTTATAGATAGATAGATTAGATAGATATAGATATATCGTAGATATATGGAGTAGTTATATACTACAGATATATAAGATTGAGTAACAGTAAACGTCATGGAACATTAATGTACAAATCATACACACAAAATCACATAGTATGCACTGGTTTTTATGTTTACTATTATTTGTGCTTGGTTTTGTTTTGAGGCAGAGTTTCACTGTGTAGCTCTCTCTAGCCTTGAACTTGAGATCCTCCATTCTCAGTCTCCTGAGTTCTGGGTTTATAGCAAATAACCATCATCTTAGATCACAGGGGATTTCCTCTTCAAGCTCCCTTCCTGTACACTCAACTTCCTGGACACATCCTTTGCCATTGAGTCATTCAAAAGCTCTTTTACTGTACTGGCAGTCATTGTATAAGAACATTCTTGCCACTTCCTGATGATAAGGGTGACTTACCCCTGTCAGCATAATGGTTTCATTCTCTGCTTTCTGGCCTTGTAATAGGAGTCTTAAGTATGCACATAGCTTCAAGTTCAGTGGGATACTTGTTTGTCCCTTGGTAGAGACATTCTACTTACTTCTGGGAATTGGAGCTTTTAGACTCACATTGTCTATCTTGTGATAATGGAAGTGTAAACTATACAAGCAGGTCACTTTAATAACAAATTGAACTTTAATTATCACACTGCCAAACACTTTTCTACATTTGTTGAATTTTAATATTATTTTGTTATTGTAAAACAGGACAGGTCAGGCACTGGTGGCTCATGTTGGCAATCCTAGCTACTCAGGAGGCTGGGGTCAGGACCATGGTCAGGAAAACCCAAGAGACTCTTATCTCCAATTAACTGGAAAAAAGTCAGAGTGGAGCTGTGGTTCAAGTGGTAGAGTGCCCAGGTCCTAAGTTCAAGCCCCGTTACTGTCATCTTTTTTAGCTTTTAGACCTGCATAGTCTACATACTGGAGATACAGTGCCACACAATGGCCAGTAGCTTATGATATATAATTGGCCTTAAACAAGGCAACTTCTGACTCAGAAATCATCATCCTTAATCTAGTGTTCTCACTGTGCCTTCAAAGATCTGTCCCACTATTCGACTCTGTGATGCAGTATAAAAGAGCACCAATGGTCTCACAATGTGGGGATCTTTAGTTAGAAAGTGGACTGGTAGATCAACTGCAGGGGTAAGAGGGATCCCATGCCGATAGATCAGTTACTCCATGCCTTCAGAAAGTGGTTTTGGCTGAAACGAAGCAGAAGAGGAAATCATAAAATGTACATTAGTTCTAGAAAAATGAATGCCAGGATCCTGGTGGTCCTGTGTAATGATCATTTGGCCAGAAATGGCTTATTGGTATACTCCAGAAATGATGCGCCCACTGTCTTGCTCCTTATTGTGGCAGGTTAGCCATTCCACAGCAGCAACAGCAGCCCTACTGTTAACAGTGGTTACTGTAACAAGGCCGGATCAGCCTTGGAGAGGAGTCCATGTTGTGGGTCCAGGTGCAGCCGTGACTCCTGCACACATAGCTTTTCATGCCATGTACCTTTGCGCCAGGAGTGGGTTGGCTGGGCCATTCCATCTACTTAGTAAACTTAGGCCTGTTCTATGGCTAATATTCTCCAGTGTGAAGAAACAAGTCACACTTTGTTAACACTCCTTAAGAAGTAGATCAATTGTCCTCTCTTGCAGTTTCCTCTCTCTCTCCCCCTCTCTTTCTCTGTATATGTATGTATATATGTGTATGTATATATGTATAGTTTTCTTTCTGAAGTCTCAAAACACTTCTCTTTCTACATAAAATTTCCAAGTAACTACACTTTTATGACCTTTTGTCTCATTTAAAATTCTTAAGTCTTGGAGGAATGGCTTATGTGGTAGGGTGCCTGCCTAGCAAGTATAAAGCTCTGAGTTAAATCCTAAGAACCAGTATATTAAAAACATAGAGGAAGATGAGTTGTCATAATATATAAAAAAATTTAAAAGTCATCAAATTAAGAATGGAAAAAACACAGAAAGCTTCAAACCCAATCATTATGTTTTTGGTGTCTGGAGGCTTTGTTCTAGAGGTAGAGTGCCTTCTCAGCAAATGCAAAGTTCTGAGTTTAATCCCTAGTACTGCAAAAACAAAATAATCAAATAAGATAAAGAAAAATAAAATTCATTAAAAGATTCTCTAAGAACTTGTACAATTCAACATGTCAACTTGTGAAAAGATAAAATTTTCAATTAAAGATGTTTTGTAGTAATGGTCCACTTTCAGCTGGCTCATGAATAAATGGGGTTCACTTTGTTTCTTATTTTATCAACAGGCTGTAGACACTGCTGCTCCTGTCCCCAGCCCCATACTTACTGTGAGCTAAGGGAAAGCCATGATGCAACAGTATTGGCTGACACCGAGTCTAGATAACCTGATAATTCGGCATGCTTGTGCCCATGAACTCTAGATATACTATTTTCCATTTGAGAATTACTTCTGGGCTGCTTTGGGGGAGAATCCAACTCCTAGTGGACAGTTCTGGTCATTCTTTTCCATGTTCAGGCTCTGCCATGGCTCTTTTCACCTGCTATAGCTGGCACAACGTGCTACCAAAATGCTAACACTTGATTTTGTGATTTTCATACTGGAACTTGTCATAAACTTTGCACTCACCTTCCTATGCATGAAGTGTATCTCTACCCCAGGCTAGCCATGTGTAGTTCAAGTTGTAGGGCTGCCTATTCCATACCCTGGACTGAGGCAAAAACTTTCCCTACTCTGGCTCCCACTCAGAGCTGACAGCATTCTGTGTCAGTGGGTAAATGGGCTAGAATAATGTTGCCAAGTGTGGAAGGTCCTGTCTTTCAAACTTGAGGCCTTTGAAGTGTTAGGCTGCTTTTCTTAATGATGAAAGATAAAAATTGTAACAATGTGTCCTTTGCCTTGGCAGAAATAGCCTGGCATGCTGGACTCCTGGCTTCCTAAAAATCTGTGCCAGTGATATCATCATCATTTTTTCCTTTGAAAGAATCTTTCTCCTACTCCATGGTAAATATGTGGCTCTCAAGACTTCCAAGACTTTAATAGATTGCTACTTTCTCATCTAGCCCAAATAACAAAACATCAGAGATGTAGTAAACCAATGTCACCAATGCTCCTGGTGCAGTTCAGACTGTTATGACAGAGGATGCTAGAATTAACACAGCCCTAGGGCACAACTGTAAACCTACTCTTATCTATTCCACTGAATTTCAACAAAGACTTTCATGAAGAAGTGAAAAGGAAAGCATTCACCTTTAATCTCTAGCACTTAAAAAAGAACAAAACAGGGCTGGGGATATGGCCTAGTGGCTTCATATACATGAAGCCCTGGGTTCAATTCCCCAGCACCACATATATAGAAAATGGCCAGAAGTGGTGCTATGGCTCAAGTGGCAGAGTACTAGCCTTGAGCAAAAAAAAAAAAAAAGAAACCAGGGACAGTGCTCAGGCCCTGAGTCCAAGGCCCAGGACTGGCCAAAAAAAAAAAAGAGAGAGAGAGAGAGAGAGAGAAAGCATCTAACAAATCAATATCTGTATGCCATGTACTCCAAACTTCATTAATTTGCTCTAGCAAAGACACTACAACTAACATAGCAGCTGAAATGAGGGCTACCGTTTGGTTGATTTATAATAGTCCACCCTGCCCCCCAATCTGGCTTCTTAAAATAAGCACCTGACTAATGGATTAAATCAGTGAGGATATACTATGATCACCATGCCCACATCCTATATTCAAGATATTTTGAACCCTGCTATGCTGCACATTAAGGGGCACTTCGGATTTTATAAGCTAAGATGGGGGCAGGACATTTCACAGGCTTGCTCTGCTCTAATGGCTGTCACCCACAGCCTTGGATGTTCCGCCAGCTATGGAGGACACTAGGAACTGATCACAGAGTGGGTTCATGGCGCCAATGAACACACAGTGAACAACTGGCATTTTTACCTCACTCTACAAAGGAGCCTTGGTGTCATGGCTGTAATAGAGGTTTCAGTTGACTGTGTTAACTATCAATGTTAACTTTAACTGTGTATCCAACAATTCCTAAAACATTTCCTGGGCACTACCCACTTAGAACACAGTAGCTTGATTTGGTGACTGCAAGTCTGTTTGAGGAGGACAGGGGACTGAGGATCCAATCCACACTTGCCAATTCCTTCCACGGAGCCTCCTTCCTATTGCCGCACCTTCATTGTGCAGGTCCTTGACTATGCATTGCCTCTGACCTGTAATGGTTCTTCAGAGAGATTTGAATTAGACAAGGGGCTGGGCTTTGAGGCCTCACTAACTGGTCACTGGTGTGAGTTGTTTGTACAGAGGGGCCATGCATTCAGGCTAGGCGAATTCCTTCAGCAAACGCTAACTACTGCAGAAGGCCTGTGAGCTGTTCACAGGGTATCACTCCTTAAAGGCGGGTGATTTCCTTCACCAAGGAGACATCTAGGTGTTGTCACAGTGGCTTGACTACAAAGTGAAAAATCCCTACCTCAAGCTTCATAAGTTCTAACTGTATATGCTCTCCTCCTGTGAGCCCAGGCTGGCTGTGTATGCCCTTCTCCTGTGAGCCCAGGATGGCTGACTGTGTGTGCTCTTCTGTGAGCCTAGGCTGTCTGTCTGTGTGTGTTCTCCTCTTGTGAGCCCAGGCTGGCTGGCTATGTGTGTTCTCCTCCTGTGAACCAGGCTGACAGACTGTGTGTGTTCTCCTCCTGTGATCCCAAGCTGGCTGACTGTGTATGCTCTCCTCCAGTGAGTCCAGGCTGGCTGGCTGTGTGTGTGTCCTCCTCCTGTGAGCCCAGGCCGGCACTTCGCCTGCAAGAACGATGCTCCCCAAATGGCATCATAGTCAAACAGAAATGGCAGATAGAACCTGACTTAGCTTGTGCTTGCTGAATCACAAAGTGTAGCACTATATTAATATCTCTGAGAAGCCAGGCTCTGATGGCTCACACCCGTGAGGACTGTAGTTGGAGGTCAGACTGAGAAGGAAAGTCCATGGGACTGTTATTTCCAATCCACCCCCAAAAAGCCAGAAGTAGAAGAGTGGCTCATGTGATAGAGAGACAGCCTTGAGCATAAAACTGAGGGACAACACTTAAGCCCTGAATTCAAGACTCAGTACTGACACAAATAAAAAATAATAAAGTGAAAACATCTCCAAAAAACTTACACTTCAACTAACTGTATTTGAAGGTTGGTATATTCAAGCTTCTCTCAACAGTCCACAAAACTAGAATTCAAATTAGAATATAAACGTCGGCCGAAGTCCCTCGTACCTTACAGCTTTTACCAGTCTTCCACCAGGTAATGAACACATACCTCCATTTTCATTTCTGCTGCTCTCAGCCTGGCTATGTCTCTATGGCCCTTCCAGCCTAGACTACAGCAATAATCTCCTACCAATGACCTCTCTCAAGCTTCTCCCAATTTCAATCTTCACAAAGACTTGGGCAAGTCAGTGTTCTGAGCTGTGCTGTCCACTGGGCAGCCTCGAGCCCCATAAGATATAAAATACACTCATGAGCTGGTACAGATGGTGCATGCCTGTTGCCCTAGCTACTGAGAAGACTGAGACTTGGAGGATCAAAGTTGGAAGCCAGCCCAGGCATAAAAGTTCTAGAGACTCCATCTCAAAACTGACCAGAAAAAAGCTAGATTTGAGGTATGGTGCAAGTAGTAGAGCATTAGCAGAGCAAACAACCCAGGTGAATGAGAAGCTCTGAGATCAAACCCCAATATGGGGGTTTAGGAAACTAGGTACAGATAAAGCAACTTAAATGAATAAGAACATAATAGATGAACTAAGTTATGTGCCTAAATAGACTGTAATAGTGTGACTCAGATGGCTGGAGAAGAGCTTTTCTCTCTCTGGGGCACTCTGTGTAGTTCAAACGCAGGAGTGAGAGAGACCTTTTGTGATGGCATTGCCTTGCCCAACAATATGCCCAGGTGGAGGCTTCAGAAATCTTTTCTCCACTCAAAACAGCATTTACAAAGCTGAATCCCACTCTTCAGATTCACTGGTGGTCAAAGAGCAAGCAGGGGATCCCAGTCAGATTTCTTTCAACAGAATTACCTGAAGTGTACAATGGTCTAAATAAAGATTACATGAAGTAAACATGAAGACATACTGCCTCCATTTTATTTATTTCATGAGAATGCCTGTCAGGTCCCCTTGCCCTGGGTACAGGGATGGTATAAATCTCAAGGGATCATGACTTTACAAGGTACAGGTCTCAAGGGAAGCAACATGGCCAGATCCCCAAAGTCCAAGTCTTCATGGGATTGAACTCTGATAAAAGGAACTTGGAATTGTTATTTCCAAGGAGGGAGACTCAAGGGAAAGTCAGACAGATAGGACAAGACATAGCCTGAAAGAAAAGCTGCCATAGCGTTGGCTATGTGACTTACAGACTTACCAGATAAATATTCAGACCAGGCCATATAAAGCAACATCAACATGGAGTCTGGTTGGTCAAAGCAGCAAGGAGGAAATGGCATGGAGGAACACTCTACATGCACAGAAGACCAGAGAGCTGCCCACTCCCAGGCCAACAGGAAGAGGCAGGCCTTTGGTGAGCTCAGGGGTTTCTACTGCCAGTGCTGTCAAGTGGGAACCTGGGGCTTTAGTTAGTGGGGTTTCTGATTTGGTCATGAACTTACCTGAAGTTCTATTAGGAAGAGCTCATTAAAGATATCCTGGGAATTTGGAGAGGGTGGAGGGGATGGGAAGAGGACCTCAAAAGTCTTTTGTTCATAGCTCACCCTTTGGATTCGCACACACTTAAGTCACCCACATTAACAAGTGTCATGATGCACTGTCAGGAAGGAAGCTGGAACCCAGGAACCCAGTGACTGTTCTCTCTCTGTCTCTCTGTCTCTCTCTGTCTCTGTCTGTCTGTCTGTCTGGCTGGCTCTCTCTCTCTCTCTCTCTCTGTCTCTCTGTCTCTCTCTCTCTCTCTCTCTCTCTCTCTCCCTTTCCCTTCCCCACTCTGGAAACTCCTCAGAAAGCAGCTGTGAAAGGCTCTTACTCACAACACACCAGGTATGGGGGTGGGGGAAGAGCCCAAGCCCCTATCAGTGGCTACTTTTGTTGCTAACTGCAAGACAATGGTCAGATGCTCTCTCTCTCATAGAGAGAAAAACAATTGCCCTAGATGTTATGTTACAGGATGGGAGAAGGCCATCAAACATAACTAGACACAGAATCAGCCATTCAAAATCATTTAGAGGCAGGAAGACTGGTTTTCTGCAGGTCCTCATGGAGTGAGAGGGATGAAAACACAAGTCCTGAACCTACATAAAATATAGGCAGAAACAAAGCTGGGATGCCATAGGCTTTGCAGGTATGCCTTCATGATAGGGGGAACCACAGCAAAAGCATCCTCCTCCCACTCCTTAAGGGACTACAGAGACCACTCCATGCCTAGCAAAAGGTGAGCAGTTGAGGGGAACAAGAAAAATTCGTCCCAGGGTAACAGACCTTCACCAAGTTTTACAGTCCCAAAGATTTCCCGCAAGAATGAATTTGGTTTTATTAAGTAGTAAATCTTAGGAATCAGGAAAGAGGCACCTTCTTATCTTTACTCTACCTCTCAAATAATCCCCACAGATAATTTCTCAAGTCTAATGATGAGCAGAGCCAAATGTTAATAAAACATCTAAGGATCTGGGACACAATGCTAGACCTAGCTGCAGGAGCATACACACACGGCTTCAGTCACTGTAATTATCAAATCGAAATAATAAAACAATGATGGAAAACCATTTTAAAAGAGATAAAAGAAGCAAGTTTGAAGTACCTGAGAAAACATAAAGTATAAAAAGTGGGCTGGGGATATAGCCTAGTGGCAAGAGTGCCTGCCTCGGATACACGAGATCCTAGGTTTGATTCCCCAGCACCACATATACAGAAAACGGCCAGAAGTGGCGCTGTTCTCAAGTGGCAGAGTGCTAGCCTTGAGGGGGAAGAAGCCAGGGACAGTGCTCAGGCCCTGAGTCCAAAGCCCAGGACTGGCCAAAAAAAAAAAAAAAAAAAAAAAGTGACAACATATTTGAAAAAGAACTAAAAGGCTGGATAACAAAGATGGGTAAACACAAACATTCAATGTACATAGGTGAAAACAGAACCAAGAAACTTGAAGGTATGGAGAGGATTGGAAGAGGTGGGGGTGAAGGATGAAAGGGATGACATTGATCCATTGTACTCCTAAACTGCTATGCAAAATATGGGAATGGAAATGTCACACATATAGAACCACTGAAAAATGGAAGGATCAAGTACATCATGAATTTTGAGTATAAATTTGTTACATCTCTTAACTGAAAACCACAGAGATGCCCATCTGCCATATACAATGAAATACTACATGAAAATAAAATAAAAGAATACAAGCAACCAACTGCAGCAATACACAACCCAGATTAATCAAGTAATACTGAGTAACAAAACAAGATATAATGCATCAAATACACTCCACTTAAGCAGACTTAGTTTAGGGGTGCATGTATAGTTTATTAGTTTAGAGATGAATGTGCATAACTAGAAGTACTTACAAAATGATGATGTTGCTAAGTATCTGCTAGAAGGACAGATGTACACTTATAGGAGCACGGGAGTGTAAGTTACAAGTGACAACAAAAAGTTGATTTAAATCATAAGTAAAAGGGTGAGGAAAATGAGTCTTCTCATGTCCGTCATGGATTTTATAATTTTGTATAATTGTAAGGTGCTATACCAGGGAAAGACAGAAAAGTACAATACATAAATAGTCCCTAATATTTTCAAGTCAGATGGTTGTATTTTTATTAAAAATCAAATCCAAGGAATTAGATATTTTAGTAATGGTTGCTTAAAGATTTACTATCAGTGAGGTCAAAGAGAGTTTTTGTTAAATCAATACAAGACTTTTAGTGGATTCTATTATTTTATCAATCACAAGGCATTGATTGTAAAAGAATAATATTTATTTGAGTCAAATATTCATTTGTAAGTGCACTGGTAAAGGTTTAATTACTTATTTATTCATTTATTCACAAAGCTCTATTGAGACCTTCCAGCCAGTCATGTTGCCTTTGGTACTTAGTCCCAAGAAATGTTCCCAATCCCATTCTGCATGTAACAGTGGTACCCAGGTGGAGAACCAATGATCTATAAGCAAATGGGTGTGGTAATATCTGCGCTGAGAACCTCACATGAGCATGTTAAGGACACAGAATTCACAGTGATGTCTGTACACGCAGTTCCCCAGAGGGACCACACTTGGTATCTTTCAGAATATTGTCACATTTATTTTTATAACAGCCATCCTTGGCCTCAGTCATTTCAAGGTTTTAAGTCTATTTTATTTTTGTTCATTATTTAAATCTTATGTAAGTTATCCAATTCGTTTCCCACTCTGTCCTTTCCTGAAGGGCTGTCTAGGTAAAGAACATGAAGGGTGGATTGAATCATTTTCACTTCAAAAGCAACACATCAGTCTATATTAGCAATAAATGTCATTGGGAATGGAAGATTAAAAAAAAAAAAAAACCTAGCTCCAGTTAACTTGCTCATGATTCAGGGAAGTCAAAGACAAATTTTGCTTGAGGCACTGCTGAATCCAGGAGTCATTTCACCCAGGATGTCATTTGTCACTTCTGGAGTCCCTGCTCTCCAACTGCCCCTTTGCTTTCTTTCTATGCTGGCCTCATTTTCAGTGAGAATATAGTCACACAGTATCAGCAGTAGCTCTGACCTGCTCAGATTCATATTCTATTGATATAATAATCCTAGATGAAATAGAGTGGACTTTTATGAAGCACTTTTGTTATATGGAAATGTAACACTGTAAACTACTAAGATAATTTAAAAAATATACGGAATCTGACAGAGGTAATTTTGCTAAAACAATATTAAGAAAACTTATAGGATGTAAAATTACAATATTTTGGTGTTCTCAATCTGATTTACAGTGTATACGTGTATGAAATACCATAGTGAAACCCCTTTGAACAATGCACACACACACAGTGAATGGCAGGGGTGTAAAACAGATCTTGTTTTGATAGGATTACGAGCAACAGGGAGAAGGAAAACTGAGTGAAAGAAGGTGGATATGGTTCATACTTTATGTTCATGTGTGAAAATGGAGCCACAAAGCTTGTTGAGATTACTTTGGGTAGTGGAGAAGGGGGTGAGGGAGAGTGATGGATGAAGAGAGTCTGATCAAGATACATTGTGTGCATGGACAAGCTTGTCAAAATGAAACCCCTGGTACAATTAATTGGTGCTAAAAATTTAAAAGAAAATAATACTATAATTAAAAACTATTTTCAGTGTTTTTCAGTAGCCATTTATTCTCATTAACATAGCAAGAAAATAAAAAAAAGAAAAAATATTTTGAATACTATTTTACTACCCAGAGTTTTGTGTTTTTCTTTAAAGGCTCAGGATTTCTATTGCTAAATGTTAGATTTGCAGAAGAAAGTCCTTATTTTCACTTATCTTTGGAAGCTGTTTCTTTTAGGGAGTGTTGCAGATAAGGATGTCATTCAGGAGCAATTAATTAAAAATCGCAAAAAGAAAACAGAAAAAGCCTTTCATTTATTTTCCTTGAAAAGATTATATAGAAGCCAGGTACCAATGATTCATGCTTATAATCTTAGCTACTTAGAAGGCTGAATATTGTTGTTCAAAGCCAGGCAGGGTGGGAAAACCCATGAGTCTCTAATTAACCACCAGAAATCCATAAATGAAATGATAGCACCAGCATGGAATTAAGACTTCCTTAAGACTATGCCCAGATCCTGAGTTCAAGCCCCAGGATGGGCACAGAAAAAAATAAAACATACACAGAGAGACTGGGGAAAGGAAGGAGATTCAAAAGTTCTGTTTGTTGAGTTGGAAACTTGCTTATTAGAATACATAATGTATAATTATAATGATCAATCATTGGGATAATTGTTCCTTTTATCCCTCAAGATGAATTATAGAGCATGTAGTAGTGCTTGAGCATATTCACCGCAACTAATTAGCAATAGTGGTGATATAATCAACTCTTCTTAGCCAGCTCAGTCTTCACATTTCACTTGATGAATCCTGAGGTCCGGCCCTGCAAATGCTGGGCTATGGTGCTGACTAGAGAAACCCTGCCCTGACCTTGCAGAAACCTGAAGGGCGACCTGTCCTGCCAGCTGGCATCCTGCCTGTGCTGGGACAGCCCAGCCTGCTGGTGGGCTTCATCTTCTGTGTTAAACCATGAGCTCAGCCCCATGGTAGTCCACACCAGTCTGTTCTGGACAAAACCAGTGTCGGTGGCGGAGCCAGCAGTTATTCTCACTTTGATCTCTGGCTGTGTTGCTATCACAAGGATATGCTAAGTGCAAGGACATTTGTTTACTAGTATCTCTACCACTACCCGGAATTGCTTTGCTATGTCGGCTTTGCTATGTCCACAGGAGTACATTCCTATGTTAATCAACCTCATCCAGTGTTTACTGCCATCAAATGTTGCGAACTTTAAAGCTTCTTTGTGTTCTTGAATTTTAGCAACCCTATGCTATTCCCTGGTTCCAAAACTGCATATAAGCTGGAAGTTAAGAATAAACTTGGCTGTAGTCTTGGGTTAGAATCTTAAGTTGCAGACCTCCCCACCCCATCTTTGCCTCTTGTCTTTTTTCTCTTCTCTTGTATTTTTCCTTTTCTTTAATTCTTGCCCCCCTCATTCAGGATTCTCTTTTTGCTGCCAGCTGGCTCCGGCAAACCAGTTTCACAGTGGTTTGCAGAGTTCTGCACATGGCCTACCATGAGTATTTCTAATCTTCCATTCCTCTTCCTTTTTGCCAGGGGAGAAACCCAAATAGTGGTAGGTTGAGTGTCCCTCAAGCACAAATGTATTCTTCATGGATGCTCTCTGCAAATAAGGGGTCTTGAGAGATTGTGTTTGCCAAGTTTGCTTGCCCAGATGAAGCACCATGTGTGGGAAATCCTTCAGAACTGATCACCAGAGACAGGCCATGGGCAGCTTCTGTGTATAATCCTGGTTACTCAGTCTGAGATCTGAGGCTAGCTGTTTGAAGCCAGCAGCGACAGGAAACTCAATGAGACTCTTACCTTCAATTAGCATCAGGGAAGGGAAAGAAAAACGAGGGTGTAAGATATCACAACAAATGTACTCACTGCCCTTTTATGTAACTGTACCCCTTTTGCACAACACCTTGTCAACAAAATTTAATTAATTAAAAAAAATATGGGGCTGGGGATATAGCCTAGTGGCAAGAGTGCCTGCCTCGGATACATGAGGCCCTAGGTTCGATTCCCCAGCACCACATATGCAGAAAACGGCCAGAAGCGGCGCTGTCGCTCAAGTGGCAGAGTGCTAGCCTTGAGCAAAAAGAAGCCAGGGACAGTCCCGGAGTCCAAGGCCCAGGACTGGCCAAAAAAAAAAAAAATATGGACCAGATTGGAAAAAAAAAGAAGCCAGAGGTGGAGCTGTGACTCGAATGCCAGAGTGCCAGCATTCAGTGAAAAAGCTAAGGGACAGCACCCAGGCTCTGAGTTAAAGCCTCAGTACCTGCACAAACACGCAAGTGTGCATACACATGCACATACACACACAAACACACACAGAATTATGACTTGATGATAAGTATTTTCCTCTGTGGATCTCACTATCAACTATGTCCCACTCAATCATTTCTGCCTAAATCTCTGCCTCCTGAGTTAACAATTCTTCCTCCATGTGTACTCCATGATACACACCCAACACAAATTATGCCTATGGTCACTAAACGATGCAGATGGTAACAACTTTGTACATAATATGAACTTACAATTATATGAATATAATTAACATGCTCTCTTCGTAACAACCTCATGCTGGAAACATGTAGAAATGGATCAATATGTTACAGTGTACAGTATTTATGCAGTGGAATGCAATACATCACGACAGCAGATAAACTACAGCTACATGGATACATTTTACAAAGAAGAAGATGCCTAAATTATGCATCCATTCACTAAGAAGAGTTTTTCATCAATAAATGTCCCCTTGCTGCTCTGACAAGGTCTTATTTGGCTCCTCCTTCCAGGGGAAACTGCTCCTCTGGGCTGGGGGCGGAGGTGGGGAGGGGTGGTGGGTTCCCTGGGTGATGGGAAGCGGTGTTTCTGCCCACATGAGGAGGGTGGAGTAGTCCTTCAAATAGGATGAGGAATGCTGGGGGAATGAAGGCTGCTCCAAATACAGTAAAGCTGCCATCACTTGATGTAAAAGGATCCCAGGAGGCTGCGTTCACAGAACTCTGGAGCCAGAATCCTGGAGCTCTTGACATCTAGGCAAGCATGCCATCCTGTTTATGTGGTGCTGAGGAATTGAACCCAGGGCTTCATGAATGCCATGCGAGGCAAGCACTCTATCACCAAGACACATTCGTGGAATTCTGTGCTTCCAGCAGAAAGAATAACATAGCCCCATTCATAAGGAAATAGAAAGACTTGGAAAAAATCATATTAAGTGAAGCCAGACCCTAAGAAGCATAAGCACCATAGTTTCCCTCATTTGTAAGAATTAATTTATGTCTAGGATAGTCCTAGCAGAGGATCACAATAGCTCAGTAGCTATGTACATAAGACTACATTAAATGATGCTAATCAAAATGAGTTCTACAATATGGAAACAAGAGGGTTTTGGGGGGTTGTTTTTCTTTTCTTTTCTTTTTTTAGTGTATTGTTTGCAGTTTTTTCCCTTGTCTTTTGTTTTATATTCTCCTCTAATTTATTTCCCATGGTCATTGTTTCTGACTTGGGTGCCCTTTGTCTTGTATATAAGTTTATCTGATTTGGGGAAGAAGGGGAATAACAAAGTGGTGGGACAAATGACAAAGGGTGAGCCATTGCAACAGTGATACTAGACACTACATTGGAAATGAACTTTACAATGTGGGGGTGAGGACAGTCAGGGGGGAGGGAAAGGAGAAGAAAATGAGGGAGGGGGTAACACTGTTCAAAAAGGAGCACACTCATTACCTTACTTATATAACTGTAACCCCTCTGTACATCACCTTTACAATATAATAAAATTTAAAAAATGGCCACATGCACCAAACTATGTGAACTGTGGGAGTCATATGTTCAAGAAAAGAAGTGGTATGTTTCTTTTTAGAAAAAGAGAAGCAAAGGGTACCTGCCAGTGGCTCATGCTAGCTATTCAAGAGGTTGATATCTGAAGATAGAAGTTCAGAGCCAGTCCAGGCAAGAAAGTCAGTGAGACTCTTATCTCCAATTAACTGCTCCCCACCCAAAAAAAAAAAAAAAAAAAGCTAGAAGTGAAGCTGCAGTTCAAGTGATAGAGTGCTAGACTTGAGAAAAAAGCTTCGGGACCATACCCTGGGCCCCGAGTTCAAGCTTTATGACAAGAATAAAAAAGAAAGGAAGGAAGGAAGGAAAAGAGAAGCAAGGAGTAATTTGGGCAATATCTGAAAGAAAGCATGGTATAAACAGCACATGGTGACCACCTTAGTCCAAAGGGAATTGTCCCTTTCTATCCACAATGTCAGAGTGTCACATATTCCTCCTGAATGTTTGCCTCAGATTCAACTGTGTACTCAACCAGTTCAAAACTGGTATTTCTTCTGCTATAGGAAAAAAATAAGTCATATTGTGTTTTATGCAACCAAGACACTTACTTTTGTATCTCATTGGATTTTTATTCTGATGCTTTTTTTTTTTTTGCCAGTCCTGGCACCTGAACTCGGGACCTGAGCACTGTCCCTGAGCCTCTGTGTGCTCAAGGCTAGCATTCTACTGCTTGAGCCACAGCACCACTTCTGGAGCTGAGGAATTGAACCCAGGATTTCTTGCATACTAGGCAAGCACTATACCACTAAGCTACATTCCCAGCCCCTCTGTTCTGTTTATCACAATTTTATCTGGGAATTTCTGGATGGTCTCAGCTTACAAACAACAGAAACACAATAAGTAGTGTGACAAGCAAGAACCTTGACATTGAAGTGGACTTCCACTGGAGTTAAGAGGAAAATGGGAAGGAAGTAGAAGAAGCTGGTGAGTGGGCCAAGGAAGGAGAATTTGTAGCCTTAAGGACAAGACAGTAAGCTAAAAGTTGGTATGCCAAATGTCAGGAGTTGGCACAATGTGAAATGAGTTAAATAGGCCATTGGAAGACATACACAGGATGGTGCCCTACACAGAATAATTGTTATCCAAAGCAATGAGTGATGGAGGAGCAGCACATAGGAGCTTTGATCAGTCACTGTACTGCAGAATTCAATGGTACTTGGGATGTCCTTTGTTCCCCATATAGAGGTATCAGACTGAATTCCCTAGAGCCCTTAGGTTTGAATTTGAGGCCACTATAAAAAAAAAAAAAAAAAAGAACAGAGTAAGTGGCAATATTGGTGAATGGACTTTTTAAGGAGTCCAAAGCTTTCTAAGCCCAATGAAGAATAGAAGAGAAATATATTTTTTCATACAAAAAGCTATTGGGGGAGCATTGGAAATGACTCCAGAAAGACCATTTATCATGTCACCTATTCTATCTGCCTTTAAAATACAGAAATCAGTTGTTGATAATAAGTCTGCATTGGTACAGTCCTTCTAGATCCCAAGGGACTTTCAAAGACAATGTCTCTGCTATGTCTTACAAGGCCGTGAATCCAGTCATGTGTTGCTCCATTCTGGTAGTAAATTCTGAGACATCCATTGTTTTACATCATCGTGGAAACATTAGCATCTTACACAAGCCCAAATACTGTAACTATTATACACCTGAGTTTTGTGATCTAGACTGTTGTTCATAGGCAGTAAGTCTGTGTAGCACTTTGCTGTACTGAGTGTGATAAGCAATTTCTAGACAGCAGTGTTTGTGTATCTAAATATATTAAAATAATAGGGGATAAGACTTTTCAGTTCTATTATAATCTTATGAAACTACTGTCATAATTTGGCATTGACCTGAAAGACATGTGGTCATTACTTTTCTGAGACTCAGAGAAGTCACATGTCTAGAAATAATAGGTGCTTGTTGACTTACTGAAGTTCAGTCACCTTAAGATGGAAATATGGAATTATCCTGAAGACTTTCTTGTGCATCAAAATCACTTAGTAGATAAGGAACTTGTTGAGAATTAGTGTTCCTTTTTGTTTTGAAGTTGTTAATTCATCCATGTGAACTTGGAAAGTATCTCTCTGACAAGATTACAGCAAGTAGAGCTACAGAGATGTGTGGATGATGCTGCAAGAATGGGAGAGGGCTAAATTTGGAGGGACAGCAGACAGTGGCCCTTGGAGTGATTTCCAAGGATCAGGGAAGGGCGGGGTGTCCACGAGTGGTTCTGGGCTTCTCTTTGGACTTGGGCACCACTTGCAAGCAGTGTAATAGTTGAGTAGAATTTGTCAGGGGGCATTCTGTGAGAAGTCCCACTCAACATCCCAGCTGCAGCCGACGACAATAGCCATGCCTGCCAGGCCCAGGAGGTACTGGGATGAATAAGGGAGCAGTCTCTCCCAGCTTCCTGAAGTGCATATTCCTTGGGATTTCAATGCAATCCAAAGGAGTGGAAGGAAATGTATTTGCTAACATATACTGAATTTCTCACTAATTTTGATAAACTGAGATTTCACCTGATTCAGAAAAGCAAGGCAGACAGCATTTCCTGTCCTTGATGAGCCACGGGATCAATCACAGCATTTATTGAGCAACTGCTGGAGCCACACTTGATGGCTGGTGTGTCTTCAAGTCGCTTTTTACATCCATCAGTAAAGAGCACTCAGCAAGCTGAGTGTTCGGAACTGAGCTGAAATACAGTGGAGGCACCGGAGAGGAGGAGAGAAGGAGGCACCCAAAAGAGGGAATATAACTTGGTGTAGGGACTAGAAACTGTGGGGACCACTCTGAAGCTGAGTTCTAGACGGTTCTCTAAGACATCGCCCCATGTTTCGTGACCATCACTAGTGTATAAGCTCTCACAAGTATGTGGTCACTGTTTTCAAATTACTCTCTCGTTCACCACCGAGCGCCCCAAATGGAATAAATGAATGAGTGAGCCTGCTAGCGAGCAGACAGGAGTCCCGCAAGCATGGGCGCCGCGCGGCGCTCGGGGCTCGGGGCGCGGGCATGCATGCTAGCGGGGGAACGGGTATGCATGCTCATGGGGCGCGGGACTCAGGTATGCATGCTAGCGGGGCACAGGGCATGGCCTCCCTCCGGGTCCAGCGACGCCCCAACTGGGACGCTCCTTGTCGCCCACGGGCTTCCCTGCGTTTGAGCCGCACTGCCGCCGCGTGGACGGTTCGGGAAGCTCAGGATCCGGACCTCTCACTCGCGGTGGCTCCCAGCTGCAGGCTGGAGGCAAGAACGCAGCCGCGCAGCCCCTTCCACGAGGAGGGGCAGGGCCTCCACTCCCCTCGCAGCCCAGCCAAGAAATGGGTTGCACTTGCGGGGCTCAGAGAAACCCAGGCACGTTGATTTCCTTGGCCCAGCTGCCCTGCCCGCTGCTCTCAGCACCGCGCAGCAGCGCCCCAAGCTCGCCCGCGGAGCGCTGCCCTCCGCCCCGCCGCCTCGGGGGAGAGCACTGTGCGTGTCACCCGCCGCTTCTTTCTCGCGGCTCTCCCGAGTGTCTCCCAAACTACTATCTCGACGCGCGAAAGCCCGCGCCACCCGCTCCCTCGGCTGACCTCCACCGCTCAGCTGTGTCCATGCGCCTCTTCCACCCGCACTGAGTCACCCGCAAAGTAAATACGAGTGTACCAGACCTGGCTCGCCGGGTTCTGCCTGTGCAACACACTAAATACCCGCTGGGATGCTGTACCCCAAGTCCTGTGTGTTTAAAAATGTCTTGTGAATCTGTGATCTTAGAGTAGCACTGCTGTAGAATTGTCACCTACTCTCAATCCACAGCTAGCAAAGCCATGGCAAGGGCTCCCTCCAGCAAAGTGCTTCACCCACTCATCCAGTCAGAAGCAAGAGTCAACATCAACATCACTCAACACCAAAGGTACTTAGCTAGTGCTTACCAAATGCCAGAACTGGTTCCTAAGTGTGGAGATGCCCCAGGGACCAAGGTAAGATCTTGCTCTGTGTGTGTGTGTGTGTGTGTGTGTGTGTGTGTGTGTGTGTGTGTGACACAAATTCTATTAAATATAGAAGAAAGAAGAAAATGTTTAGTATTATCCACTATCCACATGACCTTATTATACACCCTCCACTTCCAGTGGTAAAATTAAATGTCCAATATCATTGAATCCTCTCTTCCAATATTTTAAATATTGACCAATCGAAATCGGAATTGCCATTAGCAAGTTTGAGTTTGCATAGAGGACCCTCCCTTTTATTTGTATTCCGTGGGGGAAGGGTAGTCTTTGGAGGACCTGAAGCGGGAGAAGATCGAGGGCTCAGGCCGCATGGAATCTCCGCCTTCCGGCTGGGTTGGACAGTTGGTGACAGGGCTGACATCCAGTCATCTAGTCGTGCAGGGTTAATCTCCGGATCCGACTGATAGGCCACGTGTGTGATGTATGGTCACAAACAGCAATGAACAGAAGGATCCTATGCTCTAGTAGCTGTTCTCCGCTGACAGGCCGCAGGAGGAATGGCAGCTCATTCACATGCCTGGCCAGTCATGTGACCCAGTCACACTTACACCCAGATCTTGGTGCCCAGATCGCATTCAACACAGATAGTTCTAAACTGCACTATAAGTGCATGCTAAGACTAGATCTTGGCATGAGGAAAATGCTTGTAAAAGATAGATCAGGCATGTTAAAAAAAAGGCAAGGAAAGAAACTTAGATGCCTACTTCCCAAATCACAGACAATATGCTTTTAAAAAAGAGAATAAAAAATAACAAATAATAGTTATAACACTGGATTATAACATGTGAGGGAGAACCCACAAGACCCTGTGAATCTTTAATGATATTAAAAAATAAAACGATAGGAAGCTTACTGATAAATGTAGAAAGAAGAACAATGTTAAAAACCAGTTTTGTGACCATAACAGAAACATTTGATTTTAGATCAGAATCTTCCAAAAATGATAAAGCCACTAGGTGGATGTTTGTTGAGAATGAGACTATTTATATAGTCTAAAGTCTTCTCATAAGTTGCTTATTAACTACAAGAGAACAAAATGTTTTTCATGTTGGAGAGCTGTAGGTAATGACCATCAACAATGAAACAGACACTATCCTCCATTCTTCATAAGATGCACAGAGGATAAACTGTCACCACATGTTACTACTGCAGGTATAGAACCTACACTCAGTTTTGAAAATAGCAGTCAAAACCAAATTGAAAGACAAGCCACAAAAGAGCTTATCTATGCTTTTCAAAAATATCAGTGTCAAGCTTAGTGCCGGTGGCTCACACCTGTAACAGTTCTACTCAGGAGACCTGAGGATCTCAGTTCAAAGCCAGTCCAGGCAGGAAAGCCCATGAGACTCTTGCCTCCAATTAACCACCAGAAAATCAGAAGTAGCACCCTGGTTCAAGGGGGTAGAGCTCTAGCCTTGAGTGGAAAAGCTAAGGGAGAGTTCCCAGACCTCAAATTCAAGCTCCAATACCAGCATACACACACACACACACACACACACACACACACACACACGGAGTAAAATAAAGAAATATTAATGTCAGGATAGACACATATAAGGTCTGGGTAATACTAAAGTAAAGAACATTAAAGAATGATGGTTACTAAGTCTTGGCATGGTGGCTCATGCCTATAGTCCCAGCTATCCAGAAGATAGCAATGGCAGGATCATTGTTTAAGGCCAGTTGAGGAAAAAGTTAGTGAAACCCTCCTCTAAAACAAGCTGGATGTGGTGGTTCACACCTCTAAACCCAACTATGTAGGATTCAGAGGTTGGAGAATTTTAACCCAAGGCCAACATGACACCCTATATGAAAATAGAGAGTAAAAGGCTAGTACTATGGCTCTAATAGTGAAGCACTTGCTTACCAAGGTGAAGCCCTTGAATTAAATTTTTTAAAAAAGAAACTATGTGGCTGGGGATATAGCCTAGTGGCAAGAGTGCCTGCCTCGGATACACGAGGCCCTAGGTTCGATTCCCCAGCACCACATATACAGAAAACGGCCAGAAGCGGCGCTGTGGCTCAAGTGGCAGAGTGCTAGCGCCTTGAGCGGGAAGAAGCCAGGGACAGTGCTCAGGCCCTGAGTCCAAGGCCCAGGACTGGCCAAAAAAAAAAAAAAAAAAGAAACTATGATAAATACATGCAAGACTCCAAACCTGATTCTCTATGATATGATTCAGGATGAGACCATAGCCTGGGGGTGAGGGGCAGGTGCCTGTCAAATCCCCTGGCTTAGCGCAGCACATGCTTTTGACATGCAGAAAACTTTGGGATTGGTGTGGCAGTACCACGGTGAGCTAAAGAGTAATTGTGGGGAGGAGGTGGGAACTATAGTAAGAGGACACTCTTTTGACACTTTGAAAATCAGACAAAGCAATGTAATCATGTGTGCTGACAGGTTAGGGATGGTAGAATTTTGATTTTGATCTTTAGAGCTCAATGGGAAGGAGGAGGTTAGAGAGCTAGAATAGGGGGATGTGCTTGGGTGCACAAGCAGAGGGCAGGCTAGTGTGTGGGCCCCATGGCCGCCCTTCCCTTCCTTCCCTGTCCTCTCTTTAAACAACACACACTTAACTTCTTCCTAAGATCTCCCCCATGGGCCAGCCCCAGGGTCCTGCAGGGGAGAGTGGGCCATGTCCTGTCAGAAGACAGGCCAGCAGCCTCCCATACCATGAGCCTTCCCAATAGCTCGCTGTGTGTGTGTAAAGTGAAAAGGGAAAGTGCTCTATCTCATAGGTTCTTCCAAGAATAAAGTAAAAACAAGTCATTTTAGAAAAGGAAATGTGATTATCTTGCTTATATTTATTCATTTTTGTGTGTGTCTGTATCAATATTGTGTTTTGATTGTAATTATGGAGAAAAAGACTCGCCTATGTTCCACACCTGCTGCCCTCAGGGCGTGGTGATGAATGTTCCTCTGGGCAGGAATGTTCTTAGCACCCAATCTGTGACCAGGACGCTCACTTAAGCTTTGCAGGCTTGGTATTTTTTTAATGTGTATCCATGTATACACAGATGCTGTCACCATAGGCCCTGGACCGTGACCAGGGCAAAGCCAATGGCTACAGCTGGCCCTTGAGACTAGATAGGCTAACAGGTTTACTGATAACAGTTTGTAATAATCTGATTTTCCATTAGGTGGCAACAGAGCCCATGGTTTTATCTTAACAATTGCTCCTTCTTAAGCAATAATGTTTTAGTTATAAAGCAATAAAATCCAGTTATCTTGGGTAGGGTAGCATGTATGGTCTTAGTGGTCACTAGTTTAGTTAACATAGTCTTACTTGTCACTATGATGATGATGTCATCATTGATGACTTTGAGATGTCGTTGCTCTTTGGAGAAAACTAAACTACAAATGGATTGAATGGATTTTAGTTTCTGACATTCTAAATCGCTTGAATTTTAGAATCACAGTCATTCAAAAGGGAGACAGGGTCATTTAATAAACTCTACACTAGGCAGGACTCAAATAATGAGGTGCTCCTGACACTACCTCTCTTCATAGAAGAGTCACAGGGACTACAGTTCTTGCTCATAAAGAAGAAAGCCTTTCCAGGCTTGTGCTGAGCCACATCAAGGCTTGCCTGGTACCCACCTGCAGCCTCACCCTTGCCGGACACAGGAGGTCACCAGGAATGTTACCTCACCATACGCCAGGACTGAGGAGAAGGCGCAACCATGCCTGGTGGCATCTGCTCTCAGCCCCAATCCCGGCCTGGTGGGTGTTCACAAGAGCCTGATCAAGTGTGGGCTCACCTCAGACAGAGTCGGTTCACACCTTTGCACACGTGAAGGCTCCTGTTCCAGTCTCAAAAGATGTCCTCAGTTTGTCAATAAAGTGTGTGATCAACCTAAATACAGTTCTTGCTGGAAATCTGCTTTGTTCTCATAACTCCATGATGCTCCCATGGTTTACTGGCCATCCTCCCCAGTGCAGGGTGGGGGGACTCCCCATTCTCAGGTGCTGGGAGAAGTCCAAGTGTATACAAATGTATTACCTGAATATGGTAGACTCACGGGAGAGCTCAAATATAGTTAATTCCTCAGAGAGGCAAAGCTCAGCAAAATAAACAGCGGGCTGGGGTGTAGCTCAGAGGCAGAGTGCTCACCTAGCAAATGTGGCATCCTGGGTTTGATCTTCAGTACCAAAAAAGTAAAGACAATATACAGTTTTACACACACACACACACACACACACACACACACACACACACAGAGCAATCGCTACTTGAATGGGGGTAGGATTGGGTTAAGGGGAGAGGGATAGACAATGAAGAGAAGAAAGGGGGATAATGCAGTCAAGAAATCAATGTAGATCCAGAAAAATTATTAAAAGTAAGTGAAGAAGGGGGTTGGGAGAAATAGGTGAGAATGTTGGAAGAGGTGACATTGAGCAAGTTCATTGTATTCCTGCCTTGTTAAACGGAAACTTTGTTTGTACACTATTAAAGATAATTTAAACAAATGGCCAAATCTGTCAGCTATCTTGGTGCTGGACTGCGTCTCTAAAGAGTCTTCTGAATTGAGGTAATGTGGTGTGACTCATTGAAATTTGGTTTTGTTGAGTTGAATAGAGGACAATGTAAAAAAAGATGACCAATCATGAACGAGATGTTGGAAGCTTCCCATTCAAAGGTTGGGGAAAGATGAGGCTCAGTGGAGCCTGAGATGCCTCACAACAAGGGGCTGCCAAGGAAGGGAGGAGCCATCAAGAGCAGGAACCCGTCAGCATCCACATCTTTAACTTGTGGAAGATAGAGCATAAACTGGCTGAGCCTTTTAATCGCCAATTCTGGGAATCTCAGACAGTGCCTGAGGAAGGATTCGGGGACAGCTCCCAGATGACAACTATAAGTAGAGGTGGTTGGAAGCCAGGATGGCTCTGTAGACCTTTGAGAATCCATGGACATTCTTTCCAGGTGGTATAGCCACCACCACAACTCTACTCCAGCAAACTCTTCAGGATAGGCTCCAAATTGAAGAAGGAGGCTGCACGGCCCAGTCTGAGTCTGTGTCTCTCTCCAGGGAACCATGCACTTTGGGAGTGATGGCAGTGAGCCAGGGGGCAGGGACATGAGGCCACTGGAGGTCAGCTCTACTCCAAAAGCCATGGCATGTGTTGGAAATTGAAGGACGACAATGCACACCAAAGCAGCTTCTAGTCTTGTGGGGTGAAAGTTATGGGACAAATGGGATTGAGGGCAGCTTCAGAAAGGGGAGACTAAGCTATCTTTTTTTTTTTTTCTTTTTGTCAGTTATAGGGCTTGAACTTGGGGTCTGGGTGCTGTCCCTGAGCATTTTGCTGAGGCTACAGCTCTACAACTTTGAGCCACAGTGCCACTTCCAGTTTTCTGGTGATTAATTGGAGATAGGAATCTTAAGATCTTGCCTGCCTGGGCTGGCTTCAAACTGTGTTCCTCAGATCTCAGCTTCCTGAATAGCTAGTATTACAGGTGTGAGCCACAGGTGTCCTAACTATCTTTTCAGACCCAGGCCAAATCTAAAAGATGAGGAAGATGATGGAATTAAGGAGATAATTAGTGGTATTCAACATATTGAACAGAAGAAATCTTGAGGGGCTTTCTAAAATTATTGCCATGCTCTATATAAAATTAGATAAATGTCAAAGAAGTGGGGGAGGTGGATCAGGTTAAGGGGTGTCAGTGATGGAGTCACAAAGAACTTGTACTTTTGTCAGAGAGAAATGATAAAAAAAAATCCCATTGTATGAATTGAAGTGGAACTATTAAAAACTCTCTTTAAATGGGAACACTGGCCTGTTTAGAAGCCTGTGGCTTCTAAAACTTATTTGTCATGGAAATCATAGGATTGAGTTTGGCAAATCAAAGAATACATGTTAGGAAAGAGAGTAGGAAATGTGGAGGTGAATGTTAAGCTATATCCACTGCCACAGCGTCTGAGGGAGGCTGGGTGTCAGCAGCCAGTCCTTCCTGCCCTGCCCTGTCCCGTCCCCGTCTTTTCCTTCCTCCCTGCTGCCCGCCCCCCCAATCCTATCCGGTGGAGGAGGTGCTTCTCTGAATGTCATGGAGCTGCCTCCCTTCATCTTTCCTGATTAGGACTGTGTTCTCTGAAGGAAGTCTGGGTGCTCCTCTTCCAAGTATTTTCTGAGCGTCCCAGAGGAGGAAAACTGGTCAGTGTAGCATTTGTTCCTGGTGTGTGAGCAGTCCTTTGAAACATGGACTGCTCTACTGAGAGGCAAATGTACTGTTCTCAGTCAAGTGTCTGAGTAAATGGTATCAGGAGGATGAATTTCAAACAGTGCTTGGAACAGTGCCCCACAAATGCTAGTTCATAGTGCTGTCATGGCCATGACCAACACTTCCTACCCCATGGGTGCTTAGAACTCCCTCCACCCCAAGGAAGACTGTCTCTTTCCTTTCTCCATTTCTATTGCACGTTCTTTCTACTCCCTGTATGGTGCACATTGGATTCTGCCTTGCTTTGTAGTACTTTCTGTACCTGCCTTGTCTCTCCTGGCAAAAGTCAATCTTGTTGGGGAATTCTACTTTGGTGAGAGACTACAAAACCCAGTGAATGCTGAATAAAGTTCAGTTTAAGTTGATTGTAAATGGTTTGTGAGGAATGGACACCCTAGCCACAAGCAAGTGTGGAGCTTTTATTGTCTGCTGGACAATCCCTCGGAACAGCTGCAAGGTGTGGGCCTCTTCTGATCTGTGCTGTATTCCTTGCTCCTGTTGTTTGCTGAGTGTTGCATTATGTCTAATATTTGCTTGGTGCACCTGTCCAGTTTCCTCTGGACTTTGTCAGGAACAGATAGTTCCCTGGATGGCTGTTCCAGACACTCAAGTGTTTGTTTCTCTGATTATTCCAGCCCAGAGGAACAGGCAGAGTTTGTGACAAATGTGTTAGCATTGATACCTATGCTACAATATTAAGAGGCACAATGTGTGGGTAATTTGCTGTTATCAACCAAGTGGTTGTGTAAATAGTTTTCGAAAGACAATGGGTTATTTGGAGAAGTGAGGAGGTTGCCAGTGGCAATGTAGTGCTGTGCTGATGGAGAAATGGACAAGAGGATTTCTGGGTGTGTCAGCTGTAGTTCATTCTATGAGAATGACAGTCATATAACTGTGGGAAACACACTTACCTGAACAAATGCAAAGAATGGACAGACATAGAGACACAAAGTATATAGCAAAAGTGAGACTTGAATGGTTAATGTCAGTTTTGCAAGTGTCTGATGGGCAGAGATGCCCCCAAGAGTTGCAACCAGTAATTTATTCTCTAATGGAAAAATTCTTCCCCTGTCCCATTATTTTCTATTTAGTGATTTAAATATGTGCAACTTTTGGGGTTGGTTGAATTTCTTTGTTCTCTTGTGGTGGGAAGGCTTTCCTGCATGTGTATTCTGGCAATATAGTTTTTACTTTCTTGTTTTATTGTGATCTGTCATTCCCCCTTCTAGGTGATGCCCCCCTGCCCATCCCTCCACTTCTGATATTCTGTTTGCCTACTCTTTTCATCTAGGGAATTTCAAGTGCAGAGAGTTTAAGATTGTCTCTTCAGGGTGAACAAATGCAGCCGTGGTACTCACTGGACACAATGTTGAAAATGAACTATATAGGTGGAAATTGGAGGGGAAAACTGTAAGAGAGTAAGGGAAGGGGTGACATTGTCCAAAAAGAAATGTATTCACTTGACTTACATAACTATAACCTTTATAATAACAATTAAAAAAAGAAAATAGAGAAAAAGATGATCACTTCAGTAAGCTATTTTTTCCAGTAATCTTTCAAGTCAACTTTTTACTCAAGGGCACAGGTATGTGCCCCTTGAAAATGGACCACCATTGATTTTATTTTTCACATAATTTATTGTTCTACCTGGGGTACTTGGAACAACAGAGAACATTTAGAGTATCCCAGGCAAAATGAGAACTTGGCTACCAGCACAGATCATTCCCCTTGGGAATGGAGTTGGTGGCAACCCCTTCTTTCAGCTCCGGGTAAAGTGCCAACAGAGTAGGGTGAAACCTTAGAGTAGATAATAAAGAGCCCGTGGATGCGTTGATTCATTCTAAAGTGACTCAAAAGGTCAAGAGATTTGTTTGATAAATCTATGCCGTGAAATCTAATGCAAGAGTGAACTTCTAGATTAAAAGAGTAAGCCTAGTCCTAGGTCTGTTGGGGCATATTAGATCTTCATGGTAAATACTAAACTCATCAGACAATCAACAGCCAGGTGTTTCTATGACTAACAATAAAATTGACAGGAATAGAACCATGCAAACCAGGTCATGTGATTCATTACCAGCCTTGCATTAAAGAAAACAGTCTTATGACATTTTCCTTTTTATTTTTTTATTTATTTTTTAATATATATATTTTTATTATTAATTGAACATAAATTTTTTTACAAGGTGTTGTGCAAAGAGGGTGCAGTTACATAGTAGGGCAGTGTGTACATTTCTTGTGATATCTTACAACCTGTTTTTCCATCCCTTGTCTAGGTCAGGTAGACCCATATGCAATATACAATGTATCAAGCACATATACAGTGTTCACAGACTTGGTCTCTACTGTCTCTCCGTCTCCCTTTGTTAACAGGCATATATCAGGGAGATCATGCCCCTTTGTTTTCTGTGTTCTAGGCTTGTCTCGCTCAACATTATTTGTTCGAGTTCTGACCATTTCCCTGCGAATAATAATATTTCACCATTCCTAATCGCTATGTAGTATTCCATTGTGTATAAGTACCATATTTTTTGGATCCATTCGTCTGTGGAGGGGCATCTGGGTTGTTTCCATATTTTGGCTATTGTGAATTGTGCCGCGATAAACATGGAAGTACAAATGTCTTTTTGATATCTTGGGTTTTGCTGTTTAGGATAGATGCCTAGGAGTGGTATGGCTGGGTCATAGGGTAGGTCTATATTGAGCTTTTTGAGAAACCTCCATACAGTTCTCCAAAGTGGTTGTACTAATTCGCACTCCCACCAACAATGGAGAAGGGTTCCTCTTTCCCCACAGCCCCTCCAGCATTTGTTGTTTCCTGAGTTCAGAGTATAGGCCATTCTAACTGGGGTGAGGTGGTATCTCAGGGTTGTTTTTATTTGCATTTCCTTTACTAGCAGGGATGTTGAGCATTTCCTCATGTGTTTCTTTGCCATTTTTATATCTTCTCTTATGAAGTCTCTCTTTAGCTCTTTTGCCCATTTCCTAATAGGTTTATTGGGCTTGGAGGGGCTTAGTTTTTTTAGTTCTCTGTAGATGACAGATATCAGGCCTTTGTCTGTTGCTGTGCTGGTAAATATCCTTTCCCATATCGTTGGCTGTCTTTCTATTTTGGTGGCTATGACCTTAGCTGTGCAGAAACTTTTTAATTTGTAGTAGTCCCATTTGTTGAGTCTTTCCCCTATTTGTTGTGCCCCTGGGACTCTATTCAGGAAGTTCTTTCCTGTGCCTATAAGTTCTAGTGTCTTTCCTACTCTGTCCTTCAGTAGTTTCAAGGATTCAGGTCTGATATTGAGGTCCTTGATCCATTTTGAGTTGATCTTGGTGCATGGTGATAGGCTTGGGTCTACTTTGAGTTTTCTGCATATGGCTGCCCAGTTCTCCCAGCACCAGTAGTTGAAGAGGCTATGTTTATTCCATTGTATGTCTTTAGCTCCTTTGTCGAATATCAGTTGGTTGTAAGAGTGCGGTTTTATTTCTGGGTCTTCAATTCTAATCCACTGGTCTTCCGATCTGTTTTTATACCAATACCATGCTGTTTTTGTTATGATGGCCTTGTAGTAGAGCTTGAAGTCTGGTATGGTGATACCTCCTGCACTATTTTTTTTGCCTAGAATTGCTTTGGCTATTCTAGGTTTTTTGCTGTTCCATATGAATTTATGGATTGGTTTCTCTATTTCAGTGAAGAATGTGGCTGGGATTTTGATAGGTATTGCATTGAATTTGTATAACAATTTGGGTAATATGGCCATTTTCACTATATTGATTCTGCCTACCCATGAGCATGGGAGGTCTTTCCATCTCCTTGTGTCTTCTTTGATTTCCCTTATTAGATTTTTGTAGTTTTCATTTAATAGGTCCGTCACGTCCTTGGTTAAGTTGATCCCTAGGTACTTTATTCTTTTTTTGGCTACTGTAAATGGAATTGTTTCCATAATTTCCTTTTCTGTTTGTCTATTGTTGGTGTACAGAAAAGCTGCTGACTTTTGTGGATTGATTTTGTATCCTGCTACTTTGCCAAATTGGTTTATTAGGTGTAGGAGTTTGGGTACTGAGTTTTTTGGGTCCTTCAGATATAAGATCATGTCGTCTGCGAATAGGGATAACTTGATTTCTTCCTTGCCGATGTGGATCCCTTTGATGTCCTCCTCTTGCCTTATTGCTATGGCTAGGGATTCCAGCACTATGTTGAACAGAAGTGGGGAGAGTGGGCATCCTTGTCTTGTTCCTGAGTTTAGGGGGAATGATTTAAGTTTCTCTCCATTTAATATGATATTAGCAGTTGGTCTGTTGTATATGGCTTTTATTGTTTTGAGGAATGTTCCATCTATTCCTGTTCTCTCCAAAGCTTTTAATAGGTATGGATGTTGTATTTTGTCAAAGGCTTTTTAGGCATTGACTGAGATAACAATGTAATTCTTAATTTTAGATCTGTTTATGTGGTGAATTACGTTGATTGATTTACGGATGTTGAACCATCCTTGTGACTGAGGGATGAAGCCTACTTGGTCATGATGTATGATTTTCTTGATCAGTTTCTGGATCCTGTTAGCTAATATTTTATTGAGGAGCTTTGCGTCTGTGTTCATTAGTGATATTGGTCTGTAGTTCTCTTTTTTTGTTGGGTCTTTGCCTGGTTTGGGAATGAGTATGATATTAGCTTTGTAGAATGAGTTTGGGATTTCTCCCTCTGTTTCTATTTCGCGGAAGAGTTTGAGGAGTATTGGTATTAGCTCCTCACTAAAGGTTTTGTAGAATTCGTTGGTGAATCCATCTGGGCCTGGGCTTTTCTTTGTTGGGAGGTTCTTGATTACCTCCTGTATCTCACCGTAAGTTATTGGTTTATTTAGTTGATTTATTTCTTCTTGGTTCAGTTTGGGCAGTTTGTACTTCTCTAAGAATTGATCCATTTCTGTAAAATTATTGTTTTTTGCTAAGTAGAGGTTTTGGAAATAGCTCCTTATGATTGTTTGAATATCGTGTGTACTTGTAATTTTTCCAGTGGAGTCCCTGATTTTACGTATATGAGTCTCTTCTCTTCTTTTTTTTGTGAGTCTTGCAAGGGGTCTGTCAATTTTGTTTATTTTCTCAAAGAACCAGCTTTTAGTCTTATTTATTTGTTGAATGGTCTTTCTATTTTCAATCAGATTTACCTCTTCTTTAATCTTTGTGATCTCTCCCCTCCTAGTCGTTTTAGATTCTGTCATTTCTTGTTTCTCCAGTTGTTTTAGTTTCATCATGAGGGTATTCACCTGCGCTGCTTCAATTCTTTTAATGTGGGTGCTGAGTGCAATGATCTTGTCCCTCAGTACTGCCTTAGCTGTGTCCCATAGGTTTCTTTGTGATGTGTTTTCTTTGTCATTGTGGCTTATGAATTCGTTGATTTCATCTTTAATTTGGTCTGTGGCCCAAGTGTTGGATAGCAGCATGGGGTTTAGCCTCCAAGAGTGTGTATAGGCTCTGTGGTTTCCTTTGTTGTTGAGGGTTACCTTTAATCCACTGTGATCAGATATAATACATGGGATGACGTCAGTACTTTTGTATTTGCTGAGGTTCTTTGTGTGGGCTATGACGTGGTCTATTTTGGAATATGATCCATGGGCTGCTGAAAAGAAGGTGTATTGGGTCTCTGTAGGGTGAAAGGTTCTATATAGGTCTGTTAGATCCATTTGGGGAATGGTGTTATTTAGGTCCTCAGCTCCCTTACTAATCCTCTGAGTGCTGGATCTGTCTCTTGGAGAGAGAGGAGTATTAAAGTCACCCACTATGACTGTGCTTGCGTCTATCTTGCTCTATAATTCTGTGAGAATTTGCTTGACATATGTCGGGCCTCTTTTGTTCGGTGAGTATACATTTATCACCGTGATTTCTTGATTCTGTATTTTTCCTTGTATTAATATGTAGTGTCCTTCTTTGTCTTTTTGAGTGGACTTTAAAGAGAAGTCCAGCTTGTCTGAGATCAGAATGGCTACACCTGCTGTTTTGGTGGGTGCATTTGCTTGGTAGATCTTGCTCCATCCTTTCATTCGAAGCCTGTTTTTGTCCCTTGCTGTAAGGTGGGTCTCTTGTAGACAGCAGATGTCAACTTTTTGTTTGCGAATCCATTCTGCCAGTCTGCTCCTCTTAATTGGGGAGTTTAAGCCGTTTATATTTAAAGAGATCAAGGATAAGGGTGTTTTTTCTCCTTCCATTTTCTTGTTGGGCTGTTTTTTCCTCTTTTTTTTTTTTCTTCTTGTCTTTAGTGAGCTGGTCTTTCTGCTGGACTTTGGCTATTGAAGTTTCTTTCTGATTCTGTCTGTGTGTCTTTTACGATCTCTGTTGGGTGGGGTTCCCCTCTTAATATTCGCTGTAGGGCTGGTTTTTTATTCACATACTCCTTTAGCTCCTCTTTGGTGTGGAAAGATCTGGTTCTCCCTTCGAATGTGAACTCCAATTTCGCTGGATATTTGATCCGAAGTTGTAAATTGTTATTCTGAAGTACTTGGATGGTGTTCTTCCACTCACTTCAAGCTTGGTAAGTTTGTGTGGATAAGTCGGATGTTATTCGAATCCTCTTCCCATTGAAAAAAGTTTCCTTCTTTGCTTTGGCTGAATTCAGAATTTGCTCTTTAATCTTGAGGTCTGTAGTCTTGAATATTATGTGCCTTGGGGTGGTTTTCCTGGGGTCTGGCCTGCCAGGTGTCCTATAGGCTTCGGTTACCTGGATGGGGTCCCCTGTGAGATTGGGGAAGTTTTCTGCAATAACTTTATTGAGAACATGATTAAGCCCTCTGTTCTGATATTCGGCTCCTTCTTCTATTCCAATTATGCGCAGATTATATCTCTTGTCTTTGTCCATTAGTTCCTGGATTAATCTTCCCTGAAGCTTCACCTTTTCTTGGAGTGTGGTCATTTTCTGGTTGTTGTCAGCTGCTTCATCGTCCAGGCGAGAGATTCTGGATTCTATATGGTCCACTCTTTGTGTTATGGTTTCAATTGTGGAGTTTATGGATGTCAGAAAGCTATTCATGGTTGTCATATCAGCTCTGATCGTGGAAATTTCTTCCTTTAAAGAGTTGTATTTTAAATCTATTTTTTCATGCATTTCAATTCTCAGGATGTGGAGATTTTCTTTAAAGGCGGCTTGCATTGTATCCATTTTTGCTTCCATTTCTTTCTTGGCTTCCTGGGTGTCCTTCCAGATTTCCGCTCTAAACTCCTGGAATTGTTTTCTGATTTCATTTCTGACGCTTTCGATCATTCCTGTTAACATGGCCTCATTTGCTTTTTTAGTCTCCATCTCCTCTTTAGTCGTGCTGCTTTTTGGAGCTGGCGAGTTGGCTTGTCCTTTGATGAACTGAGTTATGTTTCTTTGTGATTTGCGCATCTGGGAATCTGGGTGGCTTCTCAGGTTTGTTTTGTAGCGGCAGCAGGTGCTGCCGCTGTGGCCCCGCCCACCAGTGCAGGGTACACGCCTACCAGAGCGGGCGCTGTCGCCGCCCTCCTGTGCGCTGTTGTCCACTACAACATGCACTTTAGCTGGATATGCCTCCCAGAGCGAGTCCTGGGTTGTTGGGTTGTGCTTGCGCCCTCCCGCGAGTCCGTTGGCGGGGGGGGGGGGCGGTATGTGTGGGGCCCAGTGGGATCGACTGTCCGGGTGTGGCTTGGCACCCTCAGACCTCGCCTCCGCTGCGAGAGGGGGGGGACGTGATCAGGCTCAGGTGACCCTGCTGGGCTGGTATTGCCCACCAGCGCCTGTGATTTTAGTTGTAAGAGTCCGCAAGGTCCAGGCGCCTTGGGAGGGGCTTGCCCTGCCCGCCGTCCCCCGGCCCCTGTTGGGAAGGGGGCGGGGCCGGTTCTGCCAGTTCAGGAACCTGTGGGGGCTGGGGGCTGTTCCGCCCTTCCCCTGCTAAACTGGCTTCCCAGCGCCTGATGGGAGCTTCCCGACTGATTTGGGGATTCTTTGTTCCCTCGGGAGTGGGGAGGGGGAGGGAGGGAGAGCTAGCTTCTTTTCGGGCTTGCATCTCCCGTTGGGGGAAGGGATTATGGGGGACTCACTTTTGCTGCTTTGTGTGTGTGTCCCGCACAGCCGTTGGCCCTTCAGGGGTTGGCGAAGTGTTGTGGTGGCTTCCCCCGTTCCCTCTTTCTGCCGCGCTGGGTTCCCTTGTCCGAACCTGGTGTGGACCCGACCTTCTCGTCGCTGCCGGTGTGTGTCTTGGTCCGCACCCTGCCTTGTGTCTGTGGGGTCTCCTGCTATATGAATTCTCGACATTTTCCTTTTAAGTGCAACCTGCTTCTTAATAATTTACAGCATAAACTGAAATGTGACCTTTTTTAAGAAACTTCGGGAATGGAAGCTTCTAAGTCCTAGGTTATGTTTTACCAAATGTGTTGGTGTTATTTGTTCTCTCTAACCAATATATCAGAAATGAGCATCTCTGAAGCCAGTTTCCCTCATGAGGGGTTGGTCCACTGCCTTCGAAAGTGGCTGGTCATCTCAGCAATGTTACTCGGAAGTGGGGGTGTGTCTCAAATGGTAGAGTGCTAGCCTTGAGAGAAAAAGCTAAGTGATAGTACAAAGTTCTGAGATCAAGCTTCAGTACTGGTGCATGCACATGAGCGCGTGCGCACACACACACACACACACATACACACAATCAGTTTGCTAGGCACTAGCAAACTAGCTCATACCTGTAATCCTAGATACTCAAGAGATCTGAGGTTCTTGACTTGAAACCAGCTTGGGTATGAAAGTCTGAGAGGTTCTTACCTTCAATTCTCCAGACAAAGTAGAAAGAGGAGGTATGGTTCAAGTGGTAGAGTGCCACTTGGAATGAAAAAGCCAAGTGAGAACTCGAGACCCTGAGTTCAAGCTCTAGAGCAACAATGTGAATCACCACGGAGAGAGTTGTAGGCAGCTTGAGTTCCAGGATTCCTCATGAGAAACACGAGTCCCCAGTTAGCTACTTACCACAAGTCTTTCCTTGAACTGTGATGAAAAGTCACCTATACAAAAGCAGACAGGCACAGCCTATCAAATCAAATATCTCATCAGACTTTGATGTTCAAATCCTGAAACAGAGGCAACTTATCAAGTTAAATTTACATGCAGAGATCATGAGTTCTTAGCACTCAGAGAAAACTCAGAATAATAATTCTATTTAAGACAACACAGTCAAATAATTTCATTGTAAGTTACTATTTAGCCAATACATAATGCTTACAATAAAAACAGGCAAAAATTTAAAGTATTCTTTCTCTTTGAAATCATTTGAATTCCAAAAGAATAAGTAGTGTGTGTGTGTGAAATTAAGTGTGTGCTTTCCAACACTTGCTATAAGTAGCTTTTTAATGTTGCTCTTCAAAGAGCAGTACTCACAGAGAACAATTTATAATATGCTAGCAGGGACATTGAGGTCAGAGCTAAATACCAATAGTGGTGCTCAGTGAACCTGATTTTACAGTAATCTTCCTAATTCTGAGTGTCATGTAAGGATGGGTAGATAGAAATAAAGAATTCTTCAATGACTCAGTCACATACCAAGCAGCCACCAGCAGCATGGATATCACTCTCCTAATGGTTCCAGCTCAGGACCTTGGGTGATCAGGATGTGATCTTCCTAGAAACACCTGCCTAGAGTTACAACTGGACTTGGTCTTCAGCCGTGGACTTTGGGCCAAGTTGCTCAGTTTGCACCTCTTCTCTCTCCCCCACCCCCCGCAACCTGAAGCTATTCACAGCATAATAACTGTACATGATGTGAAAATTCTCAATGATAAATCATCATGCTAACCCACACAACACCTTGAATAGTTATCCTTTTGTGTGTCTGATAAGAACATGTGGTAGCTACTCTCAGCAGATTTCCAATATACAATACTATACTATTGCCTCTACTTATCACACCAGACAAATATTCTTGCATAACTGTGTACTCTTTGTTCAACATTGTCTCATTTCTTCTACCCCCAAAGCCTCTGCTAACGATCACTTCATATCAACTTTATTTTAAGATTCCACTTAAAAGCAAGATCACACAGTATTTGTCTTTCTGGATCTGGTTTATTCCATTAAGTACAATTACATATACCATTTAGTTTTCTGGGTTGTCTTGTAGCTCTCTGAGACTCCTAAAGATGGTTAGTTCAGCTTGTCACCTCTGGGTCTCCCTTTCTTTAGGGTTGGTTGCTTGTGATATATTTTATTCCTTTGATGATGCTATATTTCTCTGGTTAATCATGATTCTTGTAGCCTTGTGCTGGTGTCTACACACTTGCAAAAGTAGGACGTTTTTAGTCCTTAAAAGGTATTTATTCATTAAAAAATTATCCTCAAGTAGTTGTACAAAGGGATTTCAATTTAACATATCAGTTTGTGAGTACAGTGCATCCTGATCAATATTACTGTCTTCATCATTCTGCCCCATCTTCTCCCAACTCCAACCATCCCATCAATTTACCTAGCTCCATTTTCACTTGTGTACATTGAATATTATGACAGTATTCACCCACTTTTCCTCTCTCAATCATCTATCCCCTCCCCTTGACTTTATCCTAATATATGTATTGGTATTCATTTTGTTAGACTGTAAGTTACATTATTAGAATTCTCCCCAGCAGATAAAACATGCAATGTGTTTTTGTATATATGTATATGAACCTGAATATGTTTAAATATATATATTTATAATTAGGTCTCACTTCTACATATGAGAAAAAAACATGTATCCTTTGTCTCTCTGAGCCTCTAAGTGAACTAAGTGAATTACTTCACTTAACTTTAAAGATTTAAGTGAATTATTCCACTTGATTTTTTTTCAGGTCTATCCATTTGCTGAAAATGGCATAATATCATTCTTCCTGATGGATGAGTAAAATTCTATAATATATTTTTCCTGATGGATGAGTAAATGTTCATAGTGTGTGTCTCTAAACATACCTATCCCTGTATGCTCAGGATATATATATGTGACATGGATAGGATAGCTATCTATGATATCTCTAACCTATCTATGATAATATATATATATATATCTAGACAGCTGTAATATCCTGTACACATCACATTTTCTTGACCCACTGGAAGGCATCTGGGCTGGTTCTATCACTTAGCTGTGGTGGATGTGTACACTTCATTAGTTGTCTTTACTCACCCACCAGGCAGCCTGCCCAGTGATTCTGGCTACAGAGGCTTTGCAGCAGGCTGGTGGTCACAGTCCTCCCGTGGGTGAGTCTGGTGCCTAGTTCAGTAAGGAGGTGGCCCTGAAGCCCAGGTCTGTGGAGGTGAGGAGTTAGAGCCCGTGTCTGCAGGCAGTGGCTGAAGCCGGGCTTCCTGCAGGGCCATCATGGAGCTGGGTGGAACTTGAACCTGAGTTTGCAGGGTCTGTTGTCCCTGGAGCAGGCCTGAAGTGTGGGGTGGGGCCACTAGTGTTGGTGTCACTGTCACCATGGCTCACTACCTCGTCCACATGATGGGTGTTCCTCCATGCTACACCGCTAGGCTTGCGGGAGGGGAGATGTGCTGTCAGCAGCATGAAACTAATGCAGAAACTGAGTCATAGCCATCCCTTGCCTGGCCAGGTGCTGGGGGCTGTTGCTTTCACAGACATCCTGGAGCCTGCCAGGAGATGGGGGACATCCTGAAGCCAGCCAAGAGAGGGGGGACATCCTGGAGCCAGCTAGTAGATGCAAGGCTGTCCACTCAGCTCCAAGGCTTAGAGGTGAGACAAGCCATTCCTTGAATTGCAGATGCCTGGCTCAATGGGTAGAGCCAGGAGGACCCTGCTTTGGGGAATACATAGATATTCTGTTGTTTAGCCCCAGGGAGCCCTGCTCCCTATGCTGTGTTTATGTATAATGCTTTGCTGAGGCTTGGTCTCCACCCAATATGTATTTTTAAAAACTTGGTGCAAGCTCTGTACAGGGCTGCAGGTTTTTGTAAATGGCCTGCCGGCATATTGCTAGGGTCCCCAAATTCAAACTTTCAAGATGTGGCTTCTCTGTTTTTCTCATGACTGGGTTTATTTCTGATTTAAGATATATTTTACCACACAACAAAACCATCCCTCTTCCTACCCTCTTCAATGCATTTTTCCCTTGTTATGAAATTTGTAACTACTATTGCTTTTCTCAAAGTGATTTAGACCAATGCAATGTGACTTGCTTTAGACATGACTAACAGAAGAAGAGGCAGATAGCAAGAACCTAGTTAAGAGGACTAAACTGAATGAATCTAACTTTACTCTTATAATTTTGTACTGTTTTTACAATTTCATTCTTGCCCCACTGCCTGACAGAGGAGCACTGGAGCTTCTGTGGACCGTTGTCCTAGATAATTTTTAAGTGGTACAGCCCTATATCCTTAGTAAGACCCTTGGTGTGTCTGGCCAGAAGGAAGGAAGAGAGTAGAGAGACAGAGGAGAGAAAACAAGAGAAAAGAGAGGAGGGGAAAGGCAAGAGGAGAAGACAGGATTAATTTCAGAAGATACTTTTTCCCTTTTAACAGCCCTAGAGAATGGAGAGCTGAGGATAACAGCTGGATCAGCAAAGCACATGGCAAACAGAAGGCCAACAAGGGGTTCTCACTATCTAGAATGCTTTATTTGGTGTGGAGAGGGGACAGGGGTCAGAGGCTTACATGTTCATCCACAATCAAGAAAATGGCATCTGCAGTTGTTGGGGATTCACGTTGCCGTTGCCCCTCCCCCAGCCCTGGGCAGTGTGGGAGGGAGCCCCTCCCACCTTCCGGCCTTAACAGGAAGAGAAGTCCCCAGCCCCTGGGGCGAACACGTGGGTGCCATCATGGCGGGGACTTCTACAGAGACCCAGCTCTTGGGGGGCTGTAGCCCCCCGCCCACAGAGGAAATTTCATGACATCACCTGATGGGCAGCCCAGCTCAGCTAATCAGTCACCCCAAGTCCCTCCCCTTCCGCCTTTGTCACTGTAATAAATTCTTCTGCCCGCCCTCTGGGAGGCTGAGGTGCATGGACCATCAAATCGCCTCCTCGATGTCTCTCTCTCCGCTGCCGTTCCACATGTAAGGGGACCGGGGAGGGGGACCTTGGCATTTCTCCTCAACTTAGCGCAATCCATTAGAACACGCTTTGCCTTCTGCTGTCAGAGGGACAAAGCCGAGTCTTCTTTCATAGTTTAGAATTCAAGCATATCCCCTGGACAAGTGGGGTAACTTCAGTCCTCCCATCTGTGGAAATGAATACTCCTTCCTGAGGTGTTAGGGGAAGACCAGAGGACTGGAAATTCTGAGACCTTTCTGGGTTGGGCTGTCACAGTAGTGTTTCTGGAGTGTGTAGCAGAGAGAAAATCTGTTTGGATCTGGGTTGGAATTGTAAGTCTACTGTTTGATTTTGAGCAAATTGTTCATCTACTCTAAATCTCATTTTCTTCATTTGTAGCTATAGTACTTGAGGTTTCTCTTTTAGAGAAATCAGTAAGATTACTTTTATGCATATAGATTTCATATTTTTGGATTTTACTGGGAAACAGAAGGTATGTACAAACATACATAAAAACTGAAAATTAAAGTGTGGTAAGGGAATTATTTACAATGACATGCTCAGGAGCAGTGGGATGAGTGTTTGACAAACACGTTGGCTAATGCCAGTTTTCACTTGTATTTGGCACTGGATGGAGAACAACTGCCCATCAATTCTGAGAAATTCTGTTGTGTGATTACTGTGGTGTTTTTCCTTTAAAAAATCATCTTTCTAAATTAAATTAAGACAATGGATCTCTTAAATGGATCCTTTAATTTCTTGTCTTTCTATTTTGTGTTTTGTTTTATTTTTTGTTCCCTGGTTATCCCATTTTATGTAGTATTCCATTCTTGCTTTATAGATGCAATGTATTTTTAAGATTCAAATTGTTTTAAAATTTTAAAATATTAAACCTAAGCTACCTACACGATTTCTCTTTCATACAGGAATTTAGTCTTTAGGATTTTTAAAATTAGTCTGATAATTACTCATTAACTATTCAACAAAAAATCATCATTAGTAGCAAACATAAAGTTATCATAAACTATCGCTATAAAGAACAGTACATGTTTCCTAAGTTCATAAAAAGAACGGAGTCATGAAGGTGGATGTTAATAGGAAGTTAGTGAAAAGTATACCTCTACCTCATTAAAATCATGTGAAAGTACAACTTCAAGTAATATTTCACATGGAGGATACTTAATGTAGATTGGATGCCCCAGATATGGTCTGTTCAGTCTCCTCTTGAAAGTATTCCCTTTCCATGCCCATAAACATGGCTCCATTCAAACATGCCCACTGCCTAGCCCAACAGGTGGGAATCAGACTGAAGATTATATATTTATTGATTTTATATTTTATTATCTGTAAGTAGCTGTACAAAGAGCTGCCATTCAACAAAGCAGCTTGTGAATACAATGTGTCTTGATCAATGTCACCCTTTTCAACATTCTCAGCCAGTCTTCCCAATCTACCCCTTCCTTTACTTTTCTTAATTTTGTAGAATATGTCTTGACTCTTTTTCCTATTAAACAAAGCAATTTATAAATACAATGCATCTCCATTTGTGTCACCGTCACGATTCTTTATTTTATCATAATTCTTCCTTGGGAAATTTTAAAGTTGCAACTAAAAAAAGGCAATCAGTACTTTCTGGACACTGACATGGTGCAGGTTCGGAGAGCTTTTAGGAAGTATTTTTTGCCACGTGCACAGAGGAGACAGAGGGATTATCAGTGGGGCCTGCCCTGGTGCACAGGCAGATGTGTGAGTCACAGGCTGGAGGCCCAACCTAGGGCTCCTCAGCTCAGATCTGGCCACTCACAGCCCCACTTGCCAAATACAGAGAGCAGAGGTGAAGGGCAGAAACAGAGACTTATGTCTCACAGACATTCCATGGACAGAGACAAACATTTCAGCTCATTTTCAATGTATAAACATCACCTTTAGATTTAAAGACAGGAAGAGTTGAGGCAGGATAGAAAGGTTTACATAATGAAGCAGTACTGAGAAAAGTGATCATTATCTCAGTTCTGGTTCTATCTGATTTCTGGAGAAGTTCTTACTGCTGACATCACCTGAGAGGAGCGGTCCATTCTCCTGACAGACCTGTCATCAAAGGTAACTGCCTTCGTTTGACATGGTCTGTCCTAATGGGCTCTGCTCTCCCTTTCCTTGTCTTCGGTCCCTTGTCATAAAAATAGAACCAATCTGTTCAGACCTTCCTAGAACAACCCAGAGGGATTTCAGGAGAGAGAAAATAAAAGAGGGGGAGAGAAAAAGAGAAGGAGGGAAGGAGAGAGGAAGAGAAAGAGAGGGAGGGAGGAAGAAGGGAGAGATAGAGAGAAGGAGGAAAAAAGGGAGAGAGAGCATTCCTTCTGCTCTCAGTTAAGCTATAAGGTCCAAGTAAGAAGCCAGTGTTTCAGCCAGGTACTGGTGGCTGGAATTCTAGTTACTCAGGAAGCTAAGATTTGAGGATCAAGGTTCAAAGACACCCAGGTAGAAAAGTCTGTGAGACTCTTATCTCCAAATAACCAGCCGAAGGCCAGAAGTACAGCTATGGTTACTTTCAGTCTTGGGTGAAAAAGCTAAGCGTCATCTCCCAGGCTCAGAGTTCAAGTCCTATACACACACACACACACACACACACACACACACACACACACACACACACACTCCATGCTTCATAGTAAAGGCAGTTTCTCAGTAGTTGTTACAGATTTCACAACATCAGGATGAGAATGGATCAACTCTCATTTTCCATCTCTCTTTTGTTTTTTCTTTTTGGCTTAAGCTACTTTTAGTTGGCCTCTCTATTGCAATAATAATAATAATGATAATACTCATAACTTAACCAATGTGTCCAGTTGATTTGATGCTTTATGCAAATCAGGCCATGTGACAATGATTTGATATACCTGACCTTACTAGGCTAAGACTACAACCTACAAGGCTGGCAATGTAGTCTTTTTTAAAATTTATTTTTAAAAATAATTATGTATTTATTGTCAAAGTGATGTACAGAGAGGTTATAGTTTCATATGTAAGGCAGTGGGTACATTTCTTGTGCAATTTGTTACCTCCTCCCAACTTTAGACATTCAAATATTATGTATTGACAAGTCTCTCAAGGTGTTCCACAGGCATCTCAAATCAATAGGTCTAAGACAGAGCTACTTCTCCATTTTGTAAAAGTCATCACGAGGGCCCCAGAGATTTGGGCTCCTCTAGAGAACTGTATTTCGGGAGGGAAAGGGTCCACACAGACTTCAGAAGGAAAGATTCATCTCCCAGGAGCGAGAAACTTAAATACTGTGTATTTCCTGTTTTCTGTTTCATCTTTGTGACACTGCTATGAACAAGGCACAGGCAGGCTAAGAATTTCTCTTTCCAAACATGGACTCTATGGTCTCCCTTATTGGGAATAATTAGTACAGGTTTAGGCAAGTCATAGCAGAGCATCACAAGGCCCAATAACTATACCCTTATGAACACATAAGATGATGCTAAGTGAAATGAACTCCATGTTATGGAAACAATTGTTATATCACAGTTGTAACTACTTTCAACGTCCTATGTGTATCTGTAGCTTCTATTATTGATGATGTTCTTGTATCACATTCCTGTGGTTGTACCTACACTATCTCTGTAATCTTATCTGAGTATATTGGAAACCGTGTTTACTGGTATTGGAAGTAGGAAATTCAAAGGGAATACCAAATTTGAGAGACACAGGGTAAAAAAAGAGAAACAACTACAAAAGCAATACTTGCAAAACTGTTTGGTGTAAGTGAACTGAACACCTGGGGGGGGGGGAAGGGGAAGGGGGGGAGGGAGGGGGGTATGAGGGACAAAGTAACGAGCAGTGCAAGAAATGTATCCAATGCCTAACGTATGAAAGGGTAACCTCTCTGTACATCAGTTTGATAATAAAAATTTGAAAAAAAATGTCATTAGCCACAAAAAAAGAACTCAAACAAGTATTAAAATAGAAAACTCATAAGACAAAAAAAAAAGAATTTCTCTTTCCATAGTGTGGGCTAAAATTAAAACTATAAATAAGTTAATTTCTCCCTTTTCTATCTAGCATGTCATTTTCTGTGAGTGTGAGTGAGTGTTGGGCTCCAGAGTTGGGCCTTCAGGCTAAGGTTCCAGAAGTGTTCCCATAGCCTGAAATGCTCCTTGCCCAGCCTCATGTAGAGTGTGACCACTCTTTTTCTCACTTTGAGGCCTCACTGTGCATGTTCTCAAAGATGACTTGTGCCTACTCAGTATTAATAAGTCCTCTGATAACACCCTGTTACTTTCCTCTTCAACAATTATGATTAGTTATGTAGTTATGTAGTATTTTCCTGTGTGTGTGTGTGTGTGTGTGTGTGTGTGTGTGTGTGTGTGTGTGTGTGGCTTGAACTCAAGGCCTAAGTTGTCCCTTTGCTTTTTTTTTTTGCTCAAGGCTGCCTCACCTCCATTTCTGGATTTTGAGTAGTTAATTGGGGAAGAATCTCATGAATGCTTCTCCATGGTGCTCACATCTCAGTCTCCTGTAGCTACTAGCATTGTGACATGACCCACTAATACCTGGCTTAACTTCTTTGCACACTACTGAACTGTAGTGTGAACTGCAGTCATCATAGTTCCTTTTCCTGCATCTATGAGGCTATGTGCCATACTTTTCACCATCTACTTATTGAGTGTACAGGGCACATATTGAGGCAAAGACAAATAAATACACTTGTCCCCAGCTGCAGTTCACAGGAAAGCATAAGGCCCAAGCAGAGAAGAATTATAATAAAAGAGAAGTGTTCAGACAGAGATGGGAACAAACTGTTGTGATTGCAAATAAGGAACTAATTAAGGTAAGAGCCAGGAAGTTAATGTCAGGAACAAGAGAGAAAAGAATTGTCAGCTTTCATCATCAGTCTTTATAATGTCTCTTTTCTGAAAGAGCTTTCTGACAATATTGCCTGCTTATTGTAGTCTTTTTGCATTTCCATGCTATGTGTTCTCCTTTCTATCTAAAATGTTCTCCCCTTTCCATTTTCCTTTCCTTCCTTTTCCCTCTCCGTCCTCCCTCTCCTCTTTTCTTCTCTCTCCTCCCCTTTCCTTCCTTTTATTCCCATTCCCTTCCTTTCTTTGTTTTCCCTTCTCCCTTCCTTCCTTCCTTCCTTCCTTCCTTCCTTCCTTCCTTCGTTTCTTCTTTCCTTCCTTCCTCCCTTTTCCCTTTCTTCCTGCTTCCTTTCCTCCCTTCCTTTCTTTCTTTGGAGACAGGCTCTCATGATGTTGGCCAAGCTGGCTTTTTATTAGTGAGCCTTCTGCCTCAGCCTCCCAAGGGACAAGATTACAGATTTCTATCTTTATCATTTTTTTGTATCCTAAACTTGATTTTTTGAAATTGAAATACATAGACTTTCACATCCACAGTCTGTGTGTTTGGGACTATGTATACATTTGTGTAACCACCACTCCAATCAAGACCTCAAATAGTTGGGTCTCCCCAGACAGTTTTTACGGGATGGCATTATTCTCTCCTTTGTATCTAGCGCCTTATCTGTTCCAGGACTTGTTAATACACAGATTTACAGTGCATGTTCTCTTGTATGACTTCCTTGTCTCAATGTTCAGGACTGGTCCATGTTATTGCATGTATCAGTACTTTGTGCCTCCTTTAGGTTTAAAAAGGTATTGTTATTTTACTTTTATCTTTTGATTGTTGTACAAAAGCTTTCCAATTCAACATGTGATTTATCAGCGCAGTGCATATTGATCAATGACTTCCCCACAGAGAGAAGCTGCTGGAACTACCATGCCCTAAGATCATTAGAAGCGCTTGATTCTTCTTACCCCACCAACCGTACCTAATTGCTTAACAGAACCAAGAACAGCAGCCACAGGGAAGTTACAGCACAGGTTTCCACATCTTTATGACAAGGAAACCCTTAATTCTATTAAGGAAATACTGAGCCTTTATTCTATTTGTAGATTAAAATAGTGACTATACTATTCGACTATAGCATCTATTCTACTTTTTTTTTTCCCAGCCCTTCATTTCTTTTTTTTTTTTTAGCAAGGTTTTACTTCTTTTTTTTATTTTTTTATTTTTTTTTAAATTTTTTATTTTTTTTTTATTAATTGGACATAAATTTTTTTACAAGGTGTTGTGCAAAGAGGGTGCAGTTACATAGTAGGGCAGTGTGTACATTTCTTGTGATATCTTACGACCTGTTTTTCTATCCCTTGTCTAGGTCAGGTTGACATATATGCAATATACAATGTATCAAGAACATATACAGTATTCACAGACTTGGTCTCTACTGTCTCTCCATCTCCCTTTGTTAACAGTCATATATCAGGGAGATCATGCCCCTTTGTTTTCTGTGTTCTAGGCTTGTCTCACTCAACATTATTTGTTCGAGTTCTGACCATTTCCCTGCGAATAACAGTATTTCACCATTCCTAATTGCTATGTAGTATTCCATTGTGTATAAGTACCATATTTTTTGGATCCATTCGTCTGTGGAGGGGCATCTGGGTTGTTTCCATATTTTGGCTATTGTGAATTGTGCCGCGATAAACATGGAAGTACAAATGCCTTTTTGATATCTTGGGTTTTGCTGTTTAGGATAGATGCCTAGGAGTGGTATGGCTGGGTCATAGGGTAGGTCTATATTGAGCTTTTTGAGAAACCTCCATACTGTTCTCCAAAGTGGTTGTACTAATTTGCACTCCCACCAACAATGGAGAAGGGTTCCTCTTTCCCCACAGCCCCTCCAGCATTTGTTGTTTCCTGAGTTCAGAGTATAGGCCATTCTAACTGGGGTGAGGTGGTATCTCAGGGTTGTTTTTATTTGCATTTCCTTTACTAGCAGGGATGTTGAGCATTTCCTCATATGTTTCTTTGCATTTTTATATCTTCTCTTGTGAAGTCTCTCTTTAGCTCTTTTGCCCATTTCCTAATAGGTTTATTGGGCTTGGAGGGGCTTAGTTTTTTGAGTTCTCTGTAGATGACAGATATCAGGCCTTTGTCTGTTGCTGTGCTGGTAAGTATCCTTTCCCATATCGTTGGCTGTCTTTCTATTTTGGTGGCTATGTCCTTAGCTGTGCAGAAACTTTTTAATTTGTAGTAGTCCCATTTGTTGAGTCTTTCCCCTATTTGTTGTGCCCCTGGGACTCTATTCAGGAAGTTCCTTCCTGTGCCTATAAGTTCTAGTGTCTTTCCTACTCTGTCCTTCAGTAGTTTCAAGGATTCAGGTCTGACGTTGAGGTCCTTGATCCAATTTGAGTTGATCTTGGTGCATGGTGATAGGCTTGGGTCTACTTTGAGTTTTCTGCATATGGCTGCCCAGTTCTCCCAGCACCAGTAGTTGAAGAGGCTATGTTTATTCCATTGTATGTCTTTAGCTCCTTTGTCGAATATCAGTTGGCTGTAAGAGTGCGGTTTTATTTCTGGGTCTTCAGTTCTAATCCATTGGTCTTCCGATCTGTTTTTATACCAATACCATGCTGTTTTTGTTATGATGGCCTTGTAGTAGAGCTTGAAGTCAGGTATTGTGATACCTCCTGCACTGCTTTTTTTGCCTAGAATTGCTTTGGCTATTCTAGTTTTTTTGCTGTTCCATATGAATTTATGGATTGGTTTCTCTATTTCAGTGAAGAATGTGGCTGGGATTTTGATAGGTATTGCATTGAATTTGTATAACAATTTGGGCAATATGGCCATTTTCACTATATTGATTCTGCCTACCCATGAGCATGGGAGGTCTTTCCATCTCCTTGTGTCTTCTTTGATTTCCCTTATTAGATTTTTGTAGTTTTCATTAAATAGGTCTGTCACATCCTTGGTTAAGTTGATCCCTAGGTACTTTATTCTTTTTTTGGCTACTGTAAATGGAATTGTTTCCATAATTTCCTTTTCTGTTTGTCTATTGCTGGTGTACAGAAAAGCTGCTGACTTTTGTGGGTTGATTTTGTATCCTGCTACTTTGCCAAATTGGTTTATTAGGTGTAGGAGTTTGGGTACTGAGTTTTTTGGGTCCATCAGATATAAGATCATGTCGTCTGCGAATAGGGATAACTTGATTTCTTCCTTGCCGATGTGGATCCCTTTGATGTCCTCCTCTTGCCTTATTGCTATGGCTAGGGATTCCAACACTATGTTGAAAAGAAGTGGGGAGAGTGGGCATCCTTGTCTTGTTCCTGAGTTTAGGGGGAATGATTTAAGTTTCTCTCCATTTAATATGATATTAGCAGTTGGTCTGTTGTATATGGCTTTTATTGTTTTGAGGAATGTTCCATCTATTCCTGTTCTCTCCAAAGCTTTTAATAGGTATGGATGTTGTATTTTGTCAAAGGCTTTTTGGGCATCGACTGAGATAACAATGTGATTCTTGATTTTAGTTCTGTTTATGTGGTGAATTACTTTGATTGATTTACGGATGTTGAACCATCCTTGTGACTGAGGGATGACGCCTACTTGGTCATGATGTATGATATTCTTAATCCGTTTCTGGATCCTATTAGCTAATATTTTATTGAGGAGCTTTGCATCTGTGTTCATTAGTGATATTGGTCTGTAGTTCTCTTTTTTTGTTGGATCTTTGCCTGGTGTGGGGATGAGTATGATATTAGCTTCGTAGAATGAGTTTGGGATTTCTCCCTCTGTTTCTATTTCGCGGAAGAGTTTGAGGAGTATTGGAATTAGCTCCTCACTAAAGGTTTTGTAGAATTCGTTGGTGAATCCATCTGGGCCTGGGCTTTTCTTAGCAGGGAGGTTCTTGATTACCTCCTGTATCTCACTGTAAGTTATTGGTTTATTTAGTTGATTTATTTCTTCTTGGTTCAGTTTGGGCAGTTTGTACTTCTCTAAGAATTGATCCATTTCTGTAAAATTATTGTTTTTTGCTGAGTAGAGGTTTTGGAAATAGCTCCTTATGATTGTTTGAATATCGTGTGTACTTGTTATAATTTTTCCTGTGGAGTCCCTGATTTTACGAATATGAATCTCTTCTCTTCTTTTTTTTGTAAGTCTTGCAAGGGGTCTGTCAATTTTGTTTATTTTCTCAAAGAACCAGCTTTTAGTCTTATTTATTTGTTGAATGGTCTTTCTATTTTCAATCAGATTTATCTCTTCTTTAATCTTCGTGATCTCTCCCCTCCTAGTCGTTTTAGATTCTGTCATTTCTTGTTTCTCCAGTTGTTTTAGTTTCATCGTGAGGGTATTCACCTGCTCTGCTTCCATTCTTTTAATGTGGGTGCTGAGTGCAATGATCTTGCCCCTCAGTACTGCCTTAGCTGTGTCCCATAGGTTTCTTTGTGATGTGTTTTCTTTGTCATTGTGGCTTATGAATTCGTTGATTTCATCTTTAATTTGATCTGTGGCCCAAGTGTTGGATAGCAGCGTGGGGTTTAGCCTCCAAGAGTGTGTATAGGCTCTGTGGTATCCTTTGTTGTTGAGGGTTACCTTTAATCCACTGTGATCAGATATAATACATGGGATGACGTCAATACTTTTGTATTTGCTGAGGTTCTTTGTGTGGGCTATGACGTGGTCTATTTTGGAATATGATCCATGGGCTGCTGAAAAGAAGGTGTATTGGGTCTCTGTAGGGTGAAAGGTTCTGTATAGGTCTGTTAGATCCATTTGGGAAATGGTGTTATTTAGGTCCTCAGCTCCCTTACTAATCCTCTGGGTGTTGGATCTGTCTCTTGGAGAGAGAGGAGTATTAAAGTCACCCACTATGATTGTGTTTGCGTCTATCTTGCTCTGTAATTCTTTGAGAATTTGCTTGACATATGTCGGGCCTCTTTTGTTTGGTGAGTATACATTTATCACCGTGATTTCTTGATTCTGGATTTTTCCTTGTATTAATATGTAGTGTCCTTCTTTGTCTTTTTGAGTGGACTTTAAAGAGAAGTACAGCTTGTCTGAGATCAGAATGGCTACACCTGCCGTTTTGGTGGATGCGTTTGCTTGGTAGATCTTGCTCCATCCTTTTACTCGAAGCCTGTTTTTGTCCCTTGCTGTAAGGTGGGTCTCTTGTAGACAGCAGATGTCAACTTTTTGTTTGCGAATCCATTCTGCCAGTCTGCTCCTCTTAATCGGGGAGTTTAAGCCATTTATATTTAAAGAGATCAAGGATAAGGGTGTTTTTTCTACTTCCATTTTCTTGGTGGGCTGTTTTTTCTTCTTCTTTTTTTTTTTTTTTCTTGTCTTTAGTGAGCTTGTGTTTCTGCTGGACTTTGGCTATTGAAGTTTCTTTCTGATTCTGTCTGTGTGTCTTTTACGATCTCTGTTGGGTGGGCTTCCCCTCTTAATATTCGCTGTAGGGCTGGTTTTTTATTCACATACTCCTTTAACTCCTCTTTGGTGTGGAAAGATCTGGTTCTCCCTTCGAATGTGAACTCCAATTTTGCTGGATATTTGATCCGAGGTTGTAAATTGTTACTCTGGAGTACTTGGATGGTGTTCTTCCACTCGCTTCGAGCTTGGTAAGTTTGTGTGGATAAGTCGGATGTTATTCGAATCCTCTTCCCATTGAAAAAAGTTTCCTTCTTCGCTTTGGCTGAATTCAGAATTTGCTCTTTAATCTTGAGGTCTGTAGTCTTGAATATTATGTGCCTTGGGGTGGCTTTCCTGGGGTCTGGCCTGCCAGGTGTCCTATAGGCTTCGGTTACCTGGATGGGGTCCCCTGTGAGATTGGGGAAGTTTTCTGCAATAACTTTATTGAGAACATGATTAAGCCCTCTGTTCTGATATTCGGCTCCTTCTTCTATTCCAATTATGCGCAGATTATATCTCTTGTCTTTGTCCATTAGTTCCTGGATTAGTCTTCCCTGAAGCTTCACCTTTTCTTGGAGTGTGGTCATTTTCTGGTTGTTGTCAGCTGCTTCATCGTCCAGGCGAGAGATTCTGGATTCTATGTGGTCTACTCTTTGTGTTATGGTTTCAATTGCGGAGTTTATGGATGTCAGAGAGCTATTTATGGTTGTCATATCAGCTCTGATCGTGGAGATTTCTTCCTTTAAAGAGTTGTATTTTAAATCTATTTTTTCATGCATTTCAATTCTCAGGATGTGGAGATTTTCTTTAAAGGCAGCTTGCATTGTATCCATTTTTGCTTCCATTTCTTTAAAGCAGGCTTGCATTGTATCCAGTTTTGCTTCCATTTCTTTCTTGGCTTCCTGGGTGTCCTTCCAGATTTCCGCTCTAAATTCCTGGAATTGTTTTCTGATTTCATTTCTGACGCTTTCGATCATTCCTGTTAACATGGCCTCATTTGCTTTTTTATTCTCCATCTCCTCTTCAGTCGTGCTGCTTTTTGGAGCTGGCGAGTTGGCTTGCCCTTTGATGAACTGAGTTATGTTTCTTTGTGATTTGCGCATCTGGAGATCTGGATGGCTTCTCAGGTTTGGTTCTTCCCTCTCTCCTATGTAGGCATGTCTATGGCAGCAGGTGCTGCTGCTGTGGCTCCACCCACCAGTGCAGGGTACACGCCTACCAGAGCGGGCGCTGTCACCGGGGGCCCCCGCCCTCCTGTGCGCTGAGCGTCCACTGCAACAGGCACTTCAGCGGGATATGCCTCCCAGAGCAAGTCCTGGTTTGTTGGGTTGTGCTTGTGCCCTCCCACGAGTCCGTTGGGGGGGGGGCGGTATGTGTGGGGTCCAGTGGGATCGACTGTCCGGGTGTGGCTTGGCACCTTCAGTCCTCACCTCTGCTGTGAGTGGGGGACGTGATCAGGCTCAGGTGACCCTGCTGGGCTGGTATTGCCCACCAACGCCTGTGGTTTTAGTTGTAAGAGCCTGTGAGGTCCAGGCGCCTCGGGTGGGGTTTGCACAACCAGCCGTCTCCCGGCCCCTGTTGGGAAGGGGGTGGGGCCGGTTCTGCCAGTTCAGGAACCTGTGGGGCCTTGGGGCTGCTCCGCCCTTCCCCTGCTAAACTGACTTCCCAGCGCCTGATGGGAGCTTCCCCGCCTGATTTGTGGGTTCTTTGTTCCCTCAGGGGTGGGGGAGGGGGGAGGGAGGGCACTCACTTTTGCTGCTTTGTGTGTGTGTCCCGCGCAGCCGTTGGCCCTCCAGGGGTTGGCTATGTGTCGTGGTGGCTCCCCTGGTTCCCGATTTCTGCCGTGCTGGGTTCCTTTGTCTGGACCCGGTGTGGACCCGAACTTCTTGTCGCTGCCGGTGTGTGTCTTGGTCCGCGCCCTGCCTTGTGGCCGTGGGGTCTCCCGCTATATGAATTCTGCGCTCCTGGCAGCCTGTCTGCCGATCGCCGGGTTCCCCTTTCCCAGCCTGACCCTGTTTGGGCCAGGGTCGGCTGGAGGGGGGAGGGTGTCCCGGTGAATCTCCGGCTCCGTGTAGGTTTTCGGTTCTTCTTTTTTGCTCCTTTTTGTTTTCCTGCGTTTCTCCACTGCTTCTGGCTGCTGGTTTTGCTGGGTTCTTGATGGGGTGTTGGGTGTTGGGGTTCCCAGCTCACTATGCCGTTGGAGCGAGTCGGGGTGCCTCCCTATTCTATCGGCGCCATCTTTCCCTTTCTATTCTACAGTTTTAACTATAATAATAGTAATGTGTAGGATGTAATCCATTAGTTTATGGTTACTCCTCAACCCTTGCCAGCTGTGGTCTGAAAATAGTCTGGAAATTTCCAGGAAATAGGTTGTAATCATTTTATTTTACTACTAGCTACTGTTGTTAACCTCTTCCTGTGCCTAATATATAGGTGAAACACTGTGGTAAGTTTATATGTAGGAGAAACAGGGTTCAGTAGTACCTGCAGTCTCAGGCATCCACTGGGGTCTGGGAACATGCACCCCTCAAATTAGGTGGCCTACTGCATGCTTTCGTTTTGTTTTATATGAAAGAGCATTTTAATCATTGTCCTTAGAAACTATAAAGATTATACATGATTTGAAAATGAGGCTGTTCCAAATACTGGCCCATGAAAAATTGTCAGCGCTATGACTTTTCTCTTGCCTGGTCACTCAGAAATATGTTATCAGCTATGATTGTTGTTGCCTGGTGCCTCACATTATTTTTTATCTATGCATTCGCCATAGTCTACTTTCTCTTCCACATAAATTCAAGACCCCTTTTTCACACACTGATATGCCACATCTCTAAGGCCTGGTCCGAACAGTGATATTCTGTGCCATGTTGTCCTTTGATTTACATCTCCCATTCGGTATGCTTCACTTTCCCCCTGATTGCCACATTTCATTTGTTGCTAGAGAAAATATTGTGGCTGGATTTTTTCCTTCCACTTGTCTCAGGACAGGGTCCTGACCCACTCGCTCAAGTAACTGAACACGATTCAGAGATCTTTCCAGAACCATACTGGTGGATATTTCAGACTCATGTCTTAAAAACTGATGAAGCACCTGTAGCACAGGTCTCTGAAACATGGCTTCTAGTTTCTGTTCTTACAATCTAATGTTTTGGCCTTTCTCACTCTCACTTTTTCACCTCCTCCAGGTGCGCCTGGACAGCCTACTGCGTGCTTTCTAATTCATGTGACCTGGAACCCAAGTGACAGTAAATGAGTGCTCTAGTAGTGGTGTATGGAAAGCACAGTTCTTTTCAAACATTCCTGTCACTTGGCTTACTGTCCTATCCATCACTCTAAAGAAACTGGTTGGCTGTCTGCCTCAACTACATGTTTCCAAGTAGACTCAGGCCTTCATATACCACATCCAGGCCTTTTCTTCCATGTGGTCAATCCCAGATGCTAAGACCTGAGGCCTTGGCTTTTGGTCCCTTTTCACATTCAAAAGATGAAGTTCTGCTTCGTTGTAAGGGTGTCATTATAATTACCTGCAACTCATCACTTCTGGATGACGATTTTCTTTCCAGTCAGTGTTTAATCAGGTGATGTTTCAACATGTGTTGGGGAATCACTGTTCTACTGATTGTTCAGCAGAGTTCTTTTTTCTGTTGAATCTACATCTTTGTTATTTGTTAGACTTTGTCTGGGAATTGCCTGTGCAAATGTGTGAGTATTGGGATTGATTTCAGAGGCAGTATGTGGAAGGTGTTTCTCAACATGCACTAGTAATATTTGTTGATTTTGTGAAAGTCTAGAATGACTGCAATAGAAGGAAAGATATGGACATGACACTGCTGTTCCTTTTTCAATCTGGGAAGTTTAAATACTTCACCCATTACCATGTAGTATAGTTGTATATTGGCCGTCTTAGAAATCAGAGCCCCAAAGTCAACTGTTGTCTGTGTCCCGAGATTAAAGAGCAATGAAACATTACAACAACAAAGAAGGCTGTTTCAAAATTAAGACAAATATTTTCTTTCAAATCAAAGGCCTGCTTTTGTGTTGATTCGGCAGATAATGACTGGTGTCGTGGAGGAGGTAGCTTTGCATAGTTTGAGTCTTGGTTCTGCAGGCAGATCCACGGTACAGCTGCCATTCACCAGCTGCTTCCTGCGGGCCTCACGGGGAGCTGCCTCCCCGGGGGCGCTGGCGTGGCTCCCTGGCGGGGTCCAGCCCGAGGGCGCACGCCCCGCTCCCGGGCCGGGTCCCCCTCCACAAAGAGCCTCTTCCCTCCCACTGTCAAACAAACAACTGTCCGCCCCGCCCCAGACTTTCTCCTTAGCGGCCTAAGCCTAGGCGCCCCGCCGCCAAGGAGCCCCGCCACGGACCACCCGTCCCGTCGCGCGGGCCTAACGTGGAGCGGCGGGGCGGAGGGCGCAAGGCGGGGGCCGCGGCGCTGGGGCCGGGAATCGCGGTCTCCCCGCGGCGCGGCGAGCGTCTCGCTCGTGAGCGAGTGTGACACGGAGACGCGGAGACGTCTTCAGAGGCGGGCGACTCGTCAACGTGGGGCCCCTGGAACTGGAACGGCCCTCCGCCGGCCCCGGGGCGCCTGGGTCCCCGCTGGCCCTGAGTGGGCTACACCCGGGTCCGAGCGACCGCCACCACCCAGCGCCCCGGCCTCGGGCGCGTCGGCCTGGCTCCGCAGCCTTCTCCGTGGCGGGCCTAGGGTGGAGGCGGGCCACAGTTCCCCGGGCGGGGCGGGGCGGGGAACTGCGGCCTCCACCCTAGGCCCGCCCCAGTTCCCCGCCCCGCCCGGGTGGCGCGGGCGGCCCCGGGGAGCGCGCCCCTCCCTCCGCCGGGCCCAGGGCGCATGCGCTGCGCGCGGGCGTGGCGCGGGCGGTGGCCAGGGCGGCCGGAGGCGGCGGCGGCCGGAGGTGGTGCCGGCGCGGTCCCGAGCGGTGCGGAGGCCTAGGCCTGACGCGGGCCACGCAGCGGCGCGAGGCCAAGCCCCGGGACGGCGGCGTCCTGGACACCCCGGAGCGATGGAAGCGGCGGCGCCGGCGGCCGGGGCGGCGGCCTGCGAGGAGCTCGGTGGGTGTCGCGTGCGGGCCGCGCCCAGGAGTGGGGTTCGCGGGAGGCACCGTGCCGTCCCCGCCGCCTCCTGCCAGTCCGGGGCCGCGGTGGGGCGGCTTCCCGGTGCGCGCCCGTGCCTGGACTTACACACACACGGGCCACGCAGACCCCGCGGGGATGCGGGGCGAGGCCGGGTTGACGTCCCAGCGGAGAGACAGGACGCGGGGACGCGCGGCGAGGCCCGGCCGACCACCCCGCCGGCGTCCACGCGGGGACACGGGCGAGGCCGGGTCGGCGTCCACGCAGGGACACAGGGCGAGGCCGGTGCCGGCGACGACCCGCGCATCCCGGGCCTGGGGCCGCGTCACGCTGGCGAGCCTGCGCGTGGCCCTGGCGGGGTTTTTCCAGCCGCCTTGGCTATGTCTCCAGGGAGCGGCTTCTGCTGGTCCCCAGGCAGATGCTTTGCCTGCTGCCTGTCGGAGAACAGCTGAGCGCGGGGACCTGAAGCCGGTCCACCACAGGGCTCACCTGCTTCCCTGAGCACCTGAAGATGGTCCACCGCTCAGCTCACCTGCTTCCCTGAGCACGAGGACCTGAAGCTGGTCCACCGCACAGCTCACCTGCTTCCTGCCGCGCCACTCTCTTCGTGGCACCTCTGTGCACCTGTCCAAAATAAACAGAAGGGTGAGGGTGGTGGAGCGGTGTCGCCCGCCCACTCTCCCGCATGGGCGCTGTGCTCAGCCTTATAGTCAATCCCATACTCAAGGACCACAGTTTGAAGCCAGCTCAGCCAGAAAAGTCCCCAGGTCCTTTCACCAAAATAACCAGCAAAAAGCAGGGCTGGAGGCGGGGCTCAGGTAGTAGAGCACCAGCTGAGCAAGTGATGAGCCCCGAGTTAAGATTTCAGTACCACAGGGGCTGAGAATATGGCCTAGTGGGTAGAGTGCTTGCCTAGTATACATGAAGCCCTGGGTTCTATTCCTCAGCACCACTGGCTGCAGAAAAAGCCAGAAGTGGTGCTGTGGCTCTAGTGGTAGAGTGCTAGCCTTGAGCAGAAAGGAGCCAGGGACAGTGCTGTGGCCCTGAGTTCAAGCCCCAGGACTGCCAAAAAGAAAAAAAAGATTTCAGTACCACAAAAAGAGGATGAATTTAAAATACATTATCATAAGTAATTGACGGGCTGTGTTTGTAATAACACGTAGGGCACTCTGCAGGCACTCTGCAGTTGTTGTATTTCATGTTGCAGTAATGGTAGAAACAATAACCTGAACATTTTATTGAGCATTTACTCTGCATAAGCAGGGGGCGAGTCCTTTATGCACTATCTCTAATCTTCACAGTTTTGTAGATATGTCAATTTAAGCCATTGATAGTATACCCATAATGTGAACCATGTTTAGCTGAGTGTTTTATTTTTTATTTTTTTTGGCCAGTCCTGGGCCTTGAACTCAGGGCCTGAGCACTGTCCCTGGCTTCTTCCCGCTCAAGGCTAGCACTCTGCCACTTGAGCCACAGCGCCGCTTCTGGCCGTTTTCTGTATATGTGGTGCTGGGGAATCGAACCTAGGGCCTCGTGTATCCGAGGCAGGCACTCTTGCCACTAGGCTATATCCCCAGCCCCATAGCTGAGTGTTTTAAATTCATTGGTAATCTGTGGATGAGACCAGATATGACAGTTTCATGTATTGTTAGTAGGAAATGGCTATATATTTATCCTTTCAATCATAAATATCCTTTCACCTAGTAATTTTACTTCTAGAATATTTCCCAAAGAAAATAAGTCACATTTATAGCCAGTCCTCCTTATAGTTCACACCTGTAATCCTAGCTACTTACAAGGATGAGAAGAATGAGATCTGGAGGATTGCAGTTGAACCAACCCAGGAGAAAAAAATCCTTCAGATTCTGTCTCCAATTAACCAGAAAACAAACAAAAATCCAGAAGTCATGGCTCAAGGGATAGAGTTCCAGCTGTGATCAAGAAAGCTGAGTGAGCTTGAGACTCTGAGTTCAAGCTCAGTTACCACCTAAAAATAAATAAGTTAGCAGATTTTCAGTGCAGTTTCTGTAATGGGGAAAGTTTGGGAACTATCTCAATATCCAATAATAGGGAATTGGTTGGGTGAATTGTGGTTTGACCACATAGCCATCTGTCTAGTCATTAAAAGTGGTACTGAGAACTGTTCACCACATGCATGTTTATTAACTGAAAAAGTCATCAATTTTTTATTGTTCTTTAAGTTCTGTGTGTTTATTTTTTCAACATAGTAAATTGAGCTTCTCTTGATATTTAGGATGTATGTTATGAATAGAACAGATCATCTCTCCTGCTGCCACAGTTTTTGTTCAGTAAGAAGCAAACAGTAGTAAGCAAAGACAGCATCAGATATTACACTATATGCTAAGAGAAGAATGCCATGGTCATGGGGAAGTGAGGAGGGGGCCCGGGCAGCTGGCAGTCACATGATCTGGCTGAAGTTTTAAGGTGGTGCTGCCTGCTAGGGGGCTGCGGGCCAGTAGAAGCAGGAGGGTGTGTTCCTTCTTCTGAAGTGACTTAGATGCCCTTCAGAACCTCAGGGCAGGCAGCAGTGGCTTACCTTTGGCTATTCAAAAGTAGAATAAGCAGGTTTATGAAATGTTGGTTGAGAGTTGAAAATGAAAGAGAAGACTGGGATGACTAAAAGGCCCACATACCTTGAAGAAGCCAGCTAAGATGATAGGGTGGTTTTGTAATAGGTCTGTAGTCTCTGATGTTTCTACTCTTAAACAGAAGGACCTTTTGCTATGAGTGTGGTTTGACTTCCTTAATCATTTGCTTCTAGTGAATAGATGATAGTAGATTGGGCTTTGACGCCAGGTCATAATAAGCATTGTGTCTTCCTTTATCTGTCTTTTTAGGGTCACTCATGGGAAGCAGGTGCCATTTTGTGAGGTGGGGATCCTTATGTTCCATGGAACTGAGGCCACTGAAGACAGCCACAGATTTGTTATAAAGCAGTAGATAATTAGTACAAGGGGTAAGGCCCAAGGAGGAACTGGGTTGGTAATGAGGATGAGTTCAGTTTGGGAGATGTGAAGTTTGAGATGTGCGTTTAGGCATCAATGTTGAGTGGGCAATTAAATTTATGTGTAGGCATTGTGGGAAGTTTGGTCTCAAGATTTAAATGTGGATGTTAGTTTGTATATTCAAGCCCTGAATGGGAGAATACTTGTGTGTGTGTGCGCGTGCGTGTGCTCGTGTGTGTGCGCTCACATGCGTGTGCGTGCAAGAGAAAGAACACTCTAAATTGTAACAGTGGAAATTTCTGGGAGGGGATAAGTTTTCATTTAAATTTTTTTCTGTGTATGATTTTCTACAGTGCTACAATAATAAGGTGTTATTTAAAACAGATTTTTTAACTGAGTATTTATGTGGAAAGCAGTGGTGGAGCTGTGAAGATAGAGGTTTCTTAGGCATATACACTGGACTTTACTGGGAAGGGTCGGGGCTCCAGAAGGTTCTTCCACCTCAGAAATGCCTAAGGGCTGACTCTTTCCATTTCACATCTGGATGTGGTTTAGAGATTCAGGTGGCAATTTTGTGTTATTTTTATGAAAGAAATTATTTGTCCCCTCTGTTAGTTTATCCTTTCCAACATTTTGGTAATTCCTTTGTTTCGCTGTTAAAAATGATACAAGCTTAGTAATTTCTTATTTTTCACATTTTCTAGAGAAAGACAAAGGCTACTCATGAGCCTATTGTTTATCGCTATGCTTGTTAAATTGTTCCTCTTTTGGCATATTTCCTCCCTTCATTTCCATTTAACTTTTATACATTTTTTTTAGTCATTCTGTAGTAGTTTTCCTCCATTTAGCATATGATATAATTCTCCCTGTTTAACTCAGACTTTCTAATCATAGTCTGATGTCAGTGCTGAATAAATGGGTATGCTTTAGTTCATTTAACACTTTTTTTTTTCTTTTTTGGTATTAGTAGGATTTAAATTTGGGGCTTTGCTATTGGCCAGACAGGCACTCTACTGCCTGAAACACACTTCCAGACATAAACCAAACAAATTTTTGATGGTTGCACATTTACGTTGTTTCCAGATTTTTCAGAATTCATGTTTCAACTAACATTTTTGTGTAGAAATCCTTTTCTTTTTTTTTTTTTTATGGCCAGTCGTGGGGCTTGGACTCAGGGCCTGAGCACTGTCCCTGGCTTCTTTGTGCTCAAGGCTAGCACTCTGCCCTTGAGCCACAGCGCCACTTCTGGCCGTTTTCTGTATATGTGGTGCTGGGGAATTGAACCCAGGGCCTCATGTATATGAGGCAAGCACACTTGCCACTAGGCCGTATCCCCAGCCCAAGAAATCCTTTTCTTTATGGGTAGTTTTCCAGAAGTAGAATTACTAAGTTGAGAATAATAATAGAATTTAATACATAATGACTAAGCACTATGCTTTTTTCCCCTTTCTGTTCTCTCTACAACTGGGGATTTAAGTTGCTTTTAGGCTAGGAGATGGAGGTTGACACAGTAGGGTACTACTCTAAGAGAGCATGTAAGGAAGCACTGCCTTTCAGAGCTGCCTAATTAAAGAAGGTTCCAGTAATATATGTTACATTATATAGTACATTATTCATTAGACTTGTGTTATGTAATACCGAATCAATCTGAAGTTTCTTATTTATACATTCTGCACATAGAAATAAGTATGTCTAGGTACTTTGATATACATTGTTTAATAGTCTTTTATTTTATGGAACATTTGCCTGCAGTAATCAGTTTTTTTTTTCAGTTTCTAGTTCATTTGTTACCCAAAGTTATAACAAAGCTTTGGAAATAACAAGTTTTCTATGTAATGTAAATAGTTTTCTTGTCAAAGATGATCACTTTAAAGCGTCATTGGCTTCTTACATGGCATTTATTTTCCAATCACTTACTGTGCCATAGGGTTGTTTATGGATGACATGTCTCTGTGCTGTATGTATGTTATCATATTCTGTCATCATCAAACTCCTGCAGGGTAGAAGTTACGAGTCTCATTGTCCATGTGCAAAAGTAGTTCAGAGAAAACTGGGTAAAATATCAGTCAGGTGTTCTGCTCTTATCCTCAAAGCTGACTGGTGCTGTGCTATCCAGCATGTAGTCTTGGAGCGCTTGAAGTGTGCATGTCCAAATGCACATGTGTCAGAGCATGAAACACACTACAGATTGCATATACTTACTACAGAAAATGAGATGCAAGACATCCTAATTTTTAAATGCTTATTACATGTTGAAATGATAACAGGTGAAATAAAATATGTTATTTTCTCATATCTCACCTGTTTTCTTTTTCCTTTTTAAAATATGTTATTGCTAGAAAATTCAACTTCAGGTTTGAGGCTCACGTGTTTCAGTTGGGCGGCACTGCTCTGCTAGCTTTTTGTGTTGCTGTGCATTGTGGTTCCAAGGTTTCTGTTCCATCTCTGCCTACCTCCCCTCTGTCTCCCCATCCTTGGCTTCTCCCTCCCTTCTGTTCCTGCTTCTTGTACTCATCTGTTCTCTGCATCCTGAAAGCCATTGTTTTGATTTCCAGGCTGCCTGGATCTCTTTCCCTGGATGTTCTTCCAGGTCTCCTTGAAACTGCCACATTGTCAAGGAGGCCTACGTTGCCTGTCCTAACATTACAGGTGCTTTGTCTTTCTCCTGGCACTTATTCGGCTTATTTATACATAATGCCTTACAATATTTTTTTCCTCTGGCTAGAGTTTAAGCTCTTAAGGACAGAGGGTTTTCTTGTTTACATATGAATAGATAACCCTTAGTATTTGGGAAATTGAATTAAATAAAGATTGCAGTCTCTTTTATTGGATTGAATCAGGAGCTGCAGTTGTGTTGAGGGGTTTACCGTCCGTAGAACCTGGTAAGACTGCGGTGCTAATGATACACACCAAAGCCATCTCAGTCCTGCCATCCTCTGGCCTGGCAGATCAGAATATCAGCCAGGAGAAACACTCTTATCTGCACCCATTTCTGGGATGCCATCAAAGGTCCCCAGAGTCTAGAACACTGTCTTTACCCCGCGTGTCACTGCGTTTTCATGTGACAGAACGGGGGAGTGACTAACAGGATGATCTGGCAGTGGTGACAAGTCCAAGCCAGAACTTTCCATAGGAAAGAGGTTGCGGTTCTTGATGAGGCTTTTCAACCTAATCTTCTACCATATACCTGAAGCTTTATTTTTATCCACATGAGACCATCCTGACAGAGTCCTGCCCACTATTGGTACTATTACAATACTCTCATAAAAATTAGAACTTAGTATAAGAAAACATAACTGCATTTTTTGCTTTCTATACTGTTTACTTATGTTTGGATCAGATACAGTTTAGCAATTTTAGACTACCTGGAGTTTCTAAAGATTTTATTTTACTTTAAGTTCACTTTTTATTGGTATGTATTGTCCATTGTGATTATTTTCATGTATATAATGTATTTTGAATTTTTCTCCTCTATTGCTTCCTTTTACCCAGTCTTAAAAGGTTTCTTTATTCTATTTTGATATACACATATTAAGTACTTCTAGGTTTGGCATGTGATACAGAACATGCTATATTTGTTTTTCTCAGTTTAGCTTATTTCAGTTAAAGTTATAATCTCCAGTTTCACCTATTTTCCTGCAAATAACATAATGTTATTCTTTATGTCCATTGTATGGACATAGCATGTTCTTTTTATCCATTCATTGGCTGGTAGGAACCTAGACTGATCCTATGATTTGAGTATTGTTAATAGTGTTGTTATAAACATGGGTGTGCAGGTGTCTGTATTGTATGCTGACTAACACTCCTTTGGATACATGCCCCCAAATGGTAGATAGCAGGATCATATGGTAGCTCTAATTTTAGTTTCTTGAGGAACCTCCATACTGATTTCCATAATCACTGGAATAGTTTACATTCTACATTGTACAGGGTTTCTTCCCTTCCATCCTCACCAGTATTTGTTGTTGTTCATTTTCTTCATGATAGCCATTCTAACTGGAATAATAAGGCATCTCAGTGTCATTTTTATTTGTATTTTTTTATGGCTGAGGGAATTGCACATTTCTCCATGTATTTACTGACCAGTTGTACTTTTGGTAACTAATTAATTTGCACATTTGTTATTTGCAGTGTTTTGTATGTTCTGTGTATAATCTAATGACTAACTCAGGTTTTCTGCCATTCTGTAGGTTATGTCTTGATTCTGGCAGTTGTTTGCTTTGCTGTGGAGAAGCTTTTTAAGTAATGTGGTCCCATTTGGTAATTGCTGCTATTCCTAAGCAGTGAAGAGTCTTATATTCAGAAAGCTGTGGACATTCCCTTTGTTTCCTCTGTCAGTTTCAAAGTTTCATGTTTTATACTAAAACATGTTTAATATTGGGTTTATTTATATACAGAGCAAGAGATGGGAGTCTCATTTTCATCTTCTACATGTGGATATGCATTTGTAGAAGAATTTGCTTTTTTTTCCAGTGTGTGTTTTTGGATCCTTTGGTCTTCTGTAAGTTTTAAAAAAAATTTTATTGTTAAATCTCATCCTCAGAGATATATTATGATTTAAAGTTACAGCTTGCTGGGTATGCCCTTTTAGGGTGTTTGTATTTATTTAGAACTGTTGTGTGTCATTCAATTAATCTTAGAATCTGCTTTACCAGTTCTTAGTTTTAAAAACACCTGTTCCTTTTAACATTTTTATTAGTTTAAATTAGCTGAATAAGGGGGTTTCATTGTGTTGCTTGCATAAGTGCATATAATATACTTTCATCAAATTCACTCCCTCTTTATCTTCTTAGTAACTAATATTACTTCAATAATTAGACTACAACTGGGGGAAAGAGCTAGAGATTTTTTTCTTACCAGCTTTTTTCCCCCTCCAGTCCTGGGGCTTGAACTCAGGGCCTGAGCACCATCCCTGGCTTCGTTTTGCTCAAGCCTAACACTTTACCACTTGAGGCACAGCGTCACTTCCAGCATTTTCTGTTTATCTGGCTAAGGAATTGAACCCAGAGCTTTATGCATGCTAGGCAAGCACTCTACCACTAAGCCACATTCCCAGTCCTCTTACATGCTTTTGAAATATACTTAAGCATGGATCTAGAAGTTAGATAATAATTTGTCCCACTGAATGATTCCGCTTCAATAGTAGGATCAATACAATATAGAAATAGTACTTCTTCAATTCCTAGTACTGTTAAGAGGTATCTGTCTCTCAAATGGTTTGAATGTTTAAAAATTAGCTCTTTTTAATCTCATTGTGAGAAGGTTAGTTAGAGGAACTTCCTGTAATAATGATTTTATTAAAATTTTTAGATGTGGCTGGGAATATGGCCTAGTGGCAAGAGTGCTTACTTTGTTATACATGAAGCCCTGGGTTCAATTCCTCAGCACCACATATATAGAAAATGGCCAGAAGTGGTGCTGTGGTTCAGGTGGCAGAGTGCTAGCCTTGAGAGGAAAAAAAAAAAAAAAAAGAAGCCAGGGACAGTGCTCAGGCCCTGAGTACAAGCCCCAGGACTGGCAAAAAAAAAAAAAAAAATTTTAGATGTGAAGATGTGAGGGATGAAAAAATGGCTTTATGAAACGATATACATATATTTTGTGTATACACATGCAAAAAGTGATTTTTCATGGTTAGTCATATTTAATGTTTCCTAAACCATGTAAACATTTAAAACTAGAGAAAAGTATAACCATAGGAGATTAGGTTAGACTTTGAACAAAATTAAATTTAAAGTTGACCACATCCACCTAACTTGCTCACCGGAATCTGAGTGAACCTTGTAGTGCTATTTTTAAAAGTCACATATGTGAATTACAGAACTAGTATTTATAGGTCATTTTAATAATTCAGATTTTCAAGTCTTGCCTAAGGAGATAGTAAAAATAAATTCCCTGATGATGCTATTAAAAGTAAATGTATTAGTTAAATTATAATATTTTAAGCTTATGAGAAAACTTACCTTTTCCTGACTCTTCATGGCAGCTGTGATCTCTTGGGCAGTGTGCTTCAAATACTAGCTCTTTCTGATTTTGAAATGTTGGCAGTGATAGCTATCTTTATTTGGAACAGACTGTGAGGTTAGTACAGCACAGAACATGCAGAACATGAACAGCATATGGCCCTGGGCAGAAAGAAAACGAGAAAGCTCACGTAAGTTTAGATAGACCAAGTTATCAGAGTAAAGGAACTTCACTCAACAAGAACAATGGAGTACATTTAGAAATGAAAATAATATCTGCACAAAACTGAAACTGAAGAAAGCTAATAATGATGGTTGTTATGACAGTTTTGCTTAGAAGTCTTACTATACCCAAGATTTCAGGATGAGGAAATAGAGCTTGGAAATAGAGTTAGTATGGATATATTGCTAAGCTGGAGTGAGTTGGTGCCATTGTCTGTATAGCAAGGAAATTTGGGATACAGCCACAGGTGTGGGTGTCAGAAAACATGCAAGGCATGGAGAGGCCTGGGAGTAGGTCATCTGTCTCAGGCTTCAAGCCCCTATAATTATGAGAGGTTACATTTCTATTTCATATTGCTTTGTGCTGGCAGTCCAAGGAATAAAATTACTTTGTATAGAATATAACATCAAAGAACACAGGAGCTGTCTAACAAAAGGGGAATCACGATATTTTTATATGCTTTTCTGGAGTAACTATGAGGGCATATCACAGTCACGCTGGTTGAGGAAGTACTTACTGTGTGTTCGTCCAAACTGTGGTCTGTTTGGTACCAAAGAACAAAAAACAATATTATTAGGTGATGCATTAAAAATGTCTGAAGATTGAACCGTTAAAAAAACTACCAAAGGCAAAAGTTGGAGAATTACAGAAAATTCTCCTTAATTTTGATGTCATTTATTTGGAACTTTAGATTGTTTAGTGAATCTTACTTGCTCCATATAAATTGTATTATTAGAGGAAGAAATGATGGGAAAAGGGACTAATTTGATCCAGGCATCATGGTTCACACCTGGAATTCCAACCACATGGGGAGGCGCAAAAAAGGAGAGGATCAAGGTTCTGTATCAACCTAGACAAAAACTTTGTGGGACTACATTTTAATCACTAAGCTCAGGAGGGGTAGTAAATGTGATCAAAGTACATATTATGGAAATATCCCAATGAAACTCCTTTGACAATACATACTAATTAAAAAAAAAGAAAACCTCAAAACTAAAAGGAAGGCAGAAGTGGAGCAGCATTTTTAAGAAACTCAAGAGAAGAAAATACAAGGCAGGAGTATTCCATCTAGATGTCCAGGCTCTGGGAATGTGACTCCCAGGTGCCCTGGTTGTGTGTGTATATGTGTGTATGTGTATGTGTGTGTGTGTGTGTAATGTGTTCTGCAGCAGTGGTTCTCCCAACACAGTTCTCAGAGCAGCAGCAGCACCTGAAGCCAGGTAGAAGCTGAAGGCCTTGGGTCCGCTGCAGACCCCGAGTTAGACTCCACGTGAGCAGGGCAGCTTGTGTTGTGGTCACATGGATACACATTCCAGGAGAGAGTGTGAAAGCTGATGGGGAGACTGGCAGGGGGCTGGCAATGAATATTGATACTTCCTGTCAGTCTTAAGCCAAAGGGACATGCAGAGAGAGATGAGGAGATGGTGCGTACATTCCTAAACTACAAAGAATACATCTAGAATGTGAGAGAATAAGAAAATAGAGAAATAGAGAAAATAGTAAAATAATTATTGTATAATAATAAGTAGAAGCCACATGATGACATTTAAAAGTATAAACAGGGTAGTAAAAAATTAAGTAAAAAAGGGAGGATTAAAGTCATCCTGAAAGATAAAATGGTAGCCAGGCATGGTGGTGCACACTTGTAATCTCAGAACTTAATGACCTTTTTAAAAATTACTATTATTCTGTTTAAGTAGTTGTGCAAAGGGGTTTCAGTTCAACATGTCAATTTGTGAGTCACAATGCACCTTGATCATGTCATCCCCTCTATATTCTCCATCTCTTCAAGCCCCATTATTGATCCCTTCAATTTTCCTAGTTCCATTTTACATGCATACATTTATAGTATAGCTGGATTCTTCCACACGTCCTCTCTTCATTCATCTACCTCCCTTCCCCTGGCCTTCCCGCCCCCCCCCCCCCAACACTTCCCAGTACCAGTCTCCTGGTATTCATTTTGTTAGACTCAGACGACTGGAATCTTCTCCTGCATATACTATAGTGTAGTTATATATTTGTGGACATTTTTATATTACCCTTATATGTTTACATATGTATGTATAACTTTGATCTAACTCATACATGTGAGAGAAAATATGACTTGGAAGTCGAGTTCAAGGCCAACCTGGGCTGCACAGCGTGTTCTAGGCTATTCCAGGTGGCATGGTAAGACCCAGTTTGAAAACAAAGCAAGCAGGCAAAACGAAATAAAACAAATGAGCAGAAGTAATCAGAACAAATAAATGCAGCAAACTATGTGGCCGTAGACATGAGAAAAATGAAAACAGAAACACTTCTGGAAAGACTGTTAGCACAGAGATAGAAATGTACTATAGATATGTAATTAATCAAGTATTGCATCAATATTAAGTTGAATCTGACAATGTAATATGAATTTTGAAGATAATTTTTTGTACTTAGGACATAGATATACGCTCCTAATGAAGTGTAGGGACATAGGTAGCATACTCTTTAGTGGTTCAAAAGTAGGATTTGAGAGAAAAAAAGAAACTATGGTAAAATGTTAGCTAATTTAGTAAATATGTAAAGAATATGCAAGATTTTTGTCGTATTGAAAATTTAATAGAAATTTGAAAGTACTCCAAAATCAAGAGGTTAAAAACTTCTGTCAGGCATGTCTAGCTAAATCATTTATTTTATTTCCTATTGTGTAGGTTTATTACTTTTTGTGAGAGGTGGCGATTGGAAGAATTCCTGTTTGAAACCAGCCTGTGCAAAGTGTTTGAGACTCCATCTCAGCCAGCTGGGCAGTTATGCATACTTGTCTTCGGTTGCCTGGCAGGTTGAGGACAGGGGCTCTCATTCCAGACCAGCTTAGAAAAAAAAGTTCTCGGGCTATCTTAGCAAAAACACTTTGAATGTGGTGACAAACACCTGTTGTTCTAGCTAGGGTGAGAAGCATAAATAGGAGTGTCTTGGCCCAGGCTGGTATGGGTAATTTTTGAGAACCTATCTCAAAATAACCAGAGTAAAAAAAGGCTTTCAAGTGGTAGAACATCTGCCTAGCAAGTGTAAAGCCCTGAGTTTAAACTCCAGTACTGCCTCTAGACCCCCAGAAGTAAAAGGTCAAAACTTACACTAAAGTTTAAGTATTGAAGTCATATGCATTATTAACATTATTATTAACATAAACATTGTGATTTGAAGCTAGCACACGATGAAAGTTTCTGATTGTTTCTTCCTATTTCTCATCCTGTGTTCTGGGATCACCTACTCTTCTTATGGTGAACCACTGGAGAGCAGATTCCCAGGCCTGCTACCTCACCATACGAGGAGCACACATCTCCTAGCACAAACCTCACCATCAGCAAGCAGAAGAATTTTGCATTCAGTATTTTCGAAGTACTTTATACTCTGCAGTACAGAACTCAAAATAGAATAGCCAGGAAATTAATTCCTCCTTCACGAAATCTGCCTGAACTCAGGGAGTTAACATGAACTAACTTATTCAGGGTGGAAATAGTATAAATATAATGTGTATTTCCTAAATACTAAAAGAAAAATTCAAGCTGGACACTGGTGGCTCATGCCTGCAGTTGTAGCTACTCAGGAGTCTGAGGTCTAAGGATTATGGTTTGAAGCCATTTGGGCAGAAAAGTCCTTAAGACTCCTTTTTTTGTTTTTGTAAATTTACTTTATTGATCAAGAACACAGTGCTGAATAAATTGGTGTTGGATGTTGAATAAAATAGTATTATTTTCCTTTGCACTTTATTTAGCTTTATATATTGTAAAGGTGATGAGCGGGAGGGGGGGTTTACAGTCACATAAGTAAGGTAATGGGTATATTTCTTTTTAAATACTGTTATCCCTTCTCTTATTTTCTCCCTCTCACCCCTCCCTACTCCTTTACCCCACCAAGTTGTATAGTTCATTTCCAATGTAGTGTCAAGTGAGTATCACTGATGCATTAGTTCATCCTTTGTCCTGTTGTTTCTGTGATTCCCTTTCCCTTCCACAGATCAAATAAACTTATATTCAAGACAAAGGGTACAGAAAACTAAAACACAAAAAAGAAAGAAATAACTGTATGCAGGATATAATAAGAGCCTCTTGTTTCCAATTCTTGGAGTTGATGATATTGCTTCATTATATGTGGTCCTATGCACTTATCAGTTGGGCTATTGAGATCCCCTGCTATGACTATCACAGACATAGTCTAGTTATTACAAATGAGGGCAATCATGTGACCTACTTTTCTTTGGGCCTGGCTTACTTTGCTTAATGTAATTTTTTCCAGGTCTTTCCATTTCTTTAAGATGGCAAAAAGCTGGAAGTGGAGCTATGCTATGGCTCAAGTGGTAGAGCACTTGCCTTGAGCAAAAAAAGCTCAGGGTCAGTGCCCAGGCCCTGAATTCAATCCCACAAAACAATCATGTTTATATACATTTTATGACAATTTAAAGAGCAATAGTGCAGTAGTTTTTTTTTTTTATCTCTTAAAGACATGGATGTGATGAGGCCCTTAATCAATGATCAAAGCTTTGATGGCACCTCAGATGAAGAGCAGGAGCAGGAGCTGCTGCCTGTCCAGAAGCACTACCAACTGCACAACCACGGAGGCATTTCGTAAGTCCTGTGCCTTGTCTGACTCCTTTTCTTTTTGTTAAGTATGTTTGTGACAATTAAAAGGTAGTCTCCACCTTTCAAGTTTATGGCCTGATTAAGAAGAAGTGATACATTGAAATCCAGAGCCATGTGTGGGAGTCACTTCAGTTAAGGAGCAGAGCAAATGCGCCACCTCCTGAAGGAGGTGGCTCTGACAGAAGTGGCTTTTGCTATGCTTAGGAACTATACAAGGCGGCAAAAACACTTTGCACAGAGAGGACAGTGGAGAATACTTGAAATGTGAAGAAAAAAAAAGAAAGTACTTGAAAATCTTTGCTGGATATTGTATCACTAAATTTATTCTAAAAGTAATTTAGTGATTAAGCAAAGGGTGATGAAATCTAATCAGAATATGAACTTCAATACTTGTCTAGGCAGAAAGATTTGTTTGATAGGTTTGGATTGTGTGTTGTTCTTAGTGTTATTTATTTATTTTTACCTGGCCACTTTATTTTTACTCTGCCACTGAGCCACATCTCCACTTCTGACTCTTTGCTCTTTTAAATTAGGGGTAAAGTGTCTCTTGGATTTGTCTGTCTGGGCTGCCTCTGAGCCTCACTTCTCAGATCTCAGCCTCCTATGTGGCTGTGATTACAGATGTGAGTCACCAACACCCAGATTCTTCTTAGTTGTGGCTTATTTCTTCTTGATCAAGAGATTTTATTCACTTGCTATCAAGGCCAAATCCATGAGAAAATTCATGAGGTTCAAAAATGAATTGCTATCGTCCATGATTATATATGTGCATATGTGTGTATTATATATATATATACATATATACATATGCACTCTTTATATAGAGATTTTTATATGCATCTGTAGAGGGTTTATATGTATATGTACATATATGTATACATACACACACGGGGGGGCAGAATACACACACATATATATATACACAAACTTGCATATTGTTCCTTTTAATTACCTTCTTAGGTTGATAATTACAGGCCCATTGTTCAGTACCATGATAGTATAACAGTTCAAGTGCATTGTTGTTTTGCCTACCTAATCTTCAACATTTTTCTGAAGATCACAGCAGCAAAGTACCATGGAAGAAAATCACCATTTCTTAATTTATTACCTTGCTATATATGAAACAACTCTCATGTAAATATATCAATTTCCTTAATATTTTTCTACATTTCTCTTGTAAGTATCACAGCTAGGACCTGAATTGAGAGTGACTTCAGGCCTACTAACAGAGTAGAAATGTTACATAGATTCATGTTAGCTTCTTTTCTGATAGGAAAAATTATAATCATGGCATTTTATTAGTTCTTGTTCCAAAATGTTTAAGTACTACATTTTTTTATATTTTTCAGATTTATCCAGACTCTTATGCATCTTCTTAAAGGAAATATTGGCACCGGGCTTTTAGGACTCCCACTGGCGATAAAAAATGCAGGTGTAGTGGTAAGGTTTACCTCTGTAACCTTCACATTACATAAAGCTAACTGTCAGCCACCATTACCACAGCTAATGCACAGCCCCAGTAAACAATGCAGGCATAGTGGTAAGGTTTACCTTTGTAACCTCCTTATTACATAAAGCTGACTGTCAGCCACCATTACTACAGCTAACGCATACCCACATTTATATATAACCTCATCAGGTGACATGTGACATGTACTTGAGGGCTTGGCTACTGTACTGAGAACATTAAGTGACTATGATAGTTATACCTAAAAAAGCATGAGTTAAATTGCTTATTTGGAGTATTCAACCAAACAAATGAAAACAAAACTGAAAACAACCTGGAACTTTTCCAGGTTTGGTTATATTTTACTATCTCTTTGGATTTTCAGGGATTTGAGCACTGTACTCAAAACAACAAATGTAGGTCTGGGAAGGTGGCTTAGTGGTAGAGTGCTTGCCTAACATACATGAAGCCCTGGGTTTGATTCCTCAGTACCACTTAAACAGAAAAAGCCAGAAGTAGGGCAATGGCTCAAGAGGTGGAGTGCTTGCTAGCCTTGAGCAAAAAGAAGCCAGGGACAGTGCCCTGAGTTTAAGCCCCAGGTCTGGAAAAAAACAAAATAAAATAGACACACACACACACACACACAAACAACAACAAACAAACACACACACACACCCCAAATGTACTTAGAAGATAATTTGTGTATAATTTTTTTAGACTTTGAATAAACCAATGAAGCTTTCAGACTTAGGAAAAGAGTTAATAGAGTAAGTTGTGAAAAAAATAATATCATATTAGTATTTCTTTTAAGTTGAAAACACTCATTTATTCACAGGAAATAAAAACCTAATTACTAAATGTTCAATGTAATTTAAAAAAAAGCTGGCACCAGTGGATCACACCTATAGTCTTAGCTACTCAGGAAGCTGAGATCTGAGGATCCCAGTTTGAAACCTGACTGGGCAGAAAAATCCAAGAGACCCTTATTAATCAGAATAATGCTTGAAGTGGAGTTGTGGCTCCAGTAGTGGCTTGCCAAACTTGAGCAGAAACAGATAAGCAGTAGCATGAGGCCTTGAGATCAAGCTCTAGATCCTGCACCAAAACAAAAAAAAGTTCAGAAAAAAACCTTTTTGTAGAAAACTTTGATATAAAAATTCATATGTGAAATAATGATATTATATTTAACCCCTTCTAAATGATCTTGTTCCTAAAAAATACTTTTAACCATCACCTTTCACTTTTTGTCCACCCTAATTTAAAGTAATTACTTCTTTTTTGGCTGTAAAAGTAAGCTTTGACAATAGTTTGGTTGTACTTCACAACAATCTACTTTTCAGTCTGTTTTGGGATGTTGGGGATTGAGCCCAGGGCCTCACACTTGCTATACAAGTTTTTGAAATAGTTCTTTTTCCTTCTTTCTTTTTCTATCTCTCCTCTCCTCTCCTCTCCTCTCCTCTCCTCTCCTCTCCTCTCCTCTCCTCCCCTCCCCTCCCCTCCCCTCCCCTCCCCTCCCCTCCCCTCCCCTCCCCTCCCCTCCCCTCCCCTCCCCTCCCCTCCCCTCCCCTCCCCTCCCCTCCCCTCCCCTCCCCTCCCCTCCCCTCCCCTCCCCTCCCCTCCCCTCCCCTCCCCTCCCCTCCCCTCCCCTCCCCTCCCCTCCCCTTTCCCAGTCCGGGGGCTTGAACTCAGGGCCTGAGCACTGTCCCTGGCTGCTTTCTTGTCAAGGTTAGCACTCTATCACTTGAGCTACAGTGCCACTTCTGGCTTTTTCTGTATATGTGGTACTGAGGGCTTGAACCCAGGGCTGCATGCATGCTATGCAGGTACTCTACCACTAGGCCACATTCCCATCCTGAAATAATTATTTTCTGAGTAGAGTTTCTGACAGTTCTCAAAAAGATGTCTGTTGAAGAAGCATGTCATTCCAGTTGTAGTTCATGCCTGTGCTTTTTAAATCATTTATAATATGAAGCATAGTTGTACATAATCATGACAGTGCCACACTGATAGCTGTAGGCTGGCCATCTGCTATTAAATGAGATGTTACCTTCCATCCTCTATGTTACACATCTAGAGCCTGCATTCATAGATCGAATCATATATGGTGATCTTATACATTGCTTGGCATCCTTTCTGTATGAAGTTGATCAATTTTCCCTTATGCAAATGACTGTCATTTTTGATGTTTCTTTTTTCACTGAGTAGCCCATTGACTCATGATTATACAGTTACTCAGCTCTTTCAACTTGATATTTAAACCTTATAATTTTTCTTCACAGCTTGGACCAGTCAGCCTTGTGTTTATAGGAATTATTTCTGTTCACTGTATGCACATATTGGTACGTTGCAGTCACTTTCTATGTCAGAGGTAAATGTGGATTTGTTTAGTATTTATTTTAAAGCTGTATATTTGTTTAGGGCACTGTAGCTTTCTCTTTCTACTTTCTGCAACTAGGAGTTGTATTTCCTTTAATAGTGAGTATGGGGTCGGGAAATGCAGTCAGTATGATTAGTCATCCTTTGGAATTCTTGGGCTGTTGCCTCCAGGACCTGCACAGGTGCAATGATCTTCAAATGCTCAAGTCCTTCACATAAAACAGAGTAGTGTTTGTGTGCAACCACTGAGCAGCCTTGTCTCTAATTGTTCCTGGTTGCTCAGAATACCTAATGTAGCATAGGTACTGTGCACATACTTGTTACACTGTATTGCTTAGGGCATAATGACATGAAAAGTCAGTGGGAATATATTCGATACAGACAGGAGATCTTTTCATGTATGTTCCATATGTGGTTGATTGAATCTACAAATGAGGGGTCTTGTAGCCACCAGGGAGGATGGGCTGAATTTAGAAATGCACCTAACTAGCAAATGGGCCTGGGCTCTTTTATCTAGTCTAAGTGGGGAAAAAAAATCAAAAGATTTGTAGAGCAATGGAGTCAGTGGTATACTTTTAGTGATAGCCTAGTGTCTTCATTGTATTAGCAGTTTAATTTTGGGTATAGCATCTTTGATGCTGTTTACTGATATGTAGATATGCAGGTAGTCATTAAATATTTTGCCTGGACAGTAAGCCAACTTTTTAAGACAGATACCTCCAAGTAAATAAGAATTCTACTATAGACTCTTGTTATTGTATTAAACTTGTGATCTGTGTGTGGATGTATGCTTGCAAAAAGAAGAGTGGGAGAGACAAGGACTAGAGAAACAGTATCTACCCTAGGAGGCAGTTTGAAAATGAAAAGAAAATATATTCTAGAGCCCTGTAAATCTATAGTATTATATGCTATTATTAGAAAAATATGTGAGTGGGGACAGGAGGGGAAAACCAGGAAAGAGCCAGGGGAGGAGTGACATTGTCCAAAAAGACAGGTACTCATCACATACCACCTTGATAATAATGAAAAAGAGAAAAATGTAGTAATTTTGGCAGGAACAATATAGTGGATGTTTTTATATATTTGAAATATTTAAAATCATTGAAGCATAGATATGAGCTGTTCTCTATTCTACACATATATAAAATGTATCCATAGGCAAGATAAAAATATAAATTTTATTTGGAATCTGCAGATCTTCCCACTTTGAAATCTTCATGTGTCAGTGTATAGCCCTGTGTTCATTAAATCCCATTTATAGGATGAGCTTTTTAATAAATAGTTTTACAGACTGACTTAATGTTTTTCTCTTTCTTACATGTGTTGTCATTAATTGCAGGTTTAAAAAGTCAACTTTAGGCTATAGTGACACAGTGAGTCTTGCTATGGAAGCAAGTCCTTGGAGTTATCTTCAGAAGCAAGCCGCTTGGGGACGGCAAGTACTTGCTCTGCTTTTAACTTCTATTTGTTGAGATGTTAATTTTTAAGTATTTTAATTTGAAAAGGCATAAATAAAAGTATGATCAGGTTGAGAGAATGTAATAAATAGCCTGGGCTCATACATATACTATGAGCTGCTCAGGAGGCTGTTAGTCAGAGGATCACAGTTCCAAGCCAATCCTGGCAGAAAGGCCCAGGAGATTCTGTCTCCAAAATAACTAGCAAAAAGCCTGACTGGGGGGAGGGGCGGGGGGGGGAAATGAGGGAGGAGGTAACGAGTTGAACAAGAAATGTACTCACTGCCTTACATAGGAATCTGTAACCCCTCTGTACCACACTTTGACAATAAAGAAAAAGTTTAATTTAAAAAAAGAAGCCTTATTGGAGGTATAGCTCAAGTATTAGAGCCTAAGCTGAGCAGGCAAGCTGAGCAAACGGGAAGCCCTGAGTTTAAACTCTAATACCTGCAAAACAACAACAACAAAATCCCACCAAATTTAATAGCCTTAAAAATTAAATTCAAATCTCAGTTCCACTAATTGTCTGTTTTATGACCTGGTCAAACTGTTTCTTATTTTGGCTTGTGTATTTCATTATGAAATACACCTACACTTCATTGAATGATTATAGTAGATTAAATAAAATGATACTTTAAAAGTACCTATAGTATTATTTATAAGCGATATTTATAAAATAACAGTCATGTCCAATAATTCTTGAAAAAGTAAGAAAAATGTTACATGTTCATAAGACAATCTAAGTCTGGATGTTACTTAACATTAACTTCATTATATTATTATTTAAATAACTTTCTCATTATTGAACAAAGTCAATGTAAATTGGATGAACACAGGAATAGAAGAATAAAGAAGAATAAATAATCAACAAAGTGTTAACTATGTTGTCAATGATGTATGATAAAATTAAAGGAAATTTAAATTTAAAGGAAAAAGCAATGTTAGAATAGTTTATGTTTAAATATGTTTTATTTTCAGAAAGCTATAAGTTTATAAGTTCATGAGGTTCTCATCATTCCTGGTATACTTGAATAGAAGTAAGGAAACAACCTAGTGCCCCAGGGACTTGCCTCCAGAAGCCTGAATCAACCCCAAGCCCCATCTTTCTTCTGACCCAGACTATAGATAGCTTTGTCTACTGTGAAAAGAAAAGGCTTTCAGAAAAATTCAACTGTAATTATTATTAGTGGGACACTAACCTCAAATGTAGATGAAAAGATAGTAAAGGTATACTTAAAATACTTAAATGTAAGAATCACAGATGAGAAACTGGAATGCATTCCAGGGTACCAAGATTATTTATCAGTAATTCCCCTGAAGAAGTGTGGAGGATGGCAGAGTTGTGCAAGAGTGAAGATAGTAGGGCCCTTTGCTGTCACCTGGGAGGAGTGTCTACGCAAGTTTAGACTTCATTATTGACACTGATGGTCAGACAAGAGACTGCAGGCCATTATACTAGGGTAGTCACTTCTTGTTTATAGATCCAAATAAGAAGTGAATAATGTGGGCAGATTTGTAACTGACAGCTGCCCTATCTAAATAATCAGTGGCCTTTTAATCAAGTGTGCTCTTGCTTTATAAGTCTAGTGACATACTAAATACACTATGATCTTTGTAGGAAATAAATATTTTAAATGCTCTTTTTTCAAGGAATAAAACAGTATATGCTGTTACAAAATAGTATATTAGTAGGAGTCAAATGACAGTTATAAGGAGAAAAAATGTTTTGTAATGCTGCCAACTCTTATTGATACTTACTTGTGGATATCTCTTTTTAGGAGTGTAGTTGACTTTTTTCTGGTGATAACACAGCTGGGATTTTGCAGTGTTTATATTGTCTTCTTAGCTGAAAATGTGAAACAAGTGAGTATTTTTTTTCTACTTTGCAAAACCATCTTTCTCCAGTGCCCTACATTCAGCATCACATTTCTTCTTATGTACCCTTAGGTAGATTTTCCTTTTGTTTTCTCCTGTACTTTGGCAAGTTGGATATCTGATGTAAATATCTGTGATACTAGGATTTCAAGTCAAGGCCTTGTACTTGCTAGGCAGGCACTCTACACTGAGGCACACCTCTGGACCATTTTCCTCTGGCTATTTTTTAGAAAAGATCCTATTTTCTAGTGTGTGCATGGACTGTGATCTGCCTCTTTTATACTTCCATTAGCTGCGATGACAGGATTGCATCACCCTACCAGTTTCTTTCTTTGAGATTCTTGGACTTCCCTGTTTTGGCTGGTCCTGGAACCAGCCCTTCTGATCTCAGCCTGCCACATCACTTAGGATGAGGCATGCTACTAAACCAAGTTTTCATCATGATAATCTTTTCCTTTTCAGGTTCCCAAGTAGTTAGGATTACAGGTAATCCCCCCCCCCCCCAGCCTGACTATTGTTGGTTTTACTATTTGTGCTATAGTATTCATGATGTCTGTTCTTTCAGATCAGAGCATTCCATGATTGACTGGTTCTGAGTTACTTCAAGTTTAGATCTTAAGAGTTGGGTATGGCAGCACATGCTTATAATTCTAGCATTCAAGAGGCGGAGACAGGAAGATTGTGTGTTCAAGTCTTAGGAGCAAGACTATGTCCCACCAACCAAAACACAAAAACAAAACCTAGATATCCAAAGCATATCCATATATCCTTAGATATCATATTCTTTAGTTTGCTCATAAATAGAGAGTACATAAAGTGGAGCTAACAGTCTAGAGAGAGGGTAAAAATGTGAGTATTCATTACAAAACTCCAGTAATTACTGTCTTTGCATCTAAAAATTTATATAGTTTGGTGTAATTTTTCCATGTTAGGAAAGTTTGATTTGCAAAGAGGTGATTTCCAGATGTGTTGTAGAGATAGTCTATTTGGACAAACATACAAGGCATCAAAATTAAAAAAAAAATTCTAAACAGTGCCAAACACATTTCTTTGGATTGGTATTCTCATTTCTGTTTTACCTACTGGTTTTCTTTCATCATCATTCCAATCAGTAACATTAACTAATTATCCAAATATATCTGTTGCAATAAGCCTATACATCGTAATCTGTAGAAGTGTAGATATTTAATGCAAAAATCATGACACAAATATCCTTACTAAAGAACTTTTTAAGTATACCCAAATACGTATTTGACTCTTTTCTAAATACAAAGTCTGCTTCATAGTCTATTAAAATGAAGAACTGGCAAATTTTCTGTAAGGAATTTTGTTACTTGTATTTTCTCTTTGCATGTTTTATGGTCAGCATAGACAGTAAACATAGATGCATTCCAGTAAACTTTTATCTGCAAAGGCATATAGTATCCAGACTTGGCCTGCTGCTTTACTTTGCTAACTCTGGGTTTTGACTACCCCTGTATATTATATTTGAGCCACAAGCTTAGATGTTTAATGTTTGAAGCTCATGGAGCTCTTACAGCAGTAAGAGGGCTGAAGCTAGTAATTAGAGTAATTGTTAATTATAGTTTTGATATCCATAGTGGTGTTCCTTCAGTGTACAGTATCTCAACATTTGTAAGCTTTGTTTGTGCCTGGAAATGTTTCAAATGGGTACCATGAAACCCTCCTCAGTTGCTTTTCCATGCCATCCTTTCTTTTATGACATCCTAGCATTTATTTGTTCTTTTCTCGTGGCTTAAAAAAAGTAACTGTGATCACAAAAGTTACAATACAAATTAATTTTTCCAACGAGACTGCAAGCCCCCTGAGGAAAAGGACACTTTATGAAACAAACTTTTTTGGAAGAAAAATATGTAATTTGAACTAGTCTGTTTCTTTTCATTTAGGTGTTGTTGAAAACATTATTACTGCAGAATTGTCAAGGACTGGTGAGAGCAAGTAGACATGCCCATAGAGACAGCAGCAGTTAGCAGTTGCAGTTCTGCTTACCAAAGTTTCAGTGCTTTTCTTAGCATTACTTACTACAAATGATGTGCTTTGGACTTTACAAGTATTTAATTCCACAAATTACAGAATCCTAGGAATGCTAATCCATTTGGTGACTATTGATGATCTACAAATGATAAGATATACTACTTTTGATTTGAAATTTTTTTTTTTTTGCCAGTACCAGGGCCTCACACTGTCACTCAGCTTTCTTGCTGGGCAGATGCTTCTTGAGACACATCTCCAGCTCAACATTTTGCTGGTTAATTGGAGATGGAGTCCCCTGGGATTTTCTTCCCAGGCTGGCATTGAACCTGAATAGCTAGGATTACAGGAATGAGCCATTGGTATCCAACAAGACAAACCATATTGGTAGTTAATCATACAATAGAAATAGTGAATTCTAGGATTGTGCAACATGGCAGAAGTCTACTTTTTCTAGTATCTTTTAATACAGTTATGACTAGCTGTTTTTTAATCTATAAAAACACTAATAATGTTCTGTAATTGTATACTTACAAGCTGTGGTGCACAGCACTTAATATTTGTAATCTATATAGTAAATACACTACTCATTTTGTGAGCACCTTACGAAGCATGAGCCGTGTGTCTTGAAGGCATGTGGAACTAGGCTGAAGCCGGGGTCTGCATCACACTTTCTTCCTGCTGTGCATTTATTTATTTATTTACCTAACTTCCATAGTGTTTTGATTTGGCCTCCAAATCATGATATTTCTGCTGCTGGGTTTATAGTTGTTTATCACTACAAGTGGCTTTCCACTTACCATTTTAATTATCATTAGAGAGGATATGTCTCATTTTAGAGGTGTGTGTGTGTAGAGAAAAACTGGAGAAAATGTGTACAAACTTTGAATGACCTCATATAAAATACCATTTGCTTCCAAAGTAGAGTGAAAAACTTTTACTTATTTGCACATATCCCAGAAGATGAGGAAGAAAACGTGTAGTAGCCTGTCTCAGGTATAGCCTGTCACTGGAATCCCAGTTACAGGAGAGGTAGAAGTGGGAGGGATGCAGGAGAATGAATGTGGTGGGTTCTTGTTCTGCAGTAGTACCAAAATAACACCAGAAACAATGAGCACAATTTTAAAGAGTGTATTCATCCTGTGAAGAGAAAGCAAAGACCACTCAGAAGGATGAGCAGCTGGACCCAGATCCTGGCTGTCCCAACGCATGGTCCTAGGCTGCGGTTTTATGTTGCCGCTGTCCTCTCGTCCCTCAGGGACTCTGTCAGATTATGACTGGTGTGTTTGAAGCAAGCCAGATCTTCTTCAGGGTGGTGGCCACAGGATGGCGGGCTGGCCTGGGCTCATGATTTGGTTTGTTTGAAATAGGCTAGATTCTCTTCTGGGTGGTGGCCCAGGAAAGGTAGGTTTGGCCTGAGATTTCAGAACCCAAGGCCCTCCCCTACATGGTAGTTTGTAGGAGGGCTGGCCTGGGTTAGGCAAGTCTCAAGACCCTCTCCCTTGGGTGTTAGCTGTCCATGGGGATGCAAGCCCCTGGGTGGTAGCCACTGTGGGGGAGGGGCAAGCTGGCCAAACTGTTTTGCTGATGTCCTTCAGGAGGATGGAAGTTTGAGACCAGCCCAGGAAAAAACATTATTGAGACTGTCTCAACAAACACACTTGGTATGAGGTGGATGTCCCAGGTATGCAGGAGGCAGATGGAGGAGGAAGATGGTTTGAGTGAATCCTGGCAAAAAGCGACCCAGTGCAAAAACTAAAGCAAAAACGGATGGTGTAGAGCACTTAAATTAAAAAAAAAATTGTTCTTATTAAGGTGATGTACACAGGGGTTACTGTTTCATAAGTCAGATAATGAGTAAATTTCTTTGTGGGCAGTATCACCCCTCCCTTTGCTATCTTGCAGTTTCTTCCTCCTGTCCCACCCACTAGTTTTTTTTTTTTTAATTTTTTTTATTTATTGTCAAAGTGATGTACAGAGAGGTTACAGTTTCATACATTAGGCCTTGAGTACATTTCTTGCACTGTTTGTTACCTCCTCCCTCATTTCACCCTCCCCCCTCCCTCTCTCCCTTTCCCCCCATGATTTGTTCAGTTGATTTACACCAAATGGTTTTGCAAGTATTGCTTTTGGAGTCCTTTGTCTTTTTATCCTTTGTCTCTCGATTTTGATATTCCCTTTCACTTCCCTACTTCTAATACCAGTATATACAGTATCCAGTGTACTCAGATGAGATACAGTGATAGTGTGGGTACAACCACAGGAAGGGATACAAGAGGATCATCAACAATAGAAGCTACAGTTTCACATGGCATATTGAAAGTAATTACAACAGTGATATATCAGTCATTTTCATAACATGGAATTCATTTCACTTAGCATCATCTTATGCATTCACAAAGGCATAGCTATTAGGCTCTTGTGATCCTCTGTTGTGACTAGCCTAAACCTGTGCTGATTATTCCCTATGAGGGAGACCATAGAGTCCGTGTTTCTTTGGGTCTGGCTCACTTCACTTAGTATAATTTTTTCCAAGTCCTTCCATTTCTTTACGAATGGGTTAATGTCATTCTTTCTGATAGAGGCATAAAATTCCATTGTGTATATGTACCACATTTTCCTGATCCATTCATCTACTGAGGGGCATCTGGGGTGGTCCCATATTTTAGCTCTGACAAATTGTGCTGTGATGAACATTGTTGTGCTGGTGGCTTTAATGTGTTCTTGTTTGTGGTATTTTGGGTAGATGCCCAAAAGTGGGCCTCCTGGGTCATAGGGGAGCTCTATGTTTAGCCTTCTGAGGAATCTCCATACCGCTTTCCAGAGTGGCTGAACCAGTTTACATTTCCACCAACAAAAAATATCCTTATATATCACCCTGCACCAAAATCAATTCCAAATGGATCAAAGACCTCGAAATAAAAACAGATACCCTGAAAACACTAAAAGAAGGAGTAGGAGAAACACTTGGGCTCCTTGGCAAAGGATGAAACTTCCTTAACAAGGACCCAGAAATGCTACAAATCAAAGAAAGGATGGACAAATGGGACTGCATCAAACTGCAGAGCTTCTTCAGGGCAAAGGACATAGCTCGCAAGATAAACAGAAAGCCCACAGATTGGGAAAAGATTTTTACCGGCCATACAACAGACAAATGCCTCATATCTAAAATATATGGAGAGCTAAAAAAATTAAATTCCTCCAAAACAAAACTGCAAAGAACCAACAGCCCCTCAACAAGTGGGCTAAAGACTTACAAAGATCCTTCTCTGATGAGGAAATGAGAATGGCCAAGAGACATATGAAAAAGTGCTCTACATCACTGGCCATAAAAGAAATGCAAATCAAAACAACATTGAGATTCCATTTCACCCCAGTAAGAATGTCTTTTATCAAGAAAACTAAAAATAATAAATGCTGGAGGGGATGTGGCCAAAAGGGAACCACCTACAAGTTTCATAGACAAGTTGTATAGTTCATTTTCAACATCATGTCTACTGATTACCAGTGCTGCTTTTGTTCACCTTTTATCCCTTCATATCTGTGCCCCTCTTTACCTCCTTATACCCCCAAAAGATAGATAAACATACACACAAGATGAAATAAAAAAAAAAACCCAAAAGCAAAATCAATGCCATCTTCATCAATAGCACAAGTGACTTCAGTGGTGGAAGACCCTTTTCTAGCAAGTACAGGGACCTGAGTTCAAACTGTAGCACCGCCAGAAGAAAAAAAAGTAGAACTGACTCTCCAGGTGAGGAGATTGCCTGTTTTTTTTGAATTCTCAAAGCACCATGGAAAAAGGCGCACAGTGAGACTTTAGAAAAAAATCATTGAACTTGAAGTTAACACATGATCCAGGCAGTGCAGTTCATGGTCAGGGCAGCAGCCTGGGTCTGAAAATGTCTGCCATTTGTGGCAGCCTGGGCCCAGAGACCGCTGAAAGCAGAGGTCTCCCTTTACAGCTTCTAGCAGCACAGAGCAACAGCCACTGCTTAAGTAAACTTTACCTATTACTTCTGCTAGAATAAAGATAGTATGGTTGTTTGTGCCTTCATCTCCATGAAATTGAGGGTGCAGTATTTCATTAATTCAGTGAATTGGGAGTTTAGTTGTAAGGTGTGCTTGGTAGCTGAGACATGGCTTTCTTGTAATGCTTCTAGGATTCTAGCTCCTGTGTCTCACTCTTAAGGTACTTTGGCCGGGCACTGATGGCTCCTGCTTAATCCTAGCTACTCAAGAGACTGAGATCTGGAAGATTGAGTTTTAAAGCCAGCCTTCACAAAAACATTCATGAAATTCTGTGTCTAAAATATTTGATCAGAAAAAAGCTGGGATGGAGGCATGGTTCAAGTGATTCAAGAGAATTGTACAAGTTTGAGACCTTGGATTCAAACTTTGGTACTGGCCAAATAAAAGAAAAAAGAGATTAAAAAATACTCTGGGAATTTTCAGAGAGCTAAGATAGTGTATCTTAGCCCAGAGCATGAGTAAGATTTGTTAGGAAGGAAAATTCCTGCTCTCAGATTTAACACCTTGGGGAAGTTTCCCTGTTGGTAAAACAGAAATGATAACAAAATCTCCCTCTGTTCCTCATTGTTGTGAGACTCAGCATATAAAAGGTTTGTGAAAAAGTCTTTGTAAAATACAACACAGTATTCAAATGTAAGGGAGCATAGTTTTATTTAGATTTACCAAAGAATGTAATCACTTTTATAAATTACTAAGACATTGAAATGCTAATATATAGTACATTTTTAGTAAATTTGAAGTCTAAATGGAAACAACTGAATTTAGTAATTGTATCTTACAATGTTTATTACAGTGTTTTACATTTTGGTAAACATGTGAGACCATAGAAAGTCCTATTAGAGAGCCATCTATGTCTCTAGAGGGCACCAAAGGACTCAAATGTTTACCTCACTCTTGCTCTAGGTATGTATCTATGTTTTTGTTTTATTATATTTTTAATAAAGTTTTTTATTACTTTTCTACCAAAGAATGCTAAAACATTAGACATCTGTGATAGAATTAATTTAAAATTCCCAAGCATGTGATAACTCAAATATCTCTGTAAAATTGTTTATGTAACTCTGTTCTTTTGCCAGAAACTTGTTAGATTTACTTTCATCAGAGCTAATACTTTGATAAGTAATACTTGGCTCTAAATAGTTTAGTTACTGAGGAAATTGACTCCACAATGAAGTGTTTTGTTAAAAGCCAAGTAATATGAGCTGACAATTTTGTTTCTATTTCAAATTGTAGAAAGTAAAACGTAAGCCAGGTGGCTGTGGATTGATGCATGTAATACTAGCTACTCCAGAGGCTGAAATCAGAGGATCATGATTTGAATCCATTCTGGGCAGAAAAAGTCTGGGACTCCATTTGAAGTTAACTAGCATTAACCTCAGTTAATTGGAGGTTGGCTCAAGTATAGTCAAGTGCCAACCATGAGCAAGTTATACTAGGGACTGAGTTCAAGCTCTGGTATTGGCACACATACAAAAGAAGAAAATAGGAAATTTTTGATTGCTGATTGCAAGTCAGTGGTGAGCTGCCTTTCGTAAAAGATATGGTATAACTTCTTAATCTATTAGACTTTCAAAGTGACTCCATAGCTGAATAATGTAGTAGTCACTGTCCCTACCATCTGAGTGTGCATTCATAGTCACCTTAACCATTGCTTAAAATGATGATAAACTGTAACAGCTCAGTCTTGTTGTAAACGTGTACTTTGTTGGCCTCTTAATATTGTCTTGAGAGCAAGTCAGAATGGAGGCTGGGTGAGCGCTTGGTCAGAGCCCCCATCTCTGGGGTGTGGTCTTGGTTATCATGTAGCTGTTTGGAACCTAGAACCACTGCTCACTGACCTGATATATGGGCATTTTCCATTTCTAGGCTTCTGTTTCCTGTAGCTTAAATGGAAATGAATACTAATTTGCTTCTCCAAGCCATTTGGAGGATTAAGGGAGACATATATAAGACATATAGCTCAGTACCTGACACATGTAAAACATTTAAAAAGTACCAGCTCTTATTATTAGGGTTTATTTTCACAAGAATGTGTGCATACAGACACTTGATAATGTTCAAAGGAGGTTACAATGTTTAGGGGAAAATTGGCATTTTAAATTGTAGTATGATTTCCCTGGGCTGAAAGTTTTTAAAGATTTTCTCTTAAAGTCTCCTATAATTTAACTCCTATTTTAGTAAGTCGGAGTAAATGATTAAATCATGTAATTATAATAATATTTCTTTTGAAATCTGAAAATTTGGTTAAAGAAGTGGGTAAATACATTTTTAAGAAGTTGATTTATCTTGCAGAGTTTTTGCTCTAGTAGAAGTTAATAACTGTGTCGCTTAGGCACTTCCATGTAGTAGATAGTAGTAGGTATATATTGGTAGTGATGATAGTTTATAGGCAGTTAGTTTGTATACATTTTGAAGTTAGGCTGTGAGTTTGTATTTACTTTGGTTGCTGTACACTTCTGAGAGGGAATTAACACATGGGTCCTACATTGAGGAAGGCAAGCTGGAGTTGACTGTGAGCTCCCATCTTTGGAGCAGGTCTTCTGAGTCTTTGCTGCACTCAGGAGCATAATAGCTAGAAAGCTTCAAAGCAAATAAATAGATTCATCCTCATAATTTCCTAGTGAACTTTATTTTCTCATTAACTTGCAAAGAAGATTATTTACCTATATATACATGTATATATATTCTTTCTCTATATACATGCATATGTATATATACATGTATACATGTATTATTTCTCTATATACGTGTGTGTGTGTATATATATATATATATATTCCTGTATACTTGATATATTTCCAGGAAGCCTGAGTATCTTGGAAAAAAATCAAATATATTATTGTAAAACTTGTCATCGGAATTTATCATACAATATATAGAGTATGATTCTCTGTCTCTCTTGTTTGGTGCATAGATTTCCTCCATTCATTTGCCCTTTTAATCTTGTACAGATTCATGAAGGATTCCTGGAGAGTAAAGCATTTGTTTTGAATAGTACCAATTCATCCAGCATATGTGAAAGAAAAACCGTCGACCTAAGGATATATATGATTTGCTTTCTTCCATTTATAATTCTCTTGGTCTTCATTCGAGAGCTAAAGAATCTATTTGTGCTCTCATTCCTTGCCAACATTTCTATGGCTGTCAGTCTTGTGATAATCTACCAATACGTTGTTAGGGTAAGTATATTTTTAACTAAATGTCATCTGTGAGTTTACTGTGGTTTACTTTGAAGGTAACAGTGATGATGAGCAGCATAAGTGGCCTCCAGTGGGTGAGCAGTGACTGCTGGTTTTCTTTTAAGGGTTATTATTAACTAGAAATGTGTATGGTAAGCACAAACTTTGTAGTCAGGCCTATTTTTAAGCTTCACAAGGTGTGTGTGTGTGTGTGTGTGTGTAAGTGTTTGTAACTGTGTAATGTTCTGTTACTTCTGAACTTTGATTTGCTACCCACTTTCATTTCACTGCCTCTCTGCATGCCAGTAACTGCTTTTGTGCTGCAACTTAACTGATTTCAGTCTCCACAGTCTGGAGTTTCTTTACCTGACTTCCTTAAAACAATTTCTGGGAGATTCAGAAAATTTCAAAGTTTCTTTATTTTTAGAATATTTGTAGGATTTAGTGTTTCTGTATGTGTTTGTGCATTTTTCCATCAAGCACCTTTATGACTTTATTTTCCAAAAGGTCCAATGGCCCTAAAAAACATTGAGAATCCTTGTTTTATCCTTCATCTGAGGCTACTTAAGATATTGCTTCCAAGGTAATTTTGATCCACTCTCCATTAACAATTCATTGCAAACTCTTGCTGGGCTTGTGTTTCATTTTTCCCTTTTGAATTCCCAAAGTTCTTTTTATTCTGTCTCACACAGTACCTAAGAGTGTAAAGGGCCAGGAAGAAGAGAGTCACATAGTCTAGGGTTCATGACCCCTTAGCTGAATGTGTAGGATTTAGAGGATCAGGAAATGCCACTCCCTGCATTAGAGAACGAGGAGCCCAGAAATATCATCCTGCTTGCCTTGAGTCTTAGTTTAATAATGTCCAATGATCTCAGACCTTCAGGGACCTTTTATCACCAGCCTCGGGTGGTTTTAGTCATGTTTTACCTTCATATTGCATAACACACAACGTACTCCAGGTCTTTCTATTCCCCCAGATTACCTGTGTGCTTGTACACTTGAGCTGCTTTGTATAGCTGCTTTCTGTAGCCTTGAGTTCTATACCCAGTTAGTCTGAGAATACAGGAGCATGTGGAACTAGGGACTAGGCCTAGGGTGTCTGGAAGAAGCAGTCTTGGGAAGCTAGACTCTTGAAGATGTGCGTGTGTGTGTGTGTGTGTGTGTGTGTGTGTGTGTGTGTGTATGTGTGTGTGTGTGTAGATTGTGCAAGCTAGAACAAAGGCAGGGATGTTATCAAACACAGAATCAGTCTACATAGAGATAAATCTAACACTTGTGGTTAAGCCTGGAACCAGAAGAGACCTGCACTATGGAGTAGCAGAGCCAAGGGAGAAAGCCATTCAAGAAAAGAGGTAGCCTGGAGAACTGAAGGAGCAATGTCAGGAGGATGCAGACACCAGTGGTGGGCGGTAGCTGACTATATGGCTCTTGGCTTAGACCTAAGCATGCCTGTACCTTTCCTGTTGTGGTGGCAGCCATACCTGGGGCATGCAGCTGGAAACAGATATTCAGCATTTACTGTGATGGGCATGAGGGCAACAGCTGCTGTGGCAGTGAAACCCTAGCAGCCCAGCCACATCTAGCAGAAGATGCTTGAATGGTTTATTCAAAGATATATTCACTTTTACCATCCATATTTGCCCCTGTGATGCGCAGGACAATATGATTTTGCATTTCCATTTTAAGTGGCTTAAAATAAATAATAATATTTTTTTCTTCCTTTCTACAGAACATGCCGGATCCCCACAATCTTCCAATAGTGGCTGGTTGGAAAAAGTATCCACTTTTTTTTGGCACTGCTGTATTTGCTTTTGAAGGCATAGGAGTGGTAAGAATCAGCATTTCTTTACCTTTTTTTAAACTTTTAAGTCAACACTAGGACTTAGATAGCCAAGTGACATGAGGTACATGCTTCCCGTTTTGTTTCAGTTGGCTTTGTTTCTAGAATAGGATGTCCAGCTTGGTAGGAAGGACTTGGTAGTTCTTCCTCAAACCAGTTAGCTTATAGACATCTCCTCTAGTTGTTTTTCTTCCTATATAAATAAGAACATTGCACTACAAGTAGTTTTTAAACACATTGTTATGGCAATTTTCAAACCTATTTGAAATTTTGAATAATGTAATAAACTGCTAGGTAAGTATTATGCAGTTTCAAAAAAAAATCAATTCTGTATTGTCTATATCCCACATAATCAAGTACATTCCAAATGCAGTATTTTGTATTACTGGACTATTTGTAGGGAATTTGAATAGTTACTGCTATGTAAGAGTCAAATATAAATTTTCCCTTAGATATATGACATATCATGTTTGTTTTGAACAACACTGTAACCAATAGACTAATGCCAAGAGATAAGCCTCCTGAGTTTGCTGAGATCTTAAATACTTCCATTCAAGGTGCTTCCAGTTTATTTAGAGTTTAGAATTAGTTGACAGGGTGAAAATCGGATATTGATGTCTAATTTATTCCAGAGCTAGATGATTTGACACTGTCAGCATCTATCTGTACAAACTACAAACAGACCAAAGAGATGCTTTTATACTTTTTTACGTGGAAATTTGTTCTCTGAATTCTTTCTTTAGAGAATTTTCAGCTCCAGTTACTACTATTATAGGCAAAACTGCTGACTTCAGTTTCTGTCTTTAGTAAGTTCTAGTATCTCATCAATTATTTGACATTTCCAGTTAAGTATTGTTTCCCTGACATCTTAAATTTAGCAGCTCCAAAGTCCAACTCAAATGTCTCATCCAAATCAGCTTCATTTGCTCATTTCCCCGTCCTTTCCCCTTTACTCTTCTTGCTTAAGCTCGAAACATCGGAGTCAATTCTCTTAAGTCAGTTATTGGTTCCCTAGTTCAGCCAGTTATTCATGTGTCTTGTCTCTTCCATGGAGAAGATTCTATATATAAAACACCTGCAGTGCTGTAGCACAGCCAGAGGCTGGGAAGAGTTACTGTGCTCCCTTCTCTTTGGCTGGCTGCTAGGCACCGTTCTGGCATGCCATTCGAGTTTCATGTCTCCAGATGGACATCCTCTGCTCTGCTGCTCTCCACTAGTGATTTTGTGTGGAACCTGGCTATTCTTGAGCAAAGTGGGTGTCTAAGGGCTTTAGCATAATACCATATTTCTAAGCATTACTAAATAACTGGCATTTTTATTACACAGTGTCTTTCATTATATGATAAAATTGTATGTCCAAACCCACCGAGGATTAGGTTTGCTTTTTTTAAAACTTGATTGTTTTCAACTAGCCTTTGATTATTACTTTAGAGGTTTTATTTATTTTTTACATAGTGGAAGTTATTTATTGGTCTTGTTCAGTTTGACAGACAGTAGATACTGCTGGAAACAGTTATGGATGCATGTGTGGGTTAGTAGATATGAGTACATTTCCTAGTTCTCTTTTAAAACTACCTTACCTGAGTGGTTGTAATGAACTTGTCAGTGGCAAAACAGAAGAAAACAGGTTGGATAAGAAGTACACGTCCCCTGTGTGCCTTCCCCAAAATGTGTCATCTCAGTCTATTCACAAGGAGACCACCTGATAGACCAAAGTTAGAGGGACAGTATGCAAAACAGCTTACTAATATGGCTGAAACAAATGTCAGGATAATGAGCAATAAGGGAAGATTGAGAAAGAACTGCTGAGCAGAGGAGACAAGAATCGAGTGCAGTGTGGTATTCTAGGTTGGACGTTAATGGAACAACTAGTGCAATCCAAAGAAGTTTTAATTATAGTTAGTAATGCACCAGTGTTGGTTCATAGTTGTAACAAATGTAACATGTTAACAAAATATTAAAAGAGTGCAAAGCTGTGTCAGGGTATATTGGAGCTGTTACCTTTCCAACTGTTTTGTAAATCAAAAATTATCCTAAAATGAAAAGGTTGTTTAAAAAACTGACAGATTTACCTGCTAAGAGCAGATTTTTCAAATCTTAAGAATTTAACAATGTGTACTATAGAAAAATAGCACATAGAAAATACTTCAATAAATACATGTGTTGTTTTAAAAGGAGGATTACGTCCAGACTTAAGAAAAGACATGTGTATCTATATACAAGCCACTGCCTTATTCTTATTCTGAAATACTTGCATTGTGTTCCTGCTTTATTTTAGGTCCTTCCTCTGGAAAACCAGATGAAAGAATCCAAACGTTTCCCACAGGCCTTGAATATCGGCATGGGGATTGTCACAGCTTTGTATGTTACACTGGCTACTTTGGGATATATGTGTTTTCGTGATGAAATCAAAGGCAGCATAACTTTAAATCTTCCCCAGGATGTGTGGTATGTGGAGATGAGCTTATTAATTCTTGTTCATGTATTTTGTGAATGTAATTTACCAATATTTGAATTTGTAGATTTAAACTTATAGAACCTCACCATGATTTATTAGAGTAACTAGATTTTTAAAATAATTCTCATAGGAAAATCATCTATGAATTTATGAATATTTGTTAGATGTTTTAAGAAAGGCTCTTAAAAACAAGTTGTACCAAATTCCAGTCAAATCTAAAAGAAAAAAATGCATTATTTTAATATAAACACACTTTAATTTAAAAAAAACTAACATCTCTCTTTGCTATCAAAAAGGCAAGCACACTGGGTTTCTGATAAGACATCCCATCATATTCTGGCTCCTTTTGTTTTCCAGTTAACTTTAGACTGTGGACCTCAGTCTTTCACAGTCTAGTAGGCAGTCATAGATAATGAAATGTTGTGTCTTAGTACTTCCCTTAATATGGAGATGGTTAAGCTATGTGAAGCAATATGTAAGATGTTTTCCTTCTTCAGGAGTGAGTCTTTGGAACTTTAAAAAAGGTATTGCTAGTGAATACTCACCCATAAAATGGAATGTAGTTTTGATAAATGCTAAACTGCTGATTTCATTGTACTTCAGCTATAGGGATAGATTCTATGAGACCTTGACTGTCTCACAGGGCAATGAAAACCAGCAGCTATAGGAATGACTGGCTTCCTGATGAGAATGAGAAATCAATCACTCCCAAGTGACTTTAACTAGAAGTCAAAGCCTGCAAAATGTATCCTGAGAAACAACAAGAATCTGAGAAAATGAGAAAGCAAGTTGAAAGAAATAGTTCCTTTTAGGGAACTTGTGTTGGTTAAATCCTTTCCATTGTGGAGATAAGAGCGACTTGGTTGATAATCTTAATTCTTTCTGGCCTCTGTAGTTAGTTGTAGGAGTGTTAAGTTCATAGTCACAACTAAGAACTTAAGACAATAGTCTTATGGAAGTCTGTATGGAAGTAGAGTGGAGAAGTTTGCAGTAGAGTAATCCTGGGATTACTCACAGAGCTGCTCTTCTGAATGGGCTTCTTGCCTTCTCTTCTGGTGTTTAACTCAAGAGGTCTTGGTAGTCGAGCATGAAAGACAAGAATTGTTACAAGGGCATCCTGGGCAAGTAATGGCTGCCAGTTCTGAGAAGCTGTAAAGACCTTTTGATGTGAAGTTGATTTACAGTCTTGTCTTGGCATTTGTAAGGGTTATTGATTCAAGGAAAATATGGATTAGAGAAGCATCATCTTTTCTTTTCTTTTTTAGTGCTGGCCCTGGTGCTTGAACTCAGGACTTGGGTACTGTCCCTGAGCTTCTTTTGCTCAAGGCTGGTGCTCTGCCACTTGAACCACAGTTCCACTTGTATCTTTATGCTGGTTGATTGGAGGTCAGAATATCATGGACTTTCCTGCCAGGCTGGCTTTGAACTGTGATCCTTAGATCTCAGCATAGCAGCGGTTTGTAATCTATTTCGACAGATTCACGTTGTGTATTCTACTTCCTAATAGCTGCATTGTTTTCATAAAGATATTCTCCCCTCCCCAAGATAAAGATCTTTGAATAGTTTGGACTTCCCTACACTTAGTTGACAGCTTTTAGAACCCCTAGCACACAACCAAACGCCGGAGGGAATGCATTTATGTTCAGTGAAAACACAGGCTGAGTGCAAGGAGAATAACCAGGAGGAGGAAACAACCTGCTTCAATACTGGCTCTCAGATATCTGCGCAAATAAATTCATGATGGCCACAGTAACACAGGCTGCAAAATATGTTCCTTTTCATGGCTGGCTTGAAGAATTGTTCCATTGAGTTGTATGTAGATAGTATGCTTTTACACAAACAACTTCAGGTTCTGACATGCTACTAGGCATGACTTGAACTTGAGAGACTCCTCAGCAACATGGGGGTCTTAGCTGGGAAAAGCATGTGAGATTGATTTGAAAGAGACACAGAGAGAGGATGGGGAAGGGAATGTGCAGTTCTGGAAGCTAGCAGCAGAGGTGTGAAGTCTTGTCTTGAGTTTGTGCCTGGGAATGAGTGCCTGTCATAGAATCTTTTGGGTTTTGCTTCAAAGCTTCTAATAGTAACTTACCGAGTTCAGAGTATAAGATGAAGGTACCTTTTAGTTTCAAAGGAAGATGGAAGGTGTGGAAAATCAGGCTAACTGTTGAGTAGTAATGATCTAACAAATTCTGAAGAGGACAGGAAATAGTGAATGGTATTTGTATTCCATGGGTGTTGGTGTATCCATGACAGGAACCAAGACCTTCCTTTTTAGTCCTATTTGTTGTCTTTTGTTTTATGGTTCTCTCTCTCTCTCTCTCTCTCTCTCTCTCTCTCTCTCTCTCTCTCTCTCTGTGTGTCTGTGTGTGTGTATACATAATATATATATAGTAAAGTTAGATGTACCAGATCTATTTCCTCACCTTTTCTGTCATAATTACTGTTCCTGCTTAATGGTTTCAATTAGTGGCTTTTTAACTTTTTGATCTGCATTACACAGATGAAAAGAGAATTAAGTTGCATAGAACAATACAGTGTATATGTATGTGTATACATGTGTCTATGTATGTTCAAATTTCCCACACACATAAAAATAAAATAAAAATAAATGAAGTTAAATCTTTTGATATGCCCTGTTTCAGTCTATACCATTAGGAAGTACTCACAAACTAAAAATGAATATCTTAACCCACAAATTTGTTATGACTTAGAACTTGAAAATGGCTAGCCTAGAATACCATGTCAGTTTTGGTAGTCATTGTGTCAGCACTCATACCACTTCTGGAGTGAGAAAGGCTTCGTGGACAAGCTTTTGGTGGCTGCTGGTCTCTGGTGGCATTCGTTGTGGAGATCACGATTGGGAAGGAAACATTTTAAGTAGGAGACAGAGGCATTTATATTGCATTTGCAGTAGGACTTCAGGTTTTAATTCTGTCTCTTCCCCCCCCCCCCCAACAAACAGAGGCCAAGCCTGAGGCTGTATTTGTAGCTATAGAGCTTGGAGTCTGATTATTCTGGGAACTAAAGTTATGACTAACTGCAAGCAATCAAGGGGCTGAATTTTAAGAATTTAAAAAAAAATTCTTTTGCCTTTTGTTGTTTTGGCTTTTCTGTTATTTTGTGTAGCATGTCTCTGTACTAGCTTTTATTGATGGAGATAAGAGTTTGCAAACTTTTGGCCAAAGCTGGCCTTAACCTAAATATTCTTCTTTTAAATGTTATTGTAAAGGTCAGTCTTCTTGATGTCATCCTCCTGAGTGGCCAGGTTTTGCTCCGCTCTGCCCCTCCCCTCCCCTCCCCTCCCCTCCCCTCCCCTCCCCTCCCCTCCCCTCCCCTCCCCTCCCCTCCCCTCCCCTCTCCCTCAGCTGAAGAATTTTACCATACCTCACTGGCTTTGAAATTCTTTAGAGACAATGTAAGCATATATGCCAAACAAGGAAGGAAGGAAGAGAGGGAGGGTGGGAGGGGTTCCTGCAACAGCAAAGAAGTAAGAAATTGATTTTTTTTTTTTTAAGTGCTGCTACTTACTGGGGCTTGAACTACGTGCCTTGAAGTCTTGTTCAGCTTCTTTCTGGCTGAAGGCTGGCATTCTACTACTTGAGCCATACCTTCACTTTTTTTTTCCTAGTTAATTAGAGATAGGAATCTCCTAATTTTTTTCTGCCTAGGTTGGCTTTGAACCACAATTCTCAAATGTCAGCCTCCTGAAGAGCTATGAGTTCAGGTGTGAGCCCCTGCTGACTGTGGTTGATGAGTTGTAGGTGTATCAATAAAAGACCAAGACATTTTGTTTCTTGTTTTTAGTCTACATAGCAACAAATAATGGTGATTGCATGCAACTAATATTATTAAGTACTATTAATAATAAGGATATTTTAGCCTACATAACTTCAGTTTTATATTAATAAGCTATAAGCATAATACAGTTTTATTCTAAACTGTATCAAAACAGGTAAGTAAAAATAATTAGAAAAAACAGTGCTATTCTTCTAAATTAATGATAAGTGAGGATGGTCATTTAATTCTCCACAATACTCTGCAGCTGCAGACTATTATGAAGCAGTCTCCTGGTTATTTTACATATTTTCAATGACTTGATTATTTTATGTAACTTTTAAGCCTCAAGCTGAGAAATGCCTAATTTTAAAATTAAGATTTATTATTGCTAGCCCTAGGGACTTCTTCATTCCTAGTTATGCTATGTGTCCTATTTTCAAGTCTGTTTCCAGCAGCCTTATTTCTTCTTACTGTGATGAATATGTAACCAGAGGAAACTTATTCCTTCTTGCTTGGCTGCAGAACAAGCAAAATCTTTACTGTTTCTGATGTCTTAGTACAGCAGCAAAGCTTATCATGTAATTAGCCAGTTTACTGAAAGTGGAATACTTTATAGCCTTTTGAAATGATAGCATTTGCTCCTAAATAAAAACATTTTTCCCAGTGCATAGAACTCAAAGTGATACCTGAAATCTACCTTGTTAAAAGGTAGGAGGATCAAAAGTTTTAGGCCAGCTCCACAGAGTGTTAGTAATACCCTATCTCAAAATACAAACGAAAGGGCAGTAGCATCGCTCACGTGGTAGAGCAATTACTACCTACTTTGCACAAAGGCCTACGCTAACCTCTAGGCACATGCACACACACACACACACACACACACACACACACTTGTGGGAGCTTGTAGGTAGGAAAATAGAACTTTTAGTGGTAGGATTATGACTGTCAGTGACATTCTGCTGAAAGAGCATGCATGTAATCATGGCCCCTGGTGCTACAACACAGACTCCATGGTTTGTTCCTTACAAAACTTTTGTACAGGAGGGACATCAGGGCATTTCTTGTGATTGTTGGAAAATATTAAAATTAGAACATCTTATTAGTAATTGAAGGCAATAAATTGTGTAATGTTCTTCTGAGTCTTATGAGTCTACATTTTCTATGTTATTTTCAATATTTAAAAATTGGCTTTTGGAAGACAAAGAAAATTGGTAAAACGTTCTCAAGAAATTCATGCTAAGGGGGGCTGGGGATATGGCCTAGTGCCAAGAGTGCTTGCCTCGTATACATGAGGCCCTGGGTTCAATTCCCCAGCACCACATATACAGAAAACGGCCAGAAGCGGCGCTGTGGCTCAAGTGGCAGAGTGCCTTGAGCAAAAAGAAGCCAGGGACAGTGCTTAGGCCCTGAGTCCAAGCCCCAGGACTGGCCAAAAAAAAAAGAAATTCATGCTAAGGTTGTGTGTGTATGCGGGGGGGGGGCGTGGGGGGGTGTCAATACTGGGTCTTGAACTCAGGGCCTCTGTGTTGTCCCTGACCTTTTGTGCTCACAGCTAGTGCTCTACCACCTGAGCCACATCTCTACTTCCAGCTTTCTTTGGAGGTTAACTGAAAATAAGAGTCTCCCGGACTTTCCTGCCCTGATATCTGCAGACTGCTTGCTTCTGACTGGGATCCTCAGGTCTGAGTAGCTAGGATTACAGGTGTGAGCCATCTGCATTCAGTTTTCATGCTACTGTTTGTATGGGGGCTGTCAACAAGGTGGAATCTAAAAATCATAAACAATGGTTCACTATAAAATGTTACTGCACTATATCCCTGTATTCTCTAAATATGCATGCATAAATCATACAAGAAGTACATAGACAACAGTAAAAGAAATCTGAAGGGGGCTGGGAACATGGCCTAGTGGCAAGAGTGCTTGACTCGTATACATGAAACCCTGGGTTCAATTCCCTAGCACCACATATATAGATAATGGCCAGAAGTGGCACTGTGGCTCAAGTGCTAGCCTTGAGAAAAAAGAAGCAAGGGACAGTGCTCAGGCCCTGAGATCAAGGCCCAGGACTAGAAAAAAAAAGAAAAAAAGAAATCTGAAGATATTTATGGAATGGAAAATTACTGTGCAGTTTTGAAATACTGAGCCACAAAGTGATATTTAGATAAGATAGTAACCCAACCCTTCTATTTCTAACACGTGTATGTGTAATTTAAAGAGCTTTGCAAAATGAAACCATTTCAGATGGACTTAAGTTGCATGATATTTCTGCAACTTAAAGACACGCCCTTGGGCTGGGGATATGGCCTAGTGGCCCTGGGTTCGATTCCCCAGCACCACATATACAGAAAACGGCCAGAAGTGGCGCTATGGCTCAAGTGGCAGAGTGCTAGCCTTGAGCAAAAGGAAGCCAGGGACAGTGCTCAGGCCCTGAGTCCAAGGCCCAGGACTGGCCAAAAAAAAAAAAAAAAGACACGCCCTAAATGGTTTTCAAGCAAGGAAAACTATAATTCAGAGTTTAATAGGAAGTTTTTTTTTTTCTATACATAGATCACTGAGATTATGATTCAGGATGTCAAAGACATAAAGGTATGCTACATCCTTAAAAAGAAAGGTGAGGCAACATTAGTTCTTTGTAGGGCTAGCTCTCATCTTAGAACATTGGCTTAGTGCCAATTAAAATCTTTCTAACAAGGCTGGGAATATGGCCTAGTAGTAGAGTACTTGCCTCGTATACATGAAGCCCTGGGTTCGATTCCTCAGCACCACATATATAGAAAAAGCCAGAAGTGGCACTGTGGCTCAAGTGGTAGAGTGCTAGCCTTGAGCAAAAAGAAGCCAGGGACAGTGTTCAGGCCCTGAGTTCAGACCCCAGGATGGGCAAAACAAAAACATCTTTCCAACAATTTGTTACAAACATTTGTGTGCCAGGCTTGTGAGCTATCTGTATATCATCTACAAATTTCATTAGTGAAAGGTCAGTTAGCATTTTCATCTATTTTTTTAACCTAGTATATTCTATCCTAAGTTTGTGTTCTGGATTTCTTATTCATAAGAGGAAAGGTAGCCTCATATTAAGAAAGACTGATTTCTTATTTTTCTTCAACAGGTTGTATCAATTGGTGAAAATCCTGTATTCCTTTGGCATTTTTGTGACGTATTCAATTCAGTTCTATGTTCCAGCAGAGATTATTATCCCTGGAGTCACATCTACATTTCATGCCAAGTGGAAGAAAATCTGTGAGTTTGGGATAAGATCCTTCTTGGTTAGTATTACTTGTAAGTATCACTATACATTTATATCATACTAAATTTTCGATTGCATTTCTTAACATGAAATTTTTTTAACATGAAATTTCATTCTTTCAATAATTTAAAAACACTTATGCATCCAGCCATCTGTGGATGACCCAGGATATATTGATACTTTTTATAATAAGGGTGTAGTGAATATTTGTAGTGAGGAAGCTCTTTTTGTACACTTGAGGTATTTATGTGCTGACCAACCTAATATATATATATATATATATATATATATATATATATATTCTCTTCTTCCTCCACTGGTAACACAATCAAATCAAACTTGTCAGGCTATTTTGGGAGCAATACCCTTTGTTTCTATGTTTAGAGATGGCCCTGTCTCACTAAAATTAAACTATGTGGTATAAAAGTGTTTGCTAGAGCTTGGTGCTGGTGACTACTGCCTATAATCAGGAAGCTGCGACATAAGGATCATTTGAAGTCAGCCCAGGCAAGAAAATTCATGAGATACTTACCTTCAATGAACCACTAAAAAGCACAAAATAGGGCTGTGGTACAAGTGGTAGAGCAGCAGGATTGAGCAGCAAAGCTAAAACACAGTGCCCTGGCCCTAATTTCTAGCCTCAATAATGGCACATGCATGAATTCATGCACAAAAGTGTTAGGTATATAGAAATTTAATATAGAAATACCAAATTCACAAAGTATTCCACATAGGATTCCAACAATGGTAGTTTCCCTGACTTATTAGTGATAGCTCAGATTACTAAAAGTATCAATGGGGAAGGCTGGATTCCAACAGGAAAATGGTTTGGCTGGCAAGGCTCTGTCATGTTTCTCTGGCAACTCGGAGTGACTGTGGTTGAGGAAACTTGAAAGGTCATCATTGTGTTTGAGGTTAGGCTTTACATTGCCTAGAGAAAAGCATCTTTTAAACAGAGCCTCTACTTTATAAATATTTCTCCTTTAGAGTATCAGTTTCTTCAGGATCAGTTATTATATTTGTAAAAGGTTATTTGGCTTCTGTCCTAGGTACAAAGTTAGATTTATAATTTCAAAACATTTATAACAGCTTTAGCTTTCATGATAATTTGAATACAAATGGAAAATAATAACTTCAGTTCCTGTGAGAAATTCAGTGGAAAAGCCTGAGAAGTCATAGGTAAAGGAAATGGAGAGGCATTTTTAGTACCTCATAAACTGAAAATTAACAAGAAACCAGTAGACCAAAAGCTAAAATGGAATTACACATTAGTGTGGCTGCACTGTTTGTATTAGAGCACACTGGCTGATATTTTTTGTTGTTGTTGTTTTAATTTTATTAATTAAATTTTGTTGACAAGATGTTGTGCAAAAGAGGTATAGTTACATAATAAGGCAGTGAGTACATTTCTTGTGATACCTTATACCCTCATTTTTCTTTCCCTTCCTTAGATCAGGTACACATATGTACAATATCCAGTGTACCAAAATCATATACAGTAACCACGTAGGGTACGCCAAAGGAAATTCACCTAGAACATTAAACGTAACAACAACAATAGAATTCTCTTGTGTCCTTCTCTTGGAGTTCTTTTTGCTTATCCTCATCTTATATGATCATGTGCACATAGCTGTTGAGCTATTGTGATCCACTGGTAGGTCTATTTTAAACCTTTTTATGTTTAGTAGTTGTTTGGTTTTAGATACATAATGTAAGGTTACTGACCCAAACCTGTGGAAATACCATTTGACAAGAAGTTTGTTGTTTTGAAGACCTGGTCTCTACTGACCACCCTCCCACCCTAACAGTCATATATCAAGGAGGTCATGCCCCTTTGTTCTCTGTGTTCTAGGCTTGTCTCGCTCAACATTATTTGTTCACATTGTGACCATTTCCCTGCGAATACAAATATTTCATCATTTCTAGTTGCTATGTAGTATTCCATTGTGTATAGGTACCACATTTTTTGTGTCCATTCATCTGTAGTGGGGCATCTGGGTTGTTTCCATATTTTGGCTATTGTGAATTGTGCAGCGATAAACATGGATGTACAGATGTCTTTATGATATCCTGAGACCTGTTGTTCAGGATAGATGCCTAGGAGTGGTATGGATGGATCATAGGGTATGTCTATGCTGAGCTTTTTGAGGAACCTCCATACTGTTCTCCAAAGTGGTTGTACTAATTTTCACTCCCACCAACAATGGAGAAGGGTTCCTCTTTCCCCACACCCCTTCCAGCATTTGTTGTTGCCTGAGTTCAGAGTATAGGCCATTCTAACTGGAGTGAGGTGGTATCTCAGGGTTGTTTTTATTTGTATTTCCTTTACTGCCAGGGATGTTGAACATTTCCTCATATATTTCTTTGCCATTTTTATATCTTCTCTTGTGAAGTCTCTCTTTAGCTCCTTTGCCCATTTAATAATTGGTTTACTGGGTTTGGAGGGGGTTAGTTTTTGAGTTCTCTGTAGATGACAGATATTAGGCCTTTGTTGCTGTGTTGGTGAAGATCCTTTGTCTTTCTAGTTTGGTGGCTATGTCTTTAGCTGTGCAGAAACTTTTTATTTTGTAGTAGTCCCATTTGTCGAGACTCTTCCCTATCTGTTGTGCCCCTGGGACTCTGTTCAGGAAGTTCTTACCTGTGCCTATAAGTTCTAACATCTCTCCTACTTTGTCCTTCAGTAGTTTCAAGGATTCAGGTCTGATGTTGAGGTCCTTGATCTGGGAGTGGTAGGTGCCCACTGCCTCTCTGCACCTCTGCTGTGTGTGTGTGTGGGGGGGGGTGGGGTCGTGTGCTCAGGCCCAGGTGATCGTGCTGGGCTGGTATTGCACACCAGCTAGCCTGCTGCTGTTGTTCAAAAAGTCCATGCAAACCAGGGTGCCTCAGGTGGAGGTCAAATGTCTACCAGTATCTAGGTCCCTGCTGGGGGTGGGGGGGGCACTGGTGCACGCAGATTCAGGCTCCCCAGCTGAGGCTTTGGGAGACACTGGCCTAATGTGTCCCCTGGCCACTTTGTTGGGAATTGCTCCACCCACTACTAGCTCCTGTGTTCTTCCAGGAGCTGTAGGGTCTTAGACCCACCAGATATAGGGCTCTTTTGTTCCCTCAGGGCAGTAAGGGGTAGGGAGGGAGCTCTAGTTTCTTTGTCCCCTTGTGATGAGCTCTAGGTCAGGTTTTCGGTCTCTGCCAGAGCTGATGATCTCCCATTTGGGATGGTGGGGGCAATGGGGAACTTACTGGTCCTGGATTGTTTGTGTGTGTGTCTCGTGATGCTGAGGGATTTTCCAGGCTGGGGTGTGGCGATCATTTGTTGGCAGTGGCTCTCCACATCCTTAGCGCCTGGGTCCCATGGAGCTCCTGCTGTCTGGTCTCTGCACTCACGGTGGAACTTCTCCACTGTTGCTTCTGCCTATTGTTTTTGTTGTTGTTGTTGTTGCCTACCTTATTATATGAGTATTTTTTAGAACACACACATACACACACACACACACACACATACACACCTCTGTCTCCACAGTTCCTCTGAGGCCTCTGCTGCACACACTGCCTCTCCTTTATTAATTAGTCTGCCATAGTAGCAATTTCTCTCTAGTCTACTGCTTAGCCTCTACATTGTCTCTCACTAGGCTTTCTGTGAGGTTTCTGTGTGTCTTGATAGTTGTAAGTTTCATTCTTGGTGGATGAGGCAGTGGTGTTCAGTTCCTTTGTGGAGATTCACGTCTCAGCTCAGGCCGTGCAGGGACCCTTGAGTGAAGATGTAGAGTTTATTTGTGGCATGGAGCTGAATTGTTAAAATGTGTCCTTCGGTATTGAGGTGGTAAGGTAAGGTGAGGATGGAGAAGGGTCATTTTCTAGAGATATATGTGAGAGGTATAAGTTCATGGAGGAAGAGAGAACTGGGAGTGAGTACAATGGTGGCTACAAATGAGGAAGACAAACCTTGCATTCTACACTGAAGAAGGAAGTAGAGTAGAGAGAAACTGGGTCAAACACCCTGGGCTTAATGCTATCTACTCTAAAAAGCCTAAGGCAATTGCTGACACACTCCTAATTATACCTCTGCTTTTGAACAGAGAAAGGCAGTATGGAGAATAGGATATTGTATGTGTATGTATAACAAACAACAACAGTTATATATTATATATCTCAAACCATCAGATTAATAATTCCAGAACATTCAACTGGGAGATTCATGGGCTCTAAAAAATGAAGGTGAGAAGAAAGATACACAAAAAGGAGCTCTTCCCTCCGGAGCTACCCTTGATGCAGTTTCTACAGGCCTGACATCCCTTGGTTTCCCCCAGTGGCCTGTGGCCCTCCTCTAAGCCCCAGCCAGCCTCAGCCTTAGTTCAGGGTGGGAAGTTGGCTCTGACTGTGACTCGGGCAGGGTTGGAGATAGCACTGTGGTCAGCAGGCTTTCCTGGTATGGGGTGGGTCCAGGGCCTGGTGTTGTTTTCCCAGGCTTGTCCTGGCTATGTGCAGCTCCAGGATTTCTGGGATTTGTGGTTCCCTGGTGCAGGGGTGGGCTCTGTCCCAGTGATGGTTCCCAGGTAGCTGGAGGAGGTGTGGGGCAGGGGAAGGAGGCCAGGCCCTGGGGAGAGGTCCCTAATGGGACCCAGTGCCCCTTTTTTTTTTTTTGGCCAGTCCTGGGCCTTGAACTCAGGGCCTGAGCACTGTCCCTGGCTTCTTCCCGCTCAAGGCTAGCACTCTGCCACTTGAGCCACAGCGCCGCTTCTGGCCGTTTTCTGCATATGTGGTGCTGGGGAATCGAACCTAGGGCCTCGTGTATCCAAGGCAGGCACTCTTGCCACTAGGCTATATCCCCAGCCCTCCCAGTGCCCTTTTTAATATGGATAGTTTGGGATTCTACTGTGAGGATTCATGTCGCTGTCCTGGTATAGATACTGAACCACCTTGTTTTGTGTCTTCTAAGATGTCTTGTATGGCAAGCAGAGTAATGCAAATGCTTTGGAAACAAATCATCCATACTTAATATACAGCACAAAAAGGACAGGCTTTTCACTTGAGAAACTTTGTTCAAGGTGAAAGTCCTGGAAATATCACACTGCTTAAGTTTCTTTGTGGTCTTCCTTAGCTGGGAGCAAAGCCTGTCCGATTTTCCCAGGAGCAAGGGTTATTATCTGCTTCCATTAATTACTTCCTGAACAGTTCTGCATTTAATTTTCATGCAAGTGCCAAATATTTAAACTCAGCAAGTCTGCCTCTTTCTCTTCCAGGTGCAGGGGCCATCCTCATTCCTCGCTTGGACATTGTGATCTCCTTTGTGGGGGCTGTGAGCAGCAGCACACTGGCCCTCATCCTGCCACCACTTGTTGAAATCTTCACATTCTCAAAGGAACATTACAACATATGGATGGTCCTAAAAAATATTTCCATAGCATTCACGGGTGTCGTGGGCTTCTTATTAGGTACATATGTAACTGTTGAAGAAATTATTTATCCTACTCCCACAATTATAGCTGGAAATCCACAGAGTCCCTCTCTGAATTTGAGTTCAATTTGCTTTACACCAGGTTTGAAGTAGTGGAGTCAGAGAAATGAGTCTTCTACTCTTACCTCAGCTCTGAAAATGATTAAAAGGAAGAACCAGTAAAGTGCATTGCCATGTGTTTTACAATAGCACCAAACACTTATTTCATAGGAACAGTAAGTGGTGACAGAGTCTTGGTTTATACAATAGCCATGCATTTTTAAAATTAATTTTTCAAACTGAAAAAATTAACTACAATGGGTTGTTGAACAAAGGGGAATTAGATAAGGGCACAGGTATATACACATACATATGTGTGTGTAAACAAATGTTTCTCCAGACCATCCTGGGAACAGTAGAGAATACTTTCTCTGTAATGTAATGTGTCATACATTGATTATACTTCTCTTGGGTGACCAGTATGTGGATTGGCCCTGCAGTATCAGATTCAGAAAGCCTCCAACCGAATTATTCTGCTGCATTGTAGCAGTAGACAGTTTGCACACTAATCAAGAAGCACAGAGCAAAATTTTGATTTGGTGTTTCAGGCACGCTCGAAAGGGCCTTTAATATTTGTCCAATACAAATCCCTTATTTATCATTGGAGGAAATGGAGGCCCAGGAAGGTCTAGCAACTTACTCTGAAGTCACAATTTTTTCATTTTTCATATTGCATCCACTAATACAGATTGTGCTCTGTTTAATTTTAATATTTAGTCTGTTTAATGAAACCTCTCAGAATCCTGCCTTGCAGCCTCACAGTGTAAATGTAGGAGAGCAGCATGCTGGCACACATTCCAGCCATCAGCACACATCCCAGCCACCACACTCAGGCCTCAACTGCCCTGTGCTCCTTCCCTTTTTGTGGATTGTAGGGACCACTTTCCCCAATGGCAGAAAGTAGATGCTATGATAAAACGGAGGATTTGTGCACTCCTTCCAGCCTTAGGGCTTTCCCTATCTCAGTCTCCTTGATCTGAGCGTGCAGGGTAAGAGAACTATTAAATGAAAAATAGAAACAGCAGAAAGTTCTCTAATCAGCATTGAGGCACTCTAGCATCCTACGGAGAAACTTTTGTCCATCCTTGGCTTCCAAGTGCATTATTATCTGGCACAGAAATCCCATTGGATGGAGCACATGAAAACTACTAAGTCTGAAGCATAGAATAAGATCATCTCCTGATGTTTGTAATTCACACTTTAGAATTTGAACTTTTTATTCATCCTGGTAATGTGTAATACCATGGAAATACCATTAAGCTCATTGTATATATCCTCTATTTTTGTATATAAATATTAACTTATTCAACTATTTTTTTGCTTACATCATTAATTGGTCATCAGGTATGAGCCTAAAAATCTATCAGAAGCTTTATTTTGGTACAGATTCATAAGAATTAAAACATTTTTAAAAACATCAACATTACATATTAACTGTCTCATACTTTTATATCAAATCTGTAACATTGCATCTGTAGTTCCACTAAAAGATGTGGACAAGCTGATCTTCTTTAAACGTGACCTAAATGTTATGTAGTCTGGAATCTAAGAATAAGCTACATGTTTTAAAATTTTATAATGTTATGAAATGAATTAAAATGATTATTTAATGGAAGTATTTCGTTTTTGTCAGCTGCCTTCGTATGTCTGTGTGTTCAAGTCACCTTTGTGCTTTGGCCTGTTATTTATTTCCTTATGGAATTAAGCCAAGTTTGGTGACATCTTGGATAGTTGATCTAGTAGTACATACAATTTAAGTTCAGCACAATCAAGTCTTGAGCCTTGTCATCAGCCAGGCTTCCACAGGCAGTGAGGTGCTGTGTCAGCATCTAGCTGTAGACTGTCTAGATGGTCTGTTCTTCAGAGTGTGAATTACTAACCAGAAACTATTTAGATGCAGAGTCTAACTGCACTCTTACTGTAGGACAATTGAATATCAGATACTTTTCTCTGATACTTAGTTTTAATGAGTGATACCATTTGCTAAGAATGTTTGGAGAAGGTATTTCTACTCGTGCACATGTTGCTTTTACTTTGGGGTCTGGAGAAGTGAGTGATTGTATCCATCAAGTTTCCTATCTGCTCTGTTCTGCTTGGAAGTTGTGGCTTCTGTGGCTTCTGCTGCCACGGTGGAGGTCCTGCCTGAGGGCTGAGAACCAGGCACTCCAAGGTAGCTATGCTCCCTCTTCTCCAGGAGAAGGCCAGCACCATTGTCCACCTATCAAACACCAGATCTTTCCCCCACGTGGCAAGGCTTTGAGGGAATTTTTATCCATCAGAGACCAGGTTACTGCGTGTTTTAACAGAGAACAAGTGCCGTGCTAGCAAATGCCACATTATGTTTTAGCTCTTTGCAGTGGACTTGTTAAAACCAGTTCTGATACTGTCTTGGACAGCAGACAATTAGAGGCAGTTTATGATAGTATTTGTGTTAGACGTTTCCTGACCGGTTTGTGTTTGCTTAGCATTTTCATAATATTTGCTTCTCAAAATTCTGTCAACTGACAGTTCCATGTCAGTGCCATTCTGAGCTGGGGGAGGGGGGGCAGAGACCTGGCCATTTTTAGCTGCTGCTTCTCTGCCCGCAGTGTCAGTACAACACCTGAGGAGTGTGCAGTGGTAGCATACATGATGACACCTGGCATCTCACTGCTCTCTCCTCACTTAAAAGGGAACAGACAGAATAGAGTTATCGAAGTAGTCAGATAATTTCATGCCAGTGGCCAGTGTGTATTAGTCTGTTGGGGAATAAAATAATTTGGTTAAAATAATAGCATTGATAATTTGGATGTAAAAAAACAAATTTGTACTGGTCCTGGGGTTTGAACTCACGGCCTAAGCGCTGTCCCTGAGCTTCCCCCCCCCCCCCACCACCCAGAGCTAGTGTTCTACTCCTTGAGCCACAACTCCATTTCTAGGTTTTTGGTGATTTATTGTATATAAGTCTCATGGGCTTTCCTCTCTGGGCTGGTTTTGAACCACAATTCTCAGATCTCAGTCTCCTAAGTAGCTGGAATTACAGGTGTGAGTCATCAGTGCCTGGCTTATGTTTTTTAAGTAATTTAAAAATTATTTTCAAATAGTTATAGAAAGGGGTTTCAATTTAGTAGTTATATGTACAACATACCATTTTCACAAAACATTGTTTTTTCTTGTTAAGCATTAAGCATTTTTAATTGTTTTATTTTTTTAAAGTTTTATTTTGTGTGATACTAGGGATAAACCTAGGTCCTTGAATGTGTTAGGCCAGTGTCCTCCCTCTTGAGCTTCACACCCCTTCTCCCTCACTGGGCTGGCCTTGGACCACCATCTCTCCTACCCATACCTCTCACATATCTGGGGTTATAGATGTGTGCTGCTATACCTATTTGTTGAGGTGGGTCTCATTTTATTTTGCCTTGTCTGGTCTCAAACCATGATGTTTCAACCTCATCTTTCAAGTAGCTGGATTATACATGGGAGCCACTGCCCTTGACCTGTATTTTTTTTTTTTTTTTTGCCAGTCCTGGGCCTTGGACTCAGGGCCTGAGCACTGTACCTGGCTTCTTCCCGCTCAAGGCTAGCACTCTGCCACTTGAGCCACAGCGCTGCTTCTGGCCATTTTCTGTATATGTGGTGCTGGGGAATCGAACCTAGGGCCTTGTGTATCCGAGGCAGGCACTCTTGCCACTAGGCCACTGACTTGTGGCTGGGCTGAACTCAAAGTCATGATTTTCTTTGCCTCTATCTCCTAGTAGCTGAAATTACAGATATGTGCCACTGTACCTAGATGAAAAAAAATGAGTTATTTTGATGATTTAGGCTCACCTAGCTTTCATTTCATAAGAAAATTTGAGAAATGTATTGCCAAATTATAGCAGAGTGCTTGCTAATACTAGTTGACTGTAATGGTTAGTATTTATTTGGCACTAGCACTTATTAGGTTGTGTGCCATGCTCAGTCTGGCTGGTTTTTACCTAGGATATAAGAAAATATCCCTAATTGTGGAACATAATAGTATTTACTGCCCCACAATAAGTGAAGTAAATCACTGTGATCCTTCTGGTTTCCTATTAGAATTGGCCAGTTGTTGTTAGCACATAAGTACATTCACACACAGGATATAAACACTAATTTATCATTTACATTCGAAGTAGAAGGATGTCTTGGGAAAAAAACAACAAAAATAAATTGTATTGGAATTTTCTTGGTAATAGGAAAATACATGTTTATGTCCTGAATGAATGAGCTGTGGGTTTTATGGGTTTTAAGAATGATTTTGTTATAAAATGTCATTGAGCTTGAGTCAAGTCCTTTTTTTGTAAAGAAATATGACAAAAGTTGTCTTAAAGTACTGTAACTTCTGAATTTTTAATAAAATGTAATTATTTTGCTTGCAGTTGGATTTTGACTATGTGTTTTAAAAGGTCAAATGACTTGACAGATGTCTAGATTAGAAATGTCATTAGTATAAAATCTCATAGTAACATTGAAATCGATATTTACAATTGTTTGTCATGTTTGAAGTTGGTACCATTTAGATATAAGAGAAGTAGACTAATTATGAAAGCATGAGTCAGAAACAACCATCTGCAGATTCCATGTTCATGATTTAACTTACCAGGGAAAGGTTTGAGGATGCCTCAGCACCCCGGTCCCACCCCAAACCACAGAAACTGGAGATCCATCCATGGAAAGAATTACAGGGAGGTTCATGATAAGACAAATGCAGGGAAGATCTTAGCAAGGGTTTCTTTTAGTATAAAAGAACAATGAGAAACATACCTGCTCCTCACACAGGACATGGAAGACTCAAAATGGTGGCTCCTATACTTTTGACGGGGGAGGGAGCTTGGCTAGTGTTCTACCATTTGGGTCATGCCTTCAACCCAGATTTTTGCTGATAATTTGGAAATGGAGTGTCTTGAACTTTCCTGCCCAGGAAAGCTTTGAATTGTCCTCTGGATCTCAGCTTCCTGAGTAGCAAGATGATGGTTCTGAGGCAACAGCAACTGGAAAAATGATTAGTTTCCATTTTTGGTGGTACTAGGGGTGAACTCTAGGCCTCATGCTTGCTCGAGGCTGGTGCTCTACCAATTAAACTATGCCTCCAAGCTGGCATTTTCCTGAGTAATTGCTAATAGAGGCTTGTAAATTTCCTGCCTCAGCTAACTTTAAACTGCACTCTGCCAGGTTTCAGACTCCTAAGTATCAAGGATTCTGAGTCTGGCTCTTTCAATATTATTTTTAATTTGTCTTTAGCCTCATCTATCTGTCCTGTCCCCAAAGGACATTTGTTGTTGTTACTACAGGGAGATAATTATTTAAGCTAATCAATACTCCAGATCCCTCATGTAACATTAAGTGATATATACATATACTGAAATATCACATGGAGTTTCACAGATTATGTAATTTCTATGTGGTATTTTAAAGAGAATAGACAAAAATGTTTTGGATAATAGAGTAAGTATGCTCCTGGGAACTTCACATAAGACGTCATTAGGCATTTCATCAGAAGACAGACTCTGTACTCAAGAGGCTGAGAATGGAAAGATGGAAGTTCAAAGCCATTCAGGACAAAAACGTTTATGAGACTTCTCAACCTATAGCTAGGTGCAGTGGTCTGTGCCTGCCATTCTAAATGATGTGGGAGGATGAGCCTGGAAGGAACTTGGTTCCTTGCACACGTCCATCAAGAGAGGGAAGCTGTTCTCTGGTATGTGCTGGTTATTCAGCAGTCACAGGAACCTAAAGTAGGTGGATTGGAGTCCAGATGTCCATAGGCAGGAACTGATACCCTGAATCAAAAGTAATCAGCGAAAAGCAAGGCTGGAAGTGTATCTCAGTGGAGGCCTGAGTTCAAAGGGGTGGGGGAGAGAAAGAAACTGAGACTGACTGAGATACATTTATCACATGTAGTTTTAATAGTGAAAATGAAGTGCCCTAATTGTTTAATAATACAGAAATCATCAGGTTATAAAATCTCATTAGTACTAATGCTGAAGTTATACTGAAGACTAATAATTTGGGAAACAAACCTATGAAGTTAATTTAATTGCAGCTCTGTGAAGAAAATGTTTTTGGGTTGAAACATGCAGAAAACATTACTATAATATACTATATATCCTAGTAGCATTAGGATAAAGAAACTTGTTTTCCAAATTTTAATGACTGGTCACAGGAAGGCTGTGAGAATAGAGGCAAATAGTTTGATAATGGATTTTAAAATTGTATTAGGATTGTGGAGGAGAGATGGGCGATTCTGAGTACATATTGAGGCACAGGCAAAAGTTCATGTTCCTGATAGACAACAGAAGCAGCACCAAGACGCATGTGAATATAATGTGCGTGTTTACCCCTACCTTATATCTATTTCCCAATGCTCTGCAACAGGAACATTGGCATATGTCGTATTTAGCTTGTAGGCCAGAACAGGAGTAGGTACATAGAGATAAAACTGTAATGAAAAAGCCTTATGCAGAATTTGCTGGAGGAAACAAATATCTGTTATTTTAATGTAAAAGTTTTATTAGAGTAACTGGACTTAACAGATACACTTGGAATGTTTTGCATATAGAGAGATGGGCTTCATATTTCAATGGGAGGGTTTCTTGGGTTTGACTATGCATTAGGTTTTGAGGTAGAGTTGATTTGGTTTTCTCATAAATACAGAATTGTTGGACGAGAGACTTGGGTTTTTTGTTCCTCACAGGGCTCTGCCACCATGAAACAGAACTTGCTGGTGCCTAACTCTGATGGTTGAGCAGGTCCAAAGTAGAAAAGGGAACTGAAGGAATTAGACTCACACATAGGCAGTATAGCACTTCTCATGGGATTCTGTAGTCCTGGCCTTTGTGGTTCCAGTACATAAAAGTATTTCACAGGAACAGAGCTTGGAAATCCTATCTTGTCATTTTTCTTTCTAGTTTCCTCTGTCCTTCCCCAATATTGGTTGACAAAAACCAGCCCTCTTAGTATGTATATTAACAGGCTTCAGGTCTGCCTTCCCCTGCTGCTTACACACACCACACATGTGCTGTTCCATCTGTGTGTCTCTCACCTCATGCTGAAATGATTTCTCTATTTCCTTCCCCATTTTGTTTTCCTGGCCTTAGTCATGGTTATTAGGATTAATCTTAGGGAGAGAGTGAAGGGATTAAGAGACAGTTGACACTTTTACAGGTTTCCATGAATCTGAAACAAAGTCATAAAATTCATGGTTCAGAGACAGAAGGGTGGTGAGGAAAAGGAAGCAAGGGATGGCAGAAGTGAGCAGTGGGCCAAGTCAGAGGGAATCCAGAAATGCTGCACTTTAAACTTATAAAAGAAACAACAAATACTAGCATGGAGTGCTGAGCAGAACCAGAGGGAAGGGGGAGGGTTCCCATCAGTGGGACTACAAAAAAAATCAGACAGCCTTTGGAAACCCACGGGTACCACCAGCTGGCACTACCGAAACAGAAGTCAAGCAGGGAGGGAGATCAATATGCCACACATCACACAGACACAGAAGAAAAGGCATGCAGCGTGTCTTTCTGCAAACCCTGAAGACTTTTGCCTCCACTGCTTTAACTAAGTAAGAGATTCAGATTCTTCCACAGTACCTACACAGGTGGCCAGTGTCTGTAGGAACCCATCCACAAAACTAGGGACAGAGTGGCAGCAGAGACTCTGAACTCAGGAATAGAAACTCATGGACACATTCCAGCAAATGTATGTGCAACTATTATGTGTTGACCGAGACTGTGGAGACCAAGGCAGCAGGTCAAGGTCAAGTGCAGTCATGTGCCTTGCCCAGCCTGAGCGAAGTAGACTGCCTTCACCACTTGGAACACTTCCAGAGGGCCAGACACACCGGCTCAGGAATTGATTTCTCATGATAAAGCAACTTCGGCAGAGAGACTTGAGCCCTCAGAGACATCCACCCAGGTGTGGAGAGAGTCCTATGCTCACCTCCTGGGTACAATTTGAAGACTGCCCATATCCTCCACACCCACAGGCCTGCTTGTACAGGAACAGCCTTGAGCTCGACATGAGAATTTGGTTGGAATCAATAAACCAGTAACCCCTAGGTTGAATAAAAACAAAACAACAATAAGAGAATCACACAAAAATTACAACAATCAAAGGTATCTCTCAATAATAACCCTAAGTACAAATGGCCTTAACCCTCCAATTAAAAGATTTGATGGGCCAAGTGGATTAAAAACAAGGTCCAACTGTTTGCTGTAAATAAGAGGCACAGCTCACTGCTAAAGGCACAGAGGCCCAAAGTGATAGGATGGCAAACAATGCACCGAGTAAGTAAGCAAAGGTGAAGAAAGCAGGAGAAACAATGTTCAGATTGGACAAAATATGCATCAGGCTAAAATTTGTCAAGCATAACGAGGAACAATATTCATTAGTAAAGAAATCCATCAATAAAGAAAAGGGAAGAATACAGTCAATTCAATGTATATCCTACAATTTTTTTAAGTGAGGGAAGAAGTGAGTTGGGAGGGATGGGTGAGAATGTTGAAAAGGATTGCATTAATCAAGACATATTGTATTCATAAACTGCTTTGTTGAATAGCAACTTCTTTGTACAACTTAAAGATGAATAAAAGAGAAGATAAAACAATTGTTAATCCAAATGTACCAAATTTTGGTGCACCCAAGCTTATAAAATAAACACGACTTCACCTAAAGGTAAGATAATAGTGGGTGGCTTTAATACTTCATGTATATCAGTAGATAGAGCATTCAGACAAAATAGCACCAGAGAAACTTCTGATTTAAATTGTACTAACTACCAAATGGACTTAACAGACATACAGTATGTGTTCTATCCATGACATAGACTTCTCAGAAGCCCAGGGAACTTTACCCAAAATAGATCACATTCCAGGCCATAAATAAGTCTTTACAAGGAAAAGAAAGTGGAAATCATTTCTTGTATCTTATCACCTCATAATAGAATAAAATAGATAAATAAAACCATAGCAATTAGTAAATGTAGCGATGAAACTATAGAATTACACAAACACATGGATATTGAGTAATATAATTTCTAAATTATTGGGGGCCATGGAAGAAATTATGGAGGAAATTTTAAAGTTCCTAGAATCAAATTAAAGTGCAATCACAGCATGCCGGAGCCCGTGGAACATGGCAAAGGCATTTGTAAGAGGGAAGGCTTAATGAACACCCATATGAAAATTCCAGAGAGATTTCAAGGAAATAACTTGTAGGTCTTGGAGAAACATGAATCAGAAAACCCCAAAAATACTAGCCAGCAAAAATAAAGATCAGAGGGAAGGAATCATTAATGAAATGGAGACTACAAGAACAGCACAAAGAATCTATGAAACATAGAGAGTCTTGGAAAAGATTTTAAAAAATTACCACCCCCATGAGAAAATTACTATCCCATATTAGAGCTAATTAAGAGCACATTATAGCAGATATCAATAAATACATTGGATTATAAATGCTTTAAAATTGTATGAAAATGAGCTGTATTCTAACAAATTGGAAAATCTAGGCAAAATAGATAAATTTCTACATGTGCTTGGCCTATGAAAATTGAACCATGAAGATATAAACCACTTAAACAGATTTGTAGCAAGCTATGAGATTGAAGCAATAATAATTTTCCAACAAGGAAAAGCACAGGTCAGATAAGGTCACCATAGAATTCCACCAAGCCATTAGAACTGATGTCATTGCTCCTTTAACTATTCCATAAAGAAGAAATGAGTAACACTACTAAAATAAACCTTCTAAACATCAATTATCACTGAATGGGAGAGAAATATTTGTAATCTGTTCACCTGCTAAAGGCTTAATTTCCAGAATATTAAAGAGCTCAGAAGTTAAAAACCTACCAAGAAAATGCCAATGGGAAAATGAAATGAGAAATTTTCAAAAGAAGTACAAATGGCCAGTTAACCCATGAACAAATATTCATATCAAATATCTGTAGTCATAAGGAGAATACAAATTAAGTGTACACAGGGATTCCATCTTAACCTAGCCAGAATGGCTATTATCAAGAAAAAAATTCAATTTTTGCTAAGAATGAGGGGGCAAAAGAACCCTATTACACCGTTGGTGGGAATGTAAATTAGTGCAACCACTATGGAAATCACTGTGAAGGTGTTTCAAGTCGAACTACCATATGATTCAGTGATACCATTCCTGGACAAATACCCCAAAGAATGTAGGTCAGGGTACAAGAGAAATACCTGCACACCCCTGTTTTTTGCAGCCCTGTTCACAAGCTCTAAGTCATAAAACCAGTATAGGTGCTTACAAAGAGATGAAAAGAGATGAATGGACATGATATATATATAGTATGGATGCATATGTATAATATACAGTGGAGTTATTGAACCATAAAAATAATGAAATTATGTTATTTGCAGGAAAATTAGTGACACTGGAGAGCATCATACAAAGTACAATAACCTAGACTCAGAAAGACAACTACCATATTCCCTTTCATATACAGAACCTAGGTCTTTAAACATAAACAAAAGGTTTGCACCTGAGCAGAGGACTATTTCAAGGGGCAAGACCAGAGGACAGGGGATAAAGTACAAGGGAGGCTGTTGGGAGGCAACTAAGATCCAGGACATCATATGCATATGTGAGAATGTCATAATGAAATCTATCTTGTACAGCAACAAAAAAGATTCAAAGAAGTCTCTTTTTAGTTCTCTAGCTCACTTATTTATGGAGTTGTTGTTTCTTTTAGGATTTGTTTTTGAGGATTTAATTTTGTGAGCTCTGATTATATTTTCAGTATGAGACTCTTCTCTGATGCATAACTAGTGAAGATTTTCTCCCAGTCTGTGGGCTTTCTATTTAGCTTGCTAGCTATATGCTTTGGCATGCAGAAACTGCAGTTTGATGAAATCCCACTTATCCAGCCTTTCACTGATTCGTATTTCTGGATCTTAGGAAGTTTCGACCTGTGCCAAGGAACCCTGGTGTTTTTCCTATCCCTTCCTGTAATATTTTCAGGGTATCTGGTCTTACACTAAGGTTTTTGATCCATTTGGAACTGATTCTGGTGCAGGGTAATATATAAGCATCTAGCTTCAGTTTTCTGCATGTGTATAGCCAATTCTGCCAGCAGCATTTGTTGAAGAGGCTGTCTTTCTTCCATCCTGTGTTTTGGATATAGGTATGTGGGTTTATTTCTTGGTCTTCAATTCTATTCCATTGGTCCTCAGGCTTGTACTGTTTGTGGTTATTTCTTTTTATTTAATTTCCCCCTCTTGTTTATCCCCTGTGGTCACAGTTTCTAATTTCAGTTCCCTTTGTCTTGTATACAAATTTATATGATCTGAGGAAGGGCAGGGGAATTACAGAAACTGTGGAACAAAGGGTGAGCAGAGTATTGACTCACTAGACAAGATGTTAGAAATGAACTTTACAACTTAGGAGTGGAGAGGAGTTGGAAGGAGAGAAAGTAGGGCAAAATGAGGGAGGGGTCAAACTGTTAAAAAAGAAATGTTCTCATTGCCTTTCATTTGTAACTGTAACCTCTCTGTACATTACCTTTACAATAAAAATAAAAATGAAAAGATTCAGCTTAAGTATCTTTCCAACTAGGAAATGTCTATCTTCATCACTACACAGAGTAAATTTTGTTTTCTTTCCTTCTTTACCTTGCCTTCCTTCCCTTCACTTCTCCTCCCTCCCTTCCTTCTCTCTTTCTTCCTCTCTTTCTCTCTCTGTTTCATCTGTTCTTTATTTAACCCTCCCAATGTAGTAGAAAACCTAAGAAGGTGGCAGTTTTGTTGATATTTGTTATGATCTGCAAGAGTTTTAGACAGGCTCATAAAAACTATCTGAGTGCATGAATAAATTGTCAAGAAGAAAGAAGAAAAATAAGAAAGAAAGGAGGAAGGGAAAGAGACAAGGAGGGAGTGAGTATGGGAAGGAAGAGGGAAGGACTATGGGAAGGAACAGGAAGGAAGATGGGAAGGAAGGGAGAATGGGAAAGCAGGGCCCACTGTTGAGATACAATACTTGGTAAGGTCTTTGGGCAGAGTGGTTTATTTGTACTGCGAATTTGTACTGTGAATATTGCAGACCTTCTTTCCCTCTTTGTAGTCAAGCTCAGAAAGCCACAGTCCTGTGATATAAAGACAACTTAGGTGGCACACACAGTTTGAAGATGGCACAGACAAAAATGAGCAAAACCCAATCTCAAAATCAGGGTGTGCATAGTGCTACACCTGTAATAACAATTACTTTCATGGTGGGGCTAGGAGGATTATGGTGAGAGGCTGGCTCAGGAAATAGATCTCACAAGATCTTGTCTAAAAAGTCTAAAGCTGGGCTGGGGATATAGCCTAGTGGCAAGAGTGCCTGCCTCGGATACACGAGGCCCTAGGTTCGATTCCCCAGCACCACATATACAGAAAACAGCCAGAAGCGGCGCTGTGGCTCAAGTGGCAGAGTGCTAGCCTTGAGCGGGAAGAAGCCAGGGACAGTGCTCAGGCCCTGAGTCCAAGGCCCAGGACTGGCCAAAAAACAAAACAAAACAAAAATTAAAAAAAAAAAAAGTCTAAAGCTAAAAGACTTGGGCATGGCTGTAGTGGTAGGACACTCACTTACTCAAATAAAAGGCTTTTAGTTCAAACCTCAGTCCACTAAATAAATGCATATGTGAATGAATGAGTGAATGAATGAATGAATAAAGAAAATAGTCAGCATGAACAAACCTTAAAAACATATTCAGAAGATTCTGATAACATCGGATGAAGTACTTAAAAAATTTTAAATTCTTCTTTCTAAGCTTTGATGCCATCATGAGCAGACTAAATTTTGTGGAAGAGGTTATACTTTCTACCAACTGTTTAAAAATGATTTAAAAGGAAAGTTTTCCATTTCTATCTCACAGAGCAAAAGTCTAACACCTATTTTCTAGGTGTTGTAAGACCATTTTTTTTTTTTCAGAGTTGGGACATGGAAGGGCTCCGTGTTTGTAGAAGATACATGTTCTGGTGTAGTTTTCCTGACTTTGTATTTGGAGGTTCTCCTGGCTTATTGGAAAATGTATTTGTTTTTTGCATACTCTGTGACAAACCCTATAAACAGCAGTGTTCATCATACAGTGTGAGTTTGCAAGAGCTGGGAAAAGTGACTTCGCCCACCGGGGTGTTCACTGTATAGAAACAGTAGCAAAGCAAGATGAGAACGGGAGCAACAATGCCTGTCTGAGATGGGAACTGGCTTCAGGGAACATCTATTTGTACCAGTCCTTTGTTTGTCTTGAGACTTTGACTAGGTCTATTTCTGTGTTTAGCAGAGTTTGTTGAGTAGGAAATAGGCTAACTCTGTCCCTGAAAGTACTCAAGAGGCCTCAAGCTTTCTTTTGGCAAAACCAGGTCTGGGGCACATTTTTGATAACTAATGCTGAGAAAACTAGCCAGCAAAATGATTCTGACTTGCAAAAATCTAAATTTAAAGACATTTCTAGGGGTTCGGGGCAGGCTCAAGTGGACAAGGTTGGCAAAGCCCTGAATTCATACCTCTGTATTGTCCCTCAAGAAGCCCCCCAAAACAATAGATAGATAGATAGATAGATAGATAGATAGATAGATAGATAGATAGACAGATAGATAGACAGATAGATAGATAGAATGAAGAACACACTCAGCATTTGCTTGCAGCTAAATGCTGCTCACCAACTGGGCACCAGGCAGCTGTCTCCATCATCAGCTAATGCTGCATAGTATGTACCTGAAGAAAGTGCTTGCTCTGTGTGTGTGTGTGTGTGTGTGTGTGTGTGTGTGTGTGTGAGAGAGAGAGAGAGAGAGAGACAGACAGACAGACAGACAGAGACAGAGCCAGAGACAGAGAGAAAGACAGAAAGAGAGACAGAGACAGAGAAAGACAGAGAAAGACAGAGAGACAGAAAATGAATGCATTCTGGGGCTTGAACTCATAGCCTGGGTGCGGTCCCTGAGGTTTTTTGCACAAGGCTAGCACTCTATCACTTGAGTCACTTCTGGCTGTTCTGGTGGTAATTAGAAATAGAGTGTCACAGACTTTCCAGCCTTGGCTGGCTTCAAACCTTGACCCTCAGTGCTCAGCCTCCTGAGTAGCTAGGAAAAGAGGTGTGAGCTACTAGCTCCCAACTGAATTTTGACTATGATAATACAGAAAACCTACACCTTAGAAACAGAGTTGTTGTTTTTAAAGTTATTTGGGAGCTATTAGGTAGACAGGAAAAAAAATGTTAATCAGTCTGCCAGAGTTCCCTCAGATTGTAAATGTTTAAGGAAATAGTGAGAATGACAACTAGGATCATGTGCAGCTATTGAATGTACCTTTCCAGCAAATTGGATAGAGCATAAAATATGCTGCCTGGGAGAGGGAGGTGCGATTTTAGGAGCTAAGTGTTGTACACTGGATACCCAGGTGGGCCTCAAACCACAATAAAGTCAGCAACACTCAGTCAATCCAGCTAGGAGTCTATTCAGCTGCACAGTGTCTGTTCTCTCCCATTGGGTTAGAGAAGAACAGCACTGGGCCTCAGTAGGGCTGGGTTTTTTTTTTATTAATTAATTAATTTATTGTCAAAGTAATATACAGAGGGGTTACAGTTTCACAGGTAAGGCAATGAGTATATTTCTTACCAAACTTGTTATCTCCTCCATCATTTCTGTCCCACCTTTCTTTCTCCCAAATTCCCTCCCCTGCAAGTTGTACAGTTGGTTTGCAACACATAGTTTTGTAAGTATTGCTGTTGCATTGGTGTGCCTTTTACCCTTTGTCTCTCCATTTTCATGTATCCCTTTCCTTCCCTAGTTCTGATAAAAGTATAGACAATACCCAGGGTACCAAAATCAGTTGCAATGACATCAGAAGTAAAAGCTTGGAGAAGAAAGAAAAAAGAAAATGGAATAATTTCACATGTTACTTTGAAAATAATGACAATGATAAACCACTTATGTCCATAATTTGGAGTTCATTTTGCTTAGCATCATCTTAGGTGTTCATATGCACTAGCTATGGAGCTATTATGATTTTCCACTAGGACTATCCCAGACAAGTACTAATTATTACCAATGAGGGAAACCATAGAGTCTATTTTCCTTTGAGTTGGCTCACTTCACTTACTATGATTTTTTCCAAGTCTTTCTATTTCCTTACAAATGGGGCAATGCCATTCTTTCTGATAGAGGCATAGAATTCCATTGTGTATATGTACCAAATTTTCTTGATCCATTCATTTACTGAGGAGCATCTGGGTTGGTTCCATATTTTAGCTATGACAAGTTATGCTGCGATGAACATGGTTGTGCTGGCTTTGGTGTGGTCCTGTTTGTAATCCTTTGGGTAGATGGCCAAAAGCAGGGCTGCTGGGTCACAGGGAAATTCTATGTTTAGCCTTTTGAGGAACCTCCACACTGCTTTCCAGAGTGGTTGAACAAGTTTACACTTCCCCCAACAGTGTAGTAGCTTTCCCTTTTGGCCACATCCCCTCCATCATCTGTTGTTATTAGTTTTCTTGATAATGGACATTCTTACTGGGGTGAGGTGGAATCTCAATGTTGTTTTGATTTGCATATTTTTGTGTCCAGTGATGTTGAACACTTCTTTATGTGCTCCTTGGTCATTCTCATTTCCTCCTCAGAGAAGTCTCTTTTTAGGTCTTTAGCCCATTTATTAAAGGGGAAGTTGTTTCTTGGAGGATTTGTTTTGGGGTAACTTACTTTTTTGAGTTCTAAGTGTATTTTAGATATGAGGCCTTTGTCTGTTGTATGGCCAGTGGAGATATTCTCTCAATCTGAGGGCTTTCTATTTATCTTGCAAGCTATGTTCTTTGCCATGCAGAAACTGCAGTTTGATGCAATCCCATTTGTCCAACCTTTCTTTGCTTTGTTGTGTTTCTGGACCTTTATTGTTTCAGGGGCTGGGATTTAGCTCAGTGGAACATCGCCTGCCTGGCAAGTGCAAGGCCCTGCATTTGGTCCTCAGCTCTGGAAAAAAACAAAAAAACGAAAAAACTATAAAAGTAAGTTTCATCCTATGCCAAGGAGCCCAAGTGTTTCTTCTATTCCTCCCTGCAATGTTTTCAGGGTATCTGCTTTTACCTTGAGGTATTTGATCAATTTGGAATTGATTCTTGTCCAGGGTGATATATAAGAATCTAGCTTTAGTTTTTTAACAGGTGTTTAACCAATTTTTCCAGCACCATTAGTTGAAGAGGCTGTCTTTCTTCCATCCTATTTTTTAGCTCCTTTATCCAAGATTAAGTGGCCATAGGTCTGCAGGTTGATTTCTGGGCCTTCAGTTCAATCCCATTGGTCCTCAGGCCTTTTCTTGTGCTGATACCAAGCTGTTTTTATTACTATAGCTTTGTAATACAGTTTGAAATTGATATTCCTCCAAGACTGCTCTTCCTGCTTAGGATTATTTTTGCTATTCAGAGTCTTTTATTGTTCCATATGAATTTTTTGATAGCTTCCTCTATTTCATTAAAAAATATTGATGGATATTGCATTGAATTTGTAGATAGCCTTTGGCAGTATTGACATTTTCACAATGTTAATCCTCCCAATCCAGGATCATGGGAAGTCTTTCCATTTCCTTAGTTTTGCTTTAATTTCATTTTTCAGGTTTCTAAGTTCTCATCATAGAGGTCTTTCACTTCTTTGGTTAAGGTTATTCCTACGTATTCTACATTTTTTGAGGCTATTGCAAAAGGAGTTGCTTTCCTGGTTTCATCCTCACTCTTTACATTGTTGGCAAACAGAAAAGCCATTGGTTTTTGAAGATTTATTTTATATCCTGTTACTTTGCCAACATTTTGGATCAGCTCAAGTAACTGGGAAGTAGAGTCTGTGGGGTTCTTTAAATACAGGATCATGCCATCTGCAAAGAGAGAGTTTTACCTCATTTTTCCCTATTTGTATCCCCTTTATATTTGCCTCTTGCCTTTTTGCTCTGGCTAGGACTTCTAGTACTATCTTGAAGAGGAGTGGAGAGAGCAGATATCCTTGTCTCGATCCTGATTTTAAAGGAAATGGCTTTAACTTTTCACCATTAGGTAGAATGCTAACTGTAGGTTTGTCATACACAGCCTTATTATATTCAGGAATGTTCCTTGGGATCCTAGTTTCTCCAAAGCTTTCCTCATAAATGAGTGTGAGATCTTGACAAATTCTTTTTCTGCAGCTATGGAGATAATCATGTGGTTCTTATTCTTGCTCCTATTGATGTGATGAATTACATTAATTGACTTGCATATATTAAACCAGCTGTGCGTCCCTGGAATGAATCCAGTTTGATCACAGTGTATATTTTTTGATGACTTAAAGTCAATTGGGCCAGAATTTTGTTGAGAAGTTTTACATCGATGTTCATCAAAGAAATGGGTCTGTAGTTCTCTTTGATGAGTGCCTGTCTGGTTTGGGGATAAGCGTTATATTGGCTTCATAGAATGTGTTTGATAGCAAACTTCTGATTTCAGTTTCATTGAAGAGTTTGAGGGGTATTGGTGTGAGCTCTGTTTTGAAGGTCTTATAGAATTCTGCTGTGAATCCATCTGGGCCTGGGCTTTTCTTGGATGGGAGATCTCTTATTGCTGTTTCTATTTCATTGCTTGATATGGGTCTGTTTAATAGGTTTAAATCTTCTTGGTTAAATTTGGGCATATCAATATTTGCTCAGAATTCATCCATTTCTTCCAGATTCTCAAATTTGTTAGCATATAGGTTTGCAAAACATTCTCTTATTATATTCTGAATGTTAGTTGTTTCTGTGGTGATGTTTCCAGTTTTGTCTCTAATTTTGTTTATTTGGGTGTACTGTCTTTGTTTTTTTTTTCTTTTGGTAAGATTTGTTAAGGGTCTGTCAGTTTTGCTAATTTTTTCGAAGAACCAACTCTTTGTTTTGTTGAGTCTATGTTTTGTTTGGACTCTAATTCATTTAATTCTGATTTAATTCTAATTATTTACTTCCATCTCTTGGCTTGGGGTTTGGCTTGTTGCTCTTTTTCAAGGATCTTCAGGTATATCACTAAGTTGTTGGATTGATATTTTTCTAGTTTGCTGATGTAGTCGCTCAGCACTATAAATTTTCCTGTGAGTACTGCCTTTGCTGTGTCCCAAAGGAGCTGGTATTTTGTGTGCTCATCTGGGTTAAATACCATAAACATTTGAATTTTCATTCTGATTTCTTCAGTGACCCACTGGTGGTTCAACAATGTGTTGTTCAGTCTCCATGAGTTGCATGATTTTCTATGGTGGCATTTTTATGTTGCACTCTAATTTTATTCCATTGTGGTCTGAGAGATGCCGGGAAATATTTCAATATTTCTGAATTTGTACATATTTGCTTTGTGCCTTAAAATGTGATCTATTTTGGAGACTGTTCCATATGCTGCTGACAAGAACATATATTCTGGTATTCCTGGGTTAAGTCTATGCAATTGTTTAGTTCTGAGGTTTCTTTGCTCACTTTTTTGTGAGTTGATCCTTCCAGAGGTGACAGTGGTGTGTTACAGTCTCAAACTATGAATGTGTTTGGATGAATGTATGTTTTTAGATTCAGTAGTGTTTGTTTGATGAAATTGGGTGCTCCAGCATTTGGTGTATGTAAGGTCCTCTCCTGGAGGGCTACATGCAGATACCCCCACCTGATTGTCTCTACCTGGTTACCTAGGTAACCTGCATGCCTGGAGGCAGTTGCCTCCCCCTTCCCTGAGGTCACATCCTGGCCACACCTCCCCATCCCTGCTCTACATAAGGCATCCCTCTGGGGTGATTCACTCTCTTCCCTGCCTTATGCACCTTGAACTTGGGAGCAGGTCGGCAGAATAAACTTTTCTCTCCTGCCTGAAGACTGCATGGCATTCTCCTTTACCGACTACCTACTTTAAAAAGCTAACATATATAGTGCCTTGTGACTCAGGAAGGGCTTAAGAGTCAGGACAGGTGGACTTCCCCTCTATTTTTCTCCTTTTTCTGGGAGTATCCCCAGTCCTGTGAGCCCTTTTTCTGCGAACCAAACTGCTGTGAGACACCACGTGGCACTTTTCACCAATACCATTGCTGGCCTCTGCATCCACATCTACACCAGTCCTCTACTCCGGTGAGTAAAGCTGCTCTGAAGATTCTCTGTCACTATTTCTGGACGTGGTACCATGCCAGAGAACTTCTCAGGCCTAGGGCCTGGTTGCCTCCAAAGTGGGGGACACTTATTTCCGTTCTCGCCAAATTTATTTCCCTCTGTGGTTCTAATGGGGTGCTGCAAGTCTCACCCAAAGTGGGAAACCCCTTTGGAATGCTTTCTGCAATCACTGGATGTCTTGTCCCTTAAGGACTGCATTGACCAAAAATAACTAATTCATTATTGCATTGAAGTCTGGTGCAGTACCGACTTGACAATCGCTCCCAATGGCCTAGAGATGGGACTCTAGATTATATCCCTCTCAGAGATTTAGACAGTTTTTGCTGCTGCAATCGTAAATGGTAAGAGGTCATCCATATTCCAGCTTTCTTTGCTCTCAGGCCAAACATGTCCAACTTTCCCCATCCTGCTGGCACATGGACACACCGTTTCTGAGAGCTCTGAGGTCCCTCTGGAACCTGATGTGTCTGACCCTCTTTTTGACTCTGATCCTCTTCCTGCTGAGCCTTCAGAACCTTCACCTTCTTCCCCTTCCTCTCCCCCTCCCTCACCTTCTTTCCCCTCCCCTCCTAAGCTCGTACCTGGTCTTGCACCGGTGACACTGGAGCCCCGCCAAACTCCTTGTGTCCTTTATGGAGATGGCCGGGGCCTGAAGGGATAGTAAGAGTGCACGCTCCATTTTCAATGTTTGATATGGTTCAGATTGAGAAGCGGCTGGGATCATATTCCCAAGACCCTAATGGTTACATCAAACAATTTAAATACTTTTCTCAGGCCTATGACCTTACCTGGAATGATATATATTTAATAATATCCTCCACCCTTACCCCGGAGAAAAAGGAAAGAGTGTGGACTGCCACCCAGGCACATGTGGACGATGCCCACCACTTAGATAATGACTTCCCAGTGGGAGCAACAGCTGTGCCCAGGGAAGAGCCCAATTGGAATTATCAAAGTAATGCCCCTGGGAGGAAAAGTAGAAATAGGATGATAACTTGCTTAGTGGCTGGCCTCCAAAAAGTGGCTCATTGCCCAGTTAACTATGACACATTAAGACACATTACCCAAAGATGGGATGAGAATCCAGCCGAATTTCTTGACTGGCTTATGGCAGCTCTCCAACGTTATACTAAGCTGAACCCAGATTCAGCGGAGGCCAAGGTAGTCCTCAATACTCATTTCACAGCCCAATCTGCTGCTGATATTAGGAAAAAGTTAAAAAAAAAAAAAGGGCTGAGGATGGTCCCCAAACCCCCCAAAGAGATCTGGTGAGCATGGCATTTAAGGTTTTCAATAATCGAGAGGAGCAGGAGATCGCCGATAAGACAGCTCATGAGAGGGAGGACTATCAGTTCCTGGCTGCTGCCATCCGGACTCCTCTGAGAAGAAGCATCCAACATATGCCATCCAGAACATGCTACAAGTGTGGGCAAGAAGGCCACTGGGCAAAATTCTGCCCTTCACCTTGACCACCATCTGAGATGTGGACAACTGGGGCACTGGGGAGACTGTCCCTCCTCGCCTCCACAAGGTAGGCCAGTCCCTCCCCCGCCCCAACCACACAGGCAGGAGGAGCCTGAACCGACTGAGATTCTCTGCTTGGCTACACAATGATGGTGGCCAGGGCCACTGGCTCCCAAAAACATCACAGTGGAGGAGCCCAGGGTGTGCTTTTACGTAGCCAGTAAGTTAGTATCCTTCCTCTTGGATATAGGAGCTAGTTATTTGGTGCTATCTCAATAAGCAGGGAAGCCTTTTCCCTCCTAGATCTCAGTGGTGGGTGTTGATGGCCTACCTTCTTGTCCCCCAACTACGGGACCAGTACCATGCAAAATAGACAACTTTCCCTTTTCACACTCCTTCCTAATCTTACCCCGCTGCCCTACCCCCCTCCTAGAGAGAGAATTGCTCTCCAAATTCCAAGTCCCTCTCATTCCATATCCCCAAGCAGCCAACTCCTGTTCTACTTTTATCCCTAGATGAACCCCCACCTGTAACCTCCCAGTTAGATCCTTTCCCCCTCCCTCCAGATCTTGTCAACTCTCTAATCTGGGATACTTCTACACCCACTATGGCTAGACACCATACTCCTGTCCTCATTAAGCTTAAAAACCCTACCCATTTCCCCAGCACATCCTGATACCCCATTTCCCTTCGATATAGGCAAGGTTTTAAACCTATCATTCTCCACCTTCTTAAACAAGGACTTAGACCTACTAACTCCCCCTTCAACACCCCTATTATGCCAGTAATTAAGCATGATGGAACCTATCATTTAGTCCAGGACCTGCGCATCATTAATGCTGCAGTCCTTCCTATTCACCCTGTTATGCCTAACCCATATACACTCCTTTCACAGATACCTCCTGGTACCACCCACTTCTCAGTGCTGGACCTGAAGGATGCATTTTTTACAATCCCCTTGCATCTAGACTGTCAGGACCTCTTTGCCTACACCTGGATGGACCCAGATAACTCCAGGGCACAACAGATAACCTGGACAATCCTCCCTCAGGGGTTCCAGGACAGCCCCCATTTTTTGGGACAAGCTCTAGCAAAGGATCTTCTCTCTCTCCCCTAGTATCCCCTAGTGTCATTCTTCAGTGTGTTGATGATCTCTTGCTTTGCAGCCCTTCCCTCAAGTTGGCTCACCAACACACAGCTGACCTCCTCAACTTCCTGTTGGCCAAAGGATATAGAGTCTCCTCTTTTAAGGCCCAGATAACAAAGCCAGAGGTAATGTACTTGGGTCTCGCCATAACTCCCACAGAGAGAAGAATTACTCTTGATAGAAAAGCTTATATTGAGTCTCTCTCTGTCCCGCAGACCAAGGAGGACATTCTGTCCTTCCTGAGACTTGCAGGCTTTCTTCACATTTGGATACCTGAATTTGCTACTTTGACTAAACCCCTTTATGAGGCAGCCAAGGGCTCCCTAAAAGAGCACCAGACCCCACAAAGCCCATTGACACCCATTTAAGGTAATGAAGCAAGCACTTCTACAGGCTCCAGCATTGGCTCTACCCAACTTTAAAGAACCCTTTTTACTTTGTCACTAAGAAGTGGGGAATTGGCCTTGGGGTTCTTAGACAAATGTCAGGCCCCTCTTTTAGACCTGTGGCCTACCTCTCTAAACAACTAGACCCAACAGTAAAAGGTTGTCCAGCGTGCCAACCTTCGAGCTTTGGCAGTAGCAGCCACCCTAGCACAGAAGAGCACAAAGTTCACTTTTGGCCAGCTCACTACCATTCATTCTCCCCACAGGAAAAAGGACCTTTTATCTCATAAAGCTCTGTCTTCCCTCTCCCCTTCCTGCCTATAGCTGCTTCATGTTACCTTTATTGAGAACCCTGACTTCTCACTGAAAAGCTGCTCCCCTCTTAATCCAGCCACTTTACTTCTATCCAATTCTAACCCTCTTGTCCACTCCTGTACAGAAACCTTGGAGGAAGCCACACCCCATTGTACAGGTATCTTGGAACCCCCCCTTCCTGACCCAGAAGACACCTGGTACAGTGATGGCAGTTCCACACTCACCCCTTCAGCCAGCCGAGTTGCGGGTTATGCCATTGTTAGTGACTGTACCATTATTGAAAGCAGCACTATGCCCCTGGCACTACCTTACAAAAGGCAGAGCTTATAGCCTTAACCAGGGCCTTAACTCTAGCCAAAGGATGGAGGATTAACATTTATACAGACTCAAAATATACCTATCATACTCTCCATTCACATGCAGCCATCTGGAAGGAGCATGATTTCCTGTCTACTAAAGGGACCCCCATTACTAATAATTCCCTTATTCTTAAGCTCCTAGAAGTGGTTTCCTTTCCCCAACAGGTAGCTGTCATTCACTGCCGGGGACACCAGACGGGACCTGATGCCATTACAGTGGGCAACTCAAAAGCAGACCAGGAGGCAAAGAAAGCAGCTCTGAGACAACTTCTAGCATCCTTACTTCCGGCATTGCCTCCAGTTCAACCTTCTTACATCCCACAGGAGCTGGAGGAACTCACTCATCAGGGATCCTCACAGGAGGCACAGGGATGGTGGTCCCTATCAGGATGATTTGTTCTCCCTGAGACCCAAGCAGGTGCATCAGGCATTACACATCAGATACAAGCCTCTCTCCCACCTTCTCAAGCCTTTACTCCATTGCTCTAGCCTAACTGCTCAACTGAAGGCCATTACACAAGCCTGCCCCACCTGTTCCCTTACCTCCTCACAGGGTGGTCTCTGACCAACTGCGTTCCTCACACTCCAAGCCCGGGGACATACTCCAGGGGAAGACTGGCAGATAGACTTCACCCACATGCCTCGATGTAAGCAGCTGAAATACCTTCTAACCATGGTAGATACATTTTCAGGAGGGATTGAGGCCTATCCTACAACATCAGAGACTGCTGATACTGTTGCCTCTGTCCTAATAAAAGAAATTATTCCTAGGTTTGGCCTACCCAGGTCACTTCAATGGACCTGCCTTCATTTCCAAGGTGACTCTACAGGTAGCGGCCTCTTTAAAAATATCCAGTGGGGGGCTGGGGATATAGCCTAGTGGCAAGAGTGCCTACCTCGGTATACCCGAGGCCCTAGGTTCGATTCCCCAGCACCACATATACAGAAAACGGCCAGAAGCGGTGCTGTGGCTCAAGTGGCAGAGTGCTAGCCTTGAGCGGGAAGGAGCCAGGGACAGTGCTTAGGCCCTGAGTCCAAGGCCCAGGACTGGCCAAAAAAAAAAAAAAAAAAAATATCCAGTGGAATCTTCACATTCCTTACAGGCCTCAGTCATCTGGAAAGGTGGAAAGAGTGAATGTGCTCATTAAGACACAGCTTTCTAAACTTTCTTTAGCGCTCCAGCAATCCTGGCCAGAACTGTTACCTCTGGCACTCACCCGCTTATGTGCCTCTCCCTGCAGCCCTACTTTTCCCAGCCCTTTTGAATTAATGTATGGAAGGCCTTTTATTCTAGGTAGTTTCCCTACTGACAGTACCAAGACTCCACTGACAGACTACCTTCCTGTCCTAACCTTTCTTAGGCACATGTTATGCCAACATGCTGACCAATGTCTCCCTCAGCCACATCAAGGCCCCTTTCCCACTCCCCTAATCTTGCCTGGGATCAAGTGTTTCTCAAGACCCTTAATCCATCTGGTTTACATCCTAAGTGGACAGGCCCTCACCAAGTTTTGATGACCACCCCCACCACGGTTAAGCTCCAGGGACAGCCTCAGTGGATTTATCTGTCAAGAATAAAAAAGCCTTCTGCTCCTGCCCCTTCTATACCAATGTTGACTTCGAAGTACACCTGTTCCTCCCTTGGGCCTATCAAGGTAAAGCTGTCTCGCATCTCTGAAGACCCAAGCGAGTAACACTGAGCCAGCTGCCTTCCACACACCTCTCTACTCTATCTCTTTGTCCTCCAAGCCATTAGCACCCAATTTTTTTTCTCTTTTCGATTCAGTAATATTTTTCTTTTTATTATTGTCCAGCCCTTGCCTCAGGAGACCTCTTGGAGACTTTACCTAAGGATCTACCATAAAGGGACAGCTGCTGCTCGCTTTCTCCCAGAGGGGCCACACATTTCTGCCTTTTACCCCAAATGTCTATGCCCCTTGCCAGCAGGAAGCAGCCAGAGAGTCTTTGCCCTTTTTTTATAACAATTAAAAGGCTGGAATGTAAGGTCCCCTCCCAGAGGGCTACATGAAGATACCCCCACCTGATTGTCTCCATCAGGTTACCTAGGTTACCTGCATACCTGGAGGCGGTCGCCTCCCCCTTCCCTGAGGTCACATCCTGGCCCACAGCCCCTACATAAGGCCTCCCCCTGGGGTGACTTGCTCCCTTGGCTGCCTCATGCACCTTGAACTTGGGAGCAGGTTAGCAGAATAAACTTTTCTCTCCTGCCAGAAGACTGCATGGCATTCTCCTTTACCGACTACCTATGTTAAAAACCTAACAGTGTATAGATGTTTAGGATGGTTATTTCCTCCTGTAGGAGAGATACCTTTATTAGTATGTAGTAACCATCTTTGTCTCTTCTTACTGATTTTAATTTGATGCTCTGAGTTTAAAACCTGGTACTACAAAAGAAAACAAACAAAAATAACATAAAATAGTGCCAGCATAAATCCAAAACAAAATGGAAACTAAGCTATGATTAAAAATGTCTTTGGAACTATGGTTTTAGGTTATTCCAATATTTAATGATTTTCTTTCCATCAGAGTACATAATGAGTGAAACCATGGGAGGATGCTACAAATAAGATGTGAGTATAGTGGCCCATTCCTGTGAATTCCAATTACTCAGGAGACAAAGATTGAAAAGACCATGATTTCAGACTATACCGGACAAAAGTTAGCACTGACAGTCGCAACAACCAGTGTGTTGTGTGCTCGTTTGTACCTGAAATCCAAATTACTTGGGAGGCATTTGGAGAAGGATGGATGGCACTCAGAAGCCAGCCCCTGGAAACTATTTGAAAAGCTATCTTAAAAATAGAAAAACCCAAAAGGGCTCAAGTGGTAGATCACCAGCCTAGCACAAGCACAGAACCCTGAGTTCAAACCCCAGTATTTCCAAACAAAACAAAACCAAAAACTTGAGTAAATACCATAAAACAAATTCTGCACCAGAATTGAAAGAATTAAAGAAGTGTTCTTCAGAATGGAAGGTAATCAAATAGTGGACAAGAAATTTGTCATTGCTGAAAGTAGAATCAGTCAAACTTCTGTTCCAATTAGGCTTGGAGTTTTACCACTTGCCACTAAACCTCTCTAGTAATTCAAGGACACAGTTTGAGTTACATTTTCAGGATGAATAGATGAAACAATTAAATACTTTCTGTGGTTCCCAATGACGTATAATTGTGATTTTGAATTTTCTGCTCTAGAAGTAACGAAGAAAGCTATGTTCTCTATGTAAAACCAAATTGCTTCTGTTGTTGAGACCAGGATGCAGTGGGAAATTAGCAATGAAGTCAGCCCTCTTCTGGTAGAGCAATTGTATTTATTATTAATATTCTACTTATTAATATTTCATTGTTTAAAGATTCTTCTTTTCTTATTCAAACTTCATGGCCCAAGAGTAACTTTAGCAACCCTGAAGTGGGTTAAGGATAAGAAGGTTTTGCACCATTGGTGAAGAATGGCTGGTGCAATGGTAGGAATGGTGAGTTGTCTCAGGTGTGCCCTGCCTGAGTGAGTGTGGAGAGAGCTGGATCTCCTGCATGGTCACAGAGGACTGTGAGCTTGTGGAGAAGAGGAATAGGGTGGAGTGTGCCACTCCTAGGTTTTGCATTTGATAAGAGCAATGAATAAAGAAATGATGAATCTTCTGAGATGTTTAGTACATAAGTCAGAAATTACCTTAGGAATTACCAATGAGCTAAGTCACTAGTCAGTTTACCTCACCCCAGTAAGAATGTCCTTTATCAAGAAGACTAAGAATAATAAATGTTGGAGGGGATGTGGCCAAAGGGAACCCTACCTCATTGTTGGTGGGAATGTAAACTGGTTCAGCCACTCTGGAAAGTGGTATGTAGATTCCTCAGAAGGCTAAACATAGAGCTCCCCTGTGACCCAGGAGCCCCACTTTTGGGCATCTACCCAAAAGACCACAAACAAAATCACAGTAATGCCACCAGCACAACAATGTTCATCGCAGCACAATTTGTCATAGCTAAAATATGGAACCAACCTAGATGCCCCTCAGTAGATGAATGGATCAGGAAAATGTGGTACATATACACAATGGAATTTTATGCCTCTATCAGAAAGAATGACATTAACCCATTTGTAAGGAAATGGAAGGACTTGGAAAAAATTATACTAAGTGAAGTGAGCCAGACCCAAAGAAACATGGACTCTATGGTCTCCCTCATAGGGAATAATTAGCACAGGTTTAGGCTAGTCACAGCAGAGGATCACAAGAGCCTAATAGCTATGCCCTTATGAATGCATAAGATGATGCTAAGTGAAATGAACTCCATGTTATGGAAACGACTGTTATATCACTGTTGTAATCACTTTCAACATGTCATGTCAAACCGTAGCTTCTATTGTTGATAATCCTCTTGTATCCCCTTCCTGTGGTTGTACCCACACTATCACTGTATCTCATCTGAGTACACTGGATACTGTATATACTGGTATTAGAAGTAGGGAAGTGAAAGGGAATATCAAAATCAAGAGACAAAGGATAAAAAGACAAAGGACTCCAAAAGCAATACTTGCAAAACCATTTGGTGTAAACCAACTGAACAAGTCATGGGGGGAGAGGGAAAGAGGAAGGAGGAAGGGTGAATGAGGGAGGTGGTAATAAACAGTACAAGAAATGTACCCATGGCCTAATGTATGAAACTGTAACCTCTCTGTACATCACTTTGACAATAAATAAGGAAAAAAAGACATTTTCAGTGAAAACCAAGACACCAGCAGAGTGGCAGTGGGCTGGAGCCTATAAATCTGCCATATAGTGCAACCATACTTTTTCCAGAGGAGATCACCTCCAAATTCACTTGCCCAGATTCCAGTCTGAACTAGCCTCCAAATGCTGCCTTTTCATTGGAATTTTAGAAATCTTAACAATCACTCTGACACAACATTGGGAAAAACAGGAAGATACCAAGGAAAGAAATTGTGAACACAAAACCTAATAATAGTCCCAGCACTCTTCAGTCCAGACTTATTTCTGCAATGGAGTAAGTAAAACTCCATCTTGAAGAAGAAAGTATTCTAGTGATACGTCAGTCATGACAAGTATTATGGCTATAATGAGTGATTCCTAGAAATCCTAGTGACTTAACAATAGTATGCCTCTTTCTTATTTCACAATGTGCCATGCATTGGACTCTGCTCCACATGGAGGGAGATATCAGGATCCCTTTCAGTGCCTATGGGTTCCTAACACACAAACACACACACACACACACACACACACACACACACACACACACTATGTATCTATCTATCTATCATCACTGCTGAAGAGGAAGTACAAGCATGTGGTGCTGAAAGCAGGCCTAGCAGAGCCTTCACTTCACATCAACACAGGAGTGGAAAAGGACAATGACTAGGGTCCAATTTCTCTTATATAAAGATAGAAGGAGTCTATTCTATTCATCTTTTGGTGGTCAGAAAGGAGAAAAGAAGCACTGGGTATGGAAAGGATATAGGCTGGTATATCATTGTGTTTTCCTTCTAAAATTTGCCTGTACCTTTTCTTCTTCAAATTTTAACTGTTAGATTAAGCAAGCACAATAATAAAAATATAGACACAAAAATGAACTTCGGGGCTTTCCTCTGAAACAGTAAACATCAATCAGCAATTAATGAATCCAGGAATAGAGGTGAAGAATCATACCATAGGAATGACAGTTCCTGGGGCTGGGAATATGGCCTAGTGGCAAAGAGTGCTTGCCTTGTATTCATGAAGCCCTGGGTTTGATTCCCCAGCACCACATATATGGAAAATGGCCAGAAGTGGCGCTGTGGCTCAAGTGGCAGAATGCTAGCCTTGAGCAAAAAGAAGCCAAAGGCAGTGCTCAGGCCCTGAGTTCAAGACCCAGGACTGGCAAAAAAAAAAAAAAATAGTCATTCCAAGGAATTACAGTTCCTGAACATCACTTTTTGTGAAACAGACTTGAGAAGGCTAAAGACAAGATTGAGGAGGGATACCTCAGTCCAAATGGCACTAAACCCCATGTCTGTAACCAGTGTACCACTTATATATACTTCATTGCTTCTGTATGCAGAGAAATAAAGCTGAACAGTTAAAGACCAAATTAATTATCATTCTATGGCAATATTCAATTTTAACAATAATAGCTCTTAGCATTTTTCAAAAGTCAGACAATGGAGTAACAACTTCTCTGGGTGATTATGTGAGTGCTTCCAGGATGTTCTAATCTCCTAAAAAATGTCAGGAGACAAAAGAAAGGAGACAAGCTCAAATTAGGGCAGATCAGATCAGATGACAAACAATTTCCCAGGAGTACAATAAGTATGGAACGGTCCTTCTGAAGATGGAATACGTTAATATGTCTGCTAAAGGTTTAAAGATTCAGCTCAGAGAAGAATTGATTAAACTACTTGTGAACGTCCTCAAGGGTTTTTATTGTTAAAAAAATCTCCACTACAACAAGGATCCTTGAAAACATATACCCCATATCTCTTAGGTTTACAAAAGGGAAAAATTAGACACATTTCTCTGAATATGAAAATTTAGATGTTCACATTTTATTACTAATTAATTAAAGAAATTGTATAAAAATGAGAATTTCTTAGTTCAATGTTGTTACAAGTTTGGACATATGTGAATATAGTTGTTTATATGCATAAAATGTATATATAACATATATATGGTGTATATATGTGTGCATACATATATAATTGAAATCTGCCTAAAATATATGTATTATTAAAGTGAACATTTATAAAATGCATTTAGATTCTTTGAATTGCATGAAAAGCAAATAAAATGATACATCAATTTTGTAAATTGGAAAACAAAGCAGCACTATACACAACCTAATATATTGTCTAAAGTCCCAATCCAGTGAAGTTAGTTCAAGCTAACTTCACAAATGCTAAGACAGCATCTATAAAGCACTCATCACAAGTTTTTCTGCTGGGATTTTGTGTTATAAAGGTAGGCTGAATGCACATTTGCCTCCACTCTTTAATGAGATCTATAATATAAAGGTGGTATGTAATATATAATAGAATATTATGAAACATTAAAAATGAAATAAATGTGGTACATGCTACAATATGAGAAAGCCTTGAAGAAGTGGTTCTAGATTAAACAGCTCATATACAAAAGGACACATGTTGTATGACTATATTTATACATAGGAGGTAAAATAATAACATCCATAAAGATAGATGGTAGGAAAATGATTATCAGGATCTGGAGAGTGGCAGGAAATGGGCACAGAGCTTCTGCTGGGGATGATGGAAAGATTCAGTGAAGGTACTAATGCCTCTGGACTGCACACTTAAATTAGTTAGGAAATGAGAATAGCCAGGAGGCAGAGGAAGAAGTGCTCAACATCACTGAACACAAAAGAAATGCAAATCAAAACAACATTGAGATTCCACCTCACCCCAGTAAGAATGTCCATTATCAAGAAAACTAACAATAACAGAAGCTGGAGGGGATGTGGACAAAAGGGAAAGCTACTACACTGTTGGGGGGAGTGTAAACTTGTTCAACCACTCTGGAAAGCAGTGCAGAGATTCCTCAAAAGGCTAAACATAGAGCTTCCCTATGACCCAGCAGCCCTGCTTTTGGCCTTCTACCCAAAGGATTACAAACAGGAACACACCAAAGCCAGCACAACTATGTTCATTGCAGCATAATTTGCCATAGCGAAAATATGGAACCAACCCAGATGCCCCTCAGGAGATCAAGAAAATTTGGTACATATGCCTCTATCAGAAAGAATGACATTGCCCCATTTGTAAGGAAATGGAAAGAAAAACTTGGAAAAAAATCATAGTAAGTGAAGTGAGCCAACTCAAAGGAAAATAGACTCTATGGTTTCCCTCATTGGTAATAATTAGTACTTGTCTAGGATAGTTATAGTGGAAGATCACAATAGCTCAATAGCTATGTACATATGAACACCTGAGATGATGCTAAGCAAAATGAACTCCCAGTTATGGTAATAAGTGGTTTATCATTGTCATTGTTATGTTTAATGTACCATGTAAAATTATGCCTTTTCTTTTTTCTTTCTTCCTCATGGTTTTACCCCTGATGTCATTGTAACTTATTTTGGTACCCTGGGTATTGTATATAGTTTTATCAGAAGCAGGGAAGGGAAGAGGAACATGAAAATGGAGAGACAAAGGGTAAAAGGCGAACCAATGCAACAGCAATACTTACAAAAAACTATATGCTGTAAACCAATTGTACAACTCAGGGAGGGGGAACTGGGGAGGGGGGAAGGTGAGAGAAAATGTGGGAGGAGGTAACAAGTTTGATAAGAAATGTATTCACTGCCTTATGTATGAAACCATAATCTCTCTGTACATCACTTTGACAATAAATAAATAAATCAAGTAAAGAATTGGTTAGCTTGTAAATCTTGCTACATATATTTTACCACATTTAAAAAATTTAAAGGTGATGTACAATAATGAGTACATTTCTTTTCAAACAATTTTACCCCCTCCCTCATTTTTTCCACTTTCCCTTCCCCCTACTCCTCCCTCCAAGTTATAAAGTTCATTTCAAACATATTGTCTTTGAGTATCACCATTGCATTGGTTCACACTTTGCCCTATGTCTCACCATTTTGTTATTCGTCTTCCTTTCTCTAAATCAGATCTATCTATCTATCTATCTATCTATCTATCTATCTATCTATCTATCTATCTATCTGAATATATCTGACACAGGGTACCAAATCAAATACAGTGACAGCAGGGGATAAACCAAAGGAAAAAAATCACCTGAAAGAAAAAAGGAATAACTTCTCACAGTACAATTAAAAACAACAACAAAAAAACCCTGTTGTTTCCATATCTTGGAGTTCATTTCGATTAGCATCATTTTATGTGGTCATATTGTTGTGTCACGGTCACCAAATTGAGACTATAACCCAGAGATAGACTGGAGGTGTTTTATCCTGAATTCAAAGGAGACTCCAAGACACCCAGTCAATTGGGCTAGGATTTTATTATCCCCATGGTGTCTGCACTTCATCATTCTGGGAGCAAAGGTCAGCCCCGAACTTCAGTAGGCCTGTTTTTGTTGATTTTTTTTAACTTCTTACAAGTTCTTTATTTTTTTCTGAATAATTATTTATTGTCAAAGTACAGAGGGGTTACAGTTTCATGCATAAGGCAGTGGATACATTTCTTGTACAATTTGTTACCTCCTCCCTAATTTCCCCTCTCTCCCCTCCCCCTATCCTTCTCCTCCCATGAGTTGTTCAGTTGGTTTACACCAAATGGTTTTGTAAGTATTGCTTTTGGAGTCATTTGTCTTTTTATCCTTTGTCTCTTGATTTTGATATTCCCTTTCACTTCCCTACTTCTAATACCAGTATATACAGTGATAGTGCAGGTACAACCACAGGAAAGAGATACAAGAGGACCATCAACAATAAAAGCTCTGGTTTCACATGGCATGTTGAAAGTGATTACAACCGTGATATAACAGTCGTTTCCATAACATGGAGTTCATTTCACTTAGCATCATCTTATGCATTCATAAGGATATATCTATTAGGCTCTTGTGATCCTCTGCTGTGACTAGCCTAAACCTGTGCTAATTATTCCCTATGAGGGAGACCATAGAGTCCATGTTTCTTTGGGTCTGGCTCACTTCACTTAGTATAATTTTTTTCAAGTCCTTCCATTTCCTTACAAATGGGGAAATGTCATTCTTTCTGATAGAGGCATAAAATTCCATTGTGTATATGTACCACATTTTCCTGATCCATTCGTCTACTGAGGGGCATCTGGGTTGGTTCCATATTTTAGCAATAACAAATTGTGCTGTGATGAACATTGTTGTGCTGGTGGCTTTAGTGTGTTATTGGCCCAGAAATGCAACAAATCAAAGAAAGGTTGGACAAATGGGACTGTATCAAACTGCAGAGCTTCTGCAGGGCAAAGCACATAGCTTGCAAGATAAACAGAAAGCCCACAGATTGAGAGAAGATCTTTACCAGCCATACAATGGACAAAGGCCTCATATGTAAAATATATACAAAACTAAAAAAATTAAGTTCCTCCAAAACAAAACCTCAAAGAACCAATAGCCCTCTCAACAAGTGGGCCAAATACCTGAAAAGACACTTCTCTGAAGAGGAAATGAGAATGTCCAAGAGACACATGAAGAAGTGCTCTACATCACTGGCCACAAAAGAAATGTAAATCTAAACAACATTGAGACCCCACCTCACCCCAGTAAGAATGTCCATTATCAGGAAAACTAACAATAACAAATGCTGGCAGGGATGTGGCCAAAAGGGAACCCTACTTCATTGTTGGTAGGAATGTAAACTTGTTCAGCCACTCCGGAAAGTGGTATGGAGATTCTTCAGAAGGCTAAACATAGAGCTCCCCTAGGACCCAGCAGCCCCACTTTTGGGCACAGGCCTGGGTTTTAAAGGAGAAAATGACACACAGGTGTTTGAACAAGTTAGACAAAGCAAGCAAGTAGACATAGAGAATCATAATTCGTGGTTAATGATTACAGATGATTACAATTCTGGTAAACAAGATTATATTAATCAGAACAAGCTCCAGGTTTTCCTTTTTGGATCTAAGACCAGACCACATTCCAGGTTTTGTGCTGTTTCGAGTTTCACTCCTATCCACTGAATTCTAGTATCCTGGTATTTATTTCCCTAATTTACTTTAAGTATCTATTTCTGATTTCCTCATCTCCAATGGAGCCCTTGAGGGGCATCCTCATAGTCACGACATGAACATACCTATTGAGCTATTTGGGCCCATTGCTAGGACTATCCTAGACATATTCAGTTATTACAAGTGAGGGAAACCATGGGGCCTATGATTTTTGGGTCTGGCTTACTTCACTTAATATGATTTTTTTTCCAAGTCTTCCATTTCCTTATGAATGGGGCAATGCCATTCTTTCTGATAGAAGTATAGAATTCCATTGTGTATATATACCACATTTTCTTGACCCATTCATCTACCAAGGGGAATCTGGGTTGGTTCCATATCTTCACTATGGTAAATAATGCTGCAGTGAATGTAGTTGTGCTGGTAACTTTAGTGTGGCCTTGTTTGTGGACATTTGGGTAAATATCCAGGAGTGGGACTGATGAAAATTCTATGTTTAGTCTTTTGAGGAACCTCCATACTGCTTTTCAGACTGGTTTTACCAGTTTATGTTCTCACCAACAGTGTAGTAGCATTCCCTTTTGGCCACATCCCAGCCAGCATCTACTATTGTTTGTCTTTTTTTTTTTTTTAATTATTTTTACCATAGTCTTTAAGAAAGGAATTCCATTTATAATCACACCATAAAAAATAAAACTTGGAAAAATTATGCTGAGTAAAGTGAGACAGACCCAAAGAAACATAGACTATGTTTTCCCTCATTGAGAATAATTAGTATATATCTATGATAATTCTAGCAGAGGATCACAATAGCTCAATGGCTATATACATATGATCATATAAGATAATACTAGGTGAAATGAACTACGGGATATGGAAACAAGTGGTTTGTCATTGTTATTTTTAATGTACTGTGTGAAATGATTTCTTTTTTTTTCAAATTTTTATTATCAAACTGATGTACAGAGAGGTTACAGTTTCATACGTTAGGCAATGGATACATTTCTTGTACTGTTTGTTACCCTGTCCCTCATACCCCCTCCCTCCTCCCCCTTTCCCTTCGCCCCCCCCCCCGAGGTGTTCAGTTCACTTACACCAAACAGTTTTGCAAGTATTGCTTTTGTAGTTGTTTGTCTTTTTTTACCCTGTGTCTCTCAAATTTGGTATTCCCTTTCAGTTCCCTAGTTCCAATACCAGTATACATGGTTTCCAATATACTCAGATAACATTACAGCGATAGTGTAGGTACAACCACAGGAAGGTGATACAAGAACATCATCAATAATAGAAGCTACAGATACACATAGGACGTTGAAAGTAGTTACAACTGTGATATAACAATTGTTTCCATAACATGGAGTTCATTTCACTTAGCATCATCTTATGTGTTCATAAGGGTATAGCTATTGGGCCTTGTGATGCTCTGCTATGACTTGCCTAAACCTGTACTAATTATTCCCAACAAGGGAGGCCATAGAGTCCATGTTTCTTTGGGTCTGGCTCACTTCACTTAGTATAACTTTTTCCAAGTCCTTCCATTTCCTTACAAATGGAACAATGTCATTCTTTCTGATAGAGGCATAAAATTCCATTGTGTATATGTACCACATTTTCCTGATCCATTCGTCTACTGAGGGGCATCTGGGTTGGTTCCAGATTCTCGCTATGACAAATTGTGCTGCGATGAACATTGTTGTGCTGGTGGCATTACTGTGATTTTGTTTGTGGTCTTTTGGATAGATACCCAAAAGTGGGGCTGCTGGGTCATAGGGGAGTTCTATATTTAGCCTTCTGAGGAATCTCCATACTGCTTACCAGAGTGGCTGAACCAGTTTACATTCCCACCAACAATGAAGTAGGGTTCCCTTTTGGCCACATCCCCTCCAACAATTGTTATTGTTACTTTTCTTGATATATGACATTCTTACTGGGGTGAGATGGAATCTCAATGTTGTTTTGATTTGCATTTCTTTTATGGCCAGTGATGTAGACCATTTTTTCATATGTCTCTTGGCCATTCTCATTTCCTCATCAGAGAAGTCTCTTTGTAAGTCTTTAGCCCACTTGATGAGGGGGCTATTGGTTCTTTGCGGTTTTGTTTTGGAAGAGGGTAATTTTTTTAGTTCTGCATCTATTTTAGAGATGAGGCCTTTGTCTGTTGAATGTCTGGTAAAGATCTTCTCCCAGTCTGTGGGCTTTCTGTTTATCTTGCGAGCTATGTCCTTTGCCATGCAGAAGCTCTGCAGTTTGATGCAGTCCCATTTGTCCAACCTTTCTTTGATTTGTAGCCTCTCTGGGTCTTTGTTAAGGAAGTTCTGTCCTGCGCCAAGGAGGCCACGTGTTTCTCCTACTCCTTCCTTTAGTGTTTTCAGGGTGTCTGTTTTTATTTCGAGGTCTTTAATCCATTTGGAATTGATTTTGGTGCAGGGTGATATATAAGGATCTAGTTTTAGTTTGTTGCATGTGTTGAGCCAGTTTTGCCAGCACCACTTGTTAAAGAGGCTATCTTTCTTTCATACTATTGTTTTAGCTCCTTTATCAAAGATTAAGTAGGTGTAGTTCTGTGGGTTCATTTCTGGGTCTTCAATTCTGTTCCATTGGTCTTCAGGCCTGTTCCGGTGCCAATACCAAGCTGTTTTTATTACTACAGCTTTATAATACAGCTTGAAGTTGGGTATTGTAATTCCTCCAGCACTGTTCTTTCTGTTTAGGAGTGTTTTTGCTATTCTAGGTCTTTTATTGTTCCATATGAATTTCTGGATTGCTTCCTCTATTTCATTAAAGAATGGTGTTGGGATATTAATGGGTATTGCATTGAATTTGTAGATAGCCTTTGGCAATATTGCCATTTTGATTATATTAATCCTCCCAATCCAGGAGCATGGGAGGTTTTTCCATTTTCTTAGTTCTGACTTAATTTCATTTTTCAAGCTTTTAAAGTTCTCATCAAAGAGGTCTTTCACTTCTTTGGTTAAGGTTATTCCTAGGTATTTTATGTTTTTGGGGGCTATTGCAAAAGGAGTTGCTTTCCTGATTTCAGCCTCGGTCTTCGGGTTGTTAGCATAGAGAAAGGCCATTGATTTTTGAAGGTTTATTTTATATCCTGCAACTTTGCCAAAGTTTTTGATCAGCTCTAGTAGCTTGGGGGTAGAGTCTATGGGATTCTTTAGGTATAGGATCATGTCATCTGCGAAGAGAGAATGTTTAACTTCATCTTTTCCTATTTGGATCCCCTTTATATTTTCTTCTTGCCTAATTGCTCTGGCTAGGAATTCTAGTACTATGTTGAAGAGCAGGGGAGAGAGTGGACATCCCTGCCTGAAATGATTTCTTTTCTCTTGCATTTTTCTTCCCTATGGTTTATCCCCTGTTGTCACTGTATTTGATTTTGGTACCCTGGGTATTGTACGTGCATTTTTCTGAATTAGGGAAGGGAAAGGGAACATCAAAATGGTGAGACAAAGGACAAAGGGTGAACCAATGCAACAGTGATACTTACAAGACAATATGTTGTGAATTAACTGCACAACTGAGCGGTGGGGGGGGGGAGTGAACTGAGGGGGAGAGAAGGTGGGAGAAAAATGAGGAAGTAACAAGTTTAACAAGGAATATACTCACTATCTTATATATGTAACTGTAACTCCTCTCTATTAATAAAATTAAATGAAAAATATAATATTTAGGAATAAATATAACAAAGGGAGTATAAAACTTAAACTTTTCAAACTACAAAATAGAATAGAAAGAAATTAGATGTAAATAACTTGAAAGACATTTCATTTTCATGGACCAGAAGAGTGAATATTGTTAAGATTAGAACACTCATGTATATATAGTGATACATGCCTGTATTCCTAGCATTAGAGAAGCTGAATGAGGAAGATAAGAAGATTGTGAGTTTGAGGTCAGCCTTGGCTGCATAGTGAGACCACAGATCATGAAGGAAAGTAAATGGCACTGCTCCCCGAGCTGATCTACATAGTCAGTACTATGTAGACTCTCCCAAAATTCCAACTTTGCAGAAATTGACAAGCAAATCCAAAAATCTATTCAGAAATTCAAGGAATACCAAATAGTGATGTTAGGCTATTATCTAACAAAGATCTGAGGTGACCTTAAAACAAAAGATAAAATAAAAAAGTCTAGGCAATGAATGAGACAGAGAACAAAATGAATTTTTTTAGAGCTGAAAAACATACTAGTGATCAGAAAAAAACTCACTAGGGAAACTTGACAAAGTGAATTCAGCAGAGGAAACAAGGAGTGAATTTGTAGATAGAACAACAAAAATACCCTGCTCTGAGCCAGAGGAAAAAATAGAAAACCACGTGAAGTCTTAAAGAGCTGTAGGATGATATCACTGGGTCCAGTGGGACTAGTCAGAAGGTGAGAACAAGAACGGGACTTGGTACATTTGCAGAAATATTACAATTCCCAGTTTATTGAGCAAAGCATTCTTTGTAAACTATAAAAACTTTTCAGAGGCCTCACCCCCTTTGAATCTGCTTTCACAAGAAAAGTACGAGCAGCAAAAGCCATAATAAATCCAGTTGTACTTCTGTATACATTTGATGGTTGGAACAATTATCTTGGGAACTCCCTGTCATGGCTAGTTGTCCCATACATTTCTTCCTTTCCTCCCATCTTGCAGGCAATGCTGCATGGTTTGTAGACTCCGGACTCTGAGTTTTAAGGATGGTCATTGAGCCATTCATTGGCTCATTTTTTTTTTTTTTTTTGGCCAGTCCCGGGCCTTGGACTCAGGGCCTGAGCACTGTCCCTGGCTTCTTTTTGCTCAAGGCTAGCACTCTGCCATTTGAGCCACAGCGCCACTTCTGGCCATTTTCTGTATATGTGGTGCTGGGGAATCGAACCCAGGGCCTCATGTATATGAGGCAGGCACTCTTGCCACTAGGCCATATCCCCAGCCCTCATTGGCTCATTTATTCAACTCATACTTCCTGTTTCCTTACTCAGGCCCACACACTGGGCCTGATTTGGCAACCACACACTGGTTTGGTGACTCTCTATTGTGTCCTCTTCTTCATGGCTGTAGCCTGACTAAGCACCTCAAGGTCCACTGCTGGTAAATCTGCTGAGATTTTGCTTTGTGGAGGGTTGGGGATCCATATTACAAACCCACTGCATATCACATAGCCAAGCTGACTGAGGTATTTTTTTTGGTTATATTTTTGTGGAGCTTATATTTAATGACAGAAATTATGTTTTGTTTTCCTCTACATGTTTAAACTATAGTGTAGGAAAAATGTTAAAATGAATTTCAAAAGCTGTTGTATGTCAATTGTCTTGTAACTGGAAATCTCTAGTTCATATTCTTTTTTCCATGTGTGCGCGCACACACATGCGTGTGTACATGCATATTGGGGGCTTGAACTCTGGGCTTCACACCTTTGTTTGGTGTTTTTCGCTCAAGCCTGGCACTCTACCACTCAGGGAACACCTCCATTTCTGGTTAATTGGAGATAAGAGTTTCATAGTCTTTTCTTCCCATGGTGGTATTAAACTGCAATCCTCAGCTCTCAGGCTCTTAAGTAGCTAGGATTACAGGTGTGAGCCACTAGTACCCAGCTAGTTCATGTTCTCATAGACAAAAGATGCTTGCATTGGTGTCAATTTATTACAAGTTAACACCTCCCCATAAAGATTTTTAAGTAGCCTAGTAAAATCATCTCTACACAGAGTGAAGCAATTTCTGGAGCCTTTAGCCTTTTATTGAAAGAACAATCAGGAATCTCTTTTGCTGTTTCAAAGACTTAAATTTTTCTTCTCTCTCTCTCTTTTTGTTTTTGTTGGTCATGGGGATTAGACTCAGGATCTGGTTGCTGTCCCTGAGCTTTTTGGCTCAAGGCTAACACTTGGAGCCATAGCACCACTTCTGGTTTTCTGGTGGTTAATTGGAGCTAAGAGTCTCAAGGACTTTCCTGCCTAAGGCTTCAAACTATGACCCTCAGATCTTAGCCTCCTGAGTAGCTAGGATAACAGGCCACTGGGCCCCAGCCTAAATTTTTCTTTATAGTAACAAAAGCTATAATTGTGCCTCAATACAGCTATAGAAGGTAGAAGGTTCAGAAAAAAAATCCCATCTTTTATGACTTTGCTTAGTAGATTTTTTAAACACAAACAGAATAAGACATACATTTTAATTGTCATGATAAGAACTTTTAATCCTTTATTTTAAGAGTCATAGTAAAGACTGTAATACTATCTCATCTTGCTTAGTCAGGATAACAAACAGAAATGAAACAACTACTAACACAATGAAAATGAACGTGCATAGCAAATGTGCTCTATTAAGATGGAAGATGTGCAAAGGCTGTTTACTCTGTCAAATGCTAATCCCATTTTTTAAAGATGTGAAAGTATCCCAATCAATTCTCTTTCCTTTAACAACAACAACAACAACAACAACAACAACAACAACAACCACAAAACCCTGCAAAAAAGCAAAACAAAGCAACGGTAGTCAGAAAACACAGCCATGCAGTGATTCAAGCCACAGAAGTCTAGGGAGGCTGCAGGCTGCTCTGGTTTAATGTAAATAGCCCAAATATGATACTCAAGTCTGAGAAGTAATTTCCTTAGACTGCTGACATTAAGTTGACCTATTTTCTCCAGGATTATTTTCATCCCTTATCTACAATGCATGTGGGATATGTTTTAATTCATAAGCAGTGGTTTGTTGAGCAAGCATTTAGTACATGTTCTTACTGGGTGGTTGGACCATGGCATTCTTATATATATGTAGTACTCAATACTGTAAAAATGCTATTATTATGCCTATTCTAGTAAAGGCCTTCCTCAGGCTTCTGTCATGAATTAGACAGTAGAAAGACCTAGGATCAGGCACATATTGCTTGTCTGCTGAGGTCAATTGGTAGGAAAGAAGCAGTGGCATTAGAGCAGGCAAGTGCTACTGTTTAGACTTAGAGGTTCCACATGGCATCAGAATGTTCAGAAGTCATGTCTCTCCTGTTTCCTGTCCCCAAGCCACATGAGATAAACAAGGTACATGTTCATTTTTTCATAATTGTACCAAAGTAGGACTCTAGACTTCGTCAAGCATATGCCCTCTGTCATTATTTACATGACTACTCTTTCTCAAACTCTCCCTATATGACTGAGCTCTTTTTTTATTAGAAATTTCATTTGAATGTTCATTGTTGTATTTCCTTTTACTGTCTCATATACACATACTTTATTATTATTATTATTGTTCTTATGCCTATTCTGTCTCTACCCCTAGTGTGGCTATCTCCAACATCTACATAAAATTAAAAGAGCATTGCATTTTGTTGGAAGACTCTGGGTAGGGATAAAGATGCCCCAGGCTTGGGGCGGGAAAGGAAAGATGCTGCCCAAAGCAGAGATAAGAATGTTTTGAGGAACAATCTTTCGTTCATAGCACTGCAACTTACCTACTCACCACATAACTGGAACTGGGCATTCTGAGCCCAGAGATAGCAATCAGAAGTGACACTGTAACTCAACAATCTATCCTCCAATCTTAGACCTCAGGGAGCTAGTAGGAAGAGCAAGAGGCTTAAAGAGCAGCAATTAATTTTTTTGGTTCTAGAGTCTGGAAAGTCTGAAATCAAGGTGTTGCTTCTGATTTAGCTCCATATGCAGTAAAGAGAGAATTACCTCCCATGTTTCTTCTTACAAAGGCACTAACCTCATCCATGAGGGCCTTACTCTCATGAGCTAATTACTTCCCAGAGTCCCCTCCTCTAAATATACTGGGGCTGAGGCTGGAGCATGTGAAATTTAGGGGAAAAAACAGTTTTTTTTAACAGATTTTCAGTAGCATCTCCAAGTAAGGAGGGAAAGGAAGAATCTATGTGTGGTATTGAATCTTGTTTGAGAACAAGTCTTTTGCTTCACATTCTTGATTAACATTAAGAAATTCTCTGAGATGGGGGTCATTGGCTCAGGCCTCTAATCCTACTACTCAGGAGGCTGAGATTTGGTCAGAGGATCAGGGTTTGAAGTCATCTAGGGCATGAAGGTCTGTAACATACTTATCTCCAATTAACTACCTAAAAGCTGAAAATGCAGCTATGGCTCGAGTGGTAGAGCTCTAGCCTTGAGCAAAGAAAAGTTTAGGGAGACTGTGAAGGCCCTGAGCCCAAGCCCCAGGATCAGCACCAAAAATAATACTAAAAATAAAAAATACAAGTCTCTGAAATATTTAGGCAAGATGAACAAGGTAAGACCAGTGTTTCAAAAGGAGTTTCGAATTGTAAAAAAAATAAATAAATAAAAAATGTAGGACTGTGTATCATGAAAGACATATGAACTAATTAAGTAGCCAAACATTTATTATAAGTACTTTTTTCTGAATAACTACAAATAATGAATACAGTTATTTTCAGGTTTATCTTACTGAGAAAGAATGTTCTGCAGTAATAAACCCATGTTGATGAAAGCATAGGATTACAAAGTCATGTGAATGTAGACAATAAAGCCTGGGGGCAGACAATTCCTGTTCTTGAAGAGTAATGGAAACAAGGATCCTATATGGAGTGGGTATTGCACTACGGAGGGCTGGCACTTTTAAAGTCAGATAGTTTTTCATCTTTTTGTTTTTCCTTCTATTTTTACTTAAACAGGTATCAGCTCTACAAGTATTAACCTATTTATTTAAAATCCTAGCTGTGCCAGGGTTTGTGCCTCACACTTGGCTTGTCCTGGCTATTGCTCTGCCATTTGAGCCATGCTTCTATGTGTGTGCTCTTGTGCAGTGGGCTGTGATTGGACATGTAGACATGCCTTATTTAATGATTTGCTAACTGTCCTTGTGTTCTGGAATATTTCCTGATGCTTGTGTTTCCTTGTCACTTTCTCTGTCTGTCTGAAGAGTCTGGTCTGCAGACCTGAGTCACCAGCACATTAGTTTTGAGCAGAGTAATAGGAGGGGAGCAGGCAGAGCATGATGCCCAGTGCACTGTGCCCACTGACCACACCACAGCGCTGGACTTAGCTAGGACGCTCCACCAGGTCACAAGCCATGCAGTCTCCGTGGTGCCTGGAGGGTCAGTGATAGCTTGTGAAAAACACTCGTGTGATGGCTGGGAATATGGCCTAATGGCAAGAGTGCTTGCCTCATATACATGAAGCCCTGGGTTTGATTCCCCAGTACCACATATGTAGAAAATGGCCAGAAGTGGCGCTGTGGCTCAAGTGGCAGAGTGCTAGCCTTGAGCAAAAGGAAGCCAGGGACTCAGGCTCTGAGTCCAACCAAGCCCCAGGACTGGCCAAAAAAAAAGAAAAACACTCGTGTGAAAGGGAATCTTCTGATCCCAGAGTTGCATGCAGAGCCATGCAGCAGGGGCCTGGACAGTGGCCAAGCAGGGGCTTTCCCTGCCGTGGCACCTCCTTGCACTCCACTCTCATCTCTGGCATTCCATGGAGTCAGCTTGCATGGGGGTTGAAAAATGAGTAAATGGAGTCCTTTTTGTCTTTTAGTTCAAGGCTCAAATATTATATTTGCTGCTTATAACATGTAATCTTCACAAGTCATGCTATCTGCTGAATGCTAGTGCTTAAATGGGAATATTCAATAGGAATAATTAAATATGATAATTAAATGTATCCTGCTTTGCTCCAAATTTCCATGTGGAACAGAGTGAAAGTTTAAGCTAATAAGAGTGCACTCTGGGACCATGCTGAAGAATTTATCAAAGTAAGAAAGGCTTCCAACAAACAGAAGAGATTTAGTTGGGGGGAGCTTTTCTTTCTCCTTGCTTTCCTCCATACTCGTATAATGGAAAATTCCCAGGCCTGCTCTAGTACTATTTTCTAGGTGCTCCTGATCAATCTGGCAAGAACTGCTAATTATATAGGGCACTTAATAACATATTTTCAGAATGATGCCAATCACATTTTCAAAAAACATGGACAAGAATTACAAAGTACATAGAAGACCTTTCCATGGGATTGTGAGGGGTTTCTTTTAAATCTCATTTGTGATTAGTACAATTTTATGTGTAATAACTGCAAATAATGAAATAAATTTCTGGGTACCTTGCAAAAGCTTTGTAGTGTTTAATTGAATGTCTTCTGGGAGCTCTAGTTACTTAGTGACCTACTTGAAGAAAGATTTACAGTAGGTTTGCTCAGTTAATAGCAGCTGTTTTGATGGTAGAAATGAGGAAAACTGAAAGTAATGCCATTATATATAAAGTCAGACAGGTCTGGCAGCCTAAGTCCTGGACTTGAAACAAGGTGTATGAGTAGATTACTCGTGAGACAGCTGATTAAACCTGAGCAAACAAGAGCTGCAGGATGTGAGGGCTGGCCTTTCAATCTGGCTTGACCGGGAATTTGGAACAACTAGACAGGGGCTCAAACCACAGCAGAATGAATTCCTTGTTCTTCCGGTCATGGTGAGAATAGATGAGCTGAAGCTGGCACAGAGCACAGAGCCATTGCTGCCCTGGTATCATCCGCTGTCACTGTCTTCTCTTTCTGACTTTATAGCCTTTTTCTGATGAAGATTGTTTTCCAAATAGCAGGAAACATAGCCACAGATAGTTTTTAGGTTTTATGTATTCTAATTCTCCTTATGGCTGGAATTTTAATCGTTTATTTTAATTTGTAAATTTTTTTTTTTTAAGCACAGGGGTGAAGATGAAGCAGCAGTAACCCAGAGCTTGTGGGGATTGCATCACAGATCCAAATCAAGTGGGTGACCCAGGGTAGACTGAACCACGGAATTTTCCTAAGGTGACAATGAAAACTAGTACCACTGGGTGCTTGGTAGAGCAAACAAACAAAAAATCCTCTCTGGGGTAGATAATGTCACCATGGGCTTAGAAATACTACTCAAAAGAATTAGTTCTCTCCCTCCCTCCTTCTCTCCCTCCTTCTCTCCCTCCTTGCCTCCCTCCCTTCTTTCTTACTTCTTTTCTATTCCTTGTTTTACTGATCCCATTTAAAACAAATATCCAAAAGTAAATGGAAATGTAGCACACAAGCAGTACACAAACACCAACTTCCTAAATTCTGCTATATAACTTCTTTTCACTAAAGGCCACAGGCGTAGATCCAAGTAATCATGGGCTAAAAGCTTTGAAATCCTGCACCAAAGTAGATCTTTCTTCCTTTAAGTTGATTTTCTCAGGTATTTTTCATCACAACAACAGAAGATTGACTCACACATATGCTTAGGTAAAGAAATGATAAAGAGCAATGCAATGAATACTTTGTAGTGTTCAGATAATGATTTTTTTCTCTGGGACAAGAAGTGACTAAGTTAGGGCTAGGGAAGGATGACTCTGAAGAGCTGTCTATGTCAGTTACAGACAGAGTGCAGATGACAATTACATACATCTTTATTTTAAAATAATATATTAAACTGTCCTTTTAGGTTTTTATGGTGCTGAGGATAAAATCTGGGGCCATGAACACACAAAGCAAGTGCCCTATCCCAATAGTCCATTTATGTTGTGAATATGCTTAAAAGAATATTTTCTAATCCTGCATCTGACCCATAACCAAATAAAACCCCTGACTGTCTCTTTAAGTGAGTCGAGGAAAAAAAAATGTGCAGAAACAGAAAAGACTCAGATGGAGATCCAGATACTAGAAGTATTTGGCAAAACTTAAAAAAAAAATAAAATCTGCATATTATGGTCACACAGATCAATGAAATGCTGAATTTAAAAATATTTTCCAAAAGATGCAAAGTATATCACAGGACACAAACATCTTGAAAGGCCCTCTCTCTCTGTGCAGAAGGGAGTATGGAGCTGCAGGCCAATCCTTCCACCTGGAATAATGAGCAAACAGAGCCTTGCTTCACAATGCCTCTCCAAGGCAGCAGAGAGCCACTGAGGTGGGGAGCAGGAGGGGGAGAGGTGAGATGACCTCATTATCTTTATCCTAGAAGCAAGCATCCTCTCTGGGTGTGAAGAGGAGGTTTGAGGCGTCACTGCACATGCACACAGAATCAGCACTGTTTCTAGCTGAGGTGGAAGCCTCAAACCACAGCCTGAGGCATGGGGGCGGGGGTGGGGGTGGGGTGGGGGTGGCTACAAACCCTTTGCTGGAAAAGTTGAAAAGCAGAGGATACGTTTTTTCAGTGATCTTAAGAGACAGGGTCAGAGCTTGGGGGACCACGGAAAAAGAGGTGCTGCAAATAAGTACCCAAGGTTTCGCTGAAAAGCATGGAGGGCCAAAGGCAGATGTTGCTTACTGGTTAAAGCAGTGATGCCCCATATGCCCAGACCACAGAGGAAGCTTAACACATCTACACAATCGTGCATACATGCCATTGTCTTTGGGGCCTGGTGCTAGTTACTGAATTGTGTGTGTGCGTGCACATGCAGCCCCACAATGCTACTGGTCTGTCCCTGGCTCATACAGAATAGTGTTTGTGTTTACTACTGTGCCATTAACTGAGACTTCAATAACAAAGTACATTGAGGCATTCTTTTATGTTTTGGAACTATGTATTATATATACCAATATGATCTTTAAGAAGATATCGAATGGCAAATTGGAAATATTTTGAACTACATAGTGAAAAATAGTACACATGTGAACATTGGGATATGGCTCAGACAATGCTTAAAGAGTAATGTTTGTTCTTAAAATGCATATATTGAAAAGAAGAAGAAAAGACACAAATCGGTGTGCTTAGATTTTATTTTTAAATGTTAGGAAAGAAATAGTAAGTTAAATCTAAAGACAGCAGAGAGAAGAAAATAGTGACAAGAATAAAAAGTAATGAACTAGGGAAAAAGCACAATAAATAGATCAAGAAAGCCACAGGGAGAAGAAGTAAACCTTGATACTTGCCTGTAGGTTTTGGTGTGTGTGTGTGTGTGTGTGTGTGTGTGTGTGTGTGTGTGTGTGTGTGTATTCTATTTGTGAGGTTTTGTGTTGTTGGTGTGTGTATGTGTGCGTGTGTGCACATGCATGCGTGTGTGTGTGTGCCTGTACTTGGATTTGAACTTAAAGCCTCATGATTGCTTGGCTTGCCTGTTCACCTGACACTCTACCACATTGAGAGCCTAGCTTTTTGCTTGCTATTTTGAAGGTAGAGTTTTAATGACTTTTTTTTTAAGATCTGGGTCTGTAATGAGATCCTCTGGGATTATAGGCCACCAGCACCTGACCTATGTGTTATCTATAATTTGCCAGGACCTTTAAAATATTCTTTAATTCTTTTTAAATATTTTAATTCAGATATTATAAAGTTCGCTAAAGCATACAACTCAGTTATTTTAGCTTATTCTTAGGCTTGTACAACCATGCCACAATCTAATTTTAGAACATTTTCTCCCTCACACAGGCAAACCGCATATTCTTCATTACCTCCCACTCTTCTGTCCATCACCCAGTCCCTGACAACCATTAATCTAATTCTCTCTATGTCCTTGCCTTCTTCTTACATTTTATGCAAACAGAATCTCACAGTAAGTATATGGAATCTGCCTTTCACCTAACGTGAAACTTTCAGTCATCTTATACATGCTTCGACAATCCATGCCTCTGTATAACTGAATGATATTCCATTATGTGGATGTATTGATCTTTATTCACTTACCTGGTGAGGTACATTCAGATGTTTTCCTGTTGTGAATGCTCTTTTTAAAAAATTCATATTTGAGCATCCTGTATTTTATCCTGCTCTTCTATCCTGGGTCTTCATTTGGTGCTAAGTATCTGTGTCTGTGTTCATATTAAGATCACCCTCTGTTGCCCAGGTTGGCCTCAAATTCAAATTTCTTCTACCCCAACTCCCCAAGTGCCTGGGTTACAGACATATGCTACTGTTTCTGTATTGAACTGAACATTTTCATATACTTTATATACATTTATTCTGAAGTTGTTAGAGTTCTTCTTGTATCTTGGATTTGAGTCTTGGTTAGGCTTTTGATTTGTAAATATTGGTGTTAGCAATAGGACATGAAAGTTTTAATTTTTATATGATGCCCCTAACATATCATACCTTCCATAATCCTCTCTCATCTCTCCCCTCCCCGCTCGTACTCTCAATTTTACTAGTTCCATTTTCACTGCATTTTCCCACCCTTCCATTCTCCATTTGTCTACCCCCATATGGGATTTTAAAAGTATAAAACATGTCTATATTTTGTGATTGGATTAGATAGAATAAGTTGGCCTTTTTTTTCCTTAAGGAAGTATTCTTTTAGGAATTGCTATTTCATTAGGTGTGTAGATTGGAAACAAATAAAATAGTTTGGCAAATGTCTTTGGAGGCTGGAGTTCATTAAAAAGACTTGTACTTTAAGATAGAAATACATATCAGAAGATCAACTAGAGTCTGTAAAGCATGGTTAATGAGTCCCATAAACCACATCCCATTACACTTTATCTCTTAATCAAATGGTACATAAACTATTAAAATATACCTTTTCTACCACAAAGCTGACAATCTCATTATCATCAAAGGATAGTAAATAGACATCCCAAATCAGCTGCTTCATAGGATCAAGGAGCTGATCTCTCCCATGGTGAGGGAAACTCAAATGGAGCATAAATGAAAAATAACCACTAGCAGAAAAGTGAGCGGGGCCCAGGGGCCGGTCACTGACTTCTGAAGGCGAACTGTCTAAACCACATTTGTTTATGAAGCTGTCAATCTGACTTCATAACTGAATGAGCTAGCCAGTGGGGAGTGCTTTTTGTTGAAAAGGCTCAACGCCCATTAGCTTGGCTGCTGTAACGAATTGCTGTAGACTAGGTGGTTCAGACAGCAAATGTTCAATTTCAGAGTTCTGGAAGCTGAGCTCCAGGAGGCAGCATACTCATTGTCTTTGGCAGGGTGCAGGGATGCAGGAGAGGAGAGGTGGAGTTCTTCAACAAATGCCTTCTTTGGTACCGAAAATCTCACCTCAAGCCTTTGCCCTCTGATGTAGATGTGACCTAGACATAAGCAGCAGTTTAGATAATGTTCAGAATGGACTTGAACTCAGCCCTCTCACAGATCTCTCCCAAGACAAATTTAGGTACCTGGAGAAGGAGTTGGCTGCCACGGAAGTATATGCTGATGTTGCTAGTGTTCTGCTTTGGGCTTGCCACTACATAAAACAGCCTAAAATAAGGATGATTCAAGGAGAATTTAGTGACTGTCATGAAAAACCCCAGTGCAGTGGCTATAAAGAGAGGTTTTTGAGTTATTGATATTTTTGTAACCAGTACTTTGGTTTTCTAATAAGATCGTTCTCATCACTCCTAGGATGTAAAATAAATAAAATCAGTCTACTTTTAGTGGAAAATGGCTCACAGCTCCAAGCAGACTGTCTCCTCTACCTCCCTATAAAACATTTTTCATAACTAGTAAGCCTTGGAGTCTTAAAAGTGTTTGGTGGATTTACTGTTTGTTAATGTTTTTAAGACCTGATTTGGCAAAAGCAAAACCAAACAGATCTCTTGCCTTGCAAATGAATTTAATGAATGATCATGCATTACTTCTCATATCAAAATGAAAAACAGTAATCAAACTTTAGAGAGTTGAATTGTATTTACACCAACAATGTTTGCCTCTGATCTCCAGTACTTGAAATGTGACATTGTTTGGAAATAGTGCCTCGACAGAGGTTGGAAAGTGGTTGGGTGGATCCTAATCCAGTGTGACTGTGCTCTTATGAAAAAAAGAAGTTAGGGTCACAGAGGGATATATGTAGAGAAAAAAAGTTATACCAGGGCAAAGAGAGATAACATACACAAGCAAAGAAATGCCTGGGGTTGTCAAAAGGTTGAAGAGAAGCAAAGAACAGTGTTTCCTTGTGGCACCCTGTGAAAGTAACAGAAAAGAAACGGTATTAGTGCCTGAAACCTTCAAGTTTTGGAACCTCTGACTAAGCAGGGCCACAAGAAAAATAGGATACCACGTTTTTTGGAAAAGGAGTCCTCCAGATGCCAGGCACAGGGCAGGTCTGGTCTCACTCCTTACTCACCTAACTTTCATAGCAGCTTGGCGCCTTTGCTCTTAATCCCATTCCTATGTATGCTTCAGGAAATGGAGGCTCGGAGGGAAAAAAAGAGCTTGTCCACAGTCATACTACCAAGTGATGAGCTGTTTGTAACAACAATAACAACTAATGGTTTGGAGTGTCCAGGGGCTGTGGTAAAGGCTGGTCATACATCACTATATGTACACATCTTCCCAATAATCCTCTGAGCCTATCCATCACCATGGGCTATTTTTCCTGTCAGTCTTTCTCTATATTTAAAAAAAAAGTAGTAGTATTTTCAAGGAATTTTCTCCACAAATAATCTTGTGATTCTTAATTCCTTAAGACTATAGTTTTGTTGATGTTGTATCATTTTCCAGGTGGTAGAAATTGGTGGTAGAAATGAATATGATTATTTGTACATTATGTATCATCGTGGTTAGAGTGCAAACTCTAGCTACATTATTTGTGAGAGCTTCAATCTCTTACTTTGTCTTGTAGAAGGTATTTATTCCTAGCTTTGAGCCTTTATTTCTCAATTTGTGTGTTGTGGTTTTTAGCCCCCACGCTCTCCTGACCTGTGGGAGAGATGGGGGACACGCCCCAACCAGGCGAGCCAAGAAAGGACCGTCCGCACCCAGCCCTCCCTCACCGTAGGACAATCAGACACGTCCGGGAGCTAAGCCAGTGTGCAAAGTCTCATTTATTGAGTTAGATCCCACCATTAAATAAGGCACAGGAGCCAATCAGGTCAAAGATCAGCAGGAAGGGGAGGGGTGTACGTGCACCTTTCTAGGGACTGTGAGGGGAGGCCTGAGCTGTCCGTCAAGGGTGGAAGGGCCAAGGGGCCAATCCTAAGAGGCGGCCTAATTTTACATCACAGCCCACAGGACCGCCTCTGGGTTCACCATCAGGCGCCATCTTAGCCACACGTGGTCCCAAAGCTGGGAGGCGGGGCCAGCTAGAACTGCCTTTCCAGGTTCTGTCATAATAGCCACACACACATAATAGCCCCCGGGGCTGGGAAACAGGCGGGGCCAGCTAGTTGCCTCTTTCTGATGTAACATGCCCTGGTATGTCCCACATTTGTGGAATGGGGAATTAAATGGACCGATATTTAAATAACTAAAATAGGCCTAACTTATAAGTGTTAGCACTCATCATTATTGTTTATCACTATGATCTAATTATACTGGCAACAAAGTCTTTAATAAGATTGTTTCTTTTTACTCCTTTTGTATGGAAACTAGGGTTTTCAATTAAGGCAGAACAAGATGTAAATTGCACGTCTGCCATGTACTATCAGTGTGACTTGTGCAATTTTCCACCGTGTTAGTTTCCTTGATTTGGATATTGAAATTCTGTTTAAGAATAAACAGAGTTGGGCTTGGTGAGCCCTGGCTGAAGACACAGCCTCCTTGGTAGTCTACGCAGTCTGTTGCTCATATGAGTTGCCTTTGCAGAGAGCTTTCTAGTAGATACCCATGTCTCTGTCTCGGACGGTCAGCAATCTGGGCTCCAGACATGTACATGGTACTTTTGGAAGCCCTATGACACCGTGGCCATGATTCATACTGGCCAGATGATCATATCTATCAGCACCAAGCTGCAGATAAAGAACCTGTGATTTAGGCTCTGCTCAGGGCCAAGTTCAAGTTTCCTAGCTACCAGAAGTCTGCATGTTGATAAGGTGGGGTTTTGCCAAGTTCAGTTGAAATAAATTTGAAGACTGGTAGCTGAGAAGCTTCTAATTCTTGGTGGCTGTGAAGTAAAGTATATCCCAAATCATAGTCCCCTGAAGAAGTGTGATCCCTGCCCTCTTATGCTCTGCTGTGCAGCCCTGCCTTTCAGGACGCCTTACGCATGCTCATCAATAATTTTTGTACCATGTCCATGTAAAAGATAAAGAACAAAGAAAGTGGACTGTTATTTCAGATTTTTAAAGCTTGTACTTATGTGTATGTGTGTGTTTGCATAAAATGTATAATATATAATGTATATATATTCAACTAGTAATGAGGGATGACAAAACGGTATCAAAATATTTTGAGTTTCTTAGAGTCTTAAAGAATAGTTAGTTTAACTTTAGGAAAGAAATCAGGAGGAAAGAAAAACCTTTTTTTGCTACCCCTGCCTTCTCCCATCTCTCTTTAATAATGAGGATTCAATTCAGAGTCTCATGCTTGTTAGGCAGATGTTCTACCATACTCACACATATACCCCTTATTGCTTCATTTAATATTGCTGTTAAGGGCATCATATTTTGCCCACATTGACCTAGACCATGATAATCCTGTTTACCTTTCCTATGTAGCTCAAATGGCAGGCATGCATCACCGCATGAAGCCTTTTCTGTTTAAATGGGTTTTCATGTCCTCAAACCATGATCCTAGAAATCACCTCAAAAGTAGATGGAATTACAAGTGCAAGATGTTGCTCCTGGCTCCAATAAATTCATTTTTAAGCTTAACTGAACTTAAAATCTGAATGTAAACTTACTGAATATAAATGTGCTTGCACAATATGTAATATGTTATTAATAACATTCTATAATAATTAAAACATTTTTAACAAAATTTGAAATCTAGTGACATGTTATTTGTAATTTTTGTTATCTTTAAATAGTTTAACAATTTAACATATTTATTTGTACTACGCAGCTTAATTGGTGTCACCCCTTCTCCCTCCCTCACCTATCCCAATCCCACCATCTCCTCACATTTCTTAGCTGTTTTCATGTATGTAAATTGAGTATTATGATTGCATTCTCCCATCATTCTTCCCTACATTTGTCTGCCGCACCCCTTCCTGTGGTAATTTATTTATTTATTTTTGCCAGTCCTGGAGCTTGAATTCAGGGCCTGAGCACTGACCCTGGCTTCTTTTTGCTTTACCACTTGAGCCACAGTGCCACCTCTGGCTTTTTCTGTATATGTGGTGCTGAGGAATTGAACCCAGGGCTTTATGTATACTAGGCAAGCACTTTACCACTAGGCCATAATCCCAGCACCCCCTGATAAGTTTTTGTAGTTTGAGTTTATCTAGGAATGCATTTCTACTAGATTTTCCTGTTTGTTTGAATAAAGGTGTGTGATATTTTCATTTATAATTCTCTGAATTTCACTTGTATTTGTTATGATGATATTCCTCTTTCCAACCCTTTGCTCTCCTTTTGTGTACACACACACACACACACACACACACACACAGAACATATCTTCTTTATACATTCATCTATTGTTGGGCATCTCATCTGATTCTACCTATTTGGCTATCATGAACAGTGCTACAATAAGCATAGATATGCAGATATCTTTCTGGCATATTGATTTACTCTCCTTGGGCTATATACTTCTGTCTTGGTTTATAAAGTCATTTAGCTATGTCAAATTTTGGATATTTTTCCAAGCTTAATTTTTATTGTCTTATTCTCAAAGAATAATACAATGCAAAGAAATATAGAAGAGGATCAAAAGACATTTGAAACAATATTGGACCATTTGCTCATCAAAAATAACAATGCAATTGATTCATCCTAGAGTGAAGGAAGCAAATACTATTTTTTTGACATTGGTATAGACTATTTTTCCTGCAAAAATCACAAGAGCCTTGGAGCTCAACTCTGTAGGCAACCATTCAAGCACTACCCTCCCCTCACTTCTGGGGAAATTTACAATGCTTCTCCTGAATTGTGAACATGACAGAACAGATGGCACTCTGAGGAAGTTTCACAGACAATAATTTCTATTATTTAGAGTCAGCCCTTTGAAAAGGACTGTACCATACCAACTTATACAATCTTAACCAACCTATTTATGTATGCTTAAAAATACATGTTTTGGGCTGGGAATATGGTCTAGTGGCAAGAGTGCTTGCCTCCAAAAATACATGTTTATGTTTCATCTGTGTCTTATGAGGATTATAACATAGCTCATCGTGAAGTATTTTCAAAAGAATAATGGAATTAGTAGAGAAAACAATAGTGATATAGGAAAAAGACCATTAGCAATTCTCAGAAATAACCTTTAGTGTAATTAGCATAACATTATTCCATGTTTCCTGGAAGCCCAAACAAAAAGAATTTTACCATAAGAAACGCATATTGTAGATATGTGTGGATTGGAGAGAGGCAGAATCACCAAGCCACTGGTGACTGCATGCCAGTGCCCATACTGCTGACTCCCAGCCACCCCACTCCATGGGGCCTGAGACCACGACAACCAAAAATGGAAATAAAAAGGCATAATAAAAAGCTACTCAATGCACTGCCAGAAGACAGACTGATTTTGTCCATTTCCTTGGCTGATTTCTTTTTGTTTCCACTAAAGCCAAGTGATCAGTGATTTGATATGATCACTACCAGCCTCTAATCATTTTGGTTGGTACATATGGCTGTAAGTAATGATAATAATGTAACCAAATAGCCTTAATCCTTTCACTCCCTTCCCACCTCATAATAGAGATGTATTACTTTTAGTGTTTTGTACATGGATAGAAAGCTGGAGCAGATAGAGATGAGATAGCAACTTCATAATGGCATCAGGAGTCAGACTTGTGCTAGCTCTTGGTCCCCCATCTTTAGTGGGTAACTTGTTTCCTCTTCTGAATGATGGATATGCATCTCTATGCGTGTTGCGGATCCATTGGGGGGGGGGTCTTTTGCTCTACTAGGAAGTTGTGTTAGCAGGTTCCAGATTTGAATGCCGCAGCTGTGTGTTTGCATAAAAATATATAATATATAATGTATATATATTCAACTCTATTACTCTAGCACCTGAACCACAGCACCATTTCTGTGTTTTGATGGTTAATTGGAGATAAGAGAGTCCCAAGGACTTTTCTGCTGGGGCTGGCTTTGAACCGTGGTCCTCAGATCTCAGCTTCCTGAGTAACTAGGATTACAAGTGTGAGCCACTGGTGCCTGGCTTTCAATCATTATTATAGACTATTTTATTTTATGTCAGTTCTGAGGCATGAGCTCAGAGCCCAGGTGCTGTTCCTAAGAAATTTTGCTCAAGGTTTTTATCACTTGAGCTACAGGCTCTACTTTTGGCTTTATATTGGTTAAATGGAGATAAGAGTCTTACAAACTTTCCTGACTGGGCTGGCTTTGAACTTTAATTCCCAGATCTCAGCTTCCTTAATAGTTTGGACTATAGGCATGAGCCACCAGTACCCAGCTCTATACCTTTATTTTACAGTTTGAGCTATACTTCTCTACTTCTTTATCTTGCTGCTTAAAATTTTCCAATTGGGGCCATGGGAATTTTTTGAGTTGGTGTATTCCCATCAGTGTAGGGATTTGGTTTGTTGAACACTTTCTTATATGCTTTCTTAAGTAAGAGCAGATGCTCTGGACTCATCTTCATATTTCTTACCTAATTCTAAAATCCACCATTTTTTTTCCCAAGGAGGAGGAAAGGAATTTTAAAGTATTATTTTTTCCTACTGTTCCAAGTGAGATAATTGGCACAGATTAAGAAATTCAATGAAGTGTCTAGTCGACTCTTCCTGGCAATCAGATCAGCATAAGAACCCCAACTTCTTCTACTAGACCATCATTTTTATCTACTTTTTTGACAAATTTGCAAGGGTTAATGCAGAAATTTCTAATAAGCATAGTCTTCTGGTAGTCTTTATTGTGGAACCCAAGACCTGTCCTAGAAAATAGTGAAGTTGTAAATGTTGAAACCCAGTGTGTGTCACATTCTGCAGGAGACAAACTGGCCTGGGGTTATTGGGAGGACTTGGTGAGAAACTTTGGCTACTTCACATTCCTCAAAGTCAGGATGTCTGTGGGAGTTTGAGCAGTTCTGGAAGTCAGAAGGGCAACTGATGTGAACACAGCCTCTGCATGGCTTCAAGGAGCTTGGCAGAGCTTCTGTCACTCAGGTTGGAGGGATTGGGGTCTTGCCTCAGGAAGCTGGCTCCCTTTGTATGCATCTAGGTCTCTTTCACATGAGTCTCTGTTCTATGGGGAAAATTTTAGAAATAGCTCAAAGAATGTAGAATGCTTCAGATATAAGGTTATACTTTTGAATCAACTTGGGGATTATTATAATGAAAAGTGTGTGATTGAAAGTCCTTGGACCTTTGGAGACAGAATGTACTGAACAGAATAGTACTGGAAAAGATATTAGAACTGCATGCTGGGGATATAAGCTCCAAGTGTTTTTTTCTGTGTTTAAAACTTATTACTGTTCCTGTGACTTAGAAGGAGAAAACACTGGCTAATCAAAGTGGATGAGTGGGATTTTTCATCCTAGACTGTTCCCCATTGATTTCTTAAGAACTTCCCTGAGGTGCTGATCCAAAGTTCACCCAAAAAACTCCTGCTCTCCTATCTCAATTTAATTTCCTCCCAATATTTTATTGCTGTATTAAATGAGCCTTCTTTTAAAGCTCACTAGATACAGATTTGGTTTCCCTCTCTGGCGTATTGCATCTGCTCGTTGCTAGCATGCTCAGAAGCCTCACGTGAAATGTAGAATTAAAATTGATAAAAAATCATCTCCATCATCACTGGTCACTCTTTTATTTTCTTCCATGATTTCATCATAAGCAAAGATCAGATCCAATAACATTTTCAATAAACAACACAATTCCTAGGGGGTATTTTCAAAGCTCTGGATATATACAATATTTGTTGCATTACATATAATATGGGTGTTCAGTTCTATCTTTGCCTTTAGGGTTAAGAATGAGCCCTCATAAGTCCAAAACTGTGTGTGTGTGTGTGTGTGTGTGTGTGTGTGTGTGTGTGTGTGTGTACAGGTCTTCACCCAAGAGACAGAGAGCACACCAGATGTTCTAGAAGAAAGAAATTACAAAACAAGAGATTGCAATGAAGCATAAATGTATTTATTCATTAACCAAAAGTATTAGAGAAAACAAGATATCACTGAAGTAGAAAATGCAGGAAGCAGGTACCACCAGTACTGATGCAACAAAACGAAGAGTTTGAAAACATAGAAGGCTGAAGAAAAGCCCCTGTGTCTGAGCAAGCTATGTAGAAAACATATTGATAAGCTTGTGTCTTTGCATAATGTCAAAATTTACTGGATAACAAATTCATAAGCTATGTGACTTTTATCAGCCTTAATTTGTCAAGTACTGCTAAGGTTACTTGATAGTTTAGGTCCTTGACAACACAAGCTCTTCTATTCCAATCTTATTTCTCTCCTAGGTAATAATACAGAGGCTACAGAAGGGTTAAAGAATCCACAGGGTGAACAAGTTTACATTCCCACCAACAATGAAGTAGTTTCCTTTTGGCCACACCCCCTCCAGCATTTGTTATTGTTAGTTTTCTTGATAAAGGACATTCTTACTGGGGTGAGGTGGAATCTCAATGTTGTTTTGATTTGCATTTCTTTTATGGCCAGTGACATAGAGCACTTTTTCATATGTCCCTTGGCCATTCTCATTTCCTCATCAGAGAAGTCTCTTTTTAAGTCTTTAGCCCACTTGTTGAGGGGGCTGTTGGTTCTTTGTGGTTTTGTTTTGGAGGAATTCTGGAAAGAAGTATGGAGATTCCTCAGAAGGCTAAACTTAAGCTCCCCTATGACCCAGCAGCCCCACTTTTGGGCATCTACCCAAAAGACCACAAACAAGAACACACTAATGCCACCAGCACAACAGTGTTCATCTCAGCACAATTTGTCATTGCTGAAGTATGGAAACAACCCAGATGCCCCTCAGTAGATGAATGGATCAGGAAAATGTGGGGCATATACACAATGGAATTTTATGCCTCTATCAGAAAGAATGACATTGCCCCATTCGTAAAGAAATGGAAGGGCTTAGAAAAAATTATACTAAGAGAAGTGAGCCAGACCCAAAGAAACATGAATTCTATGGTTTCATTTGTTGGGAATAATTAGCACAGGTTTAGGCTAGTCACAACAGAGGATCACAAGAGCCTAATAGCTATGCCCCTATGAACGCATAAAATGATGCTAAGTGAAATGAACTCCATGTTATGGAAATGACTGTTATATCACTGTTGTAATCACTTTCAACATGTCATGTGAAACCGTAGCTTCTATTGTTGATGATCCTCTTGTATCCCTTCCTGTGGTTGTACCCGCACTATCACTGTATCTCGTCTGAGTACACTGGATACTGTATATACTGGTATTAGAACTAGGGAAGTGAAAGGGAATATCAAAATCGAAAGACAAAGGATAAAAAGACAAATGACTCCAAAAGCAATACTTGCAAAATGATTTGGTGTAAACCAACTGAACAACTCATGGGGGGTAGGCAAAGGGGTAGGGGGACGGGGCAATGAGTGAGGAGGTGACAAACAGTACAAGAAATGTACCCAATGCCTTTCGTATGAAAGTGCAACCCCTCTGTACATCACTTTGAAAATAAAAAAAAGAATCCACAGGGTTCAAAGAGGCCTTCCTAAGGCAGGAACAGAGAGCAAATACAGATGCAATGAGCCACTGCAGGAGGTTGGATAAGATCTCAGTAAGAACCCAATCAGAGCTATTGGGACTGCCTAGTGTTGTCAGAAAAGCAGAATCCTTTCAAGGCACAGGGCTGGTTCAAGGTGCCTGAGCAAATCTCTGAGGGGAAGTTGAGTCTCAGGGAGGAGCTAGGCTTCCTGGACTGATGGAGGGACATTCAAGTGGGCCATGTGAATAGGGAAAGTAGCTGAACTGAAGTCCCAGGGACAGAGGCAGGAGCTCATGGTTGCTGTGAATCTTGGAGCAAATTAGTCTGATGATGTGATGGATCATCACTATGTGTCCCAGATGCAGGAGTGGTTCCTTTAATGTAAGAACTTGGTGTCAGTACTAGTTTGGTGTGTTTGATAAGTTCATGGGCCTGGTATTTCTGATATGATTTGATACATTTGCTGATAAAATTGTTTATTGGCACAGAGTATTATCAGTTTGTGCCTCATGGTGCACTGACAGATGGTAGTTGTTTACTTGCAGAAATGAAATGTAAAGTTGTTCTTGTTTTGGCACTTACCACTCAAAAATGGAATGATGTAGATTAATCCAGCTCTGCAGGGGTGCTGCTCAGCTGGTGCTGGCATTTCTGTGCTTGCAGATGTCCTGAGACCCAATTCTCTGAGGAGGGGACATCCAGTGATGAGTGGGGCCACAATACCTGTGCTTCTGTGGATGTTGGAAAAGTTGCTGCTCCTTCAAGAGGAACTGCACTGGGAAGGAAGGGAAGAGAAGATAATTTTTCTGAGGAGTCAGCCTGTGCACAGCGGTGGTGATGAGGCCTGCTGTGAAACAGATACCATCTAGGGGTCTTCGAGTCTTTGTCCCCAACAAATAAAAAATTATGAGGCAGGAGAAGTAGGTTCTGAGGCAAAGGTTACTGGAAAATAAGAGTAAGATGCCAGGAGAAACTGAGGAAAAGCCTCTTAGCTACTGGCAGGTTGGTATTAGCCCTCAAGCTAGCCTCTTAACTGTGAGGATCACCTTATCCCATAGAGGTCTTGTCCACTTGCTTCCCAGGCAAGGAGGAGGAGGAAGCAAAAGAGGAAGAGGCAAGCACAGATTTCTTGGTGTACAAAAGCCAAAGGCGATCTGGAAGTGGATAGCCCAATCGAGGCACACGGGGTTCTCTTTTATAGCTCTTTGGGAGGAGTCTCAGCTCTTCTGCACCTGGTTGGGTCACTGTCCTCTTAACTCCAAAGGGAGCAGCACTTGACCATGCATAGGTCCTCAAGGGCTTTCTTCCTGTCAAAGCTATTTTCTTGTTTTCTGGGTCTTCAGGAAGAGGAGGGGGTGTTATCTTCACAGATTGTGAACCCCACAGGCAGAGTTCTCTGGAAGAGGCAGAGGTGTGACTGCCACCAGGTCTAGTGGCTGCTTTTTTGCTTTCTGTCTGCCCTTTCCCCTCTTGTCTCCCCTTCAGAACCAGTGGAAGGGCTGCTTCACATCCCAGCTCTGTAACTCTGTTCCCAGGAACGGCTCCTACCCCATTTTATCATGCACAAAGTAGGATCAGTATTCCTCCTCTGGCATTCCTCATCTGAGGATGAAGAGAGACAGTTGATACTTGCAAAGCAACTAGCTCCCAATGCTGCTGTTATTAATCAGGGCATCAGATTTGCAATCACTCATTTTTACAACTCAGAATGATTTTACAAATCAAGAGTGATTTCACAGGACTTTTGGCAAGGCCAGGAGATCCTTCTGGTGCAGACACCATGCCATTAGTGATATTGAGCATCCAGGCTAGAAATTGCTGCTGACACCTACAATGCAGAGAACCAGTAACAAGTGTTGGGCACCAAGCATCTACAGTGAAGTGGCTTACATGAGAACAAAGGTGTGCTGCCAGGCACTGATGGCTCACACTGTAACCCTGGCCATATACCTGACACTCTTATCTCCAATTCACCAGCACAAAGCTGGAAACAGAGACATAGCTCAAGTGGCAGAGCACAAGCTTTGAGTGGAAATGGCAAATTAGAGAGTGAGTTCAAGTACAATTACTGGCACCCAAACACAAGTAAGTCAAAAAGTATGTCACAAGAGCAGTAAGAACCCAGTGATTCAGAGTGAGCTCCAGATGGCCTGGAGGAGCCAATGGGTGCTGTGGAGAAGGCTGGAAGGGATCACTGGACTTGGCCAGAGTGCAGGCAGATGAATTCCAGGCAGAAACCAAGGGAGCAAAAGCTTGAGGGCAGGACCTGTCTTCTTGGTCTTCATTATCATGTTTTATAAGGATTTTGCTTCCAAGGGTAATGCTACACAACTGCCTCTCATCATCTGATAAAAGATGCTTCTACAAGATGTGTTCCAGCCTTATCTGCCCTGTTATTCAACACTGTTACGCAACCAACCCTGCAGAGTCAGAATGACCTCACATCCTCATGAGGGGCATAGCATGACTGTATCTTTTCAGAATCCTTCCTTCTAACATCCCTTTCCCTTCCCTAGCTCTGATACACATACATACAGTATCCAGGGTACTCAGATGAGATACAGTGGTAGTGGGGGTTCAACCACAGGAAGGGAATACAAGAGAAACAACAACAACAACAACAAAAAAGTTACGGTTTCACTTGACATGTTGAAAGTAAATACAGGGGCTGGGGATATGGCCTCGTGGCAAGAGTGCTTGCCTAGTATACATGAAGCCCTGGGTTTGATTCCCCAGCACCACATATATAGAAAATGGCCAGAAGTGGCGCTGTGGTCCAAGTGGCAGAATGCAAGCCTTGAGCAAAAAGAAGCCAGGGACAGTGCTCAGGCCCTGAGTCCAAGGCCCAGGACTGAAAAAAAAAAAAAAAAAGAAAAAAAAGAAAGTAAATGCAACAATGATATAACACTTGTTTCCATAGTGTGGAGTTCATTTCACTTAGCATCATCTTATGTGTCCATAAGGGCATAGCTATTGGGCTCTTGTGATCCTCTGCTGTGACTAGCCTAAACGTGTTCTAATTATTCCCTATGAGGGAAACCATAAAGTCCATGTTTCTTCTCTAGGAAACTGGTGGCTTTCCAGAACGATGATTTTCCTAGGTAGCCAACCATCCTGTAATCAGATAGACAGCTTTGCATCTGAGCTTTCAAACCCAATTGAACCTCACCAAACAAACTTACACAATCACTGGAAAAGATACTGATTTAAGTCCAAGCTGTAATACACAAATTGCCTCCTGTCATATATTAAAAGAACAGAGAGATCAGGAAGTGACATTGATTTGTTTTGAAAGTCATTTTCCTTATATGTTCTCAAATGGAAAATAAAGTCCTTGGTGGGGGATGCTTGCTTAGGTTAATCAAATGTCTACATTTGTAATAGTTTTATTGATTCTTTTAGTCCAGAATTTAAAATTTCCAGTTCTAGTGCTAATGTGAAAAAGCACTATGAAATTTGTTTTTGTCTGTCTGTTTTAAACTTGCCTTTTCCTTCTTTTCCACAAAGACAGTGAATTTACTGAGTTCATGATCATATCCTTAACATTCAATTAATATATGAGTAGAATGTTAAATTAGTTCAAGTATTCTCTGTTAAATTATTTCAAGGAGGAGGAGGAGGAGGAGGAGGAAGAGGAGGAGGAGAGGGAGGACAATAGAAATGTTACTGAACCCATGTTTTGTGATTTTGAGTGGAGTTTGCTTGGGGAAAGTGAAGGAGAAGATTTTCTAAGCAGTGTTAGGATAAGCAAAGGCTGGGACAGCCTGGGAGAATATGTTCTTTTCAAATCCAAGATTGTTTGACTAGTGGACATGGGTGCCAGGACCAGCCCTTACAAAATGATCCAAAAGAAGAGTTAGATCCATCTAAAGAGCCTCGTGGGCCTGCTGGAATGGGAAGCAGCCCAAGGGGTGAGACAGTACTTTGAGATGATTCAAAGTGTTTCCTGGCAGTGATGGGGGAAAATGATTGGGGCTGAACAAGAGGCAGGAAGAAGGAAGAAAAGGCACAAAGTTTGCCTGTGGCCAGGAGGAAGGTGGTGGAAAACAGATTGAGTCTGCTCATTAGGTGTGAAAAACCCTTGAGTCTTCTTTGCTTACCCAAACAATACATGCCAAAGAACTTCAACACTTAAGAACACTTCTCACAGATTGGTTATTCTGCCATAGACAACCAGTTCTGCTAAATTCAAATGAGATATTAGTATTTCCATCACTAAGAATTTACTATTTATAATATTTTGACTGTTTCTGAATCAGTCTTTAAACCAATCTAGAATATATTCACTACAGTTTCTTAGACATTTCAATAAGACATCTTTATCATTAGCATCTTCAAATTGTCCTGTAGGCTTTTATGAGAATATAAGTACAAATGTTTGTTTTGAATTATTCTTGGTATTGTTTTCTCCATTAGACTTTTCACTTTAGGAAAAATATTTACAATATAGTCATTTTCTACCAAGCAATGTTAATATTGCCTGGTGTCTTCAAGAAAAACACAATGAATAAAGTTCGGCATTAGTTCATATTTTGAGACTGAACATGTCTTTCTAAACAAAGGGACTCAATGGTGTTGTTATTATGATTGATGATGGTGATGGTGATGATAATGCAGTCCTGGGGCTTGAACTCAAGCTCTAGGCTCTGTCTCTGAGCTTTTTTTGCTTAAGGCTAGTGCTCTACTATTTGAGACAGATTTACTTCGGCTTTTTGGTGGTTAATGGCAATAAGACTTTTACGATTTTACCTGCCTAGGCTGGCTTCAAACTGAGATCCTCAGATCTCTTGAGTAGCCAGGAGCACAGGAATGAGCCACTGGAGCCTAGATCAATGTTATTTTTTAAACATCTGGTTTTGCCTGTAATTCTAATTACTCAGGAGGCTGAGATAGGAGGATTTCTGTTAGAGGCCACACTAGGCAGAAAAGTCTTTGATTCTCTTATCCCCGGTTAACCAGCAAAAGGTCTAAAGTGAAAGTGTGGTTCAAGTGGAAGTCTTGAGTGTAAAATCCAAACAAGAATTTAAGGCCTTGAGTTCAAGCCCCAGACACCACACACACACACACACACACACACACACCCCTCTGTCTTTTCCTTTTCCTTTGCACACATTGTTCTCATGATTGTTAAGGTCTTCTTGTTCTCCCTCCAGCAATTGCGCTGTCTCCTTTCTGTCTTTCCTTTCCTCAAGTCAAGAAGGGGAAGATTGACCTTCGTGTACCTGCAGGTATCGCTCACATTGCTGAATTTATTGTTGACATTTTGTGAAAGGAGTAGCAGTGAGTCCCTTCTCTCCCAAGATTTTATGCCCCTGTTCAGAATTGTGATGTTATTACAATTAAAAAATGGCATGATACCTTTGTATTTCACAGAACACATGTTCTTCCCCAATTACAGATGAATTACAAAGAGCACTATTGAAGAGATAACAAAGAGTATTGTACCATTAGTGCTGAACTACCTCATTACTCTGTTTTAATTAGCCTTCTAATTACTTTCGTCTGCTACTAATGAACTTCATCTGGGGCACAAAAACCACATCCTTAAGTAAATATACTGAAAATTTCTTTTCAGGTCAGTGGAGAAGTTGTATCCAAAGGTTTATTAGGAGTCAAAACCATAAGGACTCCCCCGACAGCCCCCCCCCCCCAAAAAAAAACCCAACCCTGGCCATCTTTAGTCCATGTTTTGACTTTACTTTTTCCAATAGTTTTCTCTATTTGGGGATGAGGGAAGTCAATCTATAGCCTAAAGGCAAGCTGGAATTTATTTCATAGAGCACTCAAAAATCTGCAGAAATAAATTTTTAGTTGAAGAGTATTTTTCTCTGTGGTGAAATCTTATCTCACATGTTCTGAATGACTCTGTGGACTATTTATGATTTGGTAAAGAGTGTGAGGAAGTACATGTGCCCTTGTTCTATCCCAAGTAACTCCACGACGTCCAGGAAGGTACCCACTGAGGGTCATCTGTCCACCACATCACAGACTGCTCAGAAGTTTCCAGTAGTGTCTTGTTGCGCCTAGCAAAAAGTTTTTATCCTGACATTTTAACCCTAGGAGGTGGTAGATGGAGTAGATGGAGTTATTTCTTCCCTAGTTCCCACCGACACACATCCACTCACATAGTCACACACATCCACTTACACATCTGCTCACACACTCTCACACACACACTCTCTCTCACACACATACATTCAGGCATGAATGCTACGGTTCTCCATTGGACTTTTCTATTTCTGTGGTTACTGCTTCCAGTCCCTAAATATATGAATCTGAACTGTCTTGGAGGGACACGCTTTCTGTGAGAGCTGTAGCATGTTGGTAATCTTTCATAACCAGCTCTCCATCAGACAAGCAAACTAATTTGTAACTGTTGTTGATTTATATAAAGTAATTACAGAACTGGGGAATTTGTGCTTACTTAGCTTTATTGCTAACAGCTGGCACTCTGCCACTTGAGCCACGCCTCCAGTGAGGCCTTTTGCTAATTGGACCTGGTATCCCATGGACTTTTCTGCCTGGGCTTGTTTGTACCTCTGGTCCCCACTTCCTGAGTAGCTAGGATTATAGATGTGAGCCACAAGTGCCTGGCTAAAGCAATATTGTAATGATATAAACATTTCCACTATGGTTCTTTTCAACCAGTATGGTGAAACAAAACTACATCATGTAGAATTTGGAGGAGGTGAGCAGTAACCACCATTTAAAACATTACTATCATCAGATACAATAAGATTAAGTAGTCTCAATAGCCTAAAATAGTAAAAATAAAGAAAAATAATTAAGGAATTAATCTGAGTCTTTGTTACCTGGCAGAGGGGTGAGGAATGGATTGAAGCATTTTGGATGCTTTGACTTGAGATACCAAGGCAGAGATGCATTTTGACAACTGCGACATGGATTCCACGGCTCAGTGTAGAGCCAAGGATAAAATGGATGAGATTAAATCATACAAAATAGGAGTAAAGATGAAAACAAAAAGAGCAAAGAGTCCTGAGACAATCCAGCACTTAACAGCCAGGCAAATAAATTTACGATAACCTTTTTACTTTTCTGACTTCTCCCATCAGAAATATTAGCTGTTTTAAGATGAAAACCCATATCCCCAGTGTCTGACACCCGACTGCCTTACTATACTCTTGCATGTTTTTACTGTGCCCAGTGGCAGCAGAAGAATGTCCAGAGCCATTTATATAAAGCAGAAAAGCTTCTGAGAACCTGGGAAGCTTTGCTTAATACCCAAAGCACCAACAAGGCATTCGCATCCCCCAATAACAGCATACTTGTGTGATAGCAGTGCAGTAATGCCCATGTCCACAGTCTATTTCATGCTTTCCTCTATCTAGCCACCAGAAGGGAGGCAGAGAAAGTGCTGCTACACCATTCCATGCAGAGAACACAGGGTCACAGAGGGCAAAGGGCAGTTTCCATGAAGATCTGGGCGAGTGCTAGAAATAGCACTCCTCAATTTCCTGCCTCTCTGTGGTCCAGGATCCTAGAATGTCCTCCTGTCAGCGGTGGCATTCTCAAGGGATGCCAGCATCCAAGAAGCATCCTGTTGGAGCTGGGAATATGGCCTAGTGGCAAGAGTGTTTGCCTCGTATACATGAAGCCCTGGGTTCGATTCCCCAGCACCATATATACAGAAAACAGCTAGAAGTGGCGCTGTGGCTCAAGTGGTAGAGTGCTAGCCTTGAGCAAACAGAAGCCAGGGACAGTGCTCCTGCCCTGAATTTTAGGAGTACAAAGCAACTACTTCTTCAGAAAACAGCTAAAATTGGGAAGAAAATGTAAATTCTTAGCAAAATTTGACAAATTAAGGCTGTGCTATGGGTCAGTGGTACAGTACTTGCCTAGAGTTCAACCCCAGGACCACAGCCCCTTAGCCATGAAATCCATAATAAAAATACTAACTAGAAACAGTACAAAAGAATAAGACAATCTAATATATAGTTGGCAAAACTTGAGCAAACATTTCACAGAAAGGATGGGCAAGCCAACAAGGTGCCTACAAAGATGATGCTCACAGGAATGCAGATGACCCCCCCACCCCCCGCCCATGTGACACTGAATGCCTCCACAATGGAGAAAACAAAGACTGAAAATGCCAAATTTTATCAAGGAAGTGAAGGACCCAGAACTGTCATAACCTTTGAAGGGAGGGAATGTAAATTGTATAGTTACTTTGGAAAACTGATTTTCTTATAAAGGCAAACATATGCCCTCATCATAATTAAGCATTTTTACTCTTAGGTGTATATTAAAGAGGAATGAGCATACATATCTTCTAAGGGATTATGAGAATGTTCAGAGCATCTTTAAAAATATACAGGTTGCACATAACTTAAATGCTCATTGGTTGAATGGATCAGAAATTTGTGGTAATACAAACCATAGACTTATAAAATCATAGCAAAAGTAATGAACTATTGTTATTTCCCATATAGATAAATCTCAGAATACTACTGAGCAAAAGCAATCACACTCAAAAATAATATATACAATAGGCCCTTGATATCAATGGGTATGTGGTTCCATGGAGATTTTCATTGAGCAAGACCCATGAAAGCTTAGAATGCCAAGAGTTCAATCCTATGCTGCATATAGATGCCTGGCTTATTTTTTCCATAATGCCAGCCAACTTAACCTCAGCAGACCTTATGACTTCCCAGAGACATAGTGTCAGCATGAAGTTTAGGCTTTCAATTCCACTTGGGAGCACATTCAGACCATGGTAGCCACCCTTGTGGTCTCAGCAGTGTCTCTGGGATGATTCCACAGGGAGGTAGATGTCCCAAAATATCTCACCGTTATGAAGACATCATGGTCCTGTGTAGTCAGCATGTGCCTCCATTCCTTGTGGATCCTTGTTGCACTGTCAAGTCATGAAAAATGATTGAGTGCATATGATGGAGTTCACAAAGTTGATCTTAGCTCTTGAGCGACACATAGTTCCTCACTCATGAATTTTCCACTTATGATGAGGTGAGACTGTACACATATAGCCATTCTGTTTTTCCCTTCCTGTGCACTATTAATAAATTGCCTGCCATTTTAGAAACTTTGTTATAAGATAGATTTTTGTGTATAAGAGTTGTAAGCTAATATAAGTGTTCTGAGCACCTTTGGTAGATGATGTATATTAAAATGCATTTTAAAGTTATGATATTTTCAGCTTACAATAAGCTAATTGAGATGGAACCCCATTGTAAGTTGAAGAGCATTTGTAATTGTGGATAGAGATATAGATCAAGTATGAAAATATAACTTTGCTGGATGCTTCATGGTTCATTTAGAACACACAGTCCTATACATACAGCACAGGCTGTGAGGGGCATGTCTGTTCTGAAATGTGAAGTTCTGCCCCAAACTTGTCATGATAGGGATATGAAGGACTGACTATACAGGGTTCTAGAGGAAGGATGAGCGAGGGTGCCTTTAAAAGTTCATTATCTTTTTCTAGTTCAGGCTTCTACAAAGAGATAGCTATTGTTCTGACTTCTGTAATTATTTTTGTGTGTGCTAGTGCTGGGGCTTGAACTCAGGGTCTCATGCCTCACTTGGCTGTTTTGCTTAAGGCTGGTGTGCTACACTTGAGTCATAACTTCACTTCCAGATGTTTGCTGGTTAATTAGAGATAAGAGTTGCATGGGCTTTTCTGCCCAGGCATGCTTCATATCATGATCCTTAGATCTCAGATTCCTGGGTAGCTAGGATTATGCAGGAGCTACCACACTAGCACCTGGCCTAGCTTCTAAAATCATTAATTAATTTGATCTGCTCTTGAACTTCACACAAATAAATCCTTTTGACTTGTTATGTGCATTCTTTTGTGTTCACTTTGTGTTACTCAACAAAAAGCTTATGAGAACCATTCAAGTCCTTGGGTGTCTTTCTCTTTCATCACTGTATCGATTGTATAAAGATACACAGTTCCCTTTCTTTTTTTCTTTTTTTTTTTTTGGCCAGTCCTGGGCCTTGGACTCAGGGCCTGAGCACTGTCCCTGGCTTCTTCCCGCTCAAGGCTAGCACTCTGCCACTTGAGCCACAGCGCCGCTTCTGGCCGTTTTCTGTATATGTGGTGCTGGGGAATCGAACCTAGGGCCTCGTGTATCCGAGGCAGGCACTCTTGCCACTAGGCTATATCCCCAGCCCCACACAGTTCCCTTTCTGATGGTGAGTGTTTGGAGGAAGTTGTAAATAAAACTAATATCAACATTCTTTTTTTTAAAGTAATATAAAACTCTTTATTGACCACTGTTCACCATTATTTACAATAAAATAAACAATATACAGTTGGGTAACATTCTGATTACTACAAAGTTGTTTCTCTGGCTTTTGCGGAACCAGTAACCTAATACTGAAAACAATTGAGCCTACATGTAAGGAATGAGTTGGGGTAAAGAAAAAGCATGCAGGTCAACAATTATAAAATTCTGTTCATTCATTTAGGCCAGCAGGTCCTAAATAGTCACATCTCTAGCCAGCTGATATTACATTTCCATGAGCTGAGTGTTAGATAGCCCATGAACCAATATTCTGTAAAGGAATGCTCACTACAGAAAATTTTAGTGAAAGGAAATCAAGATTTGTCTTTTCTCATCTGGGTGAGGGAAGTTGTTATTAGCTTAATTTTTTTCCTTTCAAGAAGTTTTGCAAAGCTATTGCATTTGCATATCTATGGCAGAGGCAGGAGGACCTAAAGTTTGAGGCTAGCTAGCCTGGCTACCTAGGAAGTTCAAGGAGAACCTGAGCAGCCTACAGACCCTGTCTCAAAAATCAACAAAAACTAAAACAAGGGCCAGGGATGTAACTAAGTGATACATCATTTACCTACATATGCAAGGCTCTGGGTCTGATGCCCAACACCTCTAAACAAGCAAAATCTCCAAAACAAAAAACTACCTATTTAAGTATTTTGTTTACACACCACAAACACAAAAAAGAAAATTCAGGATGGTCCTTCAACATAGCAGTTAAAGACAAGTTGTTCTGATTAAGTAATGACCCAAAAAAATTGCCTAATATTGAAAAAAGCCACAATCTGTTTCTGAATGCAGAGAAAATATACCATGGTATTAAATATTCTTTTCTGATAAAGTAAGCAACTACAGAAAGCCTTTATTATATTTGTTCAAAGTAACCAGCGCTATTGAGGAAAAAAGAAAAACCTCAACTCCCCCAATACTACTTTCTTTTTTTTTTTGGCCAGTCCTGGGCCTTGGACTCTGGGCCTGAGCACTGTCCCTGGCTTCTTTTTGCTCAAGGCTAGCACTCTGCCACTTGAGCCACAGCGCCACTTCTGGCCATTTTCTGTATATGTGGTGCTGGGGAATCGAATCCAGGGCCTCATGTATATGAGGCAGGCACTCTTGCCACTAGGCCATATCCCCAGCCCCCCCCAATACTACTTTCAAAACCAATATATCATACTTGATTTTCATTAGAATGTAGTTATTGTTTCACACCATTAATTAAAAAACCAAGACTCGGATATATATATATATATATATATATATACATATATATATGTATAACTATATATAAAAAGCAGTGCAAACAATTATTGAGCTTCATCTTCTGGACAAGAATGCCAAGCTAGTCTCTCTTCATAGAAAGCAATCACAATCTGAGGACAACTTCATATTTGCCTCTTTTGCCAGCACCAAGTCAGCTTCATCTGAATTTTTCCATTTTATAAGAAACATGAATTCTCCGCTGCTGTCTGTGGCACCAATTATTCATTCAGGATCCAGACCCCTAGCAAAGCCCCTTGGTTTGTCAGCAGCATCTCTTTTCTTCTTTGATTTGCTATTCTCAGATTCACTGTCGGATAAAGATTTTCTTTTTGTACAATCCTTTTCTTTACCAGCTTTTTGAGAATTAAGAAATGCTTCAATTAATTCTGGACAATCTAAATTTTCTTCAGGTTCCCAAGTATTATCAGCATCTGTAAATCCCTTCCACTTCAGGAAATATTCTACAGTACTTTTTCTACAACAAATTCTTCAGGCTCTGCTTCTTCAACTTTTTTACTTTTTCCATTCTGTTTCTTTCCCATTTTTTGCAATGTAGTCTTGTTAGAGGCCATATTTAATTGTAGACTTGAAGAGCTATTATTACTCAGATGCTCCGGTCAGGATCCTGCAGCAGCAGCAGCATCTCTGGCCCGCGGGCTTCCAGCTCCAGTCACATCCCAATATCAACATTCTTGCATTTATATTTTGAAAAAAAATGTATTATTTGCTCATTTCTTTTGCATATTAGGTATTTTTTTCAAATTTTTATTATCAAACTGATGTACAGAGAGGTTACAGTTTTATACGTTAGGCATTGGATACATTTCTTGTACTGTTTGTTACCTTCTCCCTCATACCCCCCTCCCCCCTCCCCCTTACCTTTTCCCTCCCTGAGGTGTTCAGTTCACTTACACCAAACAGTTTTGCAAGTATTGCTTTTGTAGTTGTTTGTCTTTTTTACCCTGTGTCTCTCAATTTTGGTATTCCCTTTCAATTGCATATTAGGTATTAATAAGTACTGCCAAAGTGTTTTCCAAATGTTTTGGTTTATCCATTTATACTTGCTCTTGACACATCTGAGAGCTTTGATTGCCATTAACCTGACCCTTGAAATAGTCTTTTTTGTTTTAGTGAACGTTGTAGCTTGCTGTGTTTTAATTTACACTTTTCTGAAAGATCAGGAGGTTTAATGTCCTTCCATATGTTTGTTGACCATTTGAGTGTTGTCTTTTGTGAAGAACTTTTTAAGTTTTTGCCCATTGTAGACATTTTGTGCTCTTTTCCTTACTGATTTGTAAAATAGTTGATATATTTTGAAAGAATCTTCTGTTGGATATATTCATTTCAAATGTATTCTCTCAGGAAATGGTTGCCAATTCATTTTTTTTAATGACATTTAAAAAATTCCACTAAGGAATAGAGTCCTTAAATTTAATGAAGTTCTATTGATGAATCTTTTCTTACATAATTTATATGTATTTTTGTTTTCAGGAAATGGATCATATTGAGGTGATGATATTTTCTTCTATAATTCTTATTGTATAACCACTTGCATTTAGCACCATGACTCCTAAAGGTTAGTTTTGGGTTGAGTGTGAAAAACAGGTCAGAGCTTTTTCCCCCCCCCAAAAATTGATATGGAATTGTTCTAGCAAAATTTATTCAAAATACCACCCTTTCCCCAAATTATAGCAGACGTTTCTAAAAGAAAAAAATAGAATATTGAAGTACAGATATGTTTCTGGAAACCATTTTCCAGAACATTGGTCTGTTTGTCTATCCTTGCACCCACACAAAAAATTTTAACCTGATAGTTAGGTCCCTTAATATTATTCCCTTTTTTATTTCTTCAAAATACTCTTTGTGATTCTAGATAATTACACAGGATCATTTTAGGATCATAGTTTAACCTCTTATTAAAATTTATTGAGATTTGCAGAATCTATAAATTTGAAAAAATTGACACTAACATTTACAATCCATGAACATAGCAATTTTCCCTACTGATGTGGAAATGGATTGGTTTCTGTATTGTACAACAGTTTTCAACATAGAGACATTGAAAATCTTTTTCTAGATGTAGTCCCCATTATTTTTTGGCTATTTTTCTATATGGCATTTTTATTTAATTTTCCAGTTGTCTATTGCTAGTACAGAGAAAAAACAAATGTACTACTCTGTTTTCAGTGGCCATGCTAAAATCAAACTTCATTACTGTCACTGCAAATATCTGGTACTTGCTGAAGGTGGGAATATTTAAGAGAGAAAAAAATGGCTTTCTAAGAAGCTACGGCAAGATCAGAAGGGACTCAGGTTTTGGATTAAAAGTATTTCAGGGAACTTGAGTGGTAATTGGTCAAGGATGAGAAAAAAGTTTCAAAACTTATTTTGAAAAGCTATGGAATAATTGTAGGCCCCATAAGAGTTATAAAATATGACTGTGGAAGTATTGAGAAATGTTAAGATACCAAAGAATAAAGAAATTGATCAGATGGTGATATGGAACTAGAGGGAGTAGTTTAGTTGTGGAATGAATACATAGCATGCCCAAGGTCTGAGTTTAATCCCAAATAGGTGTGTTAGGAGAGAGGAATGGAACTTATTATAGAATTGAAGAAAAGCCATCAAGAAGGTAATAAAAAGTCAAACCATACAGCGTTACAAGATGCCCATGGAGCCAGAGAAAAGATGGACCTTATATGTAACCATATGTGCAATTGTAGATTTTTAACTGACTGTAAATAAGTGCATTTGGCAACAAAACAAAAACTCAAGAGAGAGGAAGATTTTTATTTTTAAGTTTTTATGATCTTTAAGTAGTTGTAAACAAAAGGTTTCAATTCAACATGTCTGTTTTTGAGTACAATGCATCTTGATCAATGTCATCCCTTTCATCACTCTCCCTCATTCCTCCCAACCCAGCCATCCCTCCAACTTACCTAGTTCCAATTTCACATCTGTACATTGAATATTATTACTGCATTCACAGAGAGAGACTTTTAAATACCTTGCAGTTCAAAGAACAAATTGAGCCAAAGGAAGACCTTTGAATTAATGTATGTATTTGTCTATTGGAAAAAGAATTTGTAGGAAGGTATCAGGTCCTCCTGTCTTGAGTTAGGTGTAACTGGTAATAATAGTTATCTGTCATGAGCATCCTTTCTCTTTATCTTGTAGAATTAGTGGAGGGGCTGCTGTAGGCCTAGTTGATAGATAACTCCATCTCCTCATTAAGTGTGTGCCTGGCCTGTCAGCCACAGCAGTTGTCACTTAATTATAGCAATAACTAACATTGGTTGAAGAACTGCTGGGGAGAGTGACAGATGCCGATTCCTTCTACTTTAAACTTTCTAAGACTCTCCAACTATTGAAATTTGATACAAACCATAAAATTTTAATGTCCTTTTAATATTTTGCAAAATTCAGCCCAACATATTCAAAATATTATTATGCCAATATCTAATCAATATGACATACTTCCCATGCTTTTTTCTCATATTAAGTCTCCAATATTTAATATTCATAGTGTATCTTAATTCAGGCCAACCACATTTCATTTGCTCAACAGCTGCATGTAGATAGTGGCAAGGAACCAACCTCAGAATATGCACCCCAAAAGAATGTCAACTTGATATACTGAGTATTTGAAACACAAGGAAATAAAGAAAATTGAAGATGTAAGAATTTATCTTGGACATTCTCCCACTTAGTAGATCTTCTCCTGAAAATAAACCATAAGACCTCATTCCAGAAGGTTCCTCCCATCCTAGAAGGGAAGTATTGTCCCTGAACAAATGGATTTTGTGAGTCCCCTCTCCTTCAGTTCATTGCCTTAGATCATTCTCTTATGACCAATTATACTTCTTTATAAACATCACTTCTTCATTAGACAACAAAAATACATAAATATTTTCATTTGGTGGGAGGTCCTGCATTTCCTTATAAAGACTGCATTACAAAAACTAGTTAAGGTGTGTGCTTTTCTTTTGTCAATCTGTCCTCCTCAGTTTTATTTGCCGAGAGAACAAGGTAATGTGAGAGGGTTGAGTAAAACCTTCCTTCCCTATACTAACAACATTGTATGTTTTCTAGGCTTAATTGTATTTAGATGAAAGTTTTTCAGCAAGAATACTTAATAGACAGAGTTATACCCTCCTTAGGATGCCCCAGGTGTCTCCCAATAAGTAATCTAAATTTGAGTTCTTGATTAAGGCAGTGCTCATTAGATTTCTTTATTATCATTTAATTACTATAATTTACTTTTATATTAGTGAAAAATCTCTGGGCTGATACTTTGGCATCATGTCAATCTCGTTTTCCTAATTAATGTTCACCTACTGATGTTAATAGGTATTGATTATGCTTGTTATTGTAATGGAGGTTTTAAAATAATGACTAACTCTATTATTGCATTACATTTGCTACTTGATATCCTCCTATAAAAAGCTTTATCTCATTCCTTTCCCCTTTTTTGAAGATCACTATGATGAGTGCACTTAACAAAAGTAATAAACTTGGTATGTTAGGATCAAATTCTCCTTTTCCTTCCTCCTCCCTCTCTCCCCTCCCCCTCCATCCCTTCTTATAATTCTTTTTTGTCTTAAGATATTTAATTAAAAATAGGACTTTATAATCTGGTTTTAAAATAACTATAACATTTCAAAATAGTGCGATTCCATATTTCCTAAGTTGGTTATAAGCAGGTAGTTTTTAATAGTCTATTTCTCATATCAGCATTGACAACTGATTCTTCTTAGCCAGAAGGCAAAAATGAAGCCTACTTTCTAAATAACAGGGTGGAGATTTTAAAGTGAAATCAACAATAGACTGCTCCTGCCTGTCTTCTGCTCTCCAAAGAGCTCTCTCCCACCAGAAGTTCTATCAGAGTTGTAATAAAGAAGATTATAATGTGTCAGTCATAAATTGACTCATACTGTTTTGTTTCTTTTATGTTTCCTTATGGATAAATTTTCACCTCTCTTCAGACTCTTCCCTCCTTCCCTCCACCCCCACACTAGTAAATGAATGAATTATTTCACTTCATTTTAAAAGAAGAAAAGTAGGATGAATTAAACTTTGATTTCCTTTTTTGGTGTGTATGTGCCTGTACTGGGGTTTGAACTATAAACCTTCTATTCTTGCTTAGCTTTAAAAAAAAATTAATTTAACTTTATTGTAAAGGTGATGTACCGAGGGGTTACAGTTACATAAGTCAGATCATGAGTGCATTTCTTATTGGACATTGTTACTCCCTCATTTTTCTCCCATTTTCCCTCCCACCTTAGCTTAAAAAAATCAATTTACTTTATTGTTATTATAGAGGGCATACACACATCCATCAGGTAATAAGTACATTTCATACAATTTCATCTGTGCTTCATTTTCTCCCATTTCCCTCCTCCTATCTCTATCTGAGAATTGTGTAGTTCATTTTCATCAGTGTCCAGTGAGCTCCACTGCTGCACTTTTTCACCCTTTTTCCTTGGATTCTGTGCCGGCTCCCCACACTCTCACAGATATGCACATGAATATACCATATATAAGGTAAAGAACACAGAATTGTCAGCAAAAGAAAAAACAAATTAAGGAAAGGATCCTTTGTTTCCATATCTTTGGAGTTCATTTCAGTATACATATTATTTTATATACATATGAAGAGGCATTTGGGTATAGCACCTTTGTGATTCTCTCTATCCTCTTTTGGCCTCACTATGTGAGAGTATCTTTCCTGTGTAATCTGTCATATACAAGTCCATTTTAGATTGAACTTCTGCATACCAGAGAGAACATAAGCCATTTGTCTCTCTGATTTTGGTTTACCTCACTTAATGTGATTTGTTCTGGCTCCATCCATTTCTCTACAGATGGAATTATTTTATTCTTTCTAATGGCTGTGTGAAATTCCATTGTGTATAGGTTCTACACTTTTTGGATCCACTCATTTGTTGTGGAGCATCTGGGTTGCCTCCTTATGTTGGCTATTGTGAAGAGTACAGCAATGAACATGGATGTATAGGCATCTTTGTGGTATCATGATTCTTGTTGCTCAGAGTAGATGCCTAGGAGTGGTATGGTTGGGTCTTAGAGATCTATGTTCAGTTGTTTGAGGAACCTCCAGAATGCTTTCCTGAGTGGTTGTACTAGTTTACATTGCCACCAGCAGAACAGTAGGGCTCCTTTCTCCCCACATCACATCATGAGATTATTTACTTGAGCTATTTCTTTACATGTGTGCTTAGAGCTACAAACTTTTCCCTCAGCACTGCTTTTGGTATATCCCAGAGGTTCCTTTGTGATGTATTTGCATTTTCATTGAATTGTAAGAACTTTCTAATTCCTTCCTTAATTTCTTCAGTGACCCAGGTGTTATTCAGCAGTGTACTATTCAGCCTCCATGTGTTTGAGTGCTTTCTGCATTATATTATGTTGTTGAAAACTAGTTTGTTTCCACTGTGGTCAGATAAGATGCAAGGAAATATGTCAATCCTCTTGCATTTGCTTGGGTTATTTGTGTGTACTGAGATATGATCTGGTTTGGAGAATGTTCCATGGGCTGCTGAGAAGAATGTGAATTGGGTTGTTGTTGGGTGGAATACTGTGTAGATGTCCGTTAAGTCCATTTGAGTTATGGTGTCATTTAGTTCAGAGGCTTCTTTGCTTATCTTTTGTTTGGTTTACCTGTCCTTTGGTGAGGGTGGGGTATTAATTTCCCACTATTAGTGTGTTTGAGTCTGCCCTGTTCTGTAAGGCCAAAAGTGTTTGTTTAACATATTTAAGTGCTCCATTATTTGGTGCATGGATATTGATCATAGATATTGATTCTCTTCATGAATCATCCTTGCTACCTGCAAGCAGGACAGCATGATCATGTGATACTGGGGCTGAAGAACTGAGAAAGGAGAGAGAGGATAGGAAAGGAGACACTGGGGGTCCAGTGCTCACCAGTTCTGAACCCTGAGTGCCTGTTAACTAGCTTATTTATTGAGGAATTGAGTCCTTTGATGTTTAGGTTTATTATATAGAAGTGTGCCAAGTTTCCTGCCATTTTCTTTATTTTGCTTCTTTCCTATTCCTGTGGTTATTAAGTTGGTCTTCTACTGATTTTTGTCTGATGTGTTTCCTTGATTTTCATTGTTTACTTCAGATTGTATACCCCCATTTGGTTTTCTTTTGTAATGCTGGTTCCTGAATTCCTTTAGTTTTTGTTTGTTGCAGAAGGTTTTAGTTTTACCATCAAATGTAAATGTAGCTTAATTGGGCACACCGTTTTTGGGTGGCAGTTGTTGAGCTTCAGGGCTTGGATTATACCATTCCAGGCTCTCCTTGCATTGAGAGTTTGTGTGTAGAGATCTGCAGTAATTCTAATTTTCTTTTCATTGTAATATTGATCCTTCTTTGATTTTTGTAGCATTTAAAATCAGTTCCTTGCTTTTCAAGTCTAATGTTTTTACTGTAATGTGTCTAGAAGTGTTTCCTCTTGAATCCTATCTGTTAGGTGAGTAAGATTTTCTCTCTTAAGATTGTTACTATTTTACTGAGTAGGGTAGCGCTTTTTTGTTGTTGTTTTGTTTGTTTGTTTGCTTCTAGTGTTGAATTCTTCCCCCTCATAGATTCCCAAAGCTGAGTCTTCCAAATTTTGGATTTCCCTTTGGTAGTTTCTGAGGATTTTTTTCAATACCTTTGACTTTTTTTTTTTTTTTTTTTTTTTTTTTTGGCCAGTCCTGGGCCTTGGACTCAGGGCCTGAGCACTGTCCCTGGCTTCTTCCCGCTCAAGGCTAGCACTCTGCCACTTGAGCCACAGCGCCGCTTCTGGCCGTTTTCTGCATATGTGGTGCTGGGGAATCGAACCTAGGGCCTCGTGTATCCGAGGCAGGCACTCTTGCCACTAGGCTATATCCCCAGCCCTACCTTTGACTTTTTGTTCTGGCTCCCCTGTTTTATTCTCAACTCCTGATATTCAATTTTCCATTTCTTTTACTCTGTTAATTATGGATTTCACTGTGGTTTACACTGTGGAAATTGAACCTTTTATGCTTCTGAGATCAGTTCTCAAAATGTTAATTTTGTCTTAATGAGTTATATAATGTTTCTAATTAGAAATTGTTTCTAATCTCCATATCTTTTGGGGGGTCCTGGATATCCTTTCATATTTCTTCTTTCTACCCTTGAAATTGTTTTTGCAACTCCCATTTTATTTCATTAGTTAATTCTGTCATCCTTTCTTTACTCGTTCTTTTGTCCTCCATCTCTTCTTAACTCTCACTGAGGTCCTTCCCTGGATTGTTGTTGGGTTTTGGATTTGGTTTGTTATCTTGCTTGTTCATGAATCTTGTAATCTTCCATTGTGATATATGCCTTGGGTTCCGGGATTGTCATGGGTATAGCCCCTGCTTGGCCTGTTGGTGCCCAACATGTGGTGGCCTGTACTTGGCTCGGGCTAGCTCACTCTGGTTTGCACACTGGTTCCCTGGGCCAGCACATGCTTGTTCACACTTGGCCTTAGGCTAGTTAGAAGGAGCTTAGTCTGGTCTGTGGCAGTAGCTGTTAAGGCTCTCTCTTCTGGCTTTTTCCTGATTAATTGGAGTCTCTCAGAGTTGTCTGCCTGAGCTAGATTCAAACCAGGATACTCTGATCTCAGCCTCCTGATGATTTAGGATTACAGTTGTAAGCCACCAGTGCCTGGCTCCAGGTGTAATTTTCTACTACTTCACTAACAACTCAGAACTTGAGGAGAGAAGACTTCACTGATATCTGAGGACTCCTTCTGTTTCATCATACTTCTGCTAAGCACTCACTTTTTTTTGCTTAAATTGCAATATAATTTTAAAAAATCTTCTGTAGACCTTTGCTTGAATTGTGATGCTGAGGGCACTCCTGAGACTGCAGGATTATTGGTATTTTTTTTTCTTTTTTTTGGTGGTGGTGGTGATATCCACAGAAGCATGTCCTTACACCCATTGGTTCCCACTGAGCCTGAGTGGTGCAAATTCTGTGGCCACAGGTTGCTGGAAGATGCCCTCCCCCTCGTTTCCCAGGGTGTACATTTCTTGAATCACCCAGTTGTACAAGACACTTGCTTTCTTTGGGAGTTTGCCAAGGAAGAAAATTGTCAAGGAGTCTTTGAAACATTTAATTTAGCTGGCTGGAAGTCTTTGCTGGTCAACCAAGTGGCATCATGGAAGGCTTCCAGAAAGGAACATGCATAATTGAGTATATTTACTTGACCTAGGAAGTCACCTGTAACTTGTTTTATCTATGTGGTAAAAAAAAGTGCATTTTGTGATTATATGGATAGTTTGACTAGCCTTGCCCTGGTCAGATTATATTTCAACTTAGGTCAGCAAAGGCGGCACTATGCACTTGCTGAGGGCCTTTGATCTGTTCAGTTATCTGTACCAGCATGCTCATAGGGCCATTACCCTAAGGCATTAAGCATGGCAGGATGGCCTCTATGGATTACAGGCATGAGAATCAGTGTTGCAAAAGCTACAAGGACCAGACAGCTTTCTAAGGGACCTCTAATAATGTCTCGTTTTTCCATTTTGATCTAGTTTCCTTTTTTAAAATGTATTTTATTTTTATTATTTTCTTAAAATTTATTTATTGTCAAAGTGCTGTATAGAGGGGTTTCAGTTTCATACATAAGGCAATGAGTACATTTCTTATCCAACTTGTTACCTCCTCCCTCATTGTTCTCTGACCTTCTCCCTTCCCCATTTCCCTCCCTCTCCCCATGACTTGTATAGTTTGTTAACAGCATATAGTTTTGTAAGTGTTGTTGTTGCATTGGTTCATCTTTTATCCTTTATCTCTCCATTTGGATGTTCCCTTTCCCTTTAGGCCTGATAAATGTATATATAATACCCAGGGTACCAAAATCAGTTACAGTGACATCAGGGGTAAAACCATGAGTAAGAAAGACAAAAAAGGCATAATTTCACATGGTATGTTGAAAATAACAATGATAAACCACTTATTTCCATAGCTTGGAGTTCATTTTGCTTAGCATCATCTTATGTGTTCATATGTACATAGCTATTAAGCTATTGTGATCTTCTGCTAGGATTATCCTAGATGTGTATTAATTATTCCCAATGAGGGAAACCATAGAGTCTATGTTTCTTTGGGTCTGGATCACTTCACTTAGTATTATGTTTTCCAAGTCCTTCCATTCCTTACGAATGGGGCAATGTCATTCTTTCTGATAGAGGCATAGAACTCTGATAACATCTTAGCTCCATTTTCCATTAGCGTTGAAACACACACACACACACACACACACACACACACACACACACACACACACACACACACCTTTTCCCAACATTTCACTGCTTATCCAAGTGTTCAACAGCCAGAATGGCATGCTTTCATGTCATGATACTCACATAGGCCCAGTCCATTTGAAGTTTTGTTTTCATCTTTTCCTTTATAAAAAATGAAGGCTTGCTGCAGCATAACAGAGAATGAAGGTTCATTTGCCCCTTTTGTTTAGAAATAGTCAAACTTGAAGACCTTCAATTTATCAAAATTGACTCTACTGCTCTTTCTTGTGTTCATAGCAATACTGTTATCTTGAGCCTCATCATGTCTTAGAGATATAATATTAGATTTGGAATTTCAGAAATGAGTTCTCAGTGTGATTGTGAGGGTACAGTTCTCTGAAATGTTCACCTGAGTAATTACACAGAGATGGATGCCAATCCTCTTCTTTGTGCTGAAAGTCTTTGGGCCAGGACTGCTTTGTAATATTTGTTATGGAAAGGCAGTCTCTAAGAATGCTTGCCATAGTTCATGTGGGCCAAGTGTCCTTCCAACCGAAGCCACCTTTACTCTGAATCTTAAGAGGACATGTGCTAAGATGAAAGTGGTGATTGCAAAGCTTTTAGCTGGACACGACAGTTCACTCCACCCAAAGCCATGCTATGAGTATAATGGGGGCTCAAAGCAACCCTCTGAGGCAAAAGCACTCAGTACATTGTCTGCATTGTGACAACCTCACCTTGCTGGGCAGCACAGATCCCTCTTTAGGGTGGAGTTGTTGAACATATCTCCAAATGATTTGTGGGATTGCCTTTGAAATGCCAGTCCACCAGGTCTCAGAAACTCTATCAGCCTCTTGCACCATTGCATCTATTCCTGTAGCACAGCAAGACCCCACCATGCCTTTAGAAACCTACAGGAGATAACTGACAGATTGCAGCCAATGTGCTGTAGAGTGTAAAGATTAGTTTTGTACAAATCTTTTGGAGCAGGGCAGAAAAATTTCCATTAGCATGAATACTGTTAAGCATTTTTAAGAGCAAAATTATGTTTGGGGTTGTGTGCAAAATTACCTTGTGAGTAGACTTTATTTTCTTCCTAAAAGTGACAACTTGTAGTGGGTTGCTGGTGGCTCCTGTCTGTAAATACTAGCTACTCAGAAGGCTGAGATCTGAGGATCACAGTTTGAAGTCTGCCAGGGCTAAAACTCTGTGAGATCTCCAATTAAGTACCAAAAAAGCAGCAAGTGGTGCTGTGGCTCAAGTGGTAGAGCACTAGCTTTGGACAAAGAAAGCTCAGGGACCATGCTCAGACCCTGAGTTCAAGCCCCAGAATTGGTGCATGCATGTGCATGCGTGTGTGCGTGCACACACACACACCTTAGACAAGTAGCAACTTGTCAACTTTGTGTTATTCCCTACTGGGATGCATCTCCCTAGCCCTGGAGCTGCACCCTGGAGAGCAAAGACTACATTATACAGCTCTGAAAAACCAGTCGTGAAGGAGGGTCTTGTCTTTAGAGAACTGAATTGACCCTAATTGCAGCAGTCATTACATCACAGGTGGCTCTAATCTAACCCAGCAGTCCTGGGGCTTGCCTATTGGAAGCAGGTAAGAAAACCATGGAGAAAATAATCATTACATTTGTGGACACTCCAACTCCACTATCCATGGCTCCCATTATAGAAGATAGAGGACATGGCCATGTCTTTCTGGCACTTCTGGCTGGAAACCTCAGCTCTTGGGCAATGACATAGGATGGTTACATGCAGAGGTGTTCCTTAGAGAAGGCTAAAGGCAGCATGCACATAGCAACAAGTATAGCTCAGCCATGTGCATGGAAGCTGGTAGAAAAGAGTGCTTCCCAAGGGGGTATTCTCAGTGTGTATACTTGAAAAGATATGTACAGGCTGTTAGATTTTAATTAGGTTAACTGAGAAAAGAGACCATCCCACTGTCTTCAGGCAGAAAGAGAAAATTATTCCAAACTGCTGGCCATGTGGCTGAAGGGTGTGTTCAGACCACTCTAAGCTCATTCCTATCAGCTAGCATTGTCTGCCTGAGCTGTAATATTTCAGGATTGTCACAAGACTTACATGTTTCTGGTTCAGAAATACATTTGAGAAAAGGGACATAGCCCACAGTCCTGGGAAAACTGAAATTTGTCCAGGCAAGAGCACCATTGACGCCCCTGTGAAGACTATGTGGTAAGTGCATTTGACTATGAGTAAAATTGGCCCCTAATCCTTTATTTAACTTCATTTGAAAGTATAAGGAGGCATGGAGCCTGGTGCATTGTGTATACTGAAGGCCTGTGGGAAATCTAAAGCCAGAAATACTTAGCTTATGAAGCAGCTGTCTTTTAATATCAAGAATCTTTTTTTTTTCCCAAATTCTTGGTTTATCGTCTAAGCAGTTGTATTGTTAACATCTCTGTGTGTTTCCTTCTCTCAAATGTCTTTGATGTTGTCTGCAGACATTTTATCTTCAGATTGAAAAACCCAAACATCAAGGATAAGAGTTGTGAAATGTACTGAGATTCTAGTATTGCCCTCTGGGTCTACAGAACAAAACAAAACAAAACATTGCCTAACAAGAGTAACACTAAACAGTTAATCACACACAGAGAAGGGAGACTTGCTAAAAGGAAAAATAAAAATTGGCACAGTTTAGGCATATCAAATGCTAACCACCTATAACCATGTAGCTAAGACTTAACTCATCCTGATATCCCTGATACACTACAAATAATCATAAACAAAATACAAAATGTAAGCCTTCCATCTTTGTAAGTATGAGTCAAAGAAATTAAACTAACCAGCTATAGGTATATCTGCCAGGCCAGTTCTGCTTGCCCTTAAGTGAAGGTAAATGGTGAACAGTCAATCACAACTGTCAAGATGTTTTTCTATTATGTCACAGAGACTGTACTTAGTGGGGCTACTTAACACATTTGGTTCAAAGTCCCCCAGTTCCTTAGCTGTCCTTTGCATGCCAAATAAACTTTCATTGTTTTACATTTTTATCTGATGTTATTTTTTTTCTGATGTTATTTTTGACAAATTACAATGATAAAAAGGTGGGCTGGAAGTATGGTTCAAATGTTAGACTACCAGCCATTAGTGAAGTAAAGCAAAAAGCTTGAGGCCTTGAGTTTAAAGAAAAGGGAAAGAAAGGAGAAGGAAGATGGGGTAGGGGGAGGAGAGATATTGCTGATCTCACCAAAACATAGTACTCCCATTTCCATGGTCACATTAATAATTGCTCCTCTCTGCATCTTTTTTTCTGAGAGGAAGACTTCCGGGCCTTGTGAGGTACCCAAGCCTATACCACAATAGCCTGTCTTTCTTTGAAAGTTATGTGTAAGTGGCCACAAAAAGCATATGTGAGCCTATAAGGGATTTCAGATCACATGACCAACATTGTTATAATGAATCACTTGAATATGAAGACCAAATTCTCACATTGTATGCATTCATTCTCTCCATTCCTTTTCTTATTTGGCCACCTTTATGTTATTTTCACCAATCTGTTACTCATAAACTCCATCTTAGACCACAAGAAATTCCTCAGCGGCCTGCACTTGAAAAAGGACAATGGGCCCTTAACACTCTCTCTGAACAATTACAGTGGGATGAAAACCCACTGGATTTTGCCTGCCCAAGTCTTTGTAAACTCTGAGTGACACTTTCAACACTCCAGGATTCTGTGAAATTTTGGATTGTCTAACTAAAACATGTGGTTGTGTTTGGCATTATGAAAGATCCATATAAGCCAGGCACTAGTGGCTCATGCCTGTAATCCTAGCTACTCAAGAGGCTGAGATCTGAGGACCACGGTCCAAAGCCAGCCTGGGCAGGAAAGTCCATGAGACTCTTATCTCCCATTAACCACCAGAAGACCAGAAGTTGCACTGTGGCTCAAATGATGGAGCACTAACCTTGAGCTGAAGAGCTCAGGGGCTACCCAAGCCCACAGTTCAAGCCCCACGACGGATTGAAAAAAAAAAAAAAGAAAAGAAAAGAAAAAGAAAGATCCATATAGGATTTTTCAACTTATTAAAAACAAAACAAAATAAAGCAACTCATCAAACAAAAACAACTAACCAATATCTCATCCTCCCAAACACCCTGCCTGCCTTCAGTCCCATCTCCCACTCTCTTATAACCTGTGTCCCTAACTTCAACTTCATGACTGTAAGCACCTAAGCATTCCCTTTGAGATATATGACAATATTGCTATGTTAACACTATATAATGGCTTTTAAATATTTTGCTAGTATGAGAATGGAGGTGATTTTCCATTATGAAAATTATCAAAGATCAGAGAGTAGGAGCCTTGTGTTTGAGTTTATAAGGGTTTAGTACTTTAAATAAAACCATTCTTTTCTGTATGGCAATTTATTTTAACATCCATGGTATACACAGATTACATAAATCCACAGGTAGGTTAAGATATATGAGTTGTCATTGGAGAAAATAAATCAAGGACTATACTGCTGGTATGAATGGCAGACTCTTCAAGTATTATCAGACTCTACACCAGAAGTAAGATAAGCTAGAAATGATTTTTATTAATGAATGAGTGAGTAGGAAGGAAGGTTTTCCATAAGAGAAATGTAATAGGACCTTCGAAGAGATGTCAAAATTTAAAGTTATTTTTGGTCTAATTTTTCCCCATGATTTCTCTGACTACAAAATGATACCAGTTTAAAACTGGAGTCTCCAGAAAGGGACTTTAGTTGTCTAGGGATAGAGAGAAGCCCTTATACAATTTTTTTAAAGGAGCTATAGGACCATTCCACATCTACATACTAATAAATGTTCTAACTATGATAAATTTGGTCAGAATCTTGTTTTCATTGAAATGTGTCAGCTGAGTGCAAAAATGGGAGGTAAGATCCCTGCCCCCTCCCCAGAGTCTAATCACCAATGGCTGGTAATATTTCCAAAAAAGCTGAACAGCCTGTATGATCTCCTCTATGTATGTATAATCTAACATCATATTTTATGGAGTGAACTCTAAGAAAAGAAAAGAGACTCTTTAAAGTTGTTGCTGTTGCTGTTTTTGTTTTCTTTTCCTTTTTTTCTTGTTTGTCATTGAGAGGATAACTGGGAGGGCAAAGGAGGGGGAGATATGGTTCAAAAAGAAATTACCTTACTTATGTATCTGCAACCAATCTATATATTACTTCTATAATAACAATAAAATATTTTTAAAAAGAATTTAACAGCCATCAAATGAAAACTTTAGCTTAGGTACATCTGCTACTCGTGTGGTTCATTTGCACTAACCACTTTTTTATATTCTTTTTTAAAATTTAAAATTTTTTTTCTATTTATTGTCAAAGTTATATATAGAGAGGTTACAGTTTCATATGTTAGGCCTTGGGTTCATTTCTTGTACTGTTTGTTACCTCCTCCCTCATTCCTTCCTCTCCCTTCCCCCTTTCCCTCTCCCCCCACGAGTAGTTCAGTTGGTTTACACCAAATGGTTTTGCAAGTATTGCTTTTGGAGTCATTTATATTTTTATCCTTTGTCTCTTGATTTTGATATTCCCTTTCACTTCCCTAGTTCTAATACCAGTATATACAGTATCCAATGTACTCAGATAAGGTAAGTGATATGTACTAACCACTTTGAAGCTTTTCATGGTGATGTAGTTTATTATATTTAAACAGGATTCAGCATACACAGAGTGTGTAAATCCATGTATAGGCTAAGAGCAGTGAGGTGTCACTTGGAGTCTGTAGGCAAATTTAAGACAGAAAAGTATGTAGTACTGATTCCAATATAATTTAATCTTCCTTCCAAATACATGTGAAGAAAAAAAAGCTCAACATGTGTTACTCAGAAAACTACTTTGAGCCAGGCACTGGTGGCTCATACTTATAATCCTAGCTATGCAGGAGGCTAAGATCTGTGGATCGCAGTTTAAAGCTAGTCCAGGTAGAAAAGTCCTTGCAATTCTTCTAGCCAATGAATGAACTACAAGTGGAGCTGGGGATCAAATACTAGAGTACCAGCCTGAGCACCCAGACCTTGAGTTCATTCTCCAGTACTGACACACAAAGAGAACTTTATTTAACTGATGGTATTATTCATTTTAACAACAGAATTCTCCAAAAGAGAAGAACATTTTCAGAAACTAGGCTGTGTTTTCCCCCCAAAACTTTTAAAGTTTAGTTACATAAGGTAGTTACAATTTAAGATGTCCCTTTATGTGTTCAGTGCTTCTGAGTCACAGCCATTCTTTCGACTGTTTTCTTCTTCTTTTTTTTTTTTTGGCCAGTCCTGGGCCTTGAACTCAGGGCCTGAGCACTGTCCCTGGCTTCTTCCCACTCAAGGCTAGCACTCTGCCACCTGAGCCACAGTGCCACTTCTGGCGGTTTTCTATATATGTGGTGCTGGGAATCGAACCCAGGGCTTCATGTATACGAGGCAAACACTCTTGCCACTAGGCCATATTCCCAGCCCCCACTGTTCTCTTCTTAACCTGACCCTTGATTGACCCTGACACATAGCTAGTGGCCTCCACATGCTCTGTAGCTCCAGTTGTTTGTAAGTGAAAGATGCCATTAGCATTTACTTCCTGGGAAGAAAGTTAGAGGCCGAGCTTCACCTGCCTCACTGCTTGCTTTAGAGCTTGGTAAAGTCAGGGAGAAATCACTCTGCATTTCCCAAGGACATATGTACCTTTTCAGCAGTTCAAAGGGTAATAGCAAAGTATTCTTCCCAAGTAGAGCACAGGTCTCTTACAGTTAAAGATCTGGGACACCTGAATGGGGTTCTGAACATCAGCTTTGTGCTGATATATAAAAGAGATGTCCAATAACTTTCTGGGTCATTGTGTTCATGAAGGGTTTTAATTACCTTTAGAATAATGACAGCTTAGATTGATTCTCTTTAGCCAGAACTCCCACCCAGGCACCAAATAGGCCCAACTGTTTACTGGACTCAGTGTTACCAATTTCATTGTTCTTTACCCCAAACTGGGTTACATGCTGTGCTTTCACTTCTGCATCTAGACATCCTTATATCATCCTCATGTTGAGGGGAAGTTGGGCCTCCCTGGATAAGTAGTCAGAAATAGAAGATGATGGCAAGGACCAGCTCCAACATGGCTGAGAAGAATGATGAGGCAAAACACACGCACCCCTTGCAGCCATGGTCAAGTGCGTGTTTTCCCAATCTCCATCTGATCAAGAACCCCTTCTTGACTTGTTGCATAGAGATGGGAATCCAATCATAGAGAAACTTCCATGGTAGGCTTGGGAGGGAGGGTCATCAATCCTCAGACCCCCTGCAGCACACATCCACTTCAGATCCCCTAGGGGGAAGGGGGCAAGAATTCTGTGTACCTAGGGGCCCAGGGAGGGTAGGGTCTTCCTGTCCTTGGGCCCTTCTTGCCCTAAGAATCTGTTTTACTGCAGTATTTTCCCTTTCAAATAAACCTGCTCTGTCAGATTTAAACATTTCTGCCTTTTAATTCTTCAATCAGTGGGAAAAATGAACCTGAACTCTAGATAGTATCGTTGATTATACGTGTGTGTTTGAATTACTGAAATGTGGTGGCTTAATTCAATAAGATTTTGCTTCTTGTTCATGGTGAAGTCTCTGTCTTTTTGTCATTCAGAGGCCTGGATTGAGAGATGCTATTTTTTCTTGGGATTTCTATGCTCACTCTGAGCTGAATATCAGGAAAGCTGTATAATGTCAGCTCCATAAGATCAAGGATCTGCTTGTCTTGTTCATTCTCCATTTTTTTATTTGAATACTTTACTCCTAGGCTCAGAGTGCATGGCTATCACAGGAAGAGAGTATCTTCCTGTAGTGTCTGCACTGCAGTCTGCTAGAGGCGCTGTGTATTTTAAGCAGAGTTTGAGAGGACAAATATTCACTAGAATATGTTTTGTTGCTAATGAAAAGAGCAATTGGTATATATAAAATAGTGTTCTTATTAATAATCAGCCCGTGGGCTAGAGAGAAGTATGGGCTAATTAACGCAAGATATTTTTAAGTCTGGTGAAAAGTCAGTTGCCTTTAACAAATATAATTAACAGCCTAAGTGTACAAAGAAAGTTTCCCCAAACAAATGTCAAACAAGTTTTGTGATTATAACAAATGTTTGGTTAAACTATGTAGCCCTGTTGGAGTAAATGAAATTGATAGTTGAATAGCCAAATATCTTAAAGAATCCTCAATTTGCTTTCCGATAGCCTGGGGTTATAGGTGGAGAAAAAAAGAAACGCAACCAATTGGTATTTTCCAGTCTGATCATGTATATATGTAGAAATGCAATCCCATGGTGTGACCTCTTTGAGAAGTGAACAGTTAGTCCAATAAACTGAATACCAGGAAGCCCAAACATATCTTCATAGAGGAGCATAGGGACTAAAAGTAGGAGAGCAGATGACTGAAAAAAGGAGTAGTGGACAAATACAGCCATGTGCTCAAGTACTTATGTGAAAACTGAACCAGAAAACTTGATGACACAGATCAGGACAGGATAAATGGGGAATGGTGGTTGAAGGGGTGACTCTGGTCCATGTTCATTGCATACTTCATGAGTTGACATGCAAAACTGAAATCTTTTTGTACAACTATTTGGAGAAAAATAAGAGGGAGATTTGCCAAGACTCAGTATGTATCAGTAAGCAATACAAGAAGAAATATAATTGTAATGTAAAGGAGTAAGTGGATCAGCTTTTAAATATTATACTGAAAAACTCCTAGCTAGATTCATAGAGCAAAAAAGTGAAAAGGTGATGGTAATCAATAATAGAAGTAGAAAAGGATATTGCCACTGATCCTGCAGATAGAAATAAGATACAAATGATTTAGGGCACTAAATTTGAAAATTTATGTCTTACAAATTTAATCAGTTAGCAAAAAATTTCTACACATAAAAAGTCAAGACCCAATTCTTCAATATTAATAATCTCAAATACAAATTTTATTTAATATTTAAAGGAAAAGGAAAAGAGAGAAAGAAGAAGTGAAAAATGAGGGGAAAGAAGAATATGAAAAGTAGAAGAAATAGAAAGGAGGAAAAGAACCCTCAGAATTACTCTTCACCACATATTAAATGCAAATGATAAATGGATTTGGAATCAGAGTTTTTAGGCTCCAGGCCCAAATTCTAGATCTTACATGTCAGGTTTGGCCCAAAAGAAAGAAACATGATGAAGTGCAGAGAAAAGAGGATTTTTAGGTATCAGCTACTGGAAGACAGAAAAGCAGCCCATTTTTAGCTGTCTCGGTGGAGGGGTGGGTTTTATATTAATTAGAATTAATTAATTAGAATTGGTGACATGAAGTGAGAAATTATGAACTGTTGAAACACTCTCAAGTCATGGGTGTGCTCACAGGTGGTCTGGGTTGGACAAAGATGATCTAACAACAGTCTGTTGTCTTAGGATTGTCCAGGTGGGCTTTGGGGAGTCATGGACATGTGGCATGGGGTCCACTTCTTTTTAGTTTCCAAAATGGCTGTCAAGTGACTGTCAGAGACAATGGCTCAGCACAAAGGTCATCATTGCCCCATATAAGGAGTTGGTATTTCTCACCAAAATACAGCTATTAATCATATCTTACAAATGCAGAAATTGTTAAATTAAAAATCATTGTAGCTGGGCACTGGTGGCTCCCTCCTGTAATCCTAGCTACTCAACAGGCTGAGATCTGAGGATCACGGTTCAAAGACAGCCCAAGTAGGAAAGTCCATGAGACTCTTATCTCCAGTTAACCAGCAGAAAACTGGAGGTGGAGCTGTGACTCAAGTGGTAGAGTGCTAGGCTTGAGCTGAAGAGCTCAGGGACAGTGCCCAGATTAGAGTTCAAGCCCCAGGGACCAATATACACACACCCCAACATCAATATATGGACATAAATTATAGTTCTATACATTCAGTACAAAGTTTCATGTTAAATTAGAAGCAGGGTTTTGTGAAGACGAAACTTCTGAGTGGTGGAATGTGTGCTTGGCTCTTAGGGCTGGATGAGGCGCAGGATGCTCACTCACCAGTGGCTGGGTAAATGAGAATTAGATAGCAAATATTCAAAGTTGCTGGAGCAGCATATCATAATCTAAAGAAGAAATATCCTTGGAAGGGAAAAATTGCGTGAGCAACATACTGAAACAGACATTTCTCAGGAGGAAATATAACCAATAGGCATTTGAAAGATGTTCAATATCACTAATCATCAAGGAAATACAACTCAAAATCACAATGATGTATCATCTTTCCATCATTAGGTATTGGTATTATCAAAAACTATAACAAGTGCAGGTGAGGATATAGAGAAAATGAACCCTTGGATATTGTTGCACAAAGTATAACCATTATAGAAAATACCATGGTGATTCCTCAAAAAATTATAACTAGAAGTATTATAGTACTCAGAAGTCTCCCCTAATGTCTATACACCTGTATTAGTGAGTTCTTTGAAGGAATAGAACGCATATGTACTTATTTGTTTATTGTGCCTGTCCTAGACCTTGAACTCAGGGAATGAGTGCGGTCCCTGACTTTTTATGCTCAAGGCTAGCACTTTACCACTTGATCTGCACCTCCAATTTCAGCTTTTTGGTGGTTAATTGGAGAAAAGAATCTCATAGACTTTCCTACCTGGGCTGGCTTTGAACCACAATTCTCAGATTTCAGCCTCCTGAGTAGCTATGATTACATTTTTGAGAGACTGTAGCCAGCTTAATATGGATTGTATTAGCCTGGCCTATCCAATGGCTATCTGCAGACTAGAGAGTCAGAGAAGCCAGCAGCTGCTCAGTCAAAGATACTGGCAATCTCAAAACACAAGAACCATCAGATGCAGTCAAAGCTGAAGACACGGGATTCCTGCTGGAGACACACCGGTGCAAGTCCCCATTCAAAGGCTGAAGGATCTTGAGTCTGATGTCCACAGGTAACAGCAGCAACAGGAAATACAGTGGCTACAGGCTACAGCTCACGCAAGCTGGTGAGCTTTCCTCTTCTGTTTTTGGTCCCATGTGGCTTCCAGGCCATTAGACTTTGCTATCCATGTTCAAGGTGAGTCTTCTTCCTCAGTTTACTGCCCTTGGAAATACCCTCATAGACACATCCGGAAGTGTTCTGTACCAGTTTTCTAAGCTTTCCTCAATCCAGTCAAGATGACAACCAAGACTAGCCATCACAATATTCCAAGGCAGTGAAAGGAAGGTGTTGAAGACACTTCTGCATTCCTATACTCTTGAAGCAATATTCAAATAGCAAAATGCAAAATTAACCTAAGTAGCCATCAACCAGTAAATGGACAAGAGCACCCCAGCAACCCGTGTTGTATATCTTCACAGTGGAATCTTGATATTCAGTCATAAAAATGGATGCTATCCAGTCATTTATGACCCTATATATGACTCTAGGGACAGGAGACAAATACTGCATAGTATCATACCCATGTTGATTCTAAAATGATCTTTAAAAATTGATCTCTTTAGAAGTTGAGAATAGAAGACTTCTTATAAAAGCTGAGAAAAGTAGGGGTCACAGAGGACTGGAGAAAGGTTGATCAATTGGTACTAAATTACAGTTAGGAGGAACAAAATCTGATGTTCAGTGCACAGCAGGTGACTGTGGATAAGGATAATGTCCTATGTATTTCAGATAAGCCAGACAAGCGAACAATGCAATAATGCATGTTTGAGGAGATAGAAATATTTACAGTACTCTTAATATTACACACATGCCCATGTATGAAAACATAACATGATATGCTACTGACATGTATAATTTTTGTATGTTGATTTAAAAAGGATGCTCTCAAATTCTATCTCTGCCCATATATTCATATTTTGACTTTGGCCAGAAACTGAAGACCATTAGTTTCTGAACCTTCAGAGTGGAGATGATAATATTGATCTTTAGACTTCTTATGAAAATTATAGACATTGTATATACTACCTGGAGTGGAGTAGATATTAAAAACTCTTGAATATATATATGATTGTATAACGAGGGTCTGAAGAGATTAGACAGACTGGAGAGATCAATCAAATCTAATATATGACATGTGATGTCATTTTTGTGTTTTAAAATTGGGTTTTGCATTTTAATATTTTATACATAATATGCTTTATAAATATAATATATAGCATATATTATTTTATATATCATTTTAATATTTATAGTTTTTAATTTGGTCAAAACCAAGGTAAAATTAATAGACCAAAATGAACTTCAAATGTACTGAGAGGAGAAGCTAAGGGACTAAGCTCTCTCGATCTGTGTGCAGTGGATGTTGATAAGCTCAACGTGTTCAGGCTATTGAGTCAAAACAGATCCCAGAGGAACACAGCAGTTCTAGTTAAACACAAACTCCCTCCAGGAACAATCTTGAGTGCTTGTGCTTCTTCAGCAGTGTGAGCGGATGTGTGGCTGTGATCCTGTGGTCACGCTTCTGGGTCCTACTGCTATACTTCTCAGTCTCCGGCATCGCAACTGGAAACCTGGCTGAATCTCTGTCCCTGTCTTCCTGTTTTCCCTGAATGCAGCTCCACACTCCTCAGAGCATAACTTAGGAAAGTTCTACCTGCTTTAGAATTCAGAGACTGAGCTTCCTGATGATGAGGACCAGAGATATCATATATTACTATTTTCTCTAGAGTATAGTTAATAGCAGTACACACATGAGAATTGCTAAGAGCAGATTTTAAGTATTCTCATCACTAAAATAAGAATGCATGCCAATACATATGTTAATTTCACCATATCATACTGTATACATGTGACCAAAACATCACACTTTATACCTATAGATTTTACTTATACCTATAAATACCTACAAAATTTTAAATCTTACACCAGGAAAGGTGGGATAGAAAGATCATAAGTTTGAAACCAGTCTGAGACAAATAGAAAATTTGAGACCAGTGTGGGTTATATAGTAAGACTGTATTTTCAAAGTTAAAAATAATTTTTTTATGTCAGAATATTAACAACAGCTCCCGTTCATGGAGAAAAGAATAAAATAAACCCTTTAGATTTTTTTTTTTATGCCCAAAGTAGCTAGGGAAAATAAAGTTTTTCTATAGTACTCTTTACACAGGGTCTGGGATAAAATGAAATTTGCTTTTTTGATAGGGTCTTGTTTTGTTTGGCCTGGTGCCAGCCTTGGATTGCCCTCCTGTGGTTTTCTACATGTCTAGGGTTACAAGAATACCACACTACACCTGGCTTGTTTGTTGAGACTGGAATCTCAATAACTTCATATTTTAGATCCGGATTTGGCCTTGAACTGAAAATCTTTCCATTTCTGCTTCCCAAGCACATGATTATTTTTTCAACTGTCTTTCTCAGAAAAGCATCAAATTCACATGCAAAGCCTGTGTGGATTTTCCCACAGAAATGGAAATAGTACCTCATAGCAAATTTACACTGCTAACCCAACCTGTGTGTGTATGTTTGTTCATTGGTACTGCTAGACCTTGTGAATTGCAAAATGCAAATTCAATAAAGAGGTAAAAGCTTTAAGGACAGGAACTTCCATTTTTCTTTGCATTTTGATTATCTTATGCAATGTTAGATAAACAATAGGTAATTAATTGATGTGTGCTAAATGAGAGAAAGGATAATCCAAAAAGAAAGTAGAAGAAATAGAGAGGCTTCTAAATTATAAAATCATCGAAGCAAAGCATTACCTTTCAGAAAAATAAATGTTCACAGGACCTTGTTCACGTCTGTTTCCCTGTGAGGGAGACTATAGGGCTGCCTATCTCCACAGCGTCCAGGCCCTGTGGGGTGGGTCTGAATGTCCAGTCTTCATGCTTCAGTAGAAAGCACACTGCCATCTCCAGCCTTACCACCCTGAACATGCATGATCTGTCTGATCGCAGAAGCTGAGCAGTAATAGGTCTGGTTAGTACTTGGATGGGAGGGCACACCTGCCTTCTAAACCAATGCTCCCCTTTCTCTACCACAATTATAAAACTGTTGTTATGACATCTGGAGGCTCTGTCAAGTCACTCCAGGAAGGAAGTACAGAGTAATGCCATTTTCCTAACTGCAAAGCACGTTAACTGGAATTGCCTCAGCGGATCTGACTGCACTTCTGGGTGCAGAATTATCCTCTCACCCCAGTTTCATTCTCAGTCCTTGTCTTCATGCCACACAGATTCAGATTCATGAATTCTCTCTGAGCTGCACTGAGCTACAGTGATGGGTCCCTTGAGGAGCCCAGCAATTATGACAATGGGCCTCACGATGATTGTTTGAGCTACCATTTTGGACTGTTTTGTAATTTCGAGACAGGGTCTCACTCTATAGCTCAGGCTGACCTTGAATTTACAATGGACCTAGAGGCCTCCCAAATGCAGAGCTTAGATGTCTGTGTCACCCCATTTGGCTAGGACTCCTGTTTTCATGATAAGAAAAGAAGACATGGATCAGCACTGGACACTGTTCAAGGCCTCTCTTTTCAAGCTGCCTCCATGGACTTCTGTTTTCCAGCTTGTCCAGGCCAGGGGAGAATGACATGTTCAGATGTGTCCTCTTTCCTCACAGAAGAAGTGAGCAGCATAGGGAATGGCAGGAAGAAGGGGAAAGGAATTGGGAAGGGAGAGTCAACTGGTCCAGGCATGGTACCATACCGCTCCTCTGAGAGCTCTGTGCAGGCTGAAGTCTATTGCCAGTTGCCCTCTCAGTTGCCTTCTTCTTGAGCATGTTTATGTTTCTGCATCTTTTAAGAGATACATATATTAGCCAAGGCTCTCCAGAGAAACAGAACCAACAGGATACCTCTAAGGAGCAAGTGTCTGTAGGGAGGTTTGCTGTGGGAATTAGATCACACACTCAAAGGTCAGAAATGCCGCTCTGAAGACAGAGAACCAGAAAAAGGTAGTCAGAGGGAGTTGGAGGGTGGAAGAACTAGGAAAGCCATTAAGAAATAGGGGTCCCTATTAACCAGTTCTGATGTTCATAAACATACTTCTTTGGACTGCTGATCTTTTGTGTGCTTGTGTGAAGGCTCTGGGACTTGAAATCAAAGCTTGGTGCTGTCCTTTGTGTTCAAGGCTCTCTACTACTTAAACCACAGTTCCACCTAAGGCTTTTTGGTGCTTAATTACAGATAAAAGTCTCCTGAACTTTTCTGTCCAGGATGGCTTTAGATCTTGATTCTCAGATCTTGCCCTTCTAATTAGCGAGGATTATAGGTGTGAGCCACCAGTGCCTAGATAATTGTTGACCTTTCATATATTCTAAGACACTGCCCCAAGCAGGGGCAGTGGTTGCTTATTTCTGTAAGTACAGCATTCCACTCAGGACACAGAAGTAGGAGGATTGCAAGTTCAAGGTCAGCCTGGATTACATAGAAATTCCAGGCCAGCATGGGTTCCGCATCAACAAAATCAATCAAGCAACAAGAGAGGAATCTTGGCTACTCAACTGAAGTCCTTTGTCTCTAGTATCAAGCCTAGGAGACATGTATTATTCATTTACTGAACTTTCAAAGATACTTTGGCTGCATTACCAAGCAAAATTCTTCCATCAACCCTCAGCTCCATGTGTCTCTGTTCAGACAGTGCCTGAGGAAGTGGAGCTGCTGAGGTCTAGACCTCTCTCTGCCTGCTATCTATTTCTTGCAGAGATCAGGGACACAGGGACTAGGAAAGGACAGCACAGCCATCAGATCTGGCTCAGTACACCCAGCAGTGACCTGGCTTTGACTTCCTTAATGCCTGTGAACACTGTCTAAGAACTGCCCAATTCAATCTCCGGACTTATGTGCCATGCTCTGAAAGCACCCTGACCCAGACTAGCAGACGCATCTTAGAGTTTCAATATTTCCATCACTGAAAATGTCTGCCAAGTTTCCTAGCAAACTCACATTGCCAAGTTAAAGGGTTATATTATGAACAAACAAAACAAAGCAGATATTTAAATGCAAACATGGGGTTTGTTTAAGAATGAATATGAGAGCAAATCTTGATGACTTGAAAAGAACTTGAATGTGATTTTTATCACCCACTCTGCCCATTTTCCCATCTAAGTAGTAGTTTCCTCCTGGCCCACCTCTCAGTTGCATTAAATAAGAAAATGATGGTGTATCATATCTACTTACCTTGATTTCATTGTCCTTATCACAAACAATTTCTATGAGTACTGACACTAATTAACTCCAGCTTCATCTATCATGTAGCTCAACATTTAATCTTATCTTCGTGCACCAGATAAAAATGTAGTATTCTGAATTTTACGTCCTTACCTTGAGTAATAAAGGAGGTCATAAATCTAAGACAGCACTTCATCCAGCCTGACATTCCATCACATACAAGCAGACTGGCTGCAGAATTCAAAGGACAGAATTAAGAAGATTGATGAATGCAGACTTGACACAGAGGTCTGTGCAACCATGACTAGATGCTCAATTCTTAATGACCCTCAAAATAAGAAGTCTTTTCCAAGGAATATGTATCAGAAATTCTAGAAGCCTACACCTAAAGTAAGTACTTCTGTTTACATGTTTTTAGATGACAGAATAGATTCTTTTTGAGCCACAAACTAAATTAACCATATTCTGAGCTGCACAAGAGGCCAAGGTTTGTAGGATTTTCTTAGTTACCAAGAAAAAGCATCACTTCCTTCCTATTTTTTTCCTCTGGATATCCATTCTTACCCATAGCTGAGAGTGCTCTTAAATTTCTTTGTGAAAATTTTTTTTGTACTTTTCTTATGAAAGTTAGTTGCTGTTAGGTTTTTTAAAGTAGGTAGCCGGTAAAGGAGAACGCCACGCGGTATTCAGGCAGGAGAAAGTTTATTACCGAACTGCTGGCCTGTGGCCAAGATGATCCATGGCAGGAGAGAAAGGAGAAAGAGAGAGTGACCCCCACCCAGCCCTGCCTTATATCTAGGGCAGGGGCAAGGGGTGTGGCCAGGTGGATTAGGATGTGACCTCAGGGAAAGGGGAGGTAACTGCCTCCAGGTCTGCAGGTTACCCAGGTAACTGGGTGGAGACTTAATGAGGTGGGGGCATCTGCATGTAGCCTTCAGGGAGAGGACCTTACAGTTGCCAAATGAATCTTAGGATTTGTGGGGGGCGGGGAATGGGGGTGTTTGTTTGTTTGTTGTTCTGGTACTAGAGCTTGAACTCTGGGCCCCTCACACCTGACATTCTACCACTTGAGCCATACCTCTACTTTCAGGTTTTTGATGGTTATTTGGAGATATGGGGTTTTGAAGACTTGACTACCTGTGCTGGCATCAAATCTTGACTTCCAGCTCTCACAAGACTGGTAATTCTTGATCCTCAAATGTAGACTTAACCCTGCCCTGCATAATGGCCAGTGGTGCACGAGTGGCTAGCTTGCCACAGAGATCACTGGAATTGCCCTTCTTCCTGCCTCACAGTAGTCTAGGCATTTCAGAGCAATGCCTGTGAGTGTGGCAGGGGTCTAAGTGATGAGGGAAGCCCCTAGTCCTGAAAGGGGCTCCACCCAATGGAGGCTGGGATGTGACATACATTTCTGCAGCATGTGTCTGGGGAGGGTCATGCTCGTAAAGGAGCTCTTACCCAACCAGTCCCAGAAAACACAACCTACTGTCATGCAGTCCTTTCTGTACAACAAATGACAATAGGCATTTCCTTTAGTATTAGAAATTTTCACTGTGACTTTATCTGAGTTTATATTCAAAGAGTGACAGGAAAAAAGATCCTGACCTTATCTTAACAGAGAAAGCCCTGATCTAGCTGACACTTTTTCAGTGGTTTGTAGGCTGCTGTCATCCAGCTCAAGGTTCTGATTATCAGAAATTCTAGAAGCCTTTACTCAAAGTCAGTACTGTTGCTTATATTTCTATAGATCATAGAAGAGATTCCTTTCAAACCACAGGCCAAGTATTGAAAGCCCAGGGGTAGAGAAGGCTCTGTCATGCTCAGGCAGGGCAGAGCTGTCACTGCTCAGGACAGAGATCTGAGGCTAAACCAAGGGGGAGACTCATTGGGAAGGTTGCTTTCATTTTTTCTGATCATGGGTAGAGTTCCTGGGGTGTCAGAGTCAAGGAGGAATGCTCTAGGGAGGGTGATCTATGTTAGAAGAGTGAAAAGTAAAAACGTAAGGTTTGCACTAAGTTTGTTCAAGCTTAACCTGGCTCAAGACTTCAGGTATTATCAATGATTACTACTGTAACAAATTCAAGAAGACCTAGGATTGCTCTCTGCCTTCTCTGCCTCAGTGTCCCACCACGTCCTCAGGCATTACTGCGCAGCTGTCCCACAGCATCTGACTCATGCTCATACCTGATGATCTCAAGGTTCTGTCATTTCCTAATGTCCTACAGTTTCTGTCACCAACTTGAGGGCAACCCACCAGTTTCTGGCTATGTAACTATGAATAAGAACAAGGTACCTGTGCAAAATAAGCAATGAGTCTGTAGACGGTGAGTGTAACTGCCCGTGTTTTTCCTCAGAAGTACATGCAAATATGAGCTCCATCCCACTGTGCACCCAGAACCCAGGCCAGTACCTGGGACACAGCGACTGGAAGCAAATCTCTGCTCCCTCCTGTCTTTTCCTCACTCTAGTCTAATTTCCTTCCTAGATGTCTTGAGTGGAAAATTCCTTTAGCAACACACAAGTAATTTGCAAAGTTTAATCAGTTAACAATGTAAGCTCTGGAGCAGATTATCAAGATGCACATTTTTCGTAAGTAATATTTGATCTTGGAAAACTCTCTAGGTACAAGGACACCAAAGGTCTAGAAAGTAAACAAGAGTCATTTTAGAGGAATGGTTTTAGAGAAAGCACTGCTTCAAGGTACAGAAGCCTTCCTTCACCTGCAAGAAAGAGAAGCAATCGAAAGGTACAAGTTTAGGGTGCTGCTTCTCCAGGAAGAGAGATGTTAACATATGACCTATGCAGGTGATCTCTAGGTCTCTAGAAGTCAAGAGGAAAGACCTGGAGGTAGCTGGGACAGAAGGAAGGGGATCTGCCTTTGATGAGAGATGAGAGTGGGCAGTCCAGGGACCGCATGAGGACTGCAGTACAATGCTAGATGCTGCCAGACATGAAGGTCTTCTAGAGAGAGAGAAACAAAAGAGTGAGAGAGTACAGAGGAAAATGGATTTTCTGATGATGTTCTATGACCCCAGATACATACCAACAATGTTATTATTTAGTATGCCATTCATCAGTGTTCCTTGAAGACTTTTGGGCCACTGGAAACGACAAAGGTTAACACAATTTGGCCTCTGCCCTGAAATTGATGATTTTGTAAAGGAGGAAGGCAATCAGGCACAAAATATGACATAAAAATGGTTAGTTATTTCTTCCTGTTGTAATTTTTGTACAATTTTTAAAATTATCTCTAAGTGTTTGTACAAATGGGTTTTCAAATTATCTTTAAGTATTTATACAAATGGGTTTTAATTAACCATTTCAGTTTAGGAGCACATAATATAAATGGAAGCATGAGATTCAGGAAGAGAGGGGAAATGTATCTTACAAATGCAGACATCAGTGCTTAACCACAGGACAGGGAAGAACTTTCTAAACTAAGCTACCTTTGATAGGATGGAAGCATAAGAGAAAAAGTGGTACAAAATTGGCATTGGTGGAGGAAGAAGTTAGAGTATAGAATCAAGTTGCTAACATAAGTGACAGGAGGCTTGATCAGAAACCCAGAGGAAGAACAGAGGAGAGGATGTGGGAAAGGACAAGGATGTTTGTTGGAGTTTAGTTTAGGGCATGCAATTTGGAGGCATCTATGCCATGGTCAAGTGGAAAGCCATTAGCTTTGAAAGGAAATCCTAAAAAACATAGTTTTGAATGATTTTGACATTGAATATGTCTATATAATAGTTGTGATATATTTGTTTCTTCTTTTGGAGTCCTTGCAAATTCTAAAATGGATTGCTGTGGCTGAAACATTTTAAGCTATACTTGCCACTCTTGGGCATGTATCTGAAGCAAAGTAAATAAATGTATAAGAAATATACCTTCATAGTCATGTTTGTTGCAGTATGCCAAAATAAAATCCTCTATTACAGGTGTATGTTAACTCAAATGTTTTAGCAACTGCTGGTTGAAGGAAGTCAGTGTGAAATGGAATTTTCAGGATGATGCAGTATGCCTAAGGAAGCACACAGTTTCTGCTAAAGGTGGGCATCAGGGGCTTAGTGGCCCAGCTGTGTACCAAAGTTATCATTAATATCCAGGGAGCTAAGAACTCTAGTCTACAGCTCGGACAGACAGTTTATCATTAAAATTCCCGAGTCCCCAGAAAACCTCAGTTCTAGTCAGACTGGATTGTCAATTACCCTGGTTACAACAAAATTCAAACCACATTGGTTTAAGCAGGGACTTATTTTCATCAGGTAATACAAGGTCCCAATGAAGACAGTCCCCAGCAGGCAGTGAGTTTTGAAGCCAGCTAGGGCAGAAAAGTCTGTGAGAATCCCCAGTTTGAACTGCAATCCTCAGATTTCAGCCTCCTGATTAGCTAGGATTGCAGGTATGAGCTACCAGCACCCAGCCATGAGACTCTTAACTCCAATAAACTAAAAATGCAACAACAAAAACCAAATAAACAACAAAAGAAATGAAGTGGCACTGTGGCCCTAGTGGTAGAGCACTATAGCCTTGAGCACAAAGAGGCTCAGGGACAGTGCCCAGGCCCTGAGTTCAAGTTCCAGGACCAAAACACAACTCCCCACCCCCCACTCCCCTAAAAAAAGTAAAAAAAAAAAAAAAAAAAAAAAGGAAAGACAAAAACAACAAGCACTGGTGGCTCAGGCCTGCAATCCTGGCTACTCAGGCTCAGGAGGAAGAAATCTGAGGATCATGGTTCAAAGCCAGCCCAGGCAGGAAAGTCCATAAGACTCTTATCTCCAGTAAATCACCAGAAAACTGGGAATTGGAGCTGTGGCTTGAAGTGGTAGAGTGCTAGCCTTGAAAAAAAAGGAGCTCAGGGACCGAGTTTAAGACCCATGACCACACACACACACAAAAAAAAAGCAAAACAAAACAAATAAAGCAAGCGAAACCCCCTCCTTTCTGGAAATCCTTTTGAATATGATGCCAGCAAGGTAAGATCCAATTCCTGCCCACCGTCAGTGGCAAAGGAGAGCCTGGAAGGTTAGCAATCTAAATTCTGTTACATATTGAAATCCATGACCCCCTCCCCCACAAAGATCAGAATTCCAATGCTAAAAAAGATAGCTTCCTTTCTGAAAGGGGAATTCACAGTAACTGCCAAGGAAGATGGCTTCCTTTCTGGAAGGGGAATTTACAGTAACTTCTACAGGAACAGCAACAACAGTAGCAAAACAATGACCACTAAAGTGGTGGTCACAAATTGTAGCCTGCTGGTGTTTTCGAACAGCTGGCTGTTTTCCCAGATAGAAATTGTGGGTAGACAAGGAGAAGTGTCTCTAGTGATCCCTGGCCTTTTATTGGTCTTTGCAGGCAGGGAATAGAAGGCAGTGGACAGTGTGGTCAGTGCTGGGACCTTTGACAGCGAGTGTAATGCATGGAATTCAGGGGTTTGGGTTTTTTGAGAGGTCCTGAGTCCCACAGCTTCTTGTGTGCCATGCTTGGGGGTCTCTGCCATGGTTACAAGAATAGTTTGTAAAGCCTGCTGTCCTGCTGTCAGAGCAGTTTCCTTGCTGCCACTGCTGCTTCTTTCACGGGGCGCTCTTTCTGCTACTCTTTTTTGTTTCCCCCTTTCTGTTACTATCTTAGCACAGGCAGGCAAGAACAGTGGAAAGAAAGTCTTTTTTGAGAACCAAATGCTGCAAGACAGTCTCGGTGATCTCCAGTAGCTCCACTGGTGAAATTTACCAGTCTGCTTATTTATATAACAACATCTTCATGCTAATGTAGACAGGGAGCTCGAACCAATTATGATATAGAGATCCTGTCATCAAATTGTGTCATCAAACTGTGTTTTCACCAATCAATGGTCTCAGAATTGCTCTCCCCTGGTCTGAGTTGAAGTGGTTGCAAAAATCCCTTGCAAGATGTTGGTTAGGGCAGTACCTTCTGGAGCTAGCATCAGGTTTTGAGCTTTACCAGTCCTTTGCTTAAGGCAGTCAGGACCTTGAAGAAGATTCTAGCAGCTGCCAATTAGGCAGTTAAGTCTCCCAACCCACATCATCTCCAAGAGCATTTTATGGAAAATTAAACTTTCAGAAGACTGAATACAACAAAGAATTATCAGTAATCCTCCCTTTAACAGCGTGTAGCAGCTTCCTAACTGAAGAGTTAAAGTAAACCCCATTTTCAGGCAGCCCCCATTTTGTTGTCTGTTTAAACTTTGAGTAACCCAAGCCACCAATTATCCTGGGTAGCAGGAAAAGCGTCAGGAAACTCTCTGCTTAACTCTAACCGCCTGGGAATGCTTAACTTTAACCGCCGCGGAATGCCTCGAGCCCTGAGCCAATCAGATTTGTACCCGTATCTTAATCTTGCTTAAACACCTGATTGCTGTAACTTGGTTTTTGCCTTTATAAGCTCTGTGAAATCTCAGCTCGGGGCCTTCCTCCTAACCTCCGCTGCGTTGGAGTGTAGGACGAGGCCCGACCTGCAGCTTGCCTGAATAAAGCCTTGCTTCTGCATTTCGGAACGTCTGGCTCTCGGTGGTCTTCTTGGTGGTCTCGCAACTTGGGCATAACACTAACAACAATTACCTTCTCTCCTAGGGCCCAGGGAAAGATATCTGTGATTTTTTTTCCCTTAAGGTAGAGGGGGAATGATGTACTTTGATCACATAGAGAGAGGATTCTGGGCTCAATCCCTCCAAGATGAATTTGTTCTGCTCATCAAGAAAATGTCTGAATGCTCTGTTATGGCTAGTTGACACTTATGAAGTCTGTATGAGATGGAAGACTTTTCCTGAGTCATAGCTGATTGAAAGCAGTAATGGGAAAGAGAGGCTATTTTGAGCCACAAAACCATATACTTGATTGAGAGAAAGAGAGAAAGAAAGAAAGAAGAGAAAGAAAGAGGGAGAGAGAAATAAAGAAAGGAAAGAAGGAGAGAAAGAAAAAAAAGACAGAGAGAAAGAGAGAGAAAGAGGAAAGAAGGGAGGGAGGGAGGAAGGAAGGAAGGAAGAGAGACAGACCTTCAGCCTTTTTACTTGTGTCCATCATCTTCAGAATAAAAGAGACCATCTGGCCTATCCACAGGTGAAGTTGCCAACATGGGGACAAGGCTGTTCCAGGTAACAAGCAGCAGAAGAGGAAGCTGTCAAGGACAGAAAGAGTGAGGGAAGAGGAAGAGGAGACAAAGATAAGGATGAGTAAATTGATTCCAGCAGTTTTGTGGTCATCATTTAACTCTTCTGTATACAACTGACTTTTTTTTTTTTTTTCCAGTCCTGGGCTTTGAGCTCCGGGCCTGAGCACTGTCCCTGGCTTCCTTTTTTGCTCAAGGCTAGCACTCTGCCACTTGAGCCACAATGCCACTTATGGCCATTTTCTATATATGTGGTGCTGAGGAATTGAACCTAGGGCTTCATGTATACAAGGCAAGCACTCTTGCTACTAGGCCATATTCCCATCCCCACAACTGCCTCTTTTTAAGGAAAAAGATTAAAATATAATGCCTTGAAAGATTAAAAAAATAGTGTCTTTTTCTTGTACAGTAATGTGCCACTGGATTCCCTGAGTACTATATTCCATACCTGCTAGCCTTGCCTGCGACAGTACTGGGTTGTAAACTTAAAGCAGGTCCTTGTTAGTACACAGCAAAAAATTAGTTCTCTATGGTCTGGTAGCTGCCTATCTCTCTGGTGCAGTTTATGCAAAATGGTTGTTCCATTAATTAAGTCACTCTAACTGCAAAACATTTTTTGACGTTACCATTGTTTTGTTGATATTCTAAATGCTTCTAAGTAAATGCAATTTTTTTTTCTAAAAAAGAAATTTAGAGGCTGGGGATGTGGTTTAGTATTAGAGTGCTTGCCTAGGATGCATGAAGGCTCAGGTTCAATTCCTTAGCACCACATGAACAAGCCAGAAAAAGCCAGAAGTGGTGCTGTGGCTCAAGTGGTAAAGTGCTAGACTTGAGCAAAAGAAGGTCAGGGACAGTGCTCAAGCCCTGAGTTCAAGCCTCAGGACTGGTAAAAAGAAAAAGAAAACAAGAAACTTAGACCGGGTGCTGGTGGCTCATGTCTGTAATCCTAATTATTCAGGAGGCTGAGATCTGAGGATCAAGGTTCAAAGCCAGCCCACAAAGAAAAATAAATCATGAGACTTACCTTCACTTAATCACCAAAAAGCCAGAAGTGGAGCTGTGGCTCAAATGGTAGAGTAGTAGCATTGAACAAAATTCTTAAGGCAAACACCTAGATCCAAGTCCTATTTTTTTTTTTTTTTGCCAAAAAGAAATTTTACAAAAGAGAATTCATATACCTTTGGCTTAGTTTACACTTATAACATCTTATAAAGAAAACTCATGAGGAAATCAACATTGACACAGCCCACTCATCTTATTCCAATGTTCCCAGTTCTATATAAACCAACGGTATGTGAGTGTGTGTGCGCGTGTGTGTGTAATTTGCTCTCTGTGACTTTATTACACATAATAGGTTCCCATGTCTGCCACACAGTCAAGATCCAGACAGAACAGAGCCATCACAAGGATACATGGCATTTCTTCTAAGTTTCTCTAACTCTAACCACCTCTCTTCCTGAGCTGAACTATAACCTCTCTGACTGGTAACCTATTCTACTTTCATAAAATTGCTATGTAAAATGTGATGTATGAAAATGGAACAATGGAATCTGCTGAAATTATTTTAGGATGAAGGGGAGATTATAAGAAAACGTGAGAGTGACAGAGGGGATAAGACTGACAGGTATTGTATATATAATTTAAATAAATAGGTGTAAATATGTATATATGTAAATTTTACAGTAACATCCCCCCATATGACTAATGAATATGGAATTTTTAAATAACGCAGTTAAAACTGCTGTGTAAACTAGATGTTGGTGGCTCATGCCTGTAACCTTAGCTACTCAAGAGGCTGAGATCCAGAGGTTTGTAGTTCAAAGTCAGGCAGAAAAGTCCGAAAGACTCCATGTCTAATTAAACCAGGAAAAACCTGGGCTGGAGGCATGGCTTAGGTGGTAGAGTGCAAACCAGGAGCAAGAAAGCAAAGTGACAATATAAGGTCCTGAGTTCAAGCTCTTGTACTGCCAACGGGAAAATAGCAAACTGTAATAAAAATTTCAGCAGAGGATGAGTGAATAAAGAAAACATGGCCTAGACATATTTATCATATATCATTTGGTGTTACAAAGGGAGAAAATTCAGACACCTTGTTACAAAATAGGGGAACTTTGAAGTCATATGGAGAACCAACTGTGTGATCTCATTTCTGCGGGGTGTGAAAGAGACTACCATGACCCAACTTCTTTGCTGTATAAAAGAGTCTACTATGTGATTCCACTTCTGTGGGGTGTGTAGACTAGCCTGACTCCTAGAACAGAAAGAAGAGTCCTGCTCCAGGTCTTAGGGCAGGGAAACAGGGAGATGTCTAATAAATATGAAACATTGGATTCACAAGATGGAAAAGTGTTGGGATTGGCTGTATAGCAATATGAATATAATTAACACCCCTCTATACTCTGAAGTGGTCATGATGTTGAATTTTATGCAATGCATTTGTTAATGAAATCAATGCTCCTGCCATGATTTATTTCTCATAATACAATTTTTGAAAGAAAAATGATACATTTTATTCTGATCAGTATGCATATTTTTAAATTATTTATTTTTATTGTAAAGGTGATATACAGAGGGGTTGCAGTGACATAAGTCAGGTGATGAGTAAATTTATTTTTGAACAGTGCCACCTCTTCCATAGTTTTCTCGTTTTTCCCTCCTGGTCCCTCCCCTGCCAGTTGTAAAGTTTGTTTTCAACATAGTGTCTGGTGAGTATTATTGCTGCATTGGTTCACCCATGGTCCCAAACAGATAAACTTACATACAAGACAAAAGGTACAGAAATAAAAAAGTATGCATATTTTAAGTTGAATAATACAACAATGAATCTTTTAGTACTTTTTAAAATACCTTCAATGTTTGAGAATACAAATCATGATGATATTAAAAAACATTGGAGTTAGTTCACTTCGTAATATGAAAACCACTTATCTATGCATTTTTACCACAAGTGTTGGTTACACAGATGAAATGCATAGTAAGGAGCCTTTTAGAACTGACTTTTTTCCCTCAGTATAAGAAGAGATCCACCAGATCCACACATTAGGTAGGTCTTGCTTTTTTAATTGCTGGGCATCCATGGTCTGAATACACCATAGTTGTTTAACCTTTCACTCATTGAAGGATAGACCTTGGTTTTCATGTTTTACTCTTAAAAATAAAGCTACGACAGTCATTTGTATACAGGTCTCATGTGAAAATTGGCTTTTCCTGAAATAAAACTTCCAGAATTGCAATTGCTGGGTCATTTTGGTAATTTTATGCTTAGGATCTGTCCAGTTGCTTTCAGAGCAACTGTACCGTTGCCCATTTCTACCTACAATGTGTGGCCAATAGAGTTTCCCTGCACACTCACCATTTAATGTTGCAACTACTTTTTAGGTTTAGCCTTTTTTTGTTTGTTTTGTTTTTGGCCAGTCCTGGGGCTTGGACTCAGGGCCTAAGCACTGTCCCTGTCTTCTTTTTGCTCAAGGCAAGCACTCTGCCACTTGAGCCACAGCGCCACTTCTGGCCGTTTTCTGTATATGTGGTGCTGGGGAATTGAACCCAGGGCTTCACGTATGAGAGGCAAGCACTCTTGCCACTAGGCCATATCCCCAGCCCAGGTTTAGCCATTCTTATAGGTATTATTGATAGCTCATTACAGTTTTAATTTGTATTTCCTCGATGGCTAATGAAGGTGCTATGATTTGAATGGGAAGTTTCCATCAAATAGGCTCATGTGTGAAAGATGGGCCCTAGCTGGTGGGCCTAATTATTGAGAAGTCATTGGACCATGTAATCTTGATATAATCAGTGGACTATTCCTCTGCTGGGTTAATAGTTTGATAGTATTAATGGGAGGTGATGGAAACCTTCAGAAGTGGCACCTGGTGGGGAGAAGCAGGTCACTGGGAGAGTGTCCAGGATGATATCTTGTCCCAGTGCTTCTGTCTGTCTCCATCACTCTGGCCATTATCTCTATCTGTTCCTGTCTCTGTGCATGTGTTTCTCTTTGACCCTCTGCCTCTCTCTCTGCTTTGTGACTGTGGTCAGGTGAGCAACTTCACTCCTCCGCATCCTTGTGCCTCGATGCGCTGCCTCACAGAGGTCCAGAAACACCAAAGCCAGCTGCCATGGACTTTGAGCCAACACAAATCTTTCTTTGATTTCAGTTATTTCAACAAGTATTTTCTAGCAACAAAAATGTTATCAAACACAAGGTTGACAGTTGCTATATGTCTACTCTCTTCAGCTTCTTTTTCAAATATTTTGGTTGGGGATTACATTTCCTACTGTTCTGATAGGATGTACTGAGTGACTTTTTGCTGTGTGATTTGAAAGGCACTTTTCTTTCTTCCCTGAGGAGTCAACCCAGGCCTTCATGTAACCACTCACTCAAATGAGCCACACATTTAGCCCTTTTTGTTTTTCTTTATTTTTGTGGTGATGCTGAAGTTTAAACTTCGAGTTACCATTTCCGTCAACTGCAATCAAAGTCCTAGTTCTGCTGGGTTGGGCTCAAACTCCTAATTCTGTTGTCTCTACCAAGTATCTGGGATTATAGGTGTGCTACTAAGCTTGATTTATTATTTAAAAACTTGGTGTTTTAGTAAAGGATGCATAATAGAACGTGTAACATCATAACCATTTCTGAAGGTGATTTAGTAATGTTGAGTATATCTACATTGTATGCTGTTTCCAAAATATTTTATCTTGCAAAACCAACATTCTGTATTCATTAAAAAACAAAAACAAAAACAAATTCTCTCTTCTCTCTCTCATTCTTTAGTCTTCCCAGGAGTGAAAATTGATCATCAATTTTAGATTCTTTTTTATTTTATATTATTGGTCTGTCATGGCTTTCAATATAAGTATTATAATTAGTCGCATCCCACAAAGTTTGATACATTGTTTTTACATTATTGTTCAGTTCAAAACATTTTATTTCCCTTTTGACTTTTCTTCCTTGCAAAAATTATGTACTAAATTCACAACTGGGATTGGAAGTAAAAGAGGGAATGTAGCAGGGTTAGCCTACAATCCTTCGGAAGGCCCGTTTACAGTTAGCTTACCTTGGCTGCTGAAGGGGACATGGCTCTCACCATTCTGAAACTCATAAGACTAGCTCTTTACTCTCAAATTGTTTATAAAATAATGTGGTTTATGACAAGTACCTGCTTTCTTAGGGGTATCTGGGAGTTTGTACAGATCAGAAACAATGTTCCTATATGACTGGACAGCTAGGATCAGGCTGCTTTCTTGTGATGTCACTTTGCATGAACTGTCACAGTTCATCCCTGGCATAACTGTTTCCTGGGTCATTCTGTCATGAGAGGACTCCTGGAAGCTTTTACCTGATTTTCTCCCGAGTTTGCTTTGCAAACACTTTCTCTTTACCAATTTTGCTTTAGATGTTTTCCTTGGCTGCATTCAATTTTCTATCTAGTTCTTCAAATAAGCTTTTCCTATCTGCTTTCAGATTGTTCATTGTTCTCCATTCCTATCTTTAAATACAGTTTCCATTTCTATGCTAGAATTCTCATCACAAGTATTTCATGTTTCCTTTTTCCCTACTAGCTCTTCTTATTTTTTATTGTTATTGTAAAGGTGATGGATAGAGGGGTTACAGTTACATAAGTCAGGTAATGAGCACATTTCTTTTTGGACAGTGTCACCCCTGCCTTTCCACTACCTCTTTTACATGTGTGTGCGTGCATGCATGCATGTGTGCATGAGCGTACTGGTCCTGGCCTGGGCCCTGCTTTTGACCTTCTTTATGAGCAAGGCTAGTACTCTACTACTAGAGCCACAGCTCTACTTCTAGCTTTTTTTTGTAGTTCAGTGGAGATGAGTCTTACAGACTTTCCTGCCTACACAGGCTTTGAACCACAATCCTCAGCTCTCAGGCTACAAAGTAACTAGGATTATAGGTGTGAGCCACTGGCACCCAGCTACTTTACCATTTCCTCCCATGTTTACTTCAAAACACTTACCTTATAATTTCAGCACCAGCACCATATCTGCTTCTCTTTGTTGTTAAGATTATTTTTATCCATGACACACACATTTTCTTTCTCCTTTGTATATCCTATAACTTTTATTGTATGCCAGCTACTTTGTAAGATGAACAGTTAAAACCAAATAAAAACATTTATCCCAGGAAAGGCTGCACATTTTAGTGTGGGTGTCTGAGTCAGTCTATCTAGTTACCTGTGACTAGGCTTTGTTGTGGTTTTATTAGAGTTTGTGTTACAATGACTTTAAACCTTGTGGAGGTGGAAACAAGATGTCCTCCTTCTTAGTAGACACTGACTAGATTACTTTATAGGTCAGTCATTGGCTTCCTGAACTGTGAGGAGACTCTATCTGCTTCTTAGTATCATGTAGCTGATGAATTTTGTCTTTATCTCCATCCTATTCTTGCTCTCCATGCTTCTTTAATCTCTCCCAGTCCTGATTCCTTGTCCATCTTTTGACACACAGCTGCCTAGCTCCCCATGAAGGAATATCTCGATGGTATCTATCTTATGGCTCTACTACCTTCCCTTAGGCTGCAGCAGGTCATGGTCTTACACTACTTGCAAGCTCCGGGTCTCCAATCCCAACCTCTACAATGTACTCTCAGCCTTTGGATTACTACTCCCTCCTGTTAGTAAAAGCCTATGGAAAGGACTGCAGGTAATTATGGATACAGGGTAGTGTGTGTGTATGTGTGTGTGTGTGTTGTATATAAATATATACGTGTATATATATTTATATACAACACACACACATGTACACATATGTTTGACTCCATTTCTTGCTGAGTCTTGGGTAGAGTCTGCTCTGTCTTGCAAACTACAGTTGGAAAACCTTTGGTTTCCACTATGTGCTCTTTTTTGTTTGTTTTTGTGTTGATATTGGGGCTTGAACTCAGGGCTTCATGCTGTCATTTGAGTCACACCTAAACCAATGGAGTTTTGCTGGCTAATTGGAGTTAAATGTCTCATGAACTTTTCAGTCTGAACTGGTTTTGAACCATGGTTCTCAGACCTCAGCCTCCTGGGTATCTGGGATTACAGTTGTGAGCCACCAGTACCTGGCTCTAATGTGTGTTCTTGACATTCTTGTTGAAGATCAGTTAAATATTTATACATGGGATTTGGGGGAATCTCTATTGTTTAGTGTTAAAGAAACTTTGGGAAGCAGAGATGGAAGAGAAAGAGGAGATGTGGGACATAGTAGTGAAGTGACTGTGAGACAGGAGGAATGAGTGCTGGAATTCTATTGTAGTGAGTTGGCTGTAATTATCATAATATATTGTACATGTCAAAATAGCTAGAAGAGAAGATTTTGAATTTTCTTACCACAAAGAGACATAAGAGGCTATGGATATGCTAATTCTCCCAATTACATCATTGCATAATACATGTATATTAAAGCATTACACTGTACTCCTTAAGTATGTACAATTATTATTTGTCAATTAAGAATAAAAAAAATTTTAGGACTACGAATGTGACTTAGTTGTACAGTGCATGTCTAGCATGCATGAGGTCCTGGGTTTGGTTGCTCGGTACCACATAAAATAAATGAAATTAATTATGGAAAAAGAATAATTTAAAAAATCCAGTATGATGGCTCATGCCAATAGCTACTTGTGAAGCAGATCTCTGGACGATTAAGATTCAAGGCCAATTTATGCAAAAATTCATGAAACCCAATTTTAATCAACAAAAATTAAGCATGGTGGCATCTGTCTCTCATCCCATCTATAGAAGAAAGAGGAACAGGAGTATCACAGTGCAGGTCAGCCAAAGTATAAATGAGAGACCCTACCCTAAAAATAAGTAAGCAAGAAACAGCTTTGGCTTAAGTAGTAGAGTGCTTGCCTAGAAAGTCTCTGCGTTCAAACCACGTTACTGCCAAGATATAAAAAAAATAAAAAATTTAAATAAAATGTTTTAATAAAATTTACAATTTCTAAAGGAAACTCCTATGTTGGAACTCAATCTGAAAAAAAAAGCAAGGCAAAGGATTCAGTCTATGTGGGATTCTATAACAAAATAACATAATCTTTAAGGCTTGAAAAGGGCAGTTTTGTATCTATTAGCTCTGGAAGCTGTAAGTTCAAGTGAAGACGTTCACAGATTCAGCATCCGGTGAGGGCAGCGGAGACAGGGGTCTGTGTTTCCCATTTCTGAGACCTCTGTTTCCCCTATATGTTTTTCCATAGTAGAGAACTCTGAGGTCACTTATAAAGAAACCTCATTCCGAAAGAGTCCAATTTCATGATCTAATTACCTCCATGCCAAGTCCCTTCCCAATACCCCACATCAGCAATTACCTTGCAAGGCACAAGTTTAGAAGGACGGTCAGAAACGTTCTGTAGCAGACTTGAACTGAGACATACAAATGAAAAATGCTCAAGATCCCTAATCATCAGGGAAATACAAGTCAAAGCCACAATGGAATATCGTCTCACATATCTGAAGGCGGCCATTATTGGAGAACCAAGCAAGTAAGTATTGCCAAGAACATGGAGGATTTGGAACGTTGACAAGCTGTTGCTGGAATGTAAATCATTGCAGAATCTTTGGAAAATGGTATCACACTTCCTCAAAAATTCATAAATTCAACCATCACTATGACCTAGTGATCCAGTTCTAGGTATTTATCCAAAAGGGTTGAAATAAAGATCTCAAAGAAATCATTTTATGTCTGTTTCCATGTAAGCATCATTCACACTAGCCAAGACATGGAAGCAATCTAGATGTCCACTTATAGGTGCATAAGGAAAGGAAATGTGTATTCATACAATGAGTATTATTCAACCATAAACAAAGGAGTAATACCCCTCCTATGTGACAGTAAATAAGAATCCAGAGAACATTATTCTAAATGAAATAAGAGCCGACTTAGCAGGTAGCTACAGAAATCACCCCCAGCTGGGGTGCTGGTGCTTCCTAGCTACTCAGGAAGCATAAATGTGAGAACTGATGTTCAAAACAAGCACAGGAAGACAAAACTGGGAGATTCTTATCTCCAAATTGCCAGCAAAAAGCTGATAGTGGAGCTATTGTTTAAGTGGTAGAGTGTCAGCTGTGAGAAAAAAAACTGAGTTTACAAAGCCGGAGGCACCATTATTGGCTCCTTAACTCCAAAAGGAAATCAAGGCCATGAAAGCAAAAGTAGGTTAGTAATTTTGCCAAAGAAGTTTAACAGGAGTTACTGCTCACTGAGTCTAATGCCTGAACTTGCACAGTCTGCACATATTTGAGCTTAAAGTTAATATTTGGTTAAATATTATTGTGGTTAAATTTTTGTTGCATCTAATGTTGCAAGGTGAATCCACCTGTGAGAAAGAGAAGCCACATTTTGGTAGATTGGATTGGGAGTCTTTATTAGAAGGCTGGCTTTTGCAGGTGGATTCCTGTCACAAAAACCTGTAGCCCCACAAATATACTTAGCACTGTCAGAAAATTGAGCCATGAGAGCCAGAGAGGAAAGAAAGAGAAGAAAACAGTACCAACAAACCAGATCTGCTTCAGTGGAGAGGTAAAGTGGGATGCCATGTTGACAGGAAGGAGAGCCGGGAGACACGACACAAGCAGCCAGGTGACATGTGGCATGGTGTACCTGCGTCTGAGATGGTCTGGGGAAAGGGTCACAGGGGACCTGAGAATTCATAACCTAAGACTGGCAGGTCCAGTTACCTACTGTATAAGTCCTTGCCCCTGCCTGTAGCAATTCAGGCATGCCTATCACCTGTTAGGTGGGAATTCCTACCTCCACCATGAAGACAAGATGGCTCCAGTTAAACCCAATACCCTATCATCTACCATGTGGCCAAGATGGCATCAGTTAGAGTCAGAATCCCTACTTCACTAATGGGTATCTTTTAAATCATCACCTGAAGAAAACTGTCCATTTGGCTTCTGTTAAGTCCTTCTAGAAGGACCTCTTTTTCTCTCCAATCTTCCTAGGAAAGGTTGTTTGCCCAACATTAATACATTTAGATTAAGATAAAAATCCTGTCAAGCTTTTTTTTTTTTAATCTGTGACTGAATCTGTTTGGTTACCATTTGTTAAGGTCATGTCTTATGACTTTCTACATCTCCCATGTGTCTGATACTTATGATTTTTTTGGTGATGGGGATTGAACACAGGGTCTCTCCATTCTAAGCAAGTGCTCTACCATTGAGCTACACACTCAGCCCTGACATCATTTTTGTTGTATAGAAATTCAGTTCTGAGAAAAGAGGTCCAGTTTTGAGGTCAAATTGGGAGTCTTTATTGGAGAGCTGGCGATTGCAAGGGGATTCCTGTCCCAAAGACCTGCAGCCCCTCAGATACACTTATCACTGTTAGAAAACTGAGCCATGAGAGCAGGAGAGGAAAGAAAGAGCAGAAAAACAATTCCAACCACCCGGATCAACTCAAATAGAAAGCTGAAGTTGGATGCCATGGTAACTGGAGGAGAGCCAGGAGATGTAAGCCAGTGTGTCATGGTGCCTAAGCAGGTCCGAGTCAGGTGCAGGGGGCAGGGTCACAAGGAGCTTGACAGTCTAGTGAGCTCAAGACACAGGACTGACAGGTCCAGTAGCCTCCTATTACCGGTGTCCCTGCCCCCCCCCCCCCCAATCCCTGCTTCTAGGAATTCAGGCTCGCCCATCAGCTGGAGGGGTGGGACTTCACCTTCCCTCACCATGAAGACAAGATGGTGCCAATTTAAACCCAGTCTCCTATCATCCACCACATGGCACTGGTTAGACCCAGAATCCTCCTTTCTGCTTCTGAAGAGGATTTTCAAGGAAAAAATCATCCATACTTATTAAATAAAATGGATGTAATCTTTGTGGGTGGGGATGGGAGGGAAAAACTAGGGGGGAGTGAAGGAAGGAGTGACATTACCCACAAAGAAATGTACTCATTATGATTTATATAAATGTAACTCCTCTGTATATAACCTTTATAACCAAAATAAAAAATTAAGAAGATTTAAAAAAAAACAAAAACGGATGAGGGAAATTGTCAAAATTTACTTACTGGGAAAATGGGTAGCTATTGTTACCTCATACAGGAAACCCAGAGATATGGTATTTTTTTAGTGCTAGGTTAAGGATGGATATGAGAGTTCAGGGGAAGTAGTACAGCTGGAGGTTAAGACAGCCTCTATAGTCATATTCTTGGATTCAGAACCTGCCTTCATCACCAACTAGTGACTGTCAGCAAATTATATAACCACCTGTGCCTCACCTTTCTTACCTATAAATTGAAGGACACAAGGGCTCCCTCCTAGGATTGATAATCAATTCAGAAAAGTGGTTAGAAAAGTACCTATCATGGAAGGCATCCTCAGGAAGTGGTACGTGAAGTTGTGTGGTGGGTGAGGCAGGTCTGGACCTGTGAGCAGATGGTACTCTTAACCATGGAATGGGACAAGCAAGCAAGCAAGCCCCAAGCAAGCAAGGCCCAATCCTGGCACAGGACACTTAGTCAGGGTGCTCAGGAGCACCTGAGCACCCTTCAAGCCTCAGAGACATCCTCAATCAAGGTACACACATGTGGGCTGGGATGCTGACCACTTTATGTGCTGGTACTAGGGCTTAGCTTTTGTCTCAAAGCTGGTGTTCTGCTACGTGAACACTGGCTAGTTTTTGTTAGTTAAGTTAGATCTCAACCTTCTGAGCAGCTGGGGTTATAGGCATGAGCCACCAGTACCAAGCTTGGGATTCTATATTTTTAAAGAATTTCCTAAACAATTCTGAATTACAGGGGTAAACCACTCACACTGGGGAAAAAGTAACCCTAGCAGAGGTTACACAACTCTAGCATTTCAGAAATTGACAAATGATGCTGAGAAGGAACAAGGATTGTCACAAGTGGAGTGTGTGTGTGTGTGTGTGTGTGTACGTGTGTGCATGTATGTGCAAGTGTCCATTGTGGCTGAGGTGTGAGACTAGGTGTTGACCATCAAGAATCTGGATGTGGACTTTGAGGGTTTCATAGAGAGTTCAAACCCGAAGATTCCAGAAGGTCCCAGATGGATATGGAGGAAAATAGTTAGAAAGCTCCTATGAACAGGTTGCTCAGGTCAGTGAGGAGGAAGATGAGTAGAGTACCATTGACATTTTAGTGAAACCAACTTTACTTAAGACAGGTCTGAAGCAGGAGGCCAGTGCATTGAGTATTAACCCATCCTCTTGAATCTTGTTTATCACAAAAAACCTATGGACACAAGAAAAAGTCACTATTACTGGACTGTCAATGCCAAGCCCTAGTAAGCCAGCTAACAGCAGTAGGGCCAGATAAGTGAAGAGAAATTTTATCCCCTCATGAATTTAGCTCGAGACTAAGACAAGGGCATCCTGCTAACAGGAATTTGTGACTCCTCCAATTAATTTGAGGTTAAGGGGAAATGGCTATAGATGGTGCCCAGAAGAATGATATACTGAGAAAGGCTAACATCCGCCTCACTAGCTCAGGCCAAGTAAAGTGATCATAGCTCCAGGTGTAACCTCAGAACTCTTGCATGTCTGTCAGACTGAGGTTTGAACTGGAAGAACATCTTCGTGGTTCTCACCACCCTTGGCCTGTGGATCCTAACCCTGCACTAGCAATGCATTCAATGGCATCCCTGGTCCTTTAGTCATGGGCCTTTAATCAAGACAATCAGATTCCCACAGCTAAAACTTCCTTGGTTGGGCCTATGGGATGTGCCCCTTAGGTTCCTCACATCGCAGGGTCCCATCCAGTAGCCTGCTGAGACGGCTGCATACCATCTGTTACCCGACATGGAGTCTTGGTTCCAGGATGCCTCTTTCTGTGGTAGGGGTACTTAACCCACTCAGATGTGTCCCTTCCACACATTCCAAGAGGAGAGAAGGGGCCACAAAAGCGGGGTGTTGCTATCAGCAGACTTGTGCTCCACACCTTGCTCTGTGAAGAATCCCATTTACCTTCTTTGAGCTTCAGGGTCTTCCTATGAGCATAGACGGCCATTCTATTTCCAAAAGTTTCAAGGGGGATTAATGTGATAATGCATATCAAGGGAGATTAGTTTGATAATGCGTATCAAGGGGGATTAATGTGATAATGCATATCAAGTATTTGTCACTGTGACAAAGAAAACACTGTCCAGATCTTTCCTGATACTAATTTATCAGTGGACTCTGGTTTCCCAGAGGGCAGACAATATGCTTTTTATTTCTCCTGCTGGACCAAGCCTCTAAAGGGTACTCAAGCCTCCAAAAGGTACTCAATATTTTAATTTGAAAAGCTTAATAAAGTGTCAATTTAAGACATGAGGTTTTGATAAATATAAAGTCCACAAACAGTCCTTCAGTCGCCAGTGTTGGGGTTACTGAGGTTTGAATTCAGCTCAGAGCTTGTTACCTGCTTGATTTTGCTTGCTCCCCTGTGTCCTACCTCTTGAGCTATGTCTCTAATCTGGATTTTTGCTGATTATTTTGGAGATAGAGTTTAACAGATTAATGTCTGGCTTCCAACTGTGATCTTGAGATCTTTGCTTCCCGAGAAGCTAAGATTATGGGCACAAACCAAGAGTGGCTGGGTCTGAGGATCCTTCATTTTATGTGTTTTCCAGCTGTACTAGCACATGAATCCTCTCAGTGAGGGGGGGAGAGGGGAGGGGTAGAGACTAGTGTGATCTCCACTTCAAGATGAACAAATTGACCAGTAAAAAGTTAGGTGACTTGCCCCAAGTCATGGAACTTGAATATGGTGGAACTTTCCATAGGCAGACTTTGTGCTCCAGTTGCATGAAGTAGGGGAGAAATGGAGGGAGAGTAGGAGGGGATGGAGAGAGAAAGAAAGGCCTGCAGAGTCGATTGCAGTACGTTTGTGAGTAAATATGTAGGCTCATGTGTTGGTGCTGTGGTGTGTGTCCAGTGTGTGTGCAGTGTGGTGTCTGGCAGCGAAGGCCCAGGGTGGGTGTGGGATGATTGCCCTTGGCAGGGACCTCTATAAGCACCCACCTTCCCAGGCTGCAGCGCTGGGTCTTCATGCAGCTGCAGGAAGAGGCCCGCTGCCTCGGTGTGGGAGAACAGGATGGATCAGCAAGCTGACAGGTAGAAGAATGAAGGGCTTCTTCATCGTGGGGAAGAGCAGACTCTGCTCCAGCACTTTCTCCTCCTCCTTCTTTGGTCCCGTTGGTCCCAAGAGTCCCCGCACACGTGTGCCACAGAAAGGGATGGCCCTCGGGCATCATCTCCTGACCAGCCCGAAGCCAGGGGACTGGCGGGCAGCTCCCACCCACTGGCACATTGGGGAATTGGTGGGGCAAGTGGGACAGCGCGGCGCTTTCTTTCCACCTTTCCGTGCGTTTGCCACCTGGTGCTCGTCCGACCCCGGCTAGAGTGTGGTGGCTTGGGCACGGGGCTGCGTGGGGAGGATGGCAGGGGCGCGGCGCGGCAGCCTGTCTGCGTGGCCGCCGTGGGAGGCACTCAGGGCCGCCGCGTGGCAGCCTCGCGGGGCGCAGAGCTCCGAGATGATGCGCGCGTACTCCCTGCGGAAGTTCTGGTTCAGCATCCCGTACACGATGGCGTTGAGGCAGCTGTGGAAATACGCCAGGAAGTAGCTGGTGACGAAGAGCCCCTCGGGAACCCGGGCGGCCAGCGCCTGCGGATCGATGGCCACCGCCAAGCCGATGCCGTTCAGAGGGGCCCAGCAGACGGCGAAGATGGCGAACACGGTGAACATGGAGAGAAAGCTGCGCACGTCGCTGGGCCGCAGGTGCGGCTTGCTCTCCGCCTTGGCCTTCCTGCGAGCCTGCAGCACGAACGCCCAGATGCGCAGGTAGCAGAAGGCCACGGCTGTGAGGGGCAGCAGGAAGTGGATGGCCACCACGGCCGCCGTGTACCGAGCACTGGCCGTCTGGATGAAGGTGCAAGAATAGATGCGTGGGTCGTATTCCAAGGACCCCACGAAGAAGTTGGGGACCAGCGCCACCAGGGTGAGGAGCCAGATGAGGCCAATGTAGAGGGGGACGTGCCGGGGGCCGCAGAGCCGGTGGTAGGCCCTGCGGTGGCAGATGTAGCAGTAGCGGTTGATGGCGATGGCAGTGATGTTGAAGACGGAGCCGATGACGCTCAGGCCCATCACAAAGGCACTGGCCTTGCAGTGCAGCTCGCCCAGGGCCCAGCCACCAGTGGAGATGGCCAGGAGGATGAGCGGGTAGGGATACAAGGCTACCACCAGGTCAGCCATGGCCAGATTGACCAGGAATAAGTTACCTAAGAAGGGAAACAGAGAAAGAGTCAGCAGAGGAGCCACGATTTCTCCTCTATAGGAATATCGGCCTTTGCCAAGCTCCTTTCTACACTGGCAGTAGAAAGTAAATGCATTTCTAGTTTTGAGGACTCATATTACATCTCTGCTACTCTTTATAGGTGAGCTATTAAGCTCTCAAAGCCTCACCTCTGTCGTTTGCAAAAGGAGGATAATGAGAGCCACCTTGCAGACTAGCTCTGAGAATGGACTAATGATGCACAGTGCTCAGGGACAGAGTGGGTGCTCTCCAACCACAATTGTTTCCACAATAGGCACACAGGCACAGTGGCTTGGCACCAATTAAGCTCCAGCATGGCTTCTGGAGGCAGAAGAGTCTGAAATGGTGTTTTGCTGAGCATCTAACTGGCAAGTTCTGACATCTTCACAGGCTACTTTCCAAGTGCTTTAAAGTCACTTGGTTATTTGCAAATTGTGTATTTTCTAGAATACATAGAATTCCTGGCATGCCTTGTCCTGGGCCCACACACCTGCCTGTATGGCATGTTGGCCAGTACCTGGAGGGGCGCAGAATCCACGTCCTGTGGGCTGGGGAGCGGTTGGAGGAGCTCCGGGCCCACAACCTGGAGGGAACCTCCTACCATGCTGCACATTCACAGACTTCCTGAACTGCCTCTGTCCTCAGTGGACTCCAGCCCTCCCTCCGCAGCAGCAGCAAACTTAGCCAACCTACCAGAGCCTCAGGAAGCCATATAGCCATTGATTGCTATGCTTTAGGCTTATCTGGGACTGATTGGAGAGTGGAGATAGTTCCAAAAGATCAGTGCTTTTCCCATAAGTGTTGCTGTGTAAAACTAACACTGACTTGTGAATAAAGCAATGAGGGCCTGGGAGTTTTTCAACAGGAAGCTCATGGTATGAATATTATCTCTCTCTGTCTCTGTCTTTTTGTCTCTCTCTCTGTGTGTGTGTGTGTGTGTGTGTGTGTGTGTATGTGTGTGTGTGTATGTTTGTCCTGGGGTTTAAAATCAGGACCTCATGGTCTTGCTTGGCTTTTTTGCTCAGAGATGGTGCTTTACTACATGAGCCACACCTCTACTTCTTGCTTTTTGCTGGTTAGTTGGTGATAAGAGTCTCACTGACTTCTCTTCCTGGATGGCTTCTAACCTCAATCCTCAGATCTCAGCCTCCTGAGTAGCTGTGATTATAGGTGTGAGCCACCAGTGTTCAGGGAGCAGTTCCTTCTTAGTGCATTCACTTCATTCATCGAACCTAGTACTTTGGGGACATGTCCTATACTCCAAAGGTAGCAAACTGTGCCCCTTTCAGGGGTTGTCACAACGCCCTGTACACTGGGCATGTGTGCAAGCTGCAAGCCTTAGGGCAACTGACTTACAGGAGGAACTTCCAGGTTGGCTCTACTGCCACATGATCTGTCCTTACTCCAGGGAGGCTGCTATGACCCTCAGGGAGATGAGAAGGGTATCAATCTGAGAACTCAGGCTGCAGGCTGATGCCTGAAATTACTGAGAAAGGGAGGTCTGAATCACCCAGCTAGGCGTTTAGACTTTCAGTGAAGCAGACTCCAAGCTTGCATATGTTAACCCACAGGATGAGAAAAGCTGCCTCCAGCCCTCCCTGTCTCTCACCCTGTCTTAGAAAAGATCATGGAAAGGCTACCTGTAGGAACCTGGGAGACTAACAAGCAGGGGTCTTGAAGTGGTTCTTTCAGGGGCCACAGGGCAATTCCACTCAAAACCAACAGAAAAAAAACTCTGTTCACATCCCCCAAATTCTTAGGCATTACTCCTGTATCCAGAGTCAGCTGAGGGGCTGGGTGATGAGATGCATCTGAACAAAAAGGAGATTATGAGGGAAAGAAAGGGAATCAAAGTGGTGGGTAACACATAGCAGATAACGTGTTCCATCATGACTCTTCTTATGCACTGGCTTCTATTCAAATGCTTCTTATTTCCAATTTGCTGTGAGTTCCTATTCAGACTCTTCACAATACCCTAAATGCCTGCTCAACCAATAAAAAGATCCAGGGCTGTGAATGTCCAAGCCACCAAGCAATCAACACAGCCCTGAGGAGGAAATGTGGGAGGAGCCTGTAAGTGCCTCAAAGAAGACTTTTTTTTTTTAAATGGAGAGTCCCATGCCTTTTCTTTCATGATTTTTTCTTTTACTTTCAAATGAACTTATTATTTGCTTTACACTTTCCTGCCTTTCAATTCTCCCAAGGTCAGAAAACACAAATCCTCCTCCTAGGCATTAGTCATGCAGCCAGCTGGAATCCTCCTCTTGCTTGAAGACACTGCAGGTGATGGGCCCTAGGGGAGAATTCTCAGGGTGAACTGCCAATGCCTCCCACCACTCTACCATTTAAAGGCTCAGTCAATAATGTGTTACAAAACAAGCAAATCAAAAATACTTGTTTTCCTTCTAGTTAACTTTAAGGTAAGCAATGCACATATCTGTGACATTTCTGTCTAAGTGTCAGCCTTGTGGATTATCTCCTTTGACCACAGGCTGGGACTCACTCACTTGCTCAGGCTGCATTTGGTTCCCAAGGAAAGAAGGATTTTTGTCTCAAACTTGCTGGTTTCAGGTGAATCAAGAGCCAAACAACTTCTTGCCAAGGAATTTTAAACATCCTTTTAAAATCTGGAGGAAGTGTGGAAAGTTCAAGCAACTCAGGATAATCATAGTTCTGCTCATGTCTGGCCATGGGAATTTGGACAACTTACTGAACTTCTTTCTCTGTGGCTGGCTGCTCTGTTCTTTGGACCCCTCCATGTCCTCACCCCTGCCTCCACTTCATATGGTTGTTTCTGTGAAGACAATTGTTTCTTTCCAACACAGGAAGATAAGTCCTCACAGAACCCACTGGCTCCTGGACCTGTAACCAGCAAGTTCTTGGCACTGGCAAGCACATGTTGAAAAAGTCAGGAGTGGCTGGGAGCTGATGCCAGCTCAGCCAGCTGTTTCCCTGGGAAAGCCCAGTCAAGCTCTGCTGTGTTCCTGTGGCTCATCCCTTAATAATGCCCTGGAGGCTGGCAAACAGCTTGTAAAGAGTGAGAAGAACACATTCAGCTCCACGTGGAAAGTGATTCAATTACTCTCTCCGATTATTCCGGCTGTTCCTAAAAGGCTGAAATCAACTAGTTCCTGCTGTAGAGTCATCTGCTCCAGCATCCCCAGGCTTTCTTGGCATGATTCCAAATTAGGTGAATACAATTCTTGTTTTGTCTCCCATCTGTAAAACATCAGGTCCTGTCTGGGCAGGAGTCATCATGAAACCCAGTTCTGCATTCCTTCCTTCCCTGGCCAGGTGAGAAATCAGTCAGCAAGCACACAGCTCTGCTCTGCCCATCACCCCAAGCATAGGCTTTGCATGAATATTTATGTCACATGTTGTGGCATGCCTCATTTCCATAAGCCTCTGTCAGATAGGATCATTAGTGGGAAGAGGCCTCCACAACATTTTGTGCAATAATATGGAATCCCTTCTGACATTGATATGCAAAGCACATACTTAAACACACACGACTACCCCTGTCCTCTCTTTTCCTTTGTGGAATTCCTATTACTTATTCCCAGAGAGAATTTACTCTGTACTATATAGTCACAGTAGGGCCTCATCTTGGGAATTCCATTTCCTAAGGACAATCTGGTACTTTAGGAAAGAATTAGTCCACACTGAGCTGTCTACCCTTTTTTTTTTTTTTTTTTTTGCCAGTCCTGGGGCTTGGACTCAGGGCCTGAGCACTGTCCCTGGCTTCTTTTTGCTCAAGGCTAGCATTCTGCCACTTGAGCCACAGCGCCCCTTCTGGCCATTTTCTATATATGTGGTGCTGGGGAATCGAACCCAGGGCTTCATGTGTAAGAGGCAAGCACTCTTGCCACTAGGCCATATCCCCAGCCCTGAGCTGTCTACCCTTTATCAAATAGAAGAATTATGAAATACAAAGCTACCTGCAACCTTCACTTCTCTTCCCTATACCCACCTTCTGTGTGCTGAAGAATGCAGTTGGATTTAAATCATTTCTGGTCATTAAGCTAAATGGTAAAATAGAAAGATACCTATTGAATCATTTACTCAACAAATATGGCAGAGTATCTAGTAGGCAGCATTTCTTGTGTCAGGGCTTTGGGAAGTGTGCCGAGCAAGCTAGACATATTCTTTCCTTTACAGAGCTTCTGGTGGTAGAAATAAAATCAGTGGTGATACACTGACATTTTAGTCAGGGCATGTGGTTCTAAGTGGAAAATTACCAATGAATCACTTGCATAGTGACTTGTGGATGTCTCACCATTTGTGCATTGGGAAGCCCATCAATAAACAGGATTAGAAGGGCCAGGGAGACTGGGAAGAAGGGACTGCAAACAATGAGACCGTAGGTAGAAAGGATGTACATACTAGAAAGCACACAAGCATTCCTGCCACAGAAGGACAAAAAGGGATGAAGACAACCCAAAGCCCACTTCTTAAATCCAGCCAACCTCAACACTTCCATGTAGTAGAATTACTCAATAGGAAGCAACTTAGGTGATGTCTGGGAGAGAATGTGAAAGTCCTATTTCTTGTACTAATGAGGAACAGAAGGGGCAGAATCTCCATGAGCTAGGTAAAAAACTGTTCTTATTTCAAAGACTGTGCCTACAATCAGACTCTAGGTCCTGTAAAACTGACATTAAAGTCTCACTTTTACTGTACTTCTTGTGGCTGCGTCCATCTTTTGAGCTCCTACTGGTCTCCTAGAGGAGACAAATAAAAGCAAGATTCAATAAAGGACACAGAAGAAAGCCAACAAATGAGCTCTCACTGCTAGCAAAGTTAAGCTTCTTATGAATTGACTTATTTCATCCTTCCATTTATCTAAATATGCAACACATTGAGTGCCTACTGCACCTGTGCAGGGCAGACTGGTAGATGAGATACGGCCCCTTCCTTGGAGGCAGTCACACATACTGTGGTGAGATGTGAAAGTGAAGCCAGAAGAGTGGTAAGAATGGTGAGGAATTCCTGTATCGGAACGGGGTTGTGGGGAGTGGAAGACATAGGCTGAGCTGGCCGGACAGTTCATCCAGGAGCTGGATAAAATCATGAAGCTCCTTGCAACAGGACTGCCTCCATCCAAGAAGTGGGGTTTTCGGGAGCTGGGGATATGGCCTAGTGGCAAGAGTGCTTGCCTCGTATACATGAGGCCCTGGGTTCGATTCCCCAGCACCACATATACAGAAAACAGCCAGAAGTGGCGCTGTGGCTCAAGTGGCAGAGTGCTAGCCTTGAGCAAAAAGCCAGGGACAGTGCTCAGGCCCTGAGTCCAAGCCCCAGGACTGGCCAAAAAAAAAAAAAAAGAAGTGGGGTTTTCCCCCCTAGGAAAGGTCGGAAACAATAATCATAATCTCCAAATGAATAATGTGAGATATTTTAATTACATTCTGAGGATAAGCAAATTTGGAAAAAAATGAGATTATTTAAAAACTTGATTTCCTTACTTATACTAAAGCAGTGCAGTGCTTCTAATTGGATTTTCAAATTCCTTGAGGGAAGAAATTATTTTCTTCCAAAAATTGCATTATTTATGAATACCCTAGGCTGCCAGGATGACTCATCCAAAGACTGGGTTTAATTTACAAGAAAGATTTCTAGTAAACTGACAATGTACACAAAATATATTTCAATTTTTAAAAGATCAAATCAATATTTCAGAGCATAAGAAGTATCCATTAAAATGATCTGATACGGTATTATAAAATATCCTTCTAGGGGTAGTATTTTACTTGAGTCAACTTGCTAGAAGCAAAAGAACAATTGCCACACCACTTAAAGTTGATCATGTATGTTTACAAAAATTGATTCAATCGTTTCTCAAAGAATTAAAGGTGATATGATAACATGATTTCTATCTTCTACATAAGAACACGTTTGTTGGATTGTGTGAATTGTTTAGAAAGAGAGAGCTAGAGAGAGAGCAAGAGAGCAAGAGCGAGAGAGCAAGAGAGAGAGGGGGAGAGAGAGTGAGAGTGAGAGAACAAAAGAGAGAGAGAGAGAGAAAGAGAGAGAGAAAAAGAGAGAGATAGAGAGATATAGAGAGAAGAAACCAGGGAAGAGAAGCATCAAGAGGACAGAGGGTGGCGTTTCTTGGTCACTCAAGGAAGAACAGAATAGTGGCCACTGAGCCTGGCAGTCAGCATGTCAGCTGGCTCTTGAGCAAGGGGTACATGGGGAGATAGTCCTGCCCTGTAGGTTGTTCTCTCCAACAGCTTTGCCTCAAGGAAGGAGAGGGCAAGTTATAAAGGGGTATCTCTTTGATTCATAATTATGGAGCATTTATCTTTTTCTTCCTTTCACTTAAGAAGAGAGAGAGACAGAGATTAGAATCTGATACATAGTTGGCACTTACCATGATAATTACCTTTTATTACTGTTTTTGTATTAGTAGTTGTATTGAAAGAACAAGACAGAGCTTTAGGTCATAGAGACAGGCTCCATCCAGTAAGAAGTAAGAGATTCCAATGTCACTTAATGATGGAGATAGGCCCTGAGGAATTTGAGGTTAGGTAACGATGAAGATGGGCAGTTAGGTGACCATGCCTGCTTACACAAGCAGACAGTACAGTGGGACCCATGCCTAGGCTGTACATCTAAGCTGTAATAGTAGTGATGGGTAAAGGTAGTGAGAAGGTAGGACATGACCTGTACAGGGTAAATTCACCAAGACTTCCCAACTTCCTTGACTTCTTCAGCAATATGTATTTTCTTTTTAAAAAAATTAATTTTCATTAAGCTTTACAAGATGCAAATATGTTATCATCACATTGTAAAAATAAGAAATAAACAAAAAGATACACTCTCAAAAAAATAAAAAAATTAATTTTATTGTCAAGGTGATGAACAGAGAAGTTATAGGTACATATATATATATATGTATATATGGAAGGTAGTAAGTACATTTCTTGTCAAACATTGTTAAGCCCTTCCATTGTTTTTCTCCCACTTTCCCTCCCCCCTACCACCCCCCCCACAAGTTGTAAAGAGTATCACTGTTGTATTAATTTTCCCTTTGTCCTGTGTCTCACCATATTGTTGTTCCTCTTACCTTCCCTAATTCAGATAAACATATATACAATGCACAGGGTACCAAAATCAAATACAGAGACAGGGGCTATCACAGGGGAAAAAAGAAAAAAGAAACTTTACATAGTACATTAAAAACAACAAAAACAATGAAAAACTTCTTGTTTCCATATCTTGGAGTTCATTTTGCTTAGCTTCATTTTATATGATCATACGTACATAGCCATTGAGCTATTGTGATCCTCTGCTAGGACTATCCTAGACATATACTAATTATTACAAATGAGGGAAATGGTGGAGCCCATGTTTTTTTCAGTCTGACTTATTTCACTTAATTTTATTTTTTCCAAGTCTTTCCACTTCTTTACAAATGGGGTGATGCCATTCTTTCTGATGGAAGCATAGGATTCCACTGTGTATATATACCACATTTTCTTGACCTATTCATCTACTGAGGGGCATCTGGGTTGGTTCTATATCTTGGTTATGGTAAATAATGCTGCAGTGAACATGGTTGTGCTGGTACCTTTAGTATGACCTTGTTTGTTGACATTTAGGTAAATGCCTAGAAGTGGGGTTGCTGGGTCATAGAGGACCTCTATGTTTAGTCTTTTGAGGAACCTCTGTACTGCTTTCCAGAATAGTTGAACAAGTTTACACTCCTACCAATAGTGTAGTACTGTTCCCATTTTGGCCACATCCCCACCAGTATCTGTTATTGTTAGTTTTTTCATAATTGCCATTCTATCTAGGGTGAGGTGGAATTTCAATGTTGTTTTGATCTGTATGTATTTTATGGTTAGAGGTGTTGAACATCTCTTCATGTGTCTGTTGGCCCTTCTTATTTCCTCTTCAGAGAAGTTTCTCTTTAAGTCTTTAGCCCGCTTATTAATATGACAGTTGTTTCTTTAAGGATTTGTTTTTTGGGACTTTAATTTTTTGAGTTTGGAGTATATTTTATTTGCTTGTTTTGTTTTTTTGGCCAGTCCTGGGCCTTGGACTCAGGGCCTGAGCACTTTCCCTGGCTTCCTTTTGCTCAAGGCTAGCACTCTGCCACTTGAGCCACAGCGACACTTCTGGCCGTTTTCTGTATATGTGGTGCTGGGGAATCTAACCCAGGGCCTCATGTGTACGAGGCAAGCTCTCTTGCCACTAGGCCATATCCCCAGCCCCCTGGAGTATATTTTAGATATGAGGTTCATGTCTGTTGTATGGCAAGTGAAGATCTTCTTCCAATCTGTGGGCTTTCTATTTATCTTTCAAGCTATGTCCTTTGCCATGCAGAAGCTCTGCAGTTTCAGGAAATCCCGTTTGTCCAACATTTCTTTGATATGTTGTGTTTCTGGGCCTTTATTAAGAAAGTTTCAACCTGTGCCAAGGAGCCCGAGTGTTTCTCCTATTTTTCCTGCAATGTTTTCAGAGTATCGGCTTTTACTTCAGGGTCTTTGATCCATTTGGAATTGATTCTGGTGCAAGGTGATATATAAGTATCTAACTTTAATTTTCTACAGGTGTTTAACAATTCTGCCAGCACTTTTTGTTGAAGAGGCTGTCTTTCTTTCATCCTTTTTTTTTTTGGCTCCCTTACCAAAGATTAGGTGGCCATGGGTCTGCGGGTTCATTTCTGGGTTTTCAGTTCTATTCCATTGCTCCTCAGGCTTGTTCTTATGCCACTATCAAGCTTTCTAAAATTATTATTACTATAGCTTTGTAATATAGTTTGAAGTTTGACATTGACATTCCTTCAGCACTGCTCTTTCTGCTAAGAATTGTTTTGGCTATTCTGGTCTTTTATTGTTCCATATGCATTTTTGGATTGCTTCTTCTATTTCATTAAAGAATGATGTTTGGATATTAATGTGTGTTGCAATGAATTTGTATATATAACCTTTGGCACTATTGACATTTTCACGATGCTAAGCCTCCCAGTCCAGGGGCATGTGAGGCTTTTCCACTTTCTTAGTTCTCTTTAATTTCTTTTTTCAGGTGTTTAAAGTTTACATCATAGAAGCCTTCACTAGCAATAAGTATTTCTAGTGTAAGACCAGAGGTTGCACTAAGTGTCTTTTGAGTTTGTGTTTGTTTTTTTAAAGATAAATGTATTGCTATTATCAAATGTTGTATTCATAGTCAGGTAATGAATACAATGTCACCCCATTCCTTTGCTTTCCCCAAGCTTCCCCTCTTGTTCTCTTCTGAGTTTTTCAGAATATCATATCTAAATACAGACTCCAATGTTTTGGAGATAAAGGCAGTTAAACATGAAAGTCTTTGTATGCCTGGACTACTGAGAGATTTGTGGGAGGAATTAAAAGGGATTAAGAGCTCTCCTTATTATGCAGCTAAAGACATAATTATTGGATGTTAAAAGTATTCAAATGTTTCTCAGTGAAAAGATAATAAGGTATTCATGGCCAAAATATGAAGTTCGGAAGATCAGAAACACTAGGGAGGGAATCCAAGGTAGCCTCATTTGGTCTTCAGCTGATAACAAGCACTCCAAGTCCAGCCTGCCCAGCGGGCCCCAGGAGCCTGGCACAGCCATGTGTCTGTGTCAGTGAGTGGCAGGTGATGGCTGCCAGAATGGAGGAGCAGGTCTGAGAAGTGCTTCCCTCCAGGCCTTCTTAGTGCTACTGTCCAACGACATTCTACTCATTCAGACAAGGCTAATTTTCTTGTTAAGAAGAAAAGCAGCATGGGAGGGGGCCACACTGCAGGCTCTGCTCTGGGCTATCTGGGGACTTACAACAAATACTCAGGCAGGGAACCACCAAGCACCTCATGGCCAGGTACTGGCTCTAGGTTAGAGGGTGTAGGTCCAGAGTGCTGCTGGGGATGTGGAGGAGGCGTGGCTTTCCTGGTGCTGGTAGAACTGATGCTGCAGAAGGGCCTGTGTTCAGCAAACCGATCATTCTCCTGGGCAGTCCCAGTCTCTGCTACTTGTATGCTCAAGGGTCATTCACTAACCATACCTCCCAGTCAGAGTATTAGAGTTCATTGTTGGCACCCAGCTCCTAACTGGTACCTATGAAGTTGGGGTCACCATGCCTGCAGTCATGAGAACCCCAAACTGTCCTGTCTTCCTCCTCCCTGCTAAAGGAGGCTGAAGGCTACAGAAATAATGTGCACCCCTGGGGGGGGGCAGTGTATTATTGTCTGTACAGAAGACCATGCTTTTAAATTTTTTTTCTTTTTCTTTGTGTCAATACTTGGGCTTGAACTCAGGACCTCTCATTCTTGTGCAGCTGGTGTTCTACCATTCAAGCTGCATCTCCATTTTTGGGTCATTGCTAGTTAATTGGAGATAAGAGTTTCATGGGGGGCTGGGGATATGGCCTAGTGGCAAGAGTGCCTGCCTCATATACATGAGGCCCTGGGTTCGATGCCCCAGCACCACATATACAGAAAATGGCCAGAAGTGGCGCTGTGGCTCAAGTGGCAGAGTGCTAGCCTTGAGCAAAAAGAAGCCAGGGACAGTGCTCAGGCCCTGAGTCCAAGCCCCATGACTGGCCAAAAAAAAAAAAAAAAAAAAAGAGTTTCATGGGATTGTCTACCTGGCTGGCTTCAATTTGAGATGATAAGTTCTTAGCCTCTTTGAGTAGCTAGGATTATGGATGTGAGCCACTGGCACCTGGCTGAAAGACCATGCGTCATAGAGAAATTAAAGTGGTCCAGGACAGCACAGCAAGGTTAGGAAGTGGCTCTGAGAGGAGTCCCAGCAGCTTCTGAGAAGTGTGCTTTGGCTGGCCTCCACTTAGCAGCTCTAACCAAACAGAAGCAACCAGAGAGTGCACTTGCCTCTGTGATGAAGATGCTTTCAGTGCTCAAAGAATTTGCTTCCACAAAAACTCCACTGGATTTGTGCTGAATGCTGTAACTGAAGTCTGTGCTGCATCTTCAGCAACATCTCAAGTCTCCTTCTTTCCTGGTATATTTCCATATTCAATTTGTTTTAACAAAGACATGTCTGGTCAGCGCAAAGACAAATGTAACACTACAGTGAGGTTGGTGCTTTCCTGGGGACAGGCATAGGATGCCAGGAAGCTGGAGGAGAGGGCATCAACAGCACCACTCCTGGCATGGGTAGCAAATATGGGAGGGTTTAAAGGAGGCACAGATATTGTGGAGGCAGAAAGGATGGAGGCCTGCCCCCTTAGTATAACTGACAGCAGGGACTTGTGGGAAGTGGCTGTAGGCAACTCTAAGCCAGTGAGGCCGTAAAGGAGACTGTGATTTACAGTGGGCCTGAGGTCTGAAGAGGACACAGTTTTGGCATGAAGGAGTAGGGCAGGGAGAGTCATTGTGGTGCTGCAGACAAGGTGTGATCAGGCAAGGATGCGGGGGACATGATGGCTATAAGGCTAGAAGAGTAGGGAAGGGAAAGTGGAGAGATACTATGAAGCAAAGCAGCTTGGACTTGTGGAATGAAGGAATGGAAGTATCAGAAAATGACTCCCAGAAGTCTTGTGTCAGGAGATGAAATGAGCATGATGATATCCAGAAACTACTTCCAGTGCGAGGAGAGGATGAAAAGTGTGATGGAGCGGATGGCTCTTGTGCCATGACACAGAGGAGGGAAATACAGAGAACTGAGAAAGAAGAAATGAGAAAGAGCTGCAGATACAAAATACTGTGGTGAGATATTGACTGAGAAAGGAAGGATAAAAATGTTGATGAGGTTAGGGGGAGACACAAAGCCAAGGGAAGACAGGTTTCCTTTAAAAAATAGACTTTTGAGGCAGGTGCTGGTGGTTCATGCTTGTAATCCTAGCTACTCAGAAGGTTGAGATCTGAGGATTGTGGTTCAAGGCTAGCCCAGGCAGGAAAGTCTGTGAGACTCTTATCTCCAATTAACCACCTGAAAACTGGAAGTAGTACTGTGATTCAAAGTGGTAGAGCACTAGCTTTGAGCAGAAGATCTCAGGGACAGCACTCAGGCCCTGAATTCAAGTCCCATAACCACCACCAGCAGCAGCAAAAGATGCTTAATGTGTATATAAGCTGAAGAAAAGAAACAGATGGAAAATACTGGAGGGGTGGTAATAAGAGTGGTTCAGATAGAGAGTCATTGACTAAATTTGAGCTGTAAAATGCATGTACTTACAGCAGCACAGTCCTAAGTGTGTGTGTGTGTGTGTGTTTGTGTGTGCGCGCGCGTGCACGCGCATGCTGGGGCTTAAATTCAGAGCCTGGACACCATCACTGAGCTTTTTTGCTCAAGGCTAGTGCACTATCACTTGAGCTATAGCTCCAATTTTGGCTTCTGGGTGGTTAATTGGAGATAAGAGTCTTATGGCTTCCTATCCTGACTGACTTCAATCTGTGATCCTCAAATCAAAGCCTCCTGAGTAACAAGGGTTACATGTGTGAGTCAGAGGTGCCAGGCCCTAATTTCTTAATACAGTGAACCATGAACTGAGGAGCCAGACTTAAGTAGGAAAAGTCTGATATCAATTTTTTTAAGTAAATATGAACTCTTCAGGCCAAAGGAAGAGGAAAATGTGTGCTTACTAATGCAAAAGTGCTACAGGTTTTTAATTACCTTTTGAAATCTCATTCAACCAAGGTCATTTTGTTTAAGTTAATGCTATCATGTATTGTGACTGTTAAGGAGCCGAGCACTGGTGGTTCAGGCCTGTAATCCTAACTACTCAGTAGGCCCAAACATAGCCAGATAAATTCAAGAGATTCTTGTCTGTAATGAACCAGAACAAAGCTGGAAGTAGAGATGTGGTTCAAGTTTTAGAGTGCCAGACTTGACTGAAAAAGCCATCAAGAGTATAAAACCCTGAGTTCAAGCCCCAGTTTATATAAAATAAAAACTGGTTAAAGGTTGGACATTATAGCTCGGTAGTAGAGTGCTTGCCTAGCATGTGCATAATTCTGAGTTCCATCCTTGGTATCCCCCAAAAAGAAAATACGCCATAGATGTGGCTCAACGAGTGGCATTCAGGTGTGGTCTTAAATTGTTTCTGTTTGGGTGGGCAGCAGGCATCTGGGGGGAGGAAGGATAGAACGGAGGACACACTTGCAGGTTAGCATGCACATACTGCTTCCCTACCTGGCCAGGGAAGTAAGATTTCCTTGGGTACTGCCACGATCTTGGAAATCAGACAGGCGGTGGATGGAGGAGGAGAGGCCAGAGAGAGAGTGGCTTCTTCCCTTCCCCTTTCCTGTGGCAGCCAGCCCACCTGCATCCAGGAGCAGGGTGCTCCAACAGGATGGACCTTTTCCATGTACCAAGCAAGTCAGAAAGGAAAGAGGCCAGTGTCCCAGGGTCTTCCCTCCCTCCTTCCCTCCCTCCCTCCTTTTATCCCTTCCTTCCTCCTTTCCTTTCTCTCTCCTTCCCTCCCTCCTTCCCTTCTGCATTTCCTTCTTCTTTTCTTCCCTCCTTTCTTGGGAAAAAGTCCAGAACAGCCTTCCTTCTGCCCCACTGGGCAGGAAACGAATGTTGGAGGCTACTGGAAATGACAGTATGGTTGAAAATATTAAACATAAACTTTCAATCACAATCTTTACTAATTTAGTGTTCTTTTTTCAAGAATGCAATAGCATCTTGAAAAATGTACTCCAGAAATATTAGCCATGGTGATTAAAGTACTTGAGTTAGAAATCTAGCTTACTTCTTCTTAGTAACATGAAGTTTACCCTATGGCAGCTAGAAACATCCACTTTTATTTTTAGCTTGTTTGACATATTAAAAAAAAAATCTCAAGTCCTAGACCTCCCTCCCCCCAAACATGCATAATCATCTACTAAAATTTCCTTTCTGCTAGGGAACTTTAGAAAGGCTTCTTAAAACTTTACAGCTGGGTTTCTGCTGGTCTTTTTCTCAATTTTAATTCACACTAATATTTGAGTTGCCCCTAAGGTCCAAGATATGAAATTACAGAATTACAAGCCAGATGCCAGCTCTTGTCCAGGCTGAAATGGTCCACTGGCTTTAGTGGCCTGTCAGGACAGATCTCCCCTCCCTCCCTCCCTCCCTCCCTCCCTCCCTCCCTCCCTCCCTCCCTCCCTCCCTCCCTCCCTCCCTTCCTTTTTCTTCTTTGGTTGCCTTGCAGAACTGAATGAATAAAGGAACTGTTGAAAGGGAAAAAACATTTCTAGGATTGCAACATGATTTAGACAAATTATTGTTTTGATTTTCACAGTTAAATGATTTTTCTGTCTTGGGAAAAAACTTTGCTCAAAGTAATTTAGTCTTAAAGTGATGGAGTGTTTGGTACACTCTGAGCTTGCTATTCTTTATTTGCATTCTCTCAGAGCACTCCTGGGTTGGGATTTTTGACCCCAGAGCCACCAGAATGCTTTGCTTTCATACACACTTTCAGTGTTTTCCAAGTACCTAGTCTGTGACCTACAGAGCAGAGTAGGGGAGGGAGAGGGGTGGCAGTGGCAGCAATGATCCTGTGGCCAGCTCACCTGCTGGCCAGGCACACTGGGGAGGCCACAGGTAGGAATGGCTGCACCAGGTACCCACAGCTCCCACATCCTGAAAAAAGAAAGAGCGCGCGCGCGCGCACACACACACACACACACACACACACACACACACACACAATCTTTGTCTGCTTCCTGCTGGTACTACTGTGCTAGAGGCAGACTCCAAAACAACCTTGATTAAGGGATCCCCAAGCTTGCCCTAACTTCCTACCAAAGAACTCAGGTTAGGGAGTGAGAAGCTGGAGAGAAGAGAGTGCTGGGACTGCCTGGATAGCAGGGTGCCCTCAGGAGACTGGTGCTCACCTGCATTCCGGAGCTTGCGATTCCTGAGCACGGAGAGGATGACCAGGAGGTTGCCCACGACGTCCACCGCGGTGGTGACAATGAGCACCGTGGACAGCGCAGGGGCCACCCAGGGAAGCCGGGCGCTCCTGGATGGTGGCGGGCCATCTGCCTCCCGCCATCCCGGATGCAGTGCCAGCCCACCGGGCTCGCAGCAATTGGTGAAAGATGCATTCTCCAGCATCGCAGCCACTTTGGGGCTGGGCTTCCCCTCCTCTCTCTGGCCAGGCTGGAGCCACCAGCGCACCCCGCCCCCCCCAGGTCCCCCGCCGCCAGCCACCGCTGCTGCGCTGCTGCTGAGCCAGGCGCTCCCACCTCCCTTTGCCTGGGAAGCACGCGCGCCACGGGGTGGAGACAAGGAAAGCCAGAGGAAAGCCAGTGAGAAGGACCTAGATATGACCATTCATTAATTAAACTGTGAGCAGGAGCCGAGAAATATATGGATTAGGACCTAGGGGTGCAGGCATTGCAAAAAGGGGGCGCACCCCTAAGCGACTGGTGAGGAAGAGGCAGAACCTCCAAGCTGGCTCTCACAGCCAGAGTCAACATGAACCTGGCTCCTCTCAGGCTGCCTGGCTTCTCTCAGGCTGCCTGGCTATCTTCTCTCTTTTTCTAATTACAAGGGTACAACCCCACACCCCCATATTTCCTCCACAGCATCCTGGGAAGCTGTGCCCAAATAAGAAACACCCAACATTCTCAATTGGCGCAGGTTCCTGGAAATCCAGATCTGTTGATCTATTTCTAGAAAGGTGACAACTGAGACATAGACAGACTGACTCCCAAGATGACGGGCAGATGGTGAAGCAAAGCCTGACAATATTAAATGGAAGTAGTGGCAGAAAACCTCCCCACGCTGTTTATTACACACTTGCTCCATATCATGGAAGGTATTGGTGAGATCTCTGCTAAAAAGCCCATACTTGAATAGATATCTAGATAGATATAATGCTTGAAAAGAGATCTAGTCTGTGCTAGGGAGAATAATAATAAGGTTAAGACAAGAAGAGTGAAGCATGTTGAATTTGAAGCTGACTCTGATAGTAACAATAGCAAACCTCTCTGGGGGCTAATGTTTTGTTCTATGGTTACTTTTTATATTCAACAGAATTGGCATAAATGGAAGTGCCTGATAATCCTGACTCTGTGAAGGAACTGAAGCAAGTGGAATGTTGCTACTTTGCCTTCAGAGAATTCAAAATGGTACAGCCATGGGAAAAAGCTACTTGTTTGTTCCTCATAAAGTTCAACATGGAAAAAAACGGAGAAAAGAAAAACAAAAAATACATCCATAAAATCTACTTTTACACGAATGTCCAGGAATAGCCTGATTAATAGTTGAGTAAATTGGAAATAACTCAAATCTCCATCACCAGCAGATTAGATGAATAGTGGGAACTTCTGCTATACAAAACATCATGGATCAATCACAAAAATAACATATTAAACAAAAGAAGCCGGATACAAAACATGTGTACTATATAATTCCATCTGCATGAAGTCTAAAATCATGCAACGTTTGGATAGAAATAAGAATATTATTGGTTGGCAATGAAGATAATGACTGACGAAAAATAAGCACAAAATAATCCCTGAGGCATTATCAATACGCATGCTTTACTTTTGTGTGCTGGTATTGGGACTTGAACTAGGCCTGGACACTATCTCTTAGCTTTTTCACTGAGGACTAGTGCTCTACCACTTGAAAATACCTCTACTTTTAGCTTTTTGGTGGTTAATTGGAGATAAGAGTTTCAAGGACTTTTCTTTTTCTTTCTTTCTTTTTTTTTTTCTAGTCCTGGGGCTTGAACTCGGGGCCTGAACACTGTCCCCGGCCTCTTTTTTTGAAGGCTAGTATTCTACCTCTTAAGCCACAGCGTCAAGGACTTTTCTATCATGGGGCTGGTTCCAAACTGTGATCCTCAGATTGCAGTCTTTTAAGTAGTGAGGATTACAGACATGAGTCCTGAGTCACTGGCACCCAGCTTACACATGGGTTTTTATATTTTTAGTGTAGGTTACATTCTTTCCAAACAACGACAGAAAGAAAGGACAGAGAGGGAGGGATTGGTGGTGCAGGGAAAGTGTGGGTAATGATAGGAGCAAACATCTTGAGAGGTGAGTCAGGCGTTGCCCCAGGAGGAATATGACTTGAGGAGAGGAGACTTTCTCCCTGACAGCTGGAAGAAAACAGAATCAGATAGAAATCTGGAAGTGCTTCTCCACTGAAGAAAGGAGATGGGAGGATGGCTGCCTCATTAGCCAGACCTGAGAAGAAAGAGAATCTGGGAACTTAGAAGATCAGGGATGGTATGAAATGTCATTTCAGCAAGTGAGAACTTCCACTAGAAGTGAGTAACAGGAGTGACAGGATAGTGAATGTCCCTGTGTAGGACTTCAAGCAAAATCAGTCAGCAGCTGTTCATCAGCAACTTGGAGCTGCTAGGGACAGGTCTGGAGAAGGCAGAACAAACTCCAGTCAGCACTGGTGTATACTAGCAAGAATCAGTGGCAGAAGTTAAAGTGCAAAGGTCTGATGGGAAGAAAGACGCAGAATTCGTTCAACATATGATTAGAAGAACAGAAACTGCAGGTTTGAAGGAAGAGGTAAAATGAAGGGATTAGGAGTCTTTTTGAAATTTCAAAGAATTGTGGTGAGTCAACTTTTTTTAAAAAGAGGTCATGGTTCTGAAAGAGTGACTTGCCTGAAACTGAGATTCTTTCCCCCTCCTTTTATCCATTTTTTCCCTCCTCTTTCCTTCTTTAGTTCTCTTTTTACTTTTCTCTTTCTGTTCTAGTGGCACCAGGGATTGAACTCAGGGCCTTTGCTTCCACTAGCATGGAGCTACATCCCTGTGCTGAAATTGAGATTTCTGAATGACTTGACTATTCCTGTGAAGGCTCAAAGGGTGATTATGGAAGTGGTTCCCTGGAGGAAGGTGAAGGGAATGCTGTTAAAGGTGAGAAGTGCTGGCTGGTTATATTGAAGAGCCAGACTAAAGCCATTTTGAAGTCAGGCCCCACTTTACCACGCGAACCTGAGATAAACAGACCCTGTGAGCAAACCCAGGACAAGCTTATTAGGGCCCAGTCGGTCAAGAACTCTAACCACCTGGGAATGCTTAACTCTAACCATGCCCGGAATGCCTTGAGCCCTGAGCCAATCAGATTTGTACCCGTGTCCTAATCTTGCTTGAACACCTGATCGCTGTAACTTTGTTTTTTGCCTTTATAAGCTCTGTGAAATCTTAGCTCGGGGATTCCTCCTAACCTCCGCTGTGTCAGAGTGTAGGACAAGGCCCGAGCCGCGGCCCTCTTGAATAAAGCCTTGCTTTTGCATTTCGGAAAGTCTGGCTCTCCATGGTCTTCTCGGTGGTCTTCTCGCGACTTAGGCATAACAACATGGCCTAATGGTAGAGTGTTTACTTAGCATACGCTAGTCCTAGATTCCATCAGAGAATGAGAGAGACAGAGAGAGAGAGAATGAGAGATTGAGAGGTAGGGAGAGGGAGAGAGAGACAGAGAGACAGAAACAAAGAGACATAAATGATAGATGACACAGAGACACAAACAGAAAAATAGATAGAGTGAGGGGGGAAATGAGAAACTGGGGAAGTAATATGGGAGAAAACAAGAAAAACTGAGTCAGGAGGAAAGCTGCAGGGAAGGAAGAAGAATAACAATGGAAACATCAGATAGCTGCAAGGAAGAGGTGACAGAGAGCTGGATGGTGTGGGCATTGGGAGTACTTTTCATGAAGAAGATGCAGTCAGGCTGCCCCTGTATTTTATAAGCACACTCATTCTGGGACTCTAGCTCTCAGCAGTCCTCAGTTACATATTCATAAGATACATGCTCTAATAAGTTTTATGTAGTTAACCTAGCACAAAGCAAAGGAATTTGCCCTGTGCTATCCTAGACTATAATTAAGCACCTTGCCTGCAGTCATAATAGTGTATCTCAGGATGCTTGGACACCAGGAATTAAGGTCCTCACTTACCTAAGAAGTTAATGTGATGCTTGGATCAGGCCTCTGATCTTAGCTACATAGGAGGCTGAGATATGAGGATTGTGGTTTGAATGCGTGCATGGGAGGGCAGAAAAATCCTTGAGACTCTTATCTCCAATAAACCAGAAAAAAGTGCCAGTTGTGAATAAAAAGGTCAAGGGAGAGGACCTGAGTTCAAGCCCCGGTACCAATACATGAATAAGAAAACACCTTAAATGCACCTTAAATGTATAGAGTAATGGCATAACCATTTTAAAGACAGCTGAATAGTTTCTTACAAAGTTAAATGCTTATCAGATTGACACAATACTTTCACTTAGTATTTAGCCAACTACTTGAAGATTTCTATCAGTATGAAGGCCAGGCATAGCGGGCACTTCTGCAATCTCAACACTCAGGGGGTGGCAACAGGAGGTTATGAGTTCAAGCTGTGACTGAGCTATGCAGCAGCACTCTGCCTCACAAAGAAGCAAATCCCAAACGGCAATACATGCTTATCATAGATAAATAAATCTTGATTACTTGGGAGTAATTAAGATATATTTTAACATGTAATAGATAATTAAATGGTTGCAATCCAGACAGTACAATATCATTTATGAGAAGAAATGACCCATCAATTCATTTAAAGATGAGGAGAAATATTAAATGCATATAGTTAACTGAAAGAAGCCAGTCTAAAATGATATGATTCCAACTCTATGACATTCAGAAGAAAGCAAACGATAGACAGTGCAAGACTCACACTGTGAATCAAGAAAACTTCCTTCCTTTGTAAATAACTCAGCCTCAGGCATCTTACTGTAGAACAGAAAATGGATAGAGCACATGTAATACCTTCCTTGATATCCAAATGTGGAAGAATAGTGATTGCTTCCAATGGTCCAGGCTCATAGTCTCAAGGAAAAATGATTCTCTCCACAATTGACAAAGAGATTAGCTATTGCTAACAGTGAAAGATGACACAAAGGAAAAAAAAATCAAACATTGGAGCAGGGGAGGGACACAGACAAAGCAGTGAACATCAACATTCAATAGGTGGATAACCATAGCATTCTGGACAATAGAATATACTTTATTAGCAAAAATGAGCTATCAACCCACGAAAAGACATGGAGAAATATTAAATGAATAAGATTATGTGAAAAAAGCCAGTCTGAAAGGGCTGCATATGATGTGATTCCAATTTTAAATGGAGCCAGCATCCATATGCCAGCAGTAATCGCTGTCACTTCAGCGAGTTCTGGAGTCACTTCCAGCCAGGTCATCTTGCATCCCCAGCCAGCAGTTCTGTGAGGCCTGGGATAGAGAAGAAGCATGATTAGGACTCAAAGACAGGTGGCTTGCCGGAGCTGAGGCTGAAGAGATGCATTTTATCTCTAGTAGCTTTTACTCCCACAGTAGGAAGCACACAAGTGTAGAAAGAAAAACATAAGCAAGGTTTTGTTCAATAAGCAGTTTACAACAGGGCTAGAACATGGACTGCCCATTGGCTAATAGAAGCTACAGTTGATGTTGAGCTTACTTTGCTTAGGTAGTTGCATATGGCGTATCCTATTTAATCAGCATCTGTATCTACAAGGTAAGGTTACCTTGTTCTGTGAAGAAGCTGAGAGTCTGAGGGGTAATTAACCTGTCCAATATTTCCTAGCCACAGATGGGATTGGAACCTAGGTTATCTAATTTTCAAACTTAGGGGCTGGGAATATGGCCTAGTGGCAAGAGTGCTTGCCTCATTTACATGAAACCCTGGTTTTGATTCCCCAGCACCACATATATAGAAAATGGCCATAAGTGGCACTGTGGCTCAAGTGGCAGAGTGCTAGCCTTGAGCAAAAAGAAGCCAGGGACAGTGCTCAGGCCCTGAGTCCAAGGCCCAGGACTGGCAAGTAATAATAATAATTAAAATTTTTTTCCAAACTTAGTTCAGCATCAGAGAAAACAGTCCCCAGAGTAGAGAATGGTAATAAATCTTTGTCAGCCATTCATCTGACAAGGGATTAATATCCAGAATATATAAAGAACTGAAAAAGCTAAACACCAAATAATCTAATCAAGAAATTGGGTAAATGAATTCAACAGGAAGGGAGAGAGAGGAGAGACAGACAGAGACAGAGAGACAGAGAGACTGAGGGAGAGGCGAGAGATGGCCAACAAAACATAAATAAATGTTTGACATCTTTAGCTATAAGAAAATACAAATTAAAACAATACCAGTAAGCTAGGCACTGGTGACTCAGGCCTGTAATCCTAGCTACTCAGGAGGCTGACATCTAAGGATCACATTTCAAAGTCAGGCCAGGCAGGCAAGTCTGAGATTCTTATCTTCAATTCACCACCAGAAATGCCTGGAAGTAGAACCGTGGCTCAAGTGGTAAAGTGCTAGCCTTGAGTATAAATGCTCAGGAACAACACCACCCATGTCCTGGCCCCAGTACAGGGACACACACACACACACACACACACACACGTCATAATGACAATCATAAAAAACATAACAAAACAAATGTAACAAAGCCCAGTGAGGACTCAGGAAAAAGGAATACTTACACACTGTTAATGCAATGTAAATTAGTGAAGCCCCTATGGAAATCAGTAAGGAGGTTCACTAAGAAACTAACAATAGAACTACTATATGTTTTTGCCTTATCACTTTGGGGTCTATTTCCAAATGAATTAAGTCAGCATATGATAGAGACTCCTGCACACTCATGTTTATAGCAACATTGTTTATGATAGCCTAGGTGCCTGTCAACAGATTAATGGATAAATAAAATATTATATACAACAGCATGTCATAAAAGAGCATGAAAGTATGTCATTTGCAGGAAAATGCATGGAACTGGATATGATTACGTGAAGCAAAATAAGCCAAATTCAGAAAAGCAAGTATCACATGTCTTCTCTCATATGAGGGATCTAGGTAAAAATGAAAAGGAGATGTGGAAACTAGGTTTAAAATATAACTATACATGGTAACATATATAGGAGCCAATACACTTATATACAAACAAACTGACTAAAGGGGGGTGGGTATATTTAGGAAACATTCAAAGGCATAACTCCTCTGAACAACAAAAACACTATTTATTAAAACAAATACCAGGAAGCAGAAACACATTTTGGGGGGATGAGCAAAGGGGGACACAGGAATGAAAGGAGAAAATGTAATAATTATATTCAATGTACATAGCCGGGCACTGGTGGCTCACATCTGTAATCAGTTGCTATATTGAGGAGTCTGAGATCTGAGGATTACATTTCAAACCCAGCCTCGCTGGGAAGTTTATGAGGCTCTGAGCTCCAATTAACCATCAAAAGCTGGAAGTCCAGCTGTGGCTCAAAGTGGTAGAGCTCTGGCCTTGATCAATAAAACTCAGAGACAGCATCCAGGCCCTGAGTTCAAGCCCCAGGACTGGCATACAAACACACACAATCAATGTACATAATGTAAAAAATGAACTATGTAACTTGAGGGTGGTGCAGGAAGAGGAAAATGGGAAAGAACAAAGGAAGAGGTGACACTGAACAAGAGGCATTATTCTCATAATTTGACTTTTGGGACATTTGGGAAGAGGAAGGAGCTCAACAGGAGGAGGAAGTGAGATGGGAGGGTTAAAGGAATTGAATATGACCCAACTACATGGTATGTGTGTATAAAAATATTACAAGGAAAACCATTGTGTTGTGCAATTGTTTCATACTTAAAAAAAATAAAGGAAAAGGAAAACAAGCAGAATGCTCTGGATAACGTTGCTTTCCTACCACCCCTACTAACTTTCAAAGCCAAACCAGGCCAAGTTTGCAAGACTACCTCCAAAACAAAGTACAAACAAGAGTCAGAGTTGTACCTCAAATGGTTGATCACTTGAGCACTTGTTTAGCAAGTGTGAGGCTGAGTTCAATCCATAGGACTGCTAGAAAAAGAAAAGCAACACAAATCTAGTTCACTTATATCCTTGCATTGGGGAGTAGTAAAATCTCTGGGCCCTCTTGCCCTTCAAAGGAGGGAAGGAAGCCCAAGAATGTTCAGCAGGTTGAATTCTGCAGAAAATGAAGACTCTGGATGTTTCTTCTGTTTTTTTGTTGTTGTTGTTGTTGTTGTTGTTGCTGTTGTTTTGTGTTTTTGGCCAGTCCTAGGCCTTGGACTCAGGGCCTGAGCACTGTCCCTGGCTTCTTCCCGCTCAAGGCTAGCACTCTGCCACTTGAGCCACAGCGCCGCTTCTGGCCGTTTTCTGTATATGTGGTGCTGGGGAATCGAACCTAGGGCCTCGTGTATCCGAGGCAGGTACTCTTGCCACTAGGCTATATCCCCAGCCCCTGTTTTTTTTTGTTTTGCTTTTTTTTTTTTTTTTTTGCCAGTCCTGGGGCTTGAACTCAGGGCCTGAGCACTATCCCTGGCTTCTTTTTGCTCAAGGCTAGCACTCTACCTCTTGAGTCACAGAACCACTTCTGGCTTTTTTCTATATATATAGTGCTGAAGAATCAAACCCAGGGCTTCATGTATACGAGGTAAGCACTCTACCACTAGGCCATACTCCCAGTGGAAAAGATGGTTTTACAGATCTGTAACATGTACCCCCAGCCTGGGGTCATGGAGCTGCCCAAATCTTTTTCTGAGATGAGGAATAGTCTGGAAAAGGGGGTGTTCTGCAGTAAATGAGTAAAAGCAAAATGATTTAAAACCAAACTGAACAACTTCTAGGCCTTTTTTCTCTTTTCTCAGTACATGTGCATGGCAGAAACTGGGTCCGCTGGGTGAGAGCAGACACATTCTCTCCACTTCTGGCCACTTGACTTTTAACCTTTCTGACATTTTCTCTCCCTTTTGGGGGAGAAGTGTCCTAGCTATTTCAGATCTGAGTCAAATCTAAGAACGCAGTGTTCAAGCAGAAGAACCTGAACTTTCCTTTGAACCTGCTGAGCCTTTCCTAAGTCCAGCCAGATGTTTATTATCAACTGCTACCCCATATGGGTTATTTGGAAAATCTGTATTGATATTAAAATATGCTTATATTTAAATGCAATTATGTATATGTATGTTTAGTTAATTATATATGTTTAGTTAATATGTATGTTTAGTTAATTAATATATTTATTTATGATAGTTCCAGGGTTTGATTTCAGGGCCTAGGTCTAGATCTAGGTTTCCTGCTTCACAGCTGGTGCTCTACTACTTGAGTCATGCTTTCAGTTTGGCTTTTTTTAAAGTATTAATTTTATTGTAATTAGAGGTGATGTACAGAGGGATTACAGTTACATAAATCAGGTAATGAATTTATTTCATTTTGAACAATGTCACCCCTCCCATCCTTACTCACTAGTTGTGTAGCTCATTTTCCACATAGTGTCTAGTGAGTATCACTGCTATATGTGTTCACCCTTTGCCTTACCTTTTCTGTGCCTCCTCTTACCCTCCTAAAGACAAATAGCAAAGAAGACAAAAGAAAATAACAACAGAAACACCAATAAGAACAACAATAAATCTCTTGTTTCCATTTCTTAGAGTTCATTTCAAAAATATTATTTTATATATCATATGCACATGGCTATTGATCCTTTGAGATCTGCTTCTATGAATATCCCTCCTTTGATCTCACTCTGTGAATGTCTAGAGTTCTGCATATTATCATGTCCATGTATATATAGGCCATATATATATGTGTATATATATGTATATGTATATATATGTATATATATACATATATATATATTCCACTGTGTTTACTTGTGGATTTATAGGCACATTCTATTTTTTTTTGCCAGTCCTGGGCCTTGGACTCAGGGCCTGAGCACTGTCCCTGGCTTCTTTTTGCTCAAGGCTGGCACTCGGCCACTTAAGCCACAGCGCCACTTCTGGCCGTTTTCTATATATGTGGTGCTGAGGAATCGAACCCAGGGCTTCATGTATATGAGACAAGCACTCTTGCCACTAGGCCATATTCCCAGCCCTATAGGCACATTCTAGTTATCACAGATGAGGAAAAACATGCAACCTATGTTTCTTTGGGTCTGCCTTATTTCACTTAATATAATTTTTCCTTAGACTTTTTATTTTTCTTTATTTACAAATGGTACAATATCATTCTTTCTGATAGAAGAGTAGAATTCTATTGTGTATATATACCACATTTTCTTGATCCATTGGTCCACTAAGGGGCAACTGGGGTGATTCCATATTTTAGCAAAATGGCTGCATTAAGACTGTGTATTTATGAATTCCACAGAAGAAAATTTACTGTGCAATCGAATGCTTCATTTTAGCATATAGGTGTGAGGTAATGAAGTTTCATGGCCATAAGAAGATGAGTCATGGGACAGATTGCCAGCAAGCAATGTCCTGGCAAGAGCTTTGTAACTTGAGTGATGGGTAGATTCTACCTCTAGGGGCAGAGGGTGCTGAGTGACCCACAGTCCTGGAGTCCAAGCTGGACCAGTTGAGTGAAAGCATCTATCACTTCCCTCTCTGTGTTCCCAGTGGTCACATCTAATTTGTCCTCAGGCCTCTCTAGAGATGGCCAGAGCAGACCAAGCCTGCATCTTGCTCAACCCACATGACCTCAAGAGAACAGTAATGCATCTCTGCCTCTAAGGCGGGACTCCTTTTTCTTCTTCTTCTTCTTCTTCTTCTTCTTCTTCTTCTTCTTCTTCTTCTTCTTCTTCTTCTTCTTCTTCTTCTTCTTCTTTTTCTTCTTCTTCTTCTTCTTCTTCCTCCTCCTCCTCTTCCTTCTCCTCCTCTTCCTCCTCCTCCTCTTCCTCCTCCTCCTCTTCCTCCTCCTCCTCCTCTTCCTCCTCTTCCCTCTTCCTCCTCTTCCTCCTCCTCCTCCCTCCTCCTCCACCTCCTCTTCCTCCTCCCTCCTCCTCCTCCCCCTGTCTTCCTATCCCCTCTCCCTCCCTCTTCCTTTTCTTTCTCCTCTACTTCCTCATCTTCTTCCTTTTTATGTGCTGGTAGTGGTGATTGCAATCAGGGCCCGATTGCTGTCCCTTAGCTTTTTTTTTGCACGACGATGGCATCCTGCCACTTGAACCACAGCTCCATTTCTGGCTTTTTCTGGCTAGTTAATTGGAGATAAGAGTCTCATGGAATTTTCTGCCTGGGCTGGCTGTGAGTAGCTAGGATTATAGACATCAGTCACCTATGCCTGGCTGGGACTATACATCTCCTTCGTCTGTCCTTCCCCCTCTTTATTTATTATAGGGGGGTGATTGAGGCAGACCTAACTTGAAACTCCTGTTGTTTGGTCCTTGAATCTAAACCTAATTACAGTTTTGTTAGCATAAAGTCAGTTATGACTAAACAGGGTTTCTTATGATACTTCCATGACTGAGTTTACTGAGTTCTGTGAGGAATGTTAGGCAAAGCTCAAACATTTTTTTCCTATTACACTAAGTGTATGACCCTGGTGACAATGTTTGACCTCTTTCACCTCAGTTTCCTCTTCTGTAAATGAGATAATTCTTACCCCCCAGGTCACCATGAGGATTAAATGAAAGGAAAGAGTGGATGCTCATAGCTAGGGTGTTTATGCCTGAACTATTGTTGTTACATTTTCATGTAGAGCCAGGAATGTTCTAAATTTTCCATTGAGGCCCTGGTGAGTCAGGATAGGTAGGTGACAAGACAAAAATTATATTATTTAAAATAAATATTGAGAGACTAGCAAGGCGCTAGTGGCTCATGCCTCTAATTCTAACTACTCATGAAGCTGAGATCAGAGTATCATTGTTCAAAACCAGTCTGTGCAGAAAATCCCATGAAACTATTTTCTTCAATCAACTAGCAAAAATGCTGGAAGTGGAGGTGTGGCTCAAGTGGTAGAGTCCTGGCTTTGAATGAAATAGCTGAAGGACACTGCCCTGAGTTCAAGTTCCAGTACCACCTCTCTGCAAAAGAGGAAGGGCACAAGACAGCATAAGTTCCAGCCTTTGGGACTGTAAGGTTCACCAAAAAGGAAGCCTGTCACATGGTTCAGGCATAAAAGAGCTTATTTGGGGGAGAGCAAACTGCTAGCCTGCACAAGATGGAGGCATGAGGAGACAGAGGGGAAGGAAGACAAGAAAAAGAGAGAATAATAGTTTGCAAGCATGCCTTTCTAATATCCATGTCTATCTACTGGGCAGGAACTTGCCCAGACATCTGTGATAGTGGGTAGTAATGATAAGATTGTCAAATGGGGGGATAGTTTAAAATCCCAACTCCCCACATCTGCTCAAAACTCTAACTGGCAGTGAGAATTCTGAGTTGGCATATCTGTTCAGGAAAGGAAACTTGTGGACCTGAGATCGTGTCCTTATTGAGACCTACCAAAGGCCTACAAAGGTAATTTAGGCATTGTTAGGTTATCAGAGATCAATTTCTTCAGCCAGTCAGGAAAATGCTTCTACAAACTAAAATGTTAAAAGGCTACACTGCTGTAGCCCCCCAAAGTCTGTATATTTATTACAAGTTAAATGTTAAATGTAATTTCCAGTTTGGAGTAAAGCTCCTAACAGACATCTAATCCTGCCACCTCTTGGTAAGGTAGACTAAGGTTATAGGTTCCTGGCTAGGTAAGGTCAACGCCCCTGAGCCAGCCTGAAGAAGTTACAGAAGATGAATGATCTTCGCCCATCAGCTCCCTTTAAAAGATGAGGCAGGATAAAGTAGGGATCCCCCTTCTCCCCCTGCTGTACTCCAACTTTGACTCTCCCTTCTCAAAGAAGCCTCAGGCACTAGACGTCTTCTTCACCACTGAATTTGTCAGCAGGTAGGGAGTGGCTAAAGGTTTATCACCAGGCTCTTCTGAGGAGGTCTTCTGGCCACTGGAAAGTGCCCAATCAATTTGTCTAAGGTAGGAGGAGTTAGACAGGCAATGGATGAGTCTCCGGCAGCCTTTTTAGAAAGGCTGCTTGGTGCATACTGTCCTTATACTTCCATAGAAAATTTTGAAAAGTGATTAATGTAGCATTTGTGGGACAGGCAGCTCCAGACATTAGAAAAACTATTACCAGCCAGTGCGTGCCATACCAGAGGACAAATGCGGCTGGCGGAGTAGCCACCAAGGGACAGGGGAATGGTGCCACAAGTCTATTGGGAGGTAGACTTTACTGAGGTAAAAACAGGCAAGTTTGGATATTAGTATCTGCTAGCTTTTGTAGACACTTTTTCAGGATGGACGAAGCTTTCCTAACCAAGTGGGAAACAGCACAGACAGTAGTGAAGAATCTGCTAGAGGAGATAATTCCCAGGTTTGGACTCCGTGTAGCCATAGGCTAAGACAATGGCCCCTCTTTCATCACTCAGGTAATGCAGCTAATGGTGCTCTCGTCTCAGTATCAGCCCCTGGACATGGAAGCCATAGAGATGTGATAATGAGGCCATGATTGAGTCCCCCAGTAACCAGTAGAAGAGGAGGGAATGTAAGGGCTAACCTGAGAACCTGAGTGACTAAATATAAGTTTTAGTGTTAAAATTATAACAGTTTCTAAACCCTGGTGATGACTCCATGATAGAGGGCTGCACCCCCACCCGTGAGACTAGTTTCTTGTAGTTTGACATTTAAAAATATAGGGAGCCCTTGTTCCCCTCTGTACCTAGGTAGCAACCATGGTAATGGACAGTGAAAAATGATCATAGTCATAGACTATAGAAATAACCATAACAGTAGTGAAAATGCCATGGTAACTTGTTGGGTTAGTTTACTTATGATTGAGTACTGGATTGTTTAAGCCCACTCAAGCTTCCTTAGTGGTAATGGGAAAACATGGTAGCTATTGTTAAAATAAAGTTGGTACTAGGTCAGCCTGACCACAAAATTCTGCTTCTGTAAATGGCTTGCTTAACCCATTTGTGACTTGCTCTACCCCCTGCATCAGTGCTACGTGACCACCTGTTGTCAATTCCTGATATCGAGGCCAGTTCCTGATATCAAAGCCAAAATAGATAACTGAAAGGGTAGATAGCCAATAGAAATAGGACAAGACTTGCTTGCTAATCAAGTATCCAATCAAGTATCTGCCAAGTTGGAAATACCCTGCCCCTGTTGTAATCACAATAAAAACCCTGCCTATCTGAGGGTTGGGGCTCTCAATCCAGATCCACTGCATTGGTGACAGTTGAGCTCAAGCTTGCAATAAGGACTCTCGTGCGTTTGCATCGGAATCAGCTCCTTGGTAGTCTTTGGGAACCGGACATCTTGGCATGACAAGAGTAAGAGTGAAAAGGAAAGAGAGCAGGGACTTGTGTTGAGCCAGATTATATAGGAAAAGGTGGGAGGTATGGCCAGGTAGATTGGATGTGATCTCAAAGAAGGGGGAGGGGAGGTAACTGCCTCCAGGTGTGCCAGTTACCTAGGTAACTCAGGTACTAGGTAAAGACCTAAACAAGTGGGGGACATCTTCATGGAGCCCTCCTGGGCATGACCTTACAGGTACCTAATCCTGAAGTTCTATCCTTTGAGACTTAATCCTGAAAATGCCATTCTGTCTCAAACAAGAGTCATACCTCAAGAAGCATATGTCAAAAGACAAAATTAGAACAGATTGAATTTAAAAGAATGTAATTGGATTTAATTTTTAATTGGAATATCAGGCAACAATGAGCTGAGCTGAGACAGCAAGTGCCAAGGAGCCCAGACACACACACACACACACACACACACACACAAAACAAATAAAGTACATGCTGGTTATTCCAAACTTACTTTCTTGGCTCATCAACTAGGCCCCTAGATAGACTGCTGTGAGTCTCTGGGATTTTTTTTGTTGTTGTTGTTACTTTAAAATCCTCCCATTGCTCTCAGAGTTCAGTTTAATTACATGGTTTCCAAAGTTATTGTTACCAGAAATTCAGCAGCGTTAATCAATTTCAGTTCTTGGGAATAGCATAGGAAGAATTCAGGCAAGGTTAAAATGTTGTAAAAGTGATAGGGCAGCTTATTAGGAAAGAAATATGACAGTGTTGTATCAGAGAAGCTACATATTGAAGGATCAAATCTTGGAGTTTTTATTAAAGCATTAGCAGTCTGCAGGCAGCCAATTGTTACAAAGGCTTGCAGCCAGCAAATATACTTCACACTGTTAGGAAACAGGCCAGAGAGGAAAGAAAGAACAAAAACAATAGCAACAAACCAATTTAGCTCCAATGGAGAGCTGAAGTGGGATGCAATGGTAATGGGAAATGAGCCAGGAGACAGGACACATGGCATGGTGCAATGGCAGCTGGGCTGTTCCAGGCCTAAATAGGGGAGGGGGGCAGGGTCATGGAAGATGGCACTTTGGAGCACTGACAGCTATATCTGGGGTACCTGATTCTGACCTTAGTATAAATAGGGAGACTTAGGAGCAGATGGTGAGGTATAGTTAACAGTCCCAAGTCACCGGCAGGTGCAGAGGTGGTTGATCATCACTTGTCTCAGCACTGGCCAGATGGCACCTTGTCACATGGAGAACAGTTAATGCCTGTCATGTGAACCAGCGGGTCCTGGATTCCAAGATGGCTGCAAAGTGACTCCAGGAGAGAATGTCCCAGGAGCATTAAGTGCCACTCTAGTCCCAGCCAATGGGGCAGAGTCACTCTCCCAAGGATGAATATAGTTTACTGAATTACAGTTGACCTTTAGGGCATGATTTTACTAGTCTGGATAGGTAAGTTAAAAATCTCCTGTTGCAGAACTATGGGTTCATCCACCTTAGACTGAAATGAACACTTATCCTTGGGGAGTGGGGAGAATGGAGTACTCCAAATAAACTCATCATGTGACACTTTATGACTTTAGTGGCCCCTTAGACTGGTCACTAGCAAGATGGAAAGTTTAATTACAGTGCTTTCTCTCAGAGACCTTGTAATTTTATACTCAATTGAAGGTTCCATTTGCATTTCCTGTGGCTCAAGGCTAAATGATACCAATCCCTGAGTTCTGGTTTAGTCTTCTTTGCTGGGGCTTAGTGTGGAGGGCTGCTCCAGAACAGTAGCCCCCTGTAAACTTCATTTAACAGTGGGATTAGGCAGTGATAAGAATACTAGGCTGTGGGAATCTTTGGGAGGGCAGAGTCTGGCATATAGATCTTTCCTTCCCTGCCTTTCCTCTCCCTCTCCCTCCTTCTTTCCCTCCCTCCCTCCTCTCTTGCTTCCTTCACTCTTTGTGAGTCTGCAGTGGCTCACACACTATATTTAGGTCTTAGGAACAGAAATCCTGCAAGTACAGAGGTTTACCCTAAGAGGAATAAAATATTAAAATAGATTCCAAGCTTTAGTCCCTGATCATTTTAGTTGTATAAGCTAACTTCTTACATCTTAAGATTATTTTTCCTTTAACCGGTGGTCTTTAGTTGAGGGCCTGGGGCTGTGTCTCAAGTGGTAGAGTACTTACCTAGCAAGTGTGAGGCTCTGAGTTCCAGCCACCAGTATTTCTCCTCATCTCAGGTGTGGCCTTGACTCTACTGAGGACTTGCAAGCCCCTCCTATCTCCAGAAAAGGCACAGTTGCGTGGTGGACTCTTTACCTGCACTTGGTAAACAGGCCAGGACATATCCTCATTAACTTGGACAACCATTCGTATTAAATCTATGCACATCCTTTCAACATGGCCCATTCTATTTCATGAGGGAAATCATGTGACTAGCAACTGGAAAGAGTGGGTAATATATAAACAAGCAAAAATATATGATACGATAAAGCTTCATCCTGAGCCTGCCCACTGGAATCCCCCAGGAAGCCACTTACCTGTGTGTGCACTCTTCCCACCACTTATAGTCACTGCCCAAGTAATTGCCATGTGGTATGGCAGCTTACGTAGAGGAAATCCACTCTCTTGCCATTTGGAAATGACTTCAGCCTGTTATCCCTTCTACACAGTCACTGCCCTTACCATCTTCCTGAGGACAAGGGACAAAATGACCTAGCTTCAGGTAGGCACAGGTCTCACAAAGAAAAGATGAGAAAAAGAAAATAAAAATATAAGGGGAAGAGACAGAACAGAAAAAGAAACCTGCTTGTACTATTAAAAAGAAATGGAGCATTAATGACTGACAGGCACTTGTGACCCCTAGTGGTAGACACTATGAAATGCAACCAGTGATGGGGTGAGGAGAAGGCAGGCCACAGTTCTCACACTTACCCTATCTATGCGAAACAGAAAACTCAGAAACTACACAGAGCACAACAGTGAAGCCCACAGAGGTTGAGTGCTTGGCCTGAACAAATTATAACAAATTACAGAGCCCAAGTAGTCTTGAGTCACTGCAGCCCAGAAAGGCTGTAGAAGTGGAGCTGCTCAAGCCCTCGGGAGGCCCAGTGTGCCCTGGGTGCTGAACATGGAGGCTGAGGATTTAATGTTTGTTCTGCTGGACTTTAATCCTCCTTTGTGGCTGAGTCTTTCTGATTCCCCTCTTCCTGCCCCTTAGAATAGGAATTGTTTACCCTCTAGTTGTCTCAATACTGTATTTGGAAGTTTCTAAATTTATTTTTTCATAGCAGCTGGAGTATCAGAGGAGATTCTGAAATCTGACTTTGAGCGAAGTTGAAACAGTAAAGGCTTTGGGACTCTGAGGGGATGAATGTATTTTGCGCTGTGAGATGGGCATAGACTTTGGGGTCAGAAGGAGAATAAAGACACCAGTAAGAGGTAGGGGAACCTTTAAGAAGTGGCAAGTGTTCAGGTCATTGGCTTTCTGTCAAATGGAATCATGGGAACTTGTTCCCTCTCTGTCCCTCTGTTTTCCTTCCTCTCTCAGTGTGATACTCAGGATTAAATCCTCATGCTCTCCAGACAAATGCTCTACTCCTAAGTAGACCTGATAATAGTATTCCAGGTTATTGTAATAACATGATTTGTACTCAACGTGCATAGAACTTGGGAGATGGGGAATCTCACTGGCATCTGACATCACCTACAATACATAAACAGCAGCACCAATTCTGCAAACAGACTGACTTGACTGTTTTTCTGAGTAGCCTTGGACAGGTTACTTGACATCATTTTTCCCTCCATTTCCTTATTTCTCAGAGAAGCTTGGAAATACTATCCTTTCAGAGAGTGGTGCGGTTAGAATGTTAAAGCCAAGATGCTCACAATATTGGCTGACTCATGGAATATGGAGATTCTGGCTGGTGTGCAGTTGGCTGGCTTAGGGAGTAGGGAGGGCAATTCAACTTCTCTTCCCTACAAGCAAGATATAGGATTTGAACCTGGATTAGCTCATTCCAGATACTATAGCCCTTTCACCATGGCCTATTTGGGAGCAAGGGCTGGACTGAGTAGTTTCTTTTTGTGTGTAATTTATCTTCTTCATGAAATAGTGCATTATTGCTTCCTGAACAGAGTGGGTAGGAAACAAAAGCTCTGCGCTCCATTGTTATGAGGGAATTTCTCTGGGACAAAACTGAGTTTCGTTGCTATATTGAGATGCTGTAAAGAGTCCACAATATTATTATGATAACTTTGTGGACCCGAGAGTTGTAAAATGTAAACACTAAAGATACAGATATTTTTCTCCAAATAGACAAGGAAATTGACATTCACAGAACTTTCACTGGCCTATATGCCTATATTTTTTTTGATGTATCCTGTTTAGTGACAAGAGACTTCCTCATTTGTACCTCAACAAGCATGCACTCCATTTTTGACATTGGGTTTTCATATTATTATTTCATATTATATTGTATTTCATAGAGGCCTTCCAGGTATCTATGGAAAATAATGGCGTGCCTTATAATAATTTAATTTAGATGCTAAGAAAGTCAGTGAAGACCTAAAGGATCAAGGGTTCAATCTCACCATATTCTTCCCCTGCTTTAGATGCTAATTGCAAGTCCCAGGATTTGAGCTGCACTTCTGCATACCCACTCCCAGCCACGTCTGAGCGTCCAGCAACACAGACATTCTCCAAACCCTTTCCTTTGAAATTTTCATAAAGAAGTCATTGTGTAGGCATGGATGATTAAATCATTGGCTATTGGTAACCAATTAAGCACGCATTCCCATTTCCCTTGATGGATGTGGGGGGCAGAAAGTTCTTACCCTTTAATATATAACATGATCATTTCCCTGGCAACTAGCCCTCAGCATGAACCCTCAAATATAAAATCATCCCCTAGCCTACAAAAAGGCATTCATCCCTTTGGAGATTCCAAGAGTTTTAGGGAGAAGGCAGTATATAAAAATATAAGTAAATGTATCTATAAATTACACACACACACACACACATTTCTAGGTATATTCCACACCTATTAACACTACCAGCACTTTACCACTACTCTATCATTCTGTGTCTCAAATTGTAAGTCTTCTTTTCCCCTGCAAGAATCCAAACCACTCTCCCTAAGTGGTCTCTAGTCGACAACCTCATTCTTTCCTTCTACACAGAGCAGAAGCCATCAGAAGAATTGGCAGAGGCTTCCACACTAACTACCAACTCTCTCAACCTTGCCTGGAGAATAAAGGGCCTTTTCCAATGCCAAGCGTGGGTCTCATTGCCCTCTTGCCTTCTTAAGGAACATGTACTTCAGGGATTCTTCGTGTCACATAAACTTCCCACATCTTTTGTTTTATGGTTTTCATCCACACTTGCACAGGTTCTGTCTCTGCCTTATTAAAAATCTAATAAGAAATCCTCCCTGATCTCACACCACTCTCCTGCTATTTCCTCTCTTCCTCTACAGGTTGCTCAAAATCCAGACACTCTATTTCTTCACTGGCCACAATGCCTTCCTCCCTCTCCCTTTGCACAGATCACATGGTCATCTCAAGATCACCTTGAGCACAATTCACTTCGGTTTTCCTGGGCTCAAGATGCATATTTCAGTCTCTCCTGTGCTGGGTGAGAGAATGGTGTGTACACAAATACATAAAAAAGTCCTTTACAACATGGGAATCTGAAGGGTTCATAGGGATCTTTCCATTTTCATTTTACTTCATTTTCAGCAGAAGCTGTTGTTTATAAAAAATCACTTTCTGTTCTTTCTTTCTTTTTTTTGAAGTAATAATGTTTTAACTCAGGGCCCAGTCTACTACTAGAGCCATATCCCCAGCCCTTTAATTTTTTGTTTTGTTTTTCAAATTTGTTTGAGAGAGGGTGTCAGATCACAAACCTGGGCCACCATGGCTAGCTTGTTTTTCTGAGCTAGCCTAGCTTTGATTTTCCAGGGCTGGTCTTGAGCCCTGACACCAAGCCTCCTGAGAGCTACACATGGGCTCCATTCTACCTTTTGGAATCACCTTTCCTAGTGGATGATAGATCTTCAGCTTCTTTTTTGTGATTTTGTGTTGGTTGTTGTTGTTGTCAGTCGTGGGGTTTGAACTCAGGGCCTGGGTGCTGTCCTGAGCTTGTTAGGGCTGACCTGAAAACTAGAGTAACTGAATATAAGTTTTAGTGTTAAAATTATAACAGCTTCTAAACCCTGGTGATGACTCCATGCTAGAGTGCTGCACCCCCACCCGTGAGACTAGTTTCTTATAGTTTGACATTTAAAAATGTAGGGAGCACTTGTTCCCCTCTGTACCTAGGGAGCAACCATGGTAACAGTCTCTCTCTCTCTCTCTCTCTCTCTCTCTCTCTCTCTCTCTCTCTCTCTCTCTCTCTCTCTCTCTCTCTCTCCCTCCCTCCCTCCCTCCCTTCTCTCTCTCTCGCTCTCGGGGGAAGGGGCTTCTCTCTCTCTCTCTCTCCTGGGTGGTCCATTATCGCTCACGAGGGAGTGATGGCCACAGGTAGCCTCGGTGGTGTGTGGTCGCAGGGTGCCCCAAAACCGCCAAGAATGACACGGATGCGCGGGCCCCTGGAGAAAACCTCTAGGGCTTCTGTTTATTCAAATGAGGAGCCTCCCAGATATACCCCAAAGGCGGGCACAAGAGAGGGGCCCCTGATTGGTCCCAAGGGGCTGTCCCTCAAGTGATGTCAGACTTCCTGTTAAAGACAGGAAGGGGAGGGACAGGCTGAGGTCAGCTGTGGCCCCTTAAAGGTGCAGCTGACCCCAACAATAGTCATAGACTATAGAAATAATAGTAGTAAGAATGCCATGGTAACTGTTGGGTTGGTTTACTTATGATTGAGTACTGGATTGTTTTAGCCCACTCAAGCTTGCTTAGTGGTAGTGAGAAAACATGGTAGCTATTGTTAAAATAAAGTTGGTACTAGGTCAGCCTGACCACAAAATTCTGCTTCTGTAAATGTCTTGCTTAATCCATTTGTGACTTGCTCAACCCCCTGCATTAACCCCCAGCATCAATGCTATCTGACCTGTTGTCAGTTCCTGATATCGAGGTGAGTTCCCATTATCAAAGCCAAAATAGACAACTGAAAGGGTAGATAGCCAGTAGAAATAGGACAAGACTTGCTTGCTAATCAAGTATCCAATCAAGTATCTGCCAAGTTGGAAATACCCTGCCCCTGTTGTAATCACAATAAGAACCCTGACTGACTGAGGGTTGAGACTCTCAGTCCAGATCCGCTGCATCGATAACGGTTGGGAGTCCAGGCTCAAGCTTGCAATAAAGACTCTCATGCATTTGCATCAGTATCGGCTCCTTGGTGGTCTTTGGGGACCGGAAATCTAGGCATAACAAGCTCTTTTGCTCAAGGCTAGACCGTTACCACTTTGAGCCACAGCTCCACTTCTTGTGTTTTGGTGGTTAATTGGAGATAGGAGTCTCAGATATTCCTGCTCTGGCTGGCTTGGAACCATGATCCTCAGATCTTCGCTTTTTGAGCTAGGATTATAGACATGAGCTGCTTGTGCCTGGCTGGTGAATTATTATTAATGATTAATCTTTAATGTTTAATTTTACTGTTTATTTTTTTGATTCATCATTTTTTTCATTTTACAAATTAATATGAAAATCAAGTAATTGCTAGGAACTCTTCTTGGTATTGGTAAGCTTCAGTGAGAAAACAAATATTAAAATTATCTTCCTTCAGTGAAACTCACAATTGAGTAGAGAGGCATGGAGGGAATTGAACCAGATGATGACATCATCCCTGAGAAGGTGACACAGTGGAGGACTCAAGCCATGCAGCATCAAAAGAAAACTATTTTAGGTCCAGGAAACACCAAGTTCAAGTTTCTGATACAGGGAGGAGAGGGAGAAGGATGGAAAATAAGATCAGAGATGTGATGATGGCTGGGGGAGGAGGATTTGGGACTTCTCACTGAGTTTTGAGCTGAGGAGTTACACTGCCGTAATGTGTTATGAAAGTATTACTCTGGGTGTTCTGTAGGGAACAGGAAAGATGGTGGCTCAGGATGGAGTGATAGAAGCCATGGAGTCTCACTGGCCACTGGGGAACTAGCCAGGGCTCAGCTGCTTCTCCCTGAGGCGAGAGCCTCCTTATGTGATGTCACCAATGGTCTTGACACCACAGGTTTCCTTGCAATGGCAAGTTCAGGTCAGGTGTTTTCTCTGAATTCCCTATCATCCTTTCATTTGGTTTCCTCATCCCAAACATACCCTGTCTTGTTGCCATCAAAGGAAAGGTGCCACACTACCTAGTTACTAACCAGACACTTGGAGATATGTCTTTGTCATCTTCCCAGTAGACTGAGACCATCAGCTGACCTGCGTACACCTCTCTCCTGGGTCTGTTCTTACAAGCCCCCAGGCTGAGGCCTGTCCGTGGAGTGGTGGATGAAGCTGTGAGTGCGGCTTGGGTAAGGTAATATGGGTATCCACACACCTGTGCAGGATGAAGGGTTCTGGACCAGACTCGATGTGGGAAAGAAGGGGGAAGGCCATGGGTAGTGACCAAGGAGTTCCAAGAATTCTTCATTCAATCTGGCTTACAGTTCCTTAGAGTTCCAAGAATTCTACAGTACCATCTGGATTTCCAAGGCAACTTAAAAGTGAACTTATCAAAATTGGATCAATTTTTTTGCCTCTACTAGGACTTGAACTCAGGGCCTGGGCATTGTCTTTTTTTCCTCAAGCTTTCTTACTCAAGGGTAATGCTCTACCTCTTGACACACAGCTCCACTTCCAGTTTTTTGGTGGTTACTTAGAGATAAGAGTCTTAAAGACTGTTCAGATTGGAGTGGCTTAGAACTATGATCCTCAAATCTCAGCCTCCTCAGTAGCTAGGATTACAGAAGTGAGCTACTGGTTCCTAGATCAAATATTTTATGTAATGACTTGCTACTTTGGTTTATAATTTAAAATGTTTAGGACTGTATGGACTCTCATTTTACTGGAGACTAGAACTTGATAATGAGTATTTGTTATAAGGATAAGCAAATGAAAACGTTTATTCCTGGATCTCAGCATTTTCCATATGGAGTAACTGCCCCCCCCCCCAAAAAAAAACCTCGATGGAAGTTTTATGCAAATAAGTTCCCATGACAGCAAACTCATTTTTATTGAAAGTGGAGCCCTAGCCATGGAGTGAATAACCTGTGTACAAGGGTTGAAATATTTCCTCAAGGCATTCTGCCATGGAAGCATACCTTATGTGATTCAGTGACAAATACAAAAAAAACATAATGTGTAATAATAATAATATAATATAATAATATATTAATAAAAATAACATTTACTGGGAACTGTTTTAAGCCTGATGTGGATAATCCTAAGAGGGCCATACTCTTCTTAGCTTCTTTTATGGATGAAGAAACTGAGAGTCAAGAAAGTTAAGTGTTTTTTTTTCCCCCTTAGGTTGCTAAACTAGTAATTTACAAAGCCAGAGTTAAGCTCCTTTGTACACTGTTTTGCAATACATTCAGACAGCAAAGTCCTCCTGTTGTCTACCCCCACCCTACCCCCGCTTGAAGTCTGAGTCCAGAGCTACAGGTATGAAGACCACACCCACCAAGCCAAGTTGTTTTAGCAGTGGGTGAGAAATAATAAGGGATTAAATCTGGAGTTTATTCAGCAGAATGACTAATACCCCCACAGGGAAGCATTTGTCCAGTTTTTACATTCAATTTCCTCTTATAAGTTTGTAGGAACGTGGAGAGAAGACAAAGTAGCTCATGGTAAAGAAGTTATTGGATTTTCATTTACTAATCATGACACTGAGGGTACTGAATAGGAAAATAAGCTCCTTAAACGTAAATTTTTCACATGCTGTGTACTTTAACGAATAAGATTATTTATTCTCTGAAAATGTTCTAGTTCCAACCAAGTGCATTTTCATGGTTACAAGAGGAGAGTGCAATCCGAGAGGAAAAGTGGTGTGCTCAGCCTCCCGTATCACCAACATGGACCCATGGTGGGCCCTCAGAGGTGGCCCAAGTCGATCAGGACGGCAGATTTTAGAATGATGATGTGAGAGAAGGGGAAAGAGCTGGACATAAGGCACAGGGCCATAGAGCCTCTATAGTAATTATTTACGCCTCCAACTACATAGTTATGTTAACTACCTATGAGTGTTCAACTTCCCAGTGTGTGTGGAGGGGAATGGAGATATTTCTAAAGTCATTTCAATATCAGGCAAATATATATCTATCTCCCAGAAAATTCAAAAGCCAATGAAGGGATATGGCAAAGTTTCAGGCAATGGTTATGTTAACTTAAATTTGGATAAACACTTTTAGTAATAAAAGGACTTATTTTCGCATTATTCTCTGCAGTAGGGTTCATAAGGAAAAATGGAAAATATACTTGCATTTGTAACTCCACTAATGTTGATTTCCTTTCATTCAGCTAAAATATCTACTTATAAGTATATTGAACTGTATTTTACTGGTTTATAAGGTGAAAATGAAATAAAGCAATTATATGCTTAGCAAAAATTCCATTTACTAACTACCATGATTTATTGAAATGATGAAAATTCCTAATGCCCAGATGGCATTTAATGTACTTGCTAAAATGAAATGAAACAAAGCAAATGAAAATGGCTGTAGATGGCTACATGTAAAGAATGATCCTCTCTACTTCTAGGATTCCATGTACGAGTCCCACACAAGAGTGAGGGACATAAACCACATTCTCAATTTGGGATTTGCACGAGTCCTACACCAGAGTGAGGGACATAAACCACATCCTCAATCTGGGATTCCTCCAGTGATTTCAAAGAAGGTAACTATGTTATCTTCAGCAAGAGTTCTGAAGTGCAAATGTCCATGCAGTTCTCAGATAGGAACTCCCAAGCATGAAGCTATTGACTATATTCTCAAATGATCCTGAAGAAGTCCTACCTGCGAGCACTCGCCAGCAAGGACATTGACTTCCCATTCATTATGGTTGCTCCAGGACTGAACCTGATCTGTGCCTTGAGCAATCCATCCAGCCACTCTTCTCAGCCAGCTTCCCATTCCGTGGTGCGACTGTTTCCTCCCTTGTCACACAGATGGCTTCTTCCCCATCTTTCGTGTAGGACCTTGATCTTGAAAGCTGCACTCATTCTATCAATTCTATGGTTCAAGGTAATGGAGGGAAGAAGACTATGAAAAAGGTCCTAACAGTTGACTCCGTGATCTTCTACTTAGGGTCTCAACCTCTTTCTTATGTTCAGAATACTCATTGCTCTTTCAAAAGCCTATGTGAAATGCTACTTCTACTATGAAGACCTCGGAATAATGAACTATGTTTACATTGCACCAGGAAAGCAACATTCTAATGAGATTTTTGTATCTCTGCAGCCTCAGTGGTGAAATTTTTTGATGATTTTTTGTTTTGTTTCAGTGCTAGTACTGGGACTTGAACTTAGGGTCTCACAGTCTTCCTTTGCCTTTTCTGCTGGAGCCTGGCATCCTACCACTTGAGCCAGAGCTCCACTTACAGCTTTTTGTTGGTTAATTGGAGAGAAGTGTGATGATCTTTGCAGTTTCATGAAGTTAGCCTATTTCTTTCTTAGTCCAGGGGGTCCAGGCCCAGTATGGCCTGCATGAGCATGACTGACATGGGCCATAATGGTCATGGGGCACTTTTTTGTCTTTTGATGATGTGAAAAAATGACAGCAATAACTTTAATCAGGAGACCCTTTTCCTGTTTTAGCAGTCAATAATAATTAAATATCCTTGATATATTTACAAGATTTTCAGCATCAGTGGTATTCGGAGAACTAGGGATTTAGGAAAGTTTTAGACACCTACTCTGATTGCTAAGTGCCAAAGATAAATAGGAAAATGATTTGTATCCTTACAAGAAATAAGCACAAGATCTGCTTTTCTGGTTTGGTTTTTCTATGCCCATAACTAGCACTTTGTAGATTATTCTTCAGTACGTTCATTCTACCAGTGGTTAATAGTGTGTCTCTACAAATATGGGCAATGAATTAAATCTGTGTGCCCTCTTTTAAGCCAGTTTCCTGCAGAATCTGATGTACGGATTGCTCTGTGCACACCTTTGAAGAGGCTGCAGCTTTGCCTAGACAAGTGAAGACACAGATCTCTGAGGATTGCATTTTTATGGGTTCTCTTGTGTTTAAAATGCACAGATTATACAGCCCCATTGGGGTCCTTTCTCCAGCCCATTAGCCTCACTAATTGTAAGTGAATTTTCCCATCATGTCATCTTTTTTCACAGTTATATCCTTTGAGACTTAGCAATGGAGGTGTTCTCCATATGACACCAATACACTCAACTCACCTGCACACTTATCTCTAGTTGTTTTTGTTCTTTTCTTTCTATTTTTGCCAAGCTGTTTGAATTCCTTAATGCTTCCCAAAATGCTGATAGCTTTTCTGCATGGAGGCTAGTAATGAGTATAAGCTTTGTTGTCTGTTTTGTGTGTAGGTCTAGTCCTGGATCTTGAACTCAGGGCCTGAGCACTGTTCCTGAGCTTTATTGTTCAAGGCTAGCACTCTGCCATGTGAGCCACAGTTCAAATTTCAGCTTTTTGGTGGTTAATTGGAGATAAGACTTTCACAGATTTTCCTGCCTGGGTTAGCTTCAAACTGTGATCCTTGGATCTTAGCCTCCTGAATAACTAAGATTGCAGATGTAAGCCACTATGAATTTTGGTGAAATGACTCACTGGCTCATTCATTTAGTTGTCAAACATTGAGTATCTATTTGGAACTTTGCATAGTAGGATCTGAGTGAACTAATGATCAAATAAATGGATTTACTGTCTTTTAGAGTTGGGAGGATCTGTTAAATAATGCATGGCTAGACATGCTTATCTTTTAGTAGGAAAGTGCTCTATAAATCAGAAAGCTATTATAATATTTACATGTTGGCCTATGAAAAACAATAAAGCAGTTTTTACTATAATAGGAATCCTGATCATTTGCATTTATATAGGACATCATTGGCACAACAACTTTGTCCCTTAGAATAGTTTCATTTAAAGTGCTTTTGTTTTAATTATCTCTCATGGAACAGCTATAAAGTGATTGTAGAACAATTTGCAAGTATGTATGCTATCCATAAATGGTAAATAATAGTTAAATTATGAACATGATGTTGTAGAATCAGACATTTCTCAGCATAACATTTTAGTTGTTCATCTGATGTTCCGCCATCTTTTATACCCTATGATCTAGTTTTACCCTCGAACTTTATCCTTTTGTCGTTCTCGCTTCCATTATATTAAATTACGTTATTTCTAAAGCAAACCAATAGATCATCATGTATAGTTCTCTCTCTCTCTCTCTCTCTCTCTCTCTCTGTGTGTGTGTGTGTGTGTGTGTGTGTGTGTGTGTATAGCAGGCCTGGTGTTTACTAAAGGTGGGGATCTTTCTTGAGTGGTTCTTAGCACATAAACAATTACAGGCTCAAATAACTTTGAATTGAACTTTCCTCCATTCCAGTTTCCAAATCTAAGATGAAGATGTTTTACTCTGAAAGGCAGCACATCACAGCCAGGGCAAGAACACTGGTGCTGGGAGGGACCCATCTTCATTCAATGTCTGATGTACTGTCTAGCTTCTGCTCCTGTGGACTATCTGCCAAATGGAAATCAGAAGACAATGCTTGTCTACAGCTTTGGGGTGGAGATCCTGTAACACTCAGAAACTGCTTGGAAGCATTTCTCATAGCTCCAAAGAAAAGCTTCTGTTTACAGGGGTTGGTCAGAATTTCCCACCCTGCCAAGTCTCTCTGAAGTCACCATGCTCTGGAACATAAGGATAGACTTCTCTTTCTCTCTATTCTATGCTTGGGATCATAGATTTTGAGCAGAAAAATCTCAAAATTAGACAAACTTAGAGTCAGGAAACATTATGTCTTTGGTCTTCTTCATTGCCTTGACTGAAGCTTCAGAAAGGCAATATAGGTTGAGCCTGTTACTCTACTTGTTTTTCCCACCAGGCTGTTGAGTTAAGCACAGAGATCACAGTCTGTGTCTATCTAAGACTTGCTCTGAAAGATACTCATTTGTGAGACTAGGTGGCAGGTTACTGGGGTAACAATGCCCCTGAGATCTGTATCCTTTGAGTTTCTGGGGAGTGTTCCCCAGAATTATGACTTTACAAGGTTGTGAGACTGTTGGACATTTTAGAGAGAGGCCTTTCTTGCTAGGAATGCTGGATTGTTCCTTCCCACAGCCTATGTAGTCCCTCCATCCCATGATAGAACACTGCTGTGGTTCCTAGTGCAATGTCCTGCAGAGCCCTGGTAGACCAGTACACTCCATAGATCACATAGCTAATAGAATATGGTGGGGACTTTTGGGTAGTAACTAATGTGGAGCCTCTTGTTCAGAAATTGGTGAGCAACAGCTAAATCTGTTAGGTTAATAAGCCTAGAGGGTTAGAAATGAATGCAGAATTTTCCTGTAGACTTTGTTCCCCAGTATTTTTTTCTTTTCATTAATGTATGCATTGGAATAGCCCCTTATGGAGCCTAATTAAGCTAAATTATGTGTTCATTCAAAGTATGTCCATCCACAGTCAGGACCCAGGGTTTCCCTGCAGTGTGTTCTTCATCATATCTACACATCCATCATGTGCCAGATATCGTTCTGGTCCTATGGACTTAATGGGTGGGGACCGAGGCAGTGTAATGATAAAGTACAGTAGGAGGGATGGGAATAAATTATAGGGAATATAGTGTGGAGACAGTGGAGACCTGGGATAACCCAAGAGGGCTGGAAACTTGGATGTGAGTGGCAGGCAGGGAGTTAAGTGGTGAAAGGTGAATATGTGCTATAGGCATAAATGTAAGACATTTCTAAAGATTGCATGGGGAGTGTGAAGAAGTCAAGGATGGAACCATGGGTTTTGGCCTGAGGAATTAGAAGGCTGAGATTAGAGCTCTGATGAGAGTTAGGGAAGGATTTCCCAGGAATAGAGATGTTTAAGTCTTTAGAAATGACCTGGAGTTTAGTATGTGTGGGCTCACATAACCAGGGAACTATTCTACCTGAAGTCACATCCTTTTCCCTGAACCTTTTCTGGGGGGGTTCGAGCACATGCAGGTAGATGCTGTCATCCCAGAAGAATGACAATCACATGCACCATTGTGATCAGCTTTCTCTTTGAAATTCAGAGTGCTAGCTATGAAGATGACTCAATTCCCAGGAGGAAAAATTGGGATCTCTTCTGACTCATGTTGGGAATATCATCATTTCCTGCCCATTCCCAAGATTCTGATGTCTAAAGTTTTACACTAGGAATAGTGTACTCCTGTTGTTTTTTTTTCACTGATCAATAGTATCAACTGTCCTGCCTGTCATATTGGTTCCATTTCAAGTGCAAACCTCCTGGGACATACCTGACCCAGCACAAACCTAGAAATAATAGAAGGATGACATATCAGAGCTGTCATCAGGCCAGACATCGAGCGGTTCACCTGTCTCCAGTGTTAGGAGAGCCTGTCAGATTCCAGCTGTTGTCAGCATGAGTCTGCCTACTTACAGGACCCAGACCAAACTTCAGAGCATCTCAAGTCTATCAGTGTCATGAAAGGCCACCCAGCCTGGACAGGGGGATCCAGGCAGATGTAGGCCGTGGCAGGGACAGAGTGCAGAAGACTCACCTAGTGTGTTCCCACCTTTGCCTGAGACCCATACAAAGAAACAAATTCTTCTTGTCCAGAACACTTTGCTTAGACTTTACATATAACAACTGAACATTTGCTTAAAACACTTGATCAACTAAATATTTAACCTAGCAATATTTGCTCTCATTTGCACTCAATAAACATTTGAACAATGTCACTATGTATTTGTGGAAATAATGAAAGACTGAATGTCAGTTCACTCTTTTTTTATTACCATCTGTTAATTGTAGATTTCATTTTCATATTTCCATATATTCCTATAATATACTTGCATCAAATTTATCTGCTGTATTATTCTTTCTTCCCCCCTTTAATTTTTCCACCTTTTAAAGGAGCTCACCATTCTATTTTCATATACTCATATAAAGTACTTAAATTGCATTCATCTCCCATTATCTTCTCCTTTCATTTCCCTCTTCCCTCTGGCTACCCCTCAAAATCCACCTTTTGCCCTCATGTCAATTTATTTTAGGTCAAGATTCAGTCCTCACACAGAAGTTCCTGACACAGTCACCTGTGTATCAGAAGCCAGCTGTGCTTGCCCAGTAGTGGTTTTCCCACTTTCCCTCCATCACAGACGTGTGATCCAGAAGCTCCTTGAGGTCTCTCTCACCCCACGGATGAAGGCCTGCTTTGCTCTATAGCTGTCTGTTCTCACCAGTCCCTGGCTGCTGCCATACTGGTTGCTTTGTCTCAGTCCAGAAGGAAGCAACCTGGCTATAAGATTTCTGTATGTCCCTGTTAGACTCTATGAGCATACACGCTTTGCTCTCTGCTCAGCTCTAAGCCAGTTCCTTTAAGGCGGTTTTGCTCTCTTGGGTGGTGTGTTCCGCAGCTCAGCAGTCAGAGGCACTCAGCACTGCAGGGATGTGGACTTTTGTCCTTCAGACCTGAAGTGATCACCTTGCTTAGCCCACTCAATGGAAGCCAGGGGAATGGGCAGCCCTCCGGTCATTCACTTACTTCCTCCTTCCCAGTTACTAACTGATGACACCTGTGGTTGGTCTAGCTCAGACTGCCCAGGCTTTGATATTGATACTTGGTGGGGAGAATGGCCTTGTGCTGAGGATGAGAGGAGCCATGAAGGGCTCAGGCCAGCAGGTGACTCTCCTTTAAACAAGAAGTGCAGGCTTTAGGTTCTCTCAGAATTTAGCTTGGGCCCTCATGCAAGACAGATACCATGACAAGACCTGACTCCATAGCTTCATTGGCCACTGGAAAAAGAGGCCCACCATTCACTTTTACTAGGCCTGAGAAAGTCCAGACATGATGGTGTATGTGTCTTAGCACTCAAACGTACAAGTAAGATTCTACCAGAATGATGCTGTCACTTCCCTGGTAGAAACCAAATTGAAATTCAGAAACAGTTCTCTTCATTTGTTTCAATTGATTTCTTCTTGTCATATTAAACTCAGTCCCAGATTGTTGAAACAGAAACCCACACTGCTATTGCCCGTGCATATAAACAATTGGTGTTCTGGCCTTGCATGGAGAGATGCTAGCTCATGTTTAGAGAGCAGTTTGCATTTGATGATGACAACAGAATACAACTGAGAAAAGTCACCCTGTGGGAAAAAATCTGTTTTCCTTATGTTCTAGAAAGAAAATCCTTCCACATTAGATAGAACAAGTATATATGGCATACACAGATAACAATTAAGTAGGATTCTTAAAGAGAACCCTCCAACTCCATCCTATTTACCTATCGACCAATTGGGATCAAAATATTTCCAGAGAAAAACTTCCTACCTCACTCAATTATGTTCCCATTTCCCATAATTATCCAAGTCCTAATTATTTCCTATATTGCCTTTACCACATTAGTTTTGTGAAACAATGGGGTGTAGGACAATGGGACATAACTCAAACACAGGCCAATCTAAATGAGCAACTTGCAGAGTGCTCACAAGAGGATTGCATTATTCATTATTCATCGGAACAATTGGTGGATAACATTAGACTTTAAATCACAGCAGCAATTACGAGACAATTATCCCAAATGGCATAATTGCCACAGCTATGGTGTGTGGAGCAGATTCTACACTGTGTGCATGCCTTTTCTGTGCCACCATGAAAATGGGTGTGTACAGTATCAGGGAAAACTCCACAGAAGACACCATTTATATTCCATCACGGAGACACTCACAGAACAAGCAACCAGAGGCAGCTCAAGGCCAAGCTTACATGTTGCAGGATCCCTTCCCTTGCTTACTCCAAAATGGGTTGCTGTCCGCATATTGCATATATCTGTCTCAGGTGGATTTCAGTCTGTACTGAACCTGAATCTCTCTTCTCAATGCAGCCCCACAGCCACAGGGACTCCATCTGCAGCAGTGGGAAGATGTGCTTTAGAAGCAGAAAACTGGTTTTACTTACTGCTCTGGTATGGCTTGACACCCCATTCAGCATCTGCGAGTGTAGGTACTCAGTGCGCATGACAAACCTGCAAGATACTTCCATATCTTATCTAGCTTAACCTCAGGAGTCCTGGTTTTCATGAACTCACCATGCAATGCAATTTTCAATCAAACACTTTCTTTGGACCAGGCTCTCTTCTAAGTGTTTGTATTACATTCATTACATTTGTCTTACCTTATGAGATTAATTTTACACTACTGTCAGAGGTACAACGTGCTGTTTAATGACACCAACATAGAAAAATGGAAATTGGTATCAAAATAGAATCATTTCTTTCTTAGTTACACTTTTTTTCTTCCCTTATTTTTTTACCTTGCCCTTCCTCCTTTGGGTCTGGGCTTTAGAATTCTACTTTTGTTCAGATGAATTCAACAAACATTATTATTATTATTATCTTGAAGTAATTGTACAAAGGAGTTTCAATTCTACCTGTCAATTTATGGTTACAAAGCATTTTGATCAATAAACATTTTCAAAGCACCTATTAACTTGGCAATATTCAACAACAATATAGATCAGCAAACAAAACAATTTTACTAACTCTTAATAAGCACCCTAGATAACACTAGCAGTTGCTAAAAGAATGTGTGGATATGGAAAAATGTCCAGGGCTCCAATGGAGTAAAAAAAAAAAATTGGAAAAATTTGGCTCCCTTGTTTAACTGAACTAATTTGAATCATCTATAGAAAAAAAACTTGAAGAATACAAATCTAATCTTGGGAGGGGGTTAATTTTAAAGAGTTAAAATTATAAAAGACTTTAATTTTCTTCTTTGTCTTCTGATTTCTAATTTTTACAGATTACTTCTGTATGTTAAAAAATGCACAGAAAGAATACATCTATCAAGAAGACATGGCTTCCTATATTTGCTGAATCATGATTAACTTTATGAGTCAACTTGTCCACATCGTTGTCAAATATCATTCTATAAATGTTTTTGGATGAGATTAACATTTAAATTGGTAGACTTTGAGTAAAGCGTATTACTATGGGCAATAAGTCTCATCGAATCAATGAAGGCTTTAATAGAAAGAAGACTAGCTCTTAAGCAAGAGAGAACGTGACTAGCCTATAGCCATTGGCACTCCTCCCCAAGTCTCCAGCCTGCCTGCTTACCTTGTCAGACTCTGGGCTCATGAGGCCGCCTCAATTACCACAGTCAAATTCTTTTTTCTTTTTTCTTTTTTCTTTTTTCTTTTTTTTGCCAGTCCTGGGCCTTGAACTCAGGGCCTGAGCACTGTCCCTGGCTTCTTTTTTGCTCAAGGCTAGCACTCTGCCACTTGAGCCACAGTGCCACTTCTGGCCATTTTCGATATATGTGGTACTGGGGAATTGAACCCAGGGCTTCATGTATACAAGGCAAGCACTCTTGCCACTAGGCTGTATTCTCAGCCCTTCAAATTCTTTTTTCTTTAAGTAGTTGTACAAAGCAATTGCCACTCAGCAAAGCAGTTTATGGATACAATGTGTATTGATCGATGCCACTTACTTATTTCTCCTTCACCATCTCCTAACCCAAACCCTTTCCTCAATTTTCTTCATTATGTAGACTATGCATGACATTTTATGACTCCATTTTCTCCCCATCCTCCCTTCATTTTTCTACCCCTCTCCTTGATCCCATTCCCCTTTTGAGTAGCTGTTTCCTGGTGTTCGTTTCATTAGACTGTGAGTTAGTCTTTCTAAGGAATTACATTTTGAAGTCTTCCCAGAATCTGCCAAAATTTGGCTAGTCCAGTTATTTATACTCGGATACCATCCAAAATAATTACTCATAAATTATACATTATTAAAATTATAAAATATTATTACTTATAAATAATTATTTATAAATTAATTCTAGGTTCTACAGGTGACAGACATAGATCAAGAAAATGTGGCATATATACACAATGGAATTTTATTTATCCATTAGAAAGGATGTTATTGCATCATTTGCAAAGAAACAGAAGGACCTGGAAAAAATATGATAAGTGAAGGAGTCAGGCCCAGAGAGACAAGGGATGCATCTATTCTCTCATACATGGACTTTGAGTCAATTTCTTAAGCTACATGGACACACGCTATAGGTTTCTCTGGCAAGCCTTGACTAATAGAAGAAGCATGTGCTTTAAAAGGCTAACGATACTTCTTGGGAGGAATGGTTTTACTTTAGTTAATCTCTGTGGCTAAATGTAATCAATAGAGACACTAAAGGAATGGCTTGGGGCATTTTGGACTGGCATAACCGCCTCAATCACCCCCAACAACCCTGAAAGCCAGAATGTGCGTGCCCTGCAAGCAAGTCTCCAGAGAAAGTTGGGGCGTTGTATCTGGAGAAAAAGACAGGAAGACATGAAGTTTGGGAAAACATAAGGCTGGCTGTAAGATCTCCCATGGTTCACTGGCAGCACCCATATCTTTTTTGCTCAAGGCTAGTGCTCTACCTCTTTGAGCCACAGCTCCACTTCCAATTTTGGAGTGGATAATTGGACATAAGAGTCTCAAGGACTTTGCTACCACTGCTGGCTTTGAGCCATGATACTTATATATCAGCCTCCTGAGTAGCTAAGAGTACAGGTGTGAGCCACTAGTGCTTGGCTAAGTGATTGTTCTTTTTTTTTTTGGCCAGTCCTGGGCCTTGAACTCAGGGCCTGAGCACCATCCCTGGCTCCTTTTTTGCTCAAGGCTAGCACTCTGCCACCTAGCCACAGCGCCCCTTCTGGCCATTTTCTATATATGTGGTGCTGGGGAATCAAACCAAGAGCCTCATGTGTAGGAGGCAAGCACTCTTGCCACTAGGCCATATTCCCAGCCCTAAGTGATTGTTCTTGATGCCAGCCTTAGAAGAGTAAAGATTCTTCTCATCATCTCTTCCCTCAGCTTCCTGGCTTGTGAGCTCCATCATGTATGATTTTACTGCTGGCTGTCAAATAAAGAAGAAAAATTATTAAAACATTACAAGTCTTAATGACTTTGTTAAAACATGTTTAAAATATACAGAGTGAAAATTAAAGTACCACATATTGATAATGTGATTACAACTATGAAAACTGATGCAGAAAATCAAGACTGCAGAGTAATGACAGAAAAATAAGGACAGGATTAGGCTAATAGAAGCCTGGAGAATTCTCCTCCCCACGTTCCCCAAACAAGGCTTGTTTAGTACTGGTTTTCCTGACAATCAAAAGAAACACACACACACACACACACACACACACACACACACACACACACACACACGCCCCTGGCCTGAGAACAAGTCAGGTTTTCTCTGCTGTGTTTGTGTGTTTCATCTCTAGGCTTCCTGAACTAAGGTGAGTCTAGAATCCTGGCATGTGACACACAGTAGGGCTAAATTTCTATGAACAATATTTAATTTAATACTCCATTCCCAAATGGTTGTAAGACCACATATTCAGAAGGGAACTGAGAAACTCAGAGAAGAAATTTTTGTAATCCTTAGCTAGTTGTACAAAGGGGTTTCAATTCAACACGTAGGTCTGTGAAAACAATGAATCTTGGTCCATGTCATCATTTCCATTAATATCTCTCACATCTCCCAACCCCACCCATCCCCATTTCACAGATATTCTTTGAAGAGTATGACTGCTTTCCCCACCCCTCCTCTAGACATTTGTATATCTCCCAACATTCATCTACCCCTAATTCTTGTCATGTTCTAGCTTTCTGATATTCACTTGGCTAAATTGTAAGTTAGATGTTCAAAAGAGTTGTACCACCAGAATCCTTTCTCTCAGATGCCATACCTTAGTTCATAGGTTTATGTATAGATGCATATGATTCTATAGATGTTACATATACATTCTAGTGTATATATGACTTCCACGTAGGAAAGAAAACATGTGTCCTTTATCCCAAAGGTTACAAGAGTATGTGTCAGTTTGCCAGAGCTGCCTTAACAAAATCCTACAGCGGGGTAGCTTTTAAACAATAACCCGTTTTCAATCTCACAGTTTTAGAGAGCAGAGGTTTGAAATCTGGGTGTCAGCAGAGGTGGTTTCTCTCGGGAGTCAAGGGAGCAGGCGTTCTGGGCCTCTCGGTCAGCATCTGGCGCTCCTTGTGGACATCATGCTCCAATGTGCCTCCGCCTGCACATGGCTTTGAAATCTGATGTCAGCAGAGGGAGCAGGTGTCCTGGGTCTCTCAGTCAGCATCTGAGGATCCTTGTGGTAAGGACATGACATCAGTGTCTATGAGCCACCACCCGTGCATGGCCTTTCCCTCTCTTCTTTCTCTTAAAGTGATAACAGTCATTTTTGTATTAGGGGTTGTCACACTCCAATAAAACCCCATTTTTGGCTAGATAAGATTTGTCATGACCCTATTTCCACATAAGAACTTGAACATGTCTTTTTAGGGAATGTAATGTAATGCAAAACAAAGGAAATCAAACCTGTATCTATTTGAAACCTTTGGTGAATTTCCCAATTAAAGTAGGGATTTTATAGGTACAAAGCAAGGCAACAGATAACTGAGGGGATCATTCCAACCATCCTGAAAATGCACACTGGATAACCAGTAAATTAATTGAAAGCATCAGAAGACTTAGAAATAGTACAGAAGCAATACTTGAAGTAATGTAATAATGGGTAGTATGTAGGTTTAGTAGATTAAAGCACAATGCTGGGTTCATTAAAAAGTTAACTTGGTTTTAAATTTCTAACTCAGTGATTACTAAATGGAGACCAAAAACACATTTACAGCCTCACTAGGAAAGTGGGTGCATTTTATTGGTAATTCGGCATTACTTCTACTCTACATAATTTATTCATTCTCCTTTGCCCCAGTATATACCATGAAATAATGAAACAGCTTCATGCGTGCGCGTGCGCGCACGCGCACACACACACACACACACACACACACACACTGGCTTTCATGTGTAAATTGCAAATGAAGTTGTATTGGGAGCTTGATGACAAAAAATATGTGAAATTCAATTGCAATTTGTGTAGTTTTCTTTCAAGTACATTTCAGTTGCTACAATCACTTTCCTGATTTAGATTCAATTATTTGATCCTGATATTCATTGGAAAATCAAAATCAAAAGAAATAATTTAATTCAGTGACTGCACTAAATAAACATTGCTCTTCACATTATCCAAATTTACAATCTAATCCACATGACCAGAAAATTAAATTTTCTCATTGTTAAAAATGATCAGAATAATTTAGCAGTATGCCTCCAAGTTATGGCTTCTCTAATTACCTTGTATCCTGAAATCTTAATTAATTATGTTCTGAGACATACAGTCTCTTTGTGCTCATTGCCGTCTCCTGTGCTATGTGAAGTATTTACACAGTAATTCCTATCACTGCATTTCAGTTTTGTCCCTGAAGTTTCATCCCTTTTGGTCATTTTAATCTTATTCTTCCATGTCCATTTACTACTATTTAGAAGAAGCATCCTGACAGCTGGCCTTCCCCACACCAAGATCCTCTTACCTGTCATCGAATTCTTTTGTGACCTAGTTAAATGCCACTTTTTTCTGGGTCACAGAAATGAAACGACCTTAAAAATCTCTATCTCAAGAAGCAACTCCTGGAATTGATCAGAGCCTGGGCTTTACTAGAAAATAAGTGGGTGAGCAACAGTGAGGCTCAGTGTGGGCATGCAAAGGCTTCATAGCCCTGGACTTTCCATTTCTGCAAAACCCATTTATCTGAACAAGAGGCTGATGATGTTCCCAAGAGCATCTCAGGAAAACTGACTCCAGAGAACATTGGAGCTTTAACTCAGCATTCTTATTTTCCAAAATTGCTTTTAAAAATCATATTAACAGAGCTGTTTTCTCTAGTGGCCATTCTAGGTAGGACCCCTGGAAATAAAGGCCCTTTGCACAGTGGGGTGTAGATGAAAATTAGGAAAAATACATCATGGCTACCATGCTGGAGCTTACTGTTATTGTCTTCTTGAAAACAATCTATTGTCCAGATGAAGCAATTAAGAGCAATTAAGTTATCTAATCTCACACAACTGGTAAGTAGCAAATGCAAGTAAAATTTCTCGACCAGTGCTTCCCAGATGTGAAACTGCATACAGACTATTTAGAGATGGTATTAATGTGTTGATTCTGATTTAGTGGACCTGGGATCTGTTGGCAATGTCCTTAGGTGAGATCATAATTCTGTAGAATCCACTCATGTTTTATTGGTAAAATCTATACTTTTTGTACCTGTTTGTTCAAAAGCATGGTCTGTGAGCCAGGCAACTGGTGATTCAGAGATGGACTCTCAATTGCTCTGCCAGCCAGCCCCCTGACCCGTCTCCATGTACTTGCCCTGACAGGCCGAGAGGCATAGCACAAGTGACAGACATGGAGGCTCTGAGGACTCATTTTCATGCTGACAGCAGGACCCATGGCAGTCCCCGACCCAGCACCTCCTGAGAATCAGAAACACCAACCAGGCTTCTCACAAAAAGAGGCTTTGTGAATCGGGTGGAGTAAGGTATATAGAGTATGTTAGGCTATGTGTAACTATTGGTGAGATTATTTGTTTTAGAAAATCATTTTCAATGCAATTAAAACAAGAAGAGACTCTCAAGACATAGTAGATATATCCTTTGACCTAAAAAGTCTACCTACAGAAATCTGCCCTTCAGAAATCTTAATGTGAGTGCATATTTTCACAAGGGTGTCTACAAGACCATTGTCTTTACTGAATAAATAGTTCAAGAGTAAGAGTGTGACTTGCTCAATTATGGAATGATCATAATATAAGGAACAGCACAGCCATTCTGTATGGTTCGTGGAGCCTGGATGAGTGACTGTCCATGATGCTCTTAACATAGTGAGTTGCAGCGAGTTCGTAAAATAGGATCCAAGTATGTGATTCCCCACATGTATTTGTGCATTTGTTTATTGTATTGGTCAGTTTGGGCTGCTGCAAGGAAGAACCGTAGACAGGAAGGGTTATAAACAGAAGAATGTTACTTTCCACAGTTTTGGAGGCTGCAAGTTCAAGATCAGGTACTAGCATGATGGGTTCTGGATCCCCTTCTTAGTTTTAGACTACCAACTTTTCATTGTATCCTCCCATAGAAGGAGGAAAGCTAGGGGGTCCTTTGTATTTTTATTTTGTTTTATTTGGTTATTCTGAACTCAGGGCCTACCTTAGGCTTGCTCTGCAGTCTCTCTACCATTGAAGTCACTCTGCCTGTGTGAGGTCCTTTTTGTTAAGTAAGGCACTACTTGTATTCATGAGGGCATCACCTTTATGATCTGAGTATATCTTCTAAAGTTCTCTGGCAAATCTACTGCTTCATCTGTACCATGTCATAAGCTCTCTCTCTAAACTTAGTGCCAATCCAGTGCAATTGGCTGCCAAACAAAAGGTAAAATCTGGCAAAGAGGCTAGACTTCACAAAACGTGAGAAAGAGATAAGAGCTGGCTGAATCTTATGGAATGCTGTGGAAGTAAATAGAAAGGCTGCTAGATCACAAATCACATCTAAAGGAAATAAAATCAAAGATCACAAAAAATCAAGAGGTAAGAGAATGACTATTACTTATATTTTTAAAGAAGCCATCCTGTTTGTGTTGAGGCAGAGGTGGTACAGGAAAGACAGTTGCAAAATGAAGAGGTATTCACACTTTTTTTTTTTTTTTTTGCTGGTCCTGGCATTGGAACTCAGGGCCTCAGTGCTGCTCCTGAGCTTCTTTTGCTCAAAGCTAGTGCTCTAACATTTGAGCCACTGCACCATTTCCAGCCTTTTCTGAGTAGTTGGTTAGATATAAGAGTCTCATTGGCTTTCTTACTCAGGCTGGCTTCGAACTGCAATCTTCAGATCTCAGCCTCCTGAGTAACTAGGATATAGACATTAGCCACCAGCATCCAGCAATTAAATGTTTTGTAAAGCGCTTCCTTTGTAAATGAGGGTGAATGTGGTTGAAGTAGATTGTTTCCATGCATGAAAACATGCACAGGACAATGAAATCTGTTGGAATTGTTTGAGAAAGGAAAAGAAAATGTCATAATAAAATTCTCCTTCTCTGTATAATTATTTAGGCTAATAAAAAACCCTTTTTCATGAGAAAAATGTATGTCAATATATACATACATGGCCCAAGGGCTGGAAGTATAGTGCAGTGGTTGAGTATTTGCCTAGCAAGATCCTGGGTTCTAACACCAGCACCACAGGGAAAAAATGAAAGAAAGTGATCTGAAAGAATACTCTCCTTATAATTGAAGATGATTATAGGGGTTCATTATGACATTATTTGCTTGTATTTATATTTTTGATTTTATAATTACCTTGCACTGTTTTGGAAATACAAGAAAGAATGAATACTGATTGAGCTAGATAGCTCAAATGGTAGAAAACCTGACTAGCAAGCATGAAGCCCTCGGTTAAATCCTTAGTATTATCACAAAGAAAGAAAGAAAGAAAGAAAGAAAGAAAGAAAGAAAGAAAGAAAGAAAGAAAGAAAGAAAGAAAGAAAGAAAGAAAGAAAGAAAGAAAGAAAGAAAGAGAAAGAGAGAAAGAAGGAAAGAAAGGAAGAGAGAGAAAGAAAGAAAGAAAGAAGGAAGGAAGGAAAGAAAGAAAGAGAAAGAAAGAAAGAGCAAAAAAGAAAGAAAGAAAGAAAAAAACTGTGAGGAGAAAGTTTGAGCATCCATAACCTAAAGATCTGAAATCTCAAATGCTAACAATCTGAACCATTTTCAGTACTGACATGATAGCAAGAGTGGAAAATTCCATACTTGACCTCATGTGACAGATTTAGGTACATTGAAAATAATTATGTAACATTTCCTTCCGGCTATGCATATCCCATTAATTGTATAAAATTCCCTTTAGTCCACCTGTATCACGTATGGGTATAGGAAACATATATCCACTATATGTTTTGACTCGTGTCCCATCCTGAAGATCTCATATTATGTATATGCAAATATTTCAATATCTAAACCCAATTTGAAATATTTTGGTTCTAAGGATTTTGGAGACATGCTACTCAACCCATTATACAAACTGGAGTCCAAACCTATAATATTACTTAACCTGTCATATAAAAAATTGAAAGAACACTCGTTCCAAAAAAAGTATTTTAAAATTATGTTCTTAATCTATTTGTTTCTTTTCAACCTGTTACACTGTTTTAATTTTTGTGCCAATTTGTTCCAAATCATTGCTTATTGTTTGATATTTACATTTTTTTTCCAAATTTTCTTTATTACAAGCCTTATAAAGCAGGAACAATTATCTAGAAGTTAATTTGAATTTCAAAAAGCAAATGTAGACAATATGGAAGAATGTTGCAAAATGGATCAAATTGTTTTTAAACTGTGCACATCTAGGTGGGAATAGTGCCGTTTTATGCATGTAAACCACCTGTTATCTGAAACTAATGGGCAGAAAGGATAATTTGTGCACAAAGAACAAGTTTGATAGATTTGTTTTGAGAATGAACTTGCATTCAAAGATGCTTTTGGTGGACTCAGGCTGGCCTGCTACTTTGCTTCTGCAGAGAAGGAAGGTAAAGATGGCACCTGGAGGACTCCAACCTACTCACTACACACTCAGTGATGAACAGAAATTTCTCACTGCTGATAGTTTGGGTAAACAGAGGTGTCAATTCAGTGACAATTTTAAAGGAAGATTGTATTAAAAAGGTAACACTCAGGCCTAACTGCAATTCTTTTGAACTAATGTATGGGAACTTGGACTTTAGGAGGGTTCTCATCATTTTCAGAACTGATAAGAGAGACTCACTAGGCCTAAACCATGCAACCAGTTTCATCTGAATACTTGCTTTCCTTCCGGAGGCTTGGAATGTTGGTACATCCCAGGCAGAGGCTGCCAGCACAGCAGCCTCCACTGAGACCCCAACCTCTGAGGAGGACCCTGGCTTAGCAACATTTCACACCTGTTGCCACACCTGCTTCTGGGGCTGGGGAGAATGAAACACCTGTGTGTGGGGGCCCTGGTGCCTCCTGGGAGCTATGACCAGGTGCAGAAGGTTTGATTGGATGGTGTGTGTGGAGAAAGCCTGACACCTGTAGAAAAGTGCTTTGTGTTTGCTTTATCCTGAGTGTTTGACATTGCTAAATAATCCTGTCCAAAAACTGGATGAGTGTCTGTGTTTGTGTGTGTGCTCATTTCTGCTGCATCCCGATATCCTGTTATCTACCTCTGGCAGTGTGCCCTTTGTGAACTAAGACCTATGCTCTATTACCCATTCAAAAAGAGGACTGAAAATGCTTCGGTGTCTGCTCAGAGCCCTTCCTCGCTGCTCTTGACCATGCCCTCCTGTCTAGAGCAGTCCCTCACTTCACTGCCATGGTATCTGCTGAATGGAATTGGAACATGGCTAACTTTACTGGCCAAGGAGACTGGAAGTGTGTGTCTGATTCCCTTGACTTCAGCCCCTGAACTTTGTTCTTTTTCTGAGTTTTTCTTTGGGTCCTTTTATTGTGCTGAATCATGCTTGGGAATATGACTATATGCTAAGTCCTGTAGATCCTCCTAGGGAATCACCAAATGTGGGAGAGGTCTTGGCTTGGGGGCACTGACCCAGGTACAGGAGACAGAGAGAGACAGAGAGATAAAGGCAGAGAGACAGATACAGAGACAGAGACTTTCCACAGAGAACGATTGCCAAGTTAGGAGCCAGCCCTTCTACTCTAAAGAACTAGCACAGACTGCAGATAGATATAAATCAAGTCCTCCCCCACCACTCACCCCCACCATAGAAGACCAACACTATTTCTAAGGGGACATTTCTCTATTGCTTTACTGCTACAGGGTGGTAGTTGCAGTCATTAGCCTTGCTATGCTCTTGATGTATGGAATGAAGAATTGAGTGAAACACACACACCAGTAATTAGGAAGCACAGGATTATTGAAGGGGAAGCAAATTGAGAGTAAGTGGGAATGCATTCCACAGTGTGGGAATGGGATTCAGAAAGGATTTTCAAGGCCTGACAATTTAAGTCTGGTTTGGGTTGAGGAGAGTCTAGAAAGATCCTTCTCTTGGGAAGAGATGGACAGTTTTGAGTGGTAGGTGGTGGTTAGATAGAGGTTTTCCAATGGCACTTGTCCATTCCCACAATGCATTCTGGTATGATGACATTAATGATAGGTAGTGCATAAACACGAGGTCTTATTTTTTTCCCTGAAAGTTCACTAAGCAGCTAAGCATAGGACTTTGCATGTGCCATTTAAGGAAGTTTTACTTTGCTGAAAACACCTTTTTGTTGTTTTTATGTGAGCCCACTCACCTTGGCCTCAAGATTTACCCACACTTTTGATGGTCATGAAGTAGATAATGAGGAGGGGTCTTATTTATCTTCCTGAATCACTACCACTTTAAATATATAGATGAAGATTTTATACAATTCTCTTTCTGCAAAGAGTAGTCACAGAAAAGACATACATAGAAATATGCTCCTATTGCTCAGTCCTTGAACACTTCACTGTCATTTAGGGTAAAAAAGCAGGAAGCTTCAGCATTTTCAAGACGTGCACTTTTAAATCTCTCTCACTGACTAAATTCATCAAAATTCAGTTGGGTTGAGAAGGACCAGAGTATTTAGCAGAAGATGCCATTGATTAATTTTTTCCATCAAAAACATTGAATGAAGGACATATATTTATGGGAAATGTGGCTACAAAGCTACTGCTGTGAAGTGATGGTGTGACCCTGCCTTCAGGTAACCTAGTATACTGGGGAGAAGACCTTGGTGTGGCTCCCACTGGCTTTTTATCAATCAATGTTTATGACTTAGGAATTTTGTGAGCCAGTTCCTATTACCTACTTATGTTACAGAAACTAGTATAAGCAACACACTGGTGCTCTCCATTTTGTTGCCAGTTGTTAAACACTTAACTACACAAGGGTTGGGTGGAGGGAAGAGAAAGACAAGTATCCAGAGGACTAGATTGCAGTGCAGTACTGCTCCAAACCAGCTCCTTCCTAGTATTTCAAGTAAGAAGACCAATTCCTAGATACTGCATTTAATAGGGAGTTGTGACTCTTTGGCTATACAATCCTAGCCAGGTTTAAGGTGGTAGAGTTATGCTGATGTAGAGAGAGGCTGCTCTATCAGTAGATCAGAGATTTTTCTTGATGGCCCCATGGCCTTGTCCATTCTCACCAAGGCAAAGTCACAGAGTGCTCCCTACCTTCTTTCTAGGGTGATATCCTAGCCTCAAGATAGCTTATTACAGTATCACTTCCTCTGCAAAATATCTATCTGCCTGCCTGCCTGTCTGGCTGTCTGCCTATATCTGTCCATCCGTCTGTCCATCCATCTATCCATCTATCTATCTATACACACATGTCCTATAGATAGCATTGATACTGGAACTTGAACTAAAGGACTAGGCTCTGTTCCTTAGCCTTTTTCTCAAGGCTGGAGTTCTACACCTGGAGCCATATTTTTGGCTTTCAGGTTAATTGAAGATAAGAGTCTCATAGACTTTCCTGTCTGGCCTGGCTTTGAAGCTCAGTCTCATGAGTAGCTAGGATTATAAATTTATGTCACTGGCACCTGGCTTGTCTTCCATAATTTTAAGTAACTTTCATTCCATACAGAAACATTTCTGGAGTCTTAGAAGAAAACTCAAGCACTAATTATGCCCTCAGTTTTAAAACAAAGCAAAACAAAAAACAAAACCCAATTCTTTTATTTAAGAGAGAGCAAGTAAGCAAGAAGGCTAGTGAGAGAGAGAGGGGGGGGAGCATTAGAGCTATTGCCAAGAAGAGCTTAGGGGAGCCTTCTGAAGAGTAACAATTAACTTCATAACATTTATTTATTTAATTTATTAATTATTCTAGCCTCTGGCCTGCTTTTCATTGCTGTTATCAGGAAAGGGCCCTCAAAGATTGTGCCCAATAAGATACATACGATTTCAACATGTCTGCAGTAGAGTCGAAGGGGAGTGAGGAGAAGTTAGACAACAAAACACCACCCCCCCAACACACACACTCAGGTGTGATGGCTAGACAGGGCTGAAGAGAAGGCCTTCCCACCATGCCTTGTGCAATGCGCCCTGCTGAGTGTTGTGTGTGAGCATTTAACCCCAGACAAACACAAGGAACTAGTTAAAAAAGAGTCAGTGCAAAGAGGTTTCATTTTTTTCTCTTTACTTAAAAACTTGTTTTGATCATCAAATTTTGGCAGTAACAAATGTATACACTGTTTGGTTTTCTCTTTTGCTTTTTAAAAAAATGATTTTCTTCCTTTATTTTCTTCCTTTCTCTTCTTTCTTTCTTCTTTTCTTTCTTTTTTTCTCTCTTTTTACTTCCTTCTTTCCTTCCTTTTTTTTTTTTAAGAAAAAAGAACACAAGGCTGAATACTGCCTATAGCATTATCTTCAGCAACAATCCATTTCTGGAAGGGACAAGACCCACTTCAAGTGCTTGCTTTCCCCTTTGCATAAGTTTTGTGTGTGAGATGTGTGCAAGTTTGGGTGAGGGTGCATGTGTGAGAAGAAATGATATACTTCATTGTGACTCTGAACTGGTGTAATAATCAGGTACTAATAACTGTGCAGGACACATTCATCTTGAAAAATGTCGATACAAACACTGAAAAAAGTTAAATGAAAATAGCAGAACCAAAGAAAAGTTACAGTACATTTTGAAAAGATTATAAAACATTGTTTTCAAATCTAAAGTCCTACTTCTTGTGTGTAGTTACCTCAAAAGCTTGCAGACTGTCAGCAAGGATGACTTAGAATGATAATCGACCCTCCAAATTAAAGCATCCTGTTAGGCATCAGATATAGTATCTACAAAAAGCCTGGAAAATTGGAAACCATTTATATACAATTTTATAAACATTTTTAAACATCAAAACATACATCTTTTACAAACCAGCCTGTTTACAACAGGGAAGTGTACAAGACAATCTCTGATACAGTGCTTTAAAAGAACTGCTTCCATTTCCAAACGCATTTGTCACTCCCAAAATGCAGTAGTATGGGCTCATAAAATTGTTAAATAGTAGCAATTCAGGTATTTGTTTGCTGGAAGGATACTACAGTACATACTAATGGGTCCAACACACTCCAAGTGACTATACGATTCTCTAGTGCATCCTAAACACTGGAAGAGACTAATTATGGCCTTTGTGTATTATTACATACTTGTAATTATTGCTTTTCATTATTACATAAGAAATACCTTATTCGTTTCCTATCTTAGCCAGCTGGCTAAATGTTAACTGATGCCAAACTCACTCATGGCAACTTTAAACCCCAGTATTAGAAACCAGAAGCTCAAAGACATAGTGAGTTTTCATCAGAGTAATGTGCAGTTGAATATTGCAGGACATAAACCAGAAAACATACATAAACTACCTTCAATGGACCACAAAGAATGACGACACTGAAAGAATGCCTCTTCAAATCTCCATTTCCCATGGCTTGAAATGAAAAGCACAAAAACCCAAAGCCCAAGTACTTGAGTATTATTTATGTGCTGACAGGGTAGCAGAGTGAAGAGGTCAGACATATACCCAGGCAATCCACACAGCACAAACCCTAGATCTTTCCCAACCATGTATAACAGGAGTGTTTCCTGGGGCTTTGATGACTTAGTTTGATCATCTCTTTTTCAACCTTCCCTTGACTTTGATGAGAATGACACAGTATTGAGACAGGTACTGAAGTAAGCAGAAGGCAATGAGTGGCCTATTCTGCCTTTTCTCTAGGCTGTGCTAGTGATTTCTCAGGGCAGGTTGAATTAAACCCCAGAGGAAACTCCCTTTCCAGGTTTCATACTGATCCTCTTGTAGGTCAAACATGGGAGGCATGGACTTTACCAACTCTTAGAATGAGACTTTTACCATGACATTTTATGAGTGGGTAGGACGTGGGAACACATACATCAGGCATGGAATGGAATTCAGCAGCAAAACACTCTTCAGGGGAAAGGGAATAGATTAAACATTGGCTTTCGCCATCTTTTATTGCCCCATTATTCAATTTAAACTACTATTCTTGCTACTCTCAGTCTAAGCAGAATGTGTGCAGTATGTGTTAGAAAAATAGGGAAAGACACTCATTGGTGTTTGTTGTAGTGGAAGGGGAAAGAACAAACAGCAGGTGATGAGAAGAATAAAAAAGAACAAAACTTGCTCTGGGCTCCAGTGTGGCTCACTCCTAAAGTCATTGCTACTCAGTAGGCTGAGATCTGAGACTGCAGTTCCAAGCCAGCTGGAGTGGAAAAGTCCATGAGACTCTTATCTCTAGAAAGATGCAGGAAGTGGAGCAGCTAGCAGAGCTCCAGCCTTGAGCAAAAGAAGCCAGGTGAGAACACAAGTCCTGAGTTTAAGCCCAAATACCAGCACAAAAACAAAACAAGACACACACACACACACAAATACAGATAGAAAAACCAAAACGTGAATCTAGCACTTCATCCTATACAGTTTCACTGCCAGTGATGATGGGGCTTAGTACAATTCTGTACTTACCACTGCATCTACATTTAAGACACATTCACATGGCAAGAGCAGCATTTGGATGGATGTCCAAAGAAATGTATGGATTACCTGAGGGCATCATTCCTCAGAAGTGGAAACAAGATCATAAGGCTTCTGAGGAATATCCTCTATGAATTTCCACTTGCTATATATATTCCAAAGAAGGAATCGTGGCAGTCAGAGGGACCATCAGAAGCAAGAGGAAGCCATGGAAAAGATGGTTTAGTCGTGAATAATATTATTTAAAAAAGAATACTGGTTAAATAAGTGGTTGGGTTCCAGCAACTACTTCTTATGTAAACCTGGGCAAGTCTCTTTCCCGCTCTGGGTATGTTGCTAGAACTCAGGGCCAAGGTGCTCTCCCTTGGCTTTGTTCCTCAAGGCTGGCACTTTAAGACTTAAGCCATACCTCCACCTTTGCTGGTTAGTTGGAGATAAGAAGATCACAGACTTTTCTACCTGAGCTGGTTTTGACTCCCATCCTCAGAACTCAGCTTCCTAAATAGCTAGGATTATAGGTATGAACCATAGGTATCCATCCATAGATTCAGAAATCTTAACGACCCTTCCAAGTAGCTCCTCAAAGCAGCAGTCATTCCACTTAGCTCAACCTTAGCCTGACTGTAAGCCTACAGGGAAATCTCCCTTTTCAAAAGATGGAGAGATACTATGTGTTTATAGGTAACCGATATAAACGTAAAATATTTGCCTGGTATATAATTTAGCCGCACATCTCTTCTGTTGAAAATCAGGGGAAGGAACCCTGAAGATAGAGGTATTTTCTATATAGGTCACAGCAAAGGGAAGGCAAGATTTTTTTTTTCTGTGGCTTCACCACTGCATTAGAATCTATTTTTGCCTTCATTACTGTGTCAGTCAGGCACTCACTCTCCACGACATGCTGTGTAAGCACCAGCGAGTGACTCATCCACATTCATCTCATTCTAATCTATCCTAGGGGCACAAAATGAATTGTTGGTTTTACTTTGATGGTTTTTATGTCATTGTATTATTAAAAGTGTAGCAGTGATTCAATTCTAGACCATTAGTTTGTCATTTTCTTTGTGATTCTTGCAAATGTGCTTCTTATATAAGAAAAATACCAGACTTGATTCTCAACAGCAGCCTTAGTGAAATTCATTTATTTCAAGACCACAGTGTGGATAAACGCCTTCATGGGCAGGCCCAAACAAGAGACAGGAGGAAAAAGGCTGAAGAACCTGAAGGGGATCCACTTACTCAGGAAGTTCAGGAATGAAAAGAGATTTTCTTTTTGTTTTAATGACAAACACTGAGAAACATTGACTCCTATAAGGAAGTAAGTGGATTAAACACAACTGAAACAACTGAAAATACATCTGCGTGAGGACACACAGATGTAGGACAGGACGATTTATACACCAATGCCAGATGTCATGGGAAACTGTGAACACATAGATTTGCTCAGTAAGCAGATAGTGCAAATATGCAGTTACTTACCATGGCCACGGCACGGCTGGCCATGATCCGATTGAATCAAACGAGGAAAGTTATTCACCTTGTCACCTGTAACTTTTGAATACTGGGTATTTCCTGTGGGATGAGTCTCCTGTCAATTTTGGTAAATCATGGCCAAACCCACAATGTCAGATGGAAGGAAATCCATGTGTAATTATGCATTACACATTTTCCAAATAGAGGTTACTTCAGAAAAACTATAAAACATTGCTTTAAAAAAGCATAGCTTTGCTTTAAGTTAATATAAATGGCAGTACCAAAATAAGATGAACTAAATTTGAGTAAAATATGGCATTTGGTGTTTCTCTAACATTGTAGAGATCAGAGAAATTGGAAGGTAAGCTGTGCCTGCTGGCAGGATTTTCAACATGGTCCATTTCCTAAATCCTTCATTAGCGTTCCTCAAGAGCAGCCGTATAGAGCAAGCACATATTTGTACATAGGCCCAGACACACACACTACCTTAATTTATACACAATAACTAATCTATAATCTACTTCCTTCTTCTTTTGAAGCATAATTGTATGTATAATGATGATGCTACCAATTAAGAAAACATACACCCTTTCTCTGCATTATAAAGAACTGTGATTATCTAGGCTAAATACTTCAAAAGCATCATATTTCCTCTTTTATCCCTGACATGTGTGAGCTCTACTTAAGCTTCGTGATATTTCCCATTCTAGAGAATACTACACCAACAGAAGCCTATTTCTACACCAATCTTAGAAATGAAGACAAGATCAGGCATATGAAACAAGATAATCACATTCTTTCTAATGCTTGAACATTAACCTTCTCCCCAACCCCCAAGATAAAACCCACACAGCCTCCTATTGCTCTTTGTTGATAACATTCTCAAGTTTCATAAGATGTAACTATCTCTTATATTGGATGCTTAACAAAAACAAAAACAATTCAGCTTACTAAAAATGTTACTCAAACCTAATTTTACAGCTGGAAATCAAACAGCTTATTAGAAAAAAATAGAGTTGATTTTAAAGGCTTCAGCCCATTTCCTTCTTTTCTTCCACCTAAAGTACTTTTTTCATAATTAATTACTAGTATTTTCATTTCATTGGCTCAAAATGATAAGCAACAACATCTCTCTGACTGTTGCATTATTTAATAATACTGCAAGGACTGGTGCTCTGGGGGGTAATCAAGCACGAAGCCACACCTGATCTCCTGTTCAACACTAGTGAAACCCTTTTCCTTCCTTGGCCTTCCCAAGCCATGAACACAGGGACCGATGGTGTAGCAAAGTGAACAGTTCTCTCTCAGAAATAATTTCTGAGCCTTTCTTTTTCACCAAACTAGAACCAAGCTTGCTTGGGACAATGGAACTTGTGAAGAAGTTCTTCCTGGAAAAACATCACATTTCCACAGACTACTCTTATTGAGACACAAGCTCGGCCAGTCTCCTTCCATCTTTCAGTGGCAAAAAAGGCCTTGCTTGTGCCTTTACACTTGAGTCTGGTGCTGAGTCTCCACAAAGGGAACATGGAGACTGGTGAGGCTTAGCTCGCCCATGCTCTCATAGTCACTCACGGCTGCTTCAGAGTCCCCAAAGCCACAATTGGCGGACATGTCTGAGGATGAGGTGCCTCTGGAATTGTGCAAGGATAGAGGCATGTTGTCTGTCGGGCCTGTGGCCTCCGTGGCCTGGTTCATGCTGCTGGCAAGAGTACTGAAATCACAGCCAGCAGGTGAGCCCACCAAATCCGCTTCATTGGGGAATGGATGAGGAGGGAGGTACTGGCTGGGGTGGAACTGGGGCCTTCTCCTGCAGTCTGGGCTCAGAGTGCTGGCCAGGGAGACAGGCTGGGAGGGAGCCAGCACCTCATATTGGTCTGGGAAGTCTTCTGGTAGGGGTGGGGGCAACTGGTCCTGACTCAAAAACTCTTCTTCATGAGGAGGTGGGTATTCACTGTCGATGTCATAACCCCCCAGGTAGTAATCACTCTCCAGCTCCCGCGTGCTGCCCTGGTGCACAGTGCCTCCATCCTGGCTCTCATAGTTGGGAACTTCCTCTATGTCTGACAGGCGGGCCCCAGGCATCCAATCAGAGGTGTCCCAGTGGTAAGCTGCAAGAGAAAAGCCAGGGCAGTTAATGTCTTTCCAGACTGGAATGGGGGCAGGACTGGGAAAGTAGTGGAGAGAATGGACATGCAGCTCCTAACTCCCAAGACAGCTGGTGAAGCCAGGCTCATCAGCATGCTCCTTAACAGCAGTCAGTGGGCCCAGCCATGCTGGCCGGGGAAAGCAGGCAATGGCGACGGTGAGAGATGGCTGGATGCTGCAGAGCCTCATGTCTGCCAAGGAGGAGACATGGCCAGGAAGGGGAGGCTGAGAAAACACAGGTGTGGACCCCCTTCTCTACCTTTCCTGTCTGCATGCTGGCAGAGAGATATATCCAGGGGCTTGTGGACCATGGAAAACAAGGAGGTGACTGGGCAGATGGATGAGGCTGGAAAAGGAAAGCAATGGAACTTTCACTTCCAAGACTGAGCACACAAGACGCCTGGAACATGCAAAATGGAGATGACAGAGATGCAGAGAAATGAGAAGAGGATAGCAGGGCAAGAATGAACTCAGAAAGGCAAAGTGCTTAAAGAACATGTTATGCTGGGGTGTTGCAGAATCACCTCGGTTGTAGTTCTGTCCTTGGTCCATGACAGACACTGTTTAAATACAAAGTAAAAAGTGAATCTCACAATCTATGTCATGTGATAAATGGTACAGCAGAACATTTTAGAAGACATTCAAAACACCTAAAGAACCATGGGCTGTAGAACTAAGGTTAGCCTCGCAAAAAGTTCTCCCATTTTTTATTTAGGAAATAAAAATATAAAACCCCACTTATATCATGTTATCACTAAAGTGGCCTGATAGAATTCAGTCCCCTGACATAACTTTGAAAGATTCCTTGTCAGTGATGTCAATGAATACGAGTAGAGTGTAAGAATGATTTAGACACTACCTTGGGTGCCAATGCATTGGCTATTCTTGGAAGGGTTTTAAAAGCCTATTCCACATATTGAAAAATTACAACTGTGTTTTTTTCAGTTGTTAAATTTATTCCAATCTATATAGAAAATACCCAGCACCTTATTTGAATATACCCAGCAAATATTTATCATAAACTTTGTTGATTAAAAACACCCCAGTACAAAGTAATATCGAAACAGAATTTCTAAAATGATAACTCTTTCCACAAATAAATTTTGGAAGAAAAAAAGTAAATACCTTCATTTTCTATAGTATCAACTACATTGTTGACAAGCTGAATGACAGTCACTATGGATGCTTTGGGCGGGAGAAGATGGGAGGGGAGGGAAGCACAGCTTCGGATTAGTTATGTGTTTCAAGCACACATTAACTTCTTTTAACAATATAATAACAACAACAACAATAATAAACATGCAGCACATAAACACCCAAAGCTTTCCCATGGTCTGCCCTTAGGGTATGTATCTAGGAATCTTTCCTGTAGGATCCTATTTGTTGAAACAGAGACAAAGGGCAGCATATTTGGGGGCATTCCTCCTGAAAAGCATAATTGGCAGGTATTGCTGGGTCATAAATTCATATCCTATGTTCCTGTAAAATCAATGTAGAAGGCAGTAGCTCATAAAGCTCAAGCTAACATCTTGTGAGCAAATCTTAATGGCTCTCAGAGGAAGACCTCACTGTTCTCGGAATAATTACTTGTTGGTCTGTCATGCTGTGATGGACTCAGCACTGTTGTCAGCAGGTTGGATGAATTCACACGCAAGTAATACCACCAGTAGTTCAGATCAAGCCAAAGCCAGGCTACTGCTGGCCAGAAGTTTTCAAATGGCCTTCAAATAGAATCCTGAAGGCGATCTCCATGATCTATGTGGGTTGCCTTAGGGGCTGGTATTCCTAATCTGTAGAAAAGTGATCAACACCAGCCTTCTGAGTAGGGATGCTAATCATGACAGGACAAGTGCAGGGCCTGGAGAGCCTGTGGGGACCACGGACTGCCCTAACTGGAGCTGCTGCTCTTAGCTGTGAAATCTTAAGTTCCTGGTGTTTTACATGCAGTACCGACTAATGCTGGTTGTTCCTTCTGCCTGTGAATGAGGAAAGAAGGGTGGACCATGTTCACCAGGCCTGGGTTGAGGTTTCTGTTCTTGACCATCTGAGAAGGGTCAGCGAGAAGAAATTCAGGTGCATGGCTTGTTATCCTAGTGGACTGGTATACTGGGGCTTTTGAACTCTTCAGGAGTGTCAGGTGTTGGGTAATGAGGTGGGGGGGGGATGTGGAGAGGGGAGGTAAAAGTAGATCCTTTCCTTCCCAGGCTACATGTATGACCTTAGAGTTCACCTGTACTTGTATTGTTGGGAGGCATGCACTGAGCCACTTTCATTCTGCACTTCTATGTACAACAGGCACAGGAACACATTAGGGACTCATATATTGAATGGTTATATAAATTTATTAATAAATAAATCACCAAAAGCTGGTAAATGGGAAGAATGATCCAAAGTATAGGCTAAAAGAAAGCTGCTTGGGCCTGTGATGACTATTTGAAATTACTTTTGGTTTAGTGCCATATGGTAAACATTTGGTTTTATGACTTTCTACTTCCCTTTCTACTCTGCAGAGAAAACACATCCTTCAGATCTGATTTCTCAGCTGAGAAATCACAGTCCAGAATCAGCATCTGCTCCACAAACCGAAGTTCACAGGGAGTAGAGATGGCAGATCCAGAGGTATTGCAGCAATCTGTGAGTCATAAGGACTTGTGTGCCACACTCCGGATGGACTGTGAGTGTTTCTAAGGAGGTGTCTCCTAGTTCTGCATCAGTTCTTCAAAAACCCATGACTCTAAATGTTTATAAGGAAGATTCATCTAAATGAAGACGTCACTGGTTCGATAGCAAGGCACTTTTGTCTCTGAACTGATTTCAGAGACTTAATTTCAGGAAGATCAATATAAAGGGAAGAGATTATAAGTAAAACAAAAAGAGCAATGTTATTCTCTGTGTTAGGAAGTATCACTTGGGGTAGTTTATTTCATAACGTATCATCAGGGTCCAAATCAAAGATGATTCACTACTGGAGTTCCAGGGAAATGCAGTTGACCCCTGGAGCTGTTCTTTGGGCCTGCTCAGAACCATAGCTCAGTAGGGGCTTCTCTCGCCATGACACACAGCCGGGGGTCGATTCTAAAGCCAGTGAATATGCTCCAAAACCCAGGGTCAGGTCAAGAAACACTGCTATGCTGGTCTCCGTCCCCTCTACCCCTCCACCAGTATCTCCCATCACAGGCAGCCCAAATCACTCAGTGCTAATAAGCATCTCTCTTACCATTGTCATCCCCAGAGTCTGACTGGAAGGAGCTCAAGGACTGGACTTCAGAGTTGCTGCCTTTATTGCTGCCTGCAAAGCAGGTTACTTCTCCTGAGTCATCAACTCCTTTGTCTTCATGGAGAGCCAGAAAGAAAGCAGAAGTGACAATGGTTACCTTGTGAAAATTTGTGGTCCTCCTTCCCCACACAATCCAAACCAGCTCTGGGCTCTAATTTGCCCATAAGAAATAACCTAGCTCCAGAATGGAAAATTGATTGTGCCACGGGGGGCAAAGGTCTGTCAATCAAGTGATTTACATTATGGATCTGAAACCCTTAACCCACGGGAAATGAGCTTCAAATAGCTGACAGCCGAGGGAGCGATTCCCTCCTCCAAGTGAAGGCACTTGAGTCGTGAACAGTGAAAGAAGATGAGGTGGCTGAGCTGCCCCTTTGCCATTCAGACTTAATTTACGTCATTTACATGAACCGATGTGGTGTCAACATCAGGTTAAAAGAGATTACTTTTAAAATAGGGACATACATATTTTATAGGCACGGCTGCCATTCAACTTAGCCCATTGCTGTCTCTGGGGAGTAGGTGAAGTTTCAGCTCTGCCTCCTAGAGGGCAGTGACGTATCAGTTTTGGAAATGACGATATTCTGTACTATGTCTGGTAGGACAGTCAGTGTGTGGATGTGCTCTTACTCGCATACTTCCCTTTTGCTGTACAAAGACACTCAGAAACAGACAGACAGGTACACATGCATGCATGCACACACAGACACAGACACAGGCTATTTTCTTATTTGATAGAGTTTTTTTAAAAGCAATAAAAACAGACCTTAACTTGAGATTGTTAAGTACAAAATTAATTAGTTTCCCAGAGATGGTCTCAGCAGCTAACTGTGCCTTGCTTAACAAAGAAGGAAATGTATGCCATATAACCCAACAGTACGATGGGGGGAAATAGGAGTTTTGGCCTGAGGTGGGTTCTGGAAATAAAGCTGTCAGGTCATGAAACTGGGCAGAAAATGATCACCAGGAAAAACTGCAAATCATCATGTAACATGAGCGTATAAACTCATACAGACTTGTAATTATGGGGGAGTTCTTCATGACCACAAAAATCAGTTTCCTCCATAAAGGAGTGAGGTTAGGAACAGCACAGAGGCTCTGCCTCTATTGTCCCATGTTGAAGCCACCGGCAAATGATGAGTTGGATAAACAACTATTTTAGGTGCACCAGGGAGAAATTTACCTCCCAACAACTGCACTATAAATGGTGTGACATAATCAACAAAGCAGAAGAGGTCCACAAACTTAGCCCTGAATGCCAAGAGGGAAATGACAAATGATCTGTCATGGTGGATGTGTGCCATGCCATGCATAAACCTCCCCCACTTCTCCTGTCTTGAAGAATTTGTGGGGGGGGCAGGCATGGGGCTTTAACTCAGGGATTCATGCATGCTGGGCAAGCATTCTACCACTAAACCACATTCCCAGCCTTTCCTCCACTTCTCTACTCCCCGTCCCCCCAAACCTCTTTCATTTTCATTGCTACAAGAACCTATTTGCTGGTGGACTGGCAATGCTCAAGTAAATTCCAACAGTAGGATAATTTGAGGATTGTATTTATGGTTAAAATCCAAGGGCAACTACTTAAAATATATTTGTGCCAACCAAAAGACAGATGGCATGTTGGGGTAGCACTGGAATAGAAAGATTGCACCCTTGGCTCTTTGTTCTTATCAAGATATGTTCTTATTTATCCCCCCCCCACCCACCCTCCTTGCTTTCCAAGGTTCCCAGAGCAGTGCTGTGAGAGCCTGCTTTGGAGCTCTCCTCTCTCTAGTTATGCATTTTCCGGCAGGTGACTTCACCTCTCAAAGCAGTGCTTTACTCCAGGAAGTGAGGGTTGTTAATGCTTCTCCTGTGGTGTAATGGCATCCAATGTCTAATGTGATGATGTAACACACAACTGGTTGTTATGCCTAGATTTTCTCACCAAACCTTTTGTCCGTAACACTTTCATGATGGCTTCTATCATGACGCCTCCACTGAGAATCTCTGGAGACTGAAAGTACCTTCCAGATGTTGAATTCAGTATAGATATGTCCTCCTGGTGGTTTTAGAGTATTGTCTACCATTGACTATTGATATTCTCTGGGAGTCAGCACAGCAGGTCTCATCCTCTGGGAGTCAGCACAGCGGGTCCTCCTCTTTACCTCCTCTCCCTGCTGGTAAGAACACCTCTCTCTTCCCAGTTCCCCTCTTCTGCTTGACATCCACATTCAGACATCTCAAGAATTTTTTTTCAGACTCTCTCTCTCTCTCTCTCTCTCTCTCTCTCTCTCTCTCTCTCTCTCTCTCCTCGGTCCTCTCTGAGCAGCGTTTCCTATACTGTCACCTACGCTGAGTGCATGGATGGTGAGTTTTCACTTTTAGGCTTGAACTCCCTGTGGCTGGATAATAAAGTTACTGAGCCCAAGCAAAGTCTTAGGTTACAACAGCATGTGCCTTAGTCTCATTCTGCCTGATACTAAAGCAGGGAAAAGCATCACCTTCCTTCAACTAGACACGCACAGAAGCTACAGCTACTTAATCGGCTTTCTGCTTCCTCACTTTGATACTGTTCAGCCCCCTTTGATACTGATTATTCAGAGCCAGTTTTTCAAAGCCTAAGAGACATCCACTCCCTTACTTAAACTCCTGCCCTGCTTCTACTGCTAAAAGCATGTTCTGTCTCCTGATTCTCACCAGGCTCCAGCTGCACCGACTCAGCTGTTTTTATCACACCTTGCACATTCACACCTCCAGCCCTTTGCACTTTGTGCCTCTCCACTGCTTAGAGTCCTGCTGCATGAGGGCAAAGGAGAGGAGAGGGCGGCCACCATCTGCTGCCAGCCACTTCCCCTGTCTTGTGGTGCATGGCTTCCTTTCATAGATCCTATGCTTTGCCTAGACAGAATGACTATCTTTGCTTATGAGCATGCTGTTGGTCTATGGAATGGCTCTGTCCAGATCTCTTCCTCATTCTCTGCTTCCCCCGAAGTCTAACATCCGCCCTTCTCTCCTGTCTGCTCACTACTTCCATGGCTGTTCTTGGGGTCAATTGTGCCCCAGGACGAGAAGAACATAGACTTTTAGATTCTGGGAGGCTGCACGTGGCCAGTAGTAGCCTCCTGGAAGCTGTGTGCTTGGGCATGTAATGTGAACAGAAATGAGAGTCAGAGTGAGCACACTTCAGGGAACCGGTGGTGGCTCATACCTAGAATGCTAGCTACTTCAGAGGCTGAGATCTGAGGAATAATGTTGAAAGCCAGCCCAGGCAGGAAAGTCTATGAAACTCTTATCTCCAATTAACTTCAAAAACCCAGAGGTGGAGCTGCTGCTCAAGTGGTACAGCACCCAAAAAAGCTTAGGGACCGGCACCCAAGTCCTGAGTTCAAGCCTCAGTTCCAGCATAGAAGAAAGAAGGAAGGAAGAAAGAAGGAAGGGAGGGAGGCAGGCAGGCAGGGAGGCAGGCAGGCAGGCAGGGAGGGAGGGAGGGAGGAAGGCAGGGAGGCAGGCAGGCAGGCAGGGAGGGAGGCAGGCAGGGAGGCAGGCAGGCAGGCAGGGAGGGAGGAAGGCAGGGAGGGAGGCAGGCAGGCAGGCAGGGAGGGAGGCAGGCAGGGAGGGAGGCAGGCAGGCAGGCAGGAGCAAGCTCCGGGACTATCTCGCCTGGGTCTTGGGGCCTGCCCTGTGTCTCGCCCCTCTCCCGGGCCTCCCACTCACTCTCGGTGCCTGAGTCCCAGCCGTTCTTGCGGATGGAGTCGCAGTCGGAGCGGCATGGGGACACGGCCGGGAGGTTGGGGGCCACGCTGCACACCACCACGCCGCGCCGTGCCGTCAGGATGCGCGGGGACTCGGGGTGGAAGGTGGTCATCTCCTGGTGCTCGGGCCCCAGCGCGTCGGCCGCCTTGTCCAGGTTGCCCCGGGAGTCGCTCTGGAAGCAGGGCGTGTAGGCCATGGGGCGCACGGGCACCTGCGGCGGGCCCACCTCCTGGTAGAGGCTGCGCGCGTCGGCTCGCAGGCCGCGGAACGGGACGCCATTGCTCTTGTGCAGCAGCGCGGCTGTGGCAGGGTCTTGCACTAGCGTGATGTTGTTGCGGGAGTAGTTCTTGCGGAAGACCTTCTTGCGGAAGACGACAAAGAGCACGATGAGGATGAAGATGACTAAGAGGACCACGGCGATACCGATCAGCTCTTCCTTGCCCACGTAGGCATGGCCGGCCTGGATGTTGGGGACCACCACGGGCCGCAGCCCGCAGTACTGCCCCACGAAGCCGGGCGTGCAGTTGCAGAGGAAGGACCCGAACACGTTGACGCAGGAGCCACCGTTCTCACACTCCTCCCGCTCACACTCATTCACGTCCTCCTCACACCTAGCAGCAAGGACAGAAGACAGAGTCAGGCTCGGCTTGCACGAGAGAAAGAGAGAGAGGAGGGAACCCGAGGGGTATGCGTGCAACGCCACAAAATGGTTGTGATGACTGTGAGTGTGTGTGTGAACCTGGCCATCACCATCATCTTGAGTGAAAGTGTTCCTTCGTCCACTCTCCTTCAGAAGCTCCCTCTAATAGAGGGGAGGAAAGAGCAGCAGGAGAAGAGATGCCATGGGGAAAAGGTGAAGACCAGAATTTAAAAGTGTACCATTTTAGAAAAGAACAGATAGTCCTCATCCCTCACATTGCGCAAAACAATCCTGCCCCCCCCCCCCTTGCTGCAGGGCCTTGTCCACCTGTATTTCGGGGGGGGGGGACCGGGGGACCGGTGTACACACTAAACTATAGCCACGAAGCCCTCGAGGGACCCGGCGCAGTCTTCCTACGGGCCACGCCACCACATGAGTTTTCCATGACTCCACCCCAAGCCATTTCACTTCTCAGGGCTCTCGAAATGGTAGATATTCACCTAAGGAGCCGCGAGCCCACATGCCAGTTACAGGGCTTCTAGAGAGGACAAAGAGTGGCTCTAACGTGAGCCTCTCAGGGCCACAAAACTTTCTGCTTCCCGGGAAAGCTCGGGGCTTCAGGAGCAGTAGGGTGGGAAGGGGTATGTCCTTCCAGACTCAACGTTTATTTAAAGCTAATGCTAATATAGATCACAGAGAAAAATGACGAAAGTACTCTATCGAGTACTGTACCTGATTGAGTCAATTTTACTTTTGTTTAAAGCCATCCATGACTCATTTTGGGGATAATTATAAGGTAAGTATTTTGTTCTTATTCTTTCTTACTTCCACACAGAAAACATAGACCCTCTTGGCTTTTAAACGTTTTTCTGCTTTAGCAATTATTCTGATAGAGGCACAACTACCTGTATTCTTAGTTACCTACCTTTTAAAATGTAGCCAAATGTCACTAATTTGAACAGATTGAGGCTAGGTCAGCCGGAAATTAGTTAGAATCACAGAGTATTTAAAAATAAATGCAGCTTTATTACTTTAAATTACATCCAGTGATTCAAAGTCGGCTAAGAATTTCTTGGTAAAGTCCTCAGGAGATTTGTTCTAATGAATACAGAGACTGATCTGTAATTAGAATATCACTTGCTTGAGACTACATGTATATACTTCTAAAATGATGGAGAATGGTTGGAAGTGGCATTTTACTAAGAATTTAAAACATTCCCTTTCCATTTGGCTCACATATTAATTTCACTCATTTCTTGGAGGGAAAAAATGGTTTGCAAAGGACCAGCAAGGTTTAGTTTCTCAGAACAATTATCCAACACTAGGCAGTAGAGTACAGTTAATGGATTCTGAGGAAATGGATAGTTTGTCTGCCTCAGAATTAAACTGGAACTATTAGGTGCCATCGATGGAGTTCCTTAAAAGAATTGTTTTCTTAATTGCAGAAAATGTAGTAATTATATAAAGTTTTGAAAATATAGATGTATAAAACAAAAAATAGATGTTATCCATAACTTCAATACAGAGTGATAAGCTATACTAAGATTTTAATCACTAGTAACATAAACAAGAATGTTCTGTCCATCTTAATGGCAACAAATACTTTATCCTACTGGATTGTGTTCTCAGCAAGAGGGAGCAGCATTGGAGAAACCATTTCACAGCATCACTTACATGACTCCAGTGAGCCCAGCTTTGCAACTGCAGATGAAAGTGTTTCCTATGGGGTCACAGGATCCTCCGTTCCGGCAAGGATTTGGAAAGCAGGCTGTGATCTCAGATTCACAGTTTCTCCCCGTGAACTGTGAGAGGCAGGCACACTGATAGCCTGTGGAAACAGAGCCCAGGGTGATTCTGAGCACTTGGGTTCCATAGTAACATGTCTCACCGATTCCCTATTGAAACATACCTACCTTAAGAAGGGTTTAAATTCCAAAGATGATTTGCAAATTTGGTTGTCTGGACCTCATCTAGCCACAAAAATCCCAAGTTACAGTTTGAATTCCTTCTGAGTTCACAAAAACTCAACTAAAATAACCAGATACATAAGTGCTAGTGAGAAATGTGAGCCACGCAAGGGAGACTTGATGAACAGACACCACAATGAAGAGAGGATGCTTTCTCCACCGCCTTGCTGCTATAAAAGTTGGGAGAGCTCCAGATGTGAGTAGGATCCCATCAGTGCCATTCTTTTTCCTCTGTGACCCCTTCTTCTTCCCCTGAGCCTTTTCTCCTTAGTCAAGAACAGAAACCATGGCTGGGAATGTGGCTTATTGATACAGTGCTTGCCTGGCATGCTTGAAGCCCTGGGTTTGATTCCTCAGTACCACATAAACAGATAAAGCCTGAAGTGGCACTGTGGCTCAAGTGGGAGAGGCTAGCCTTGAGCAAAAAGAAGCTCAAGCACAGCACCCAGGCCCTGAGTTCAAGCCCTAGGACTGGCAAAAAAAGTGAGGGGGGAACAGAAACCATCACTCAGACAGGAGGTGGGAGGAGAGCAGGAAGAACAATCATAGTTGTCAGCTAAGTTGCATCTGAGCTTGCCTGTGTGTGCATGGGATAACAGGAGCACCCTGGCCTTCACTTGGCTTCCTAATCCATATTTCACTTTTTATTTATGAACCCCTTATCAGAAATATGATATGTAGCAAATACTGCATGCCAGATAAGGCTAGCATTCTATAAGGAAGCAGCATGGTATATACCTCAGAGAAGGAAGAGATGAATAATCAGTAAGAGTGTTCTTCTTCTTTACTTTGATTAATTTAAAAAATTTTAGGTACCAGCACTGGGGCTTGAACTATGAAATGCTATTTTCAGCTAAGCTACCCGGTGAACTACAATTACTTTGTTTGCACGCACAATGTTTTGTTTTCCTGGACTTAAAGATAGGCCTGTGGTTGGAACTGATTATATTTTAAATACTTATTGTACATTTAATGCCAAGCTTTTTATGGGCTAGGTGTAGCTGTGTGGTGTTACATCTGTACCCTGCACTTCCATTCACTGAAGCCCTGCTAAGCTGTCAGGGCCTTCTCCTCGGCTGCTTATCCTTGCACATGGCTGTCCTGCTTTCCTGTGTGTAAGCTCAGTCTCTTGAATCACCTGGCTGCCTATTTCTTGGTCTACCTTCTAATTTCAGTAGAAATTTATTAAATTTAATTAAAGTGTGTGTGTGTGTGTATGTGTGTCCACATACATGTGCACACTAGTACTGAGCCTTGAAATCAGGACCTTGAGCTCTTACTTACCTTTTTTGCTCAGGGATGGTGTTCTACCATTTAAGCCACGCCTCCGCTTCTTGCTTTTTGGTGGTTAATTGGAGATAAGAATCTCATGGGTTTGTCTGCACTGGCTGCTTTAAACTTCAACCCTCAGATCTCAGCCTCCTGAGTAACTGGGATTACAGGATTACAGACATCTGGCCAATTTTTTGAGTTCTTATGTAGTGACTCTTCTATCTCTTTTGAGAGTTTGGGTGTGCAGGTGTTTTAAGTCATCGCCTTGCTGTTGCTTTTGAGAAAAATCCAATGCCATCTTGCTTCCTGAAGTATGATATAACCTGATTTATTTTTCTAATATCTTGAACGATCTTTTTTGTTACGAAATTAGTTAAAATTAAAAGGGGGAGGGATTTCACTGTTACTTTGACTCATTTTTACAATGTGTCAAATCAATCTTCTTCCCCATCACACTTCCTAATCTCTTCCACAAATAATTTCAACAGGTTTTGCTGTTCTAGTGTCGTAATTCTAAATAATCTACTGTGACAGCGTTCACAATTCTTGTTAGCTCAACCTCCAAATCTTTTTCTCCTTTTAAAGCATTTATTTTGCAATGATATACTTAATGATATACTTACCCATACTGGGTAGTCAGTAGGTGCTTGCATTTTGAAATTCTTGTCCTCAATTTGCATTTCTTTTTTGGCCAGAGATGTTGAACATTTCTTCAAATGTCTATTGACTATACTTATTTCCTCTCCAGAGAAGTATCTTTTTAATTCTTTAGCGCACTTATTAATGGGGTGGTTGTTTCTTTGAGGATTTGTTATTGGGGGAATTTAAATTTTTCAGCTCTAGGTATATTTTAGATATGAGGCCCTTTTCTGTAGCTAGTGAAGAACTTCTCTCCATCTATTTATCTTGTTAGTGATGCCCTTTATAGTGGCTGTTATCAAGAAATAATAATAGATGTTGGTGAGGATGTGGCCAAAAGTGAATGATAGTACACTGTTGGTGGGAATGTAAACTGGCTCAACCACTTTGAAAAGCAGTATCCTCAGAAAACTAAACATAGAGCTCCCCTATGACCCAGCAACTCTACTTCTGGAATTTACCCCAAGGATCACAAACAGGGCCATACTAAAGCTACTAGCACAACCATGTTTACTGCAGCATTATTTACCATAGCTAAGATGGATCAAGAAAATGTGGTATATATACAAATGGAATTCTATGTTTCCATCAGAGAAAAAGTGGCATTCCATAAGGAAATGGAAAGACTTGGAAAAAGTCATATTACATGAAGTAAGCCAGACCCAAAAAACAGTGGCTCCATGGTTTCCCTCATTTGTAACATTTAGTGTATGTCTAGGATAGTCCCAGAAAATAATCACAATAGCTCAATAGCTATTATGTACATATGACCATATAAAATAATGCTAATTGAAATGAACTCCAAGATATGGAAACAAGAGGTGTTTTTGTAATGTACTGTGTGAAGTTATGTATTTTTTATTTCTTTTTTTCCCTTTGGTTTATCCCCTGTGTCTTGTATATATGTTTACCTGATTTGGGGAAGGGAAGGGGAATAACAACATGGTGAGACAAAGGACATAGCGTGAACCAATGCAGCAGCAATACTAACAAGACACTATGTTGGAAATGAACTTTACAACTTGGGGGAACTATCGTGGGGGAGGGTAAGTGGGAGAAAACTAGGGAGAAGGTAACGATGTTCGACAAGAAATATACTCGATACCTTACTTAAGTAACTGAAGTAACTAACTCCTCTGTACATCACCCTTACAGTAGAATAAAATAAAAAATTTTAAAAAGAAATTCTTGTCTTCTTCTTTGGAGAAATTTCTTTTATTATTTCATTTGTGATTTCCTTTGCTTTCTCTCTTCAGTCTTTATGGAACTTTTATTACTTGGATCTCAGATCCAGACCTTCCTCTAAATTTATCCTGCTTTAATATCTTTCTGGAGTTTTACTTTGCTGAGAGACTTTCTTATCTTGAACCTTTTCCTGAGACTTTCATTTATGTTGTCATCTTTCAATAACACTTTTATTTTGGTTGCTGAGATGTTTTCTTTAAACATATAACATCTGCTCCTGTGTTGTGGTTATAATATCTTATCTCTCTGAGGATACTAATAACACTTTTTTATGAAGGTTACTTTTATTCAGTTTCTTTGTTCTGGTCTTAGTGATAGGTACCTTCCCGTTTCAGCTTGGCTAGGTTATTGGTGCCTAGTTCTTTGTTCAACACAAGTGTAGGTATTTGTGGATGTGCTAACATTTGCAATTGTCTCTATAATGTGATGTGCTTTATCTACTTATTTGAAGGCCTTACGAAGAAAGAATTATGTCTTGAGACAAAAACATTGAAGAAATACTGCCTGCTGTGTGGATTTTTAATTGAAGAGTGTAAAATCAACTCCTACATGAATTTCCAGCTTGCCCAACAAATTTCAGACTAGCCAACTTTCAAGTCATGTGAAGGAATTTCTTAAAATGAATCCTACTCTCCCTCCATGTATATGTGTGTGTATGTATATGATATATATAGGGGGAGAGATTGTATGTACTATATAAATATCACATATATAAATATCATGCACATAACACACACACACACACGATCTCCTATTGGTTCTGTTTTTCCGAAGAACCTTAACATTACCTGCCTTCCAAGTCAAAGAAATTTCTTGTCTGACAATCCAACCCTCACTTATAACTGCACATTGGAGAGTATGGCACCAGAAGCCTAGGAATCTGGTGGGAATTCTGAGCACACAAGGAGGCCAGCCAGTTGTAAGACTAAGGTAGCACTTTCGGGTGGCTCTGTTGCCCTAGCAGTGACTCCCTTTGCTCCTTCCCAGTGAGGCTAGGAAGGCATGGGCCCTGCACTGGAAGCTGGGTGGCAGAAGATGAGGGGTGGCTGTGGCATCAGCATCCAATGAGCATATCACACTCAGTGCTGAAGGCAGTACAGTGCCATGTGCTTGCCAGTCCCACATTCTTACGTTTCAGCAACAGCTGCAGGACTCGCTCATGTGCAGGAAAAGCACATGTACTTTTCATTTATAGTAGCAGGAAATAAGTTAATACAAAGTCTTTCCCTCTGTCATCTTCCCTTCAGAAGTAACCAGTACTTCCAGTTTCCAAGTCTGTTGTGGGATTCATTCCAAATATTTCCTTCTGCCATTTACAATTAAGGTTTTTGAAGGCATTTCTTCTCTCTTTCTTATTATCTTCTCTCTTTCAATTGTCCTCACTTTTGTAGCCTATGATTTGCCAAAGTACCTTTTCTTCTATGGTGGTGGCATTGAGACCTCAAGTTGCCAGCCAGCATTGCAATAAAGAGACTGGCGAGACATTCTCCTGAGACAGAAGAACCAGCTCCACTCTTCCTCATAGGGACCTTGGGGTAGCCAAGTGGCTAGCTACTGATGCTGGAATTTTTCAGCCAGATTGCTATAGATATAAGCTATGGAAACACCTGTAGACAACAGTAGTCTGTGTTCCGCGGATGTGATTGAAACTTAATTGCTTGTGATCTCTATCAGGGAAGCCAGCCCAAGCCTGTGGGCAGGAGGCAGTTGTCTGAGGTTTGCACGCTTCAAATTATACTGACCTAGGGCTATTTTTTTCTTCAATTTGGAAAGTTACTCTCTTGAAATTGTTGAAAGCAGTTGGGACTGAGAAAAATCATTGGCCAGGATGGCATGTCACTTAAAGATAGAGTAACTTGTGAGGATAAACTACACATCATGTTGGACTACATGGCATGGAAAGGGAGGGAAGTTAAGAAAGGACTAAATAGAATAGTAAACTTTCTAGCTACTGTTTGCAAGCCTTTGACAATTTTTTAGATATAACCAGGTCAGAAGCATCTGGTATTGGGGCTATCTGGAAATTAAGGACATTTGAATCACTATCATGGAAACATATGTCTATCTCGGGTGCCATGGGACGATTTCTTATCTGATGGGAGAGAGGTGATTTGATGTTTCTGTGCCTTGGAAAAACCAGGATTTAAAATGAGGCACTACCTCCAGTGGGTTCTGTGATCTAGTACTTTCATTCTCTGAAGGATCCCAAAGATCTCATGAAAGAAAATGAGGAGGCTTCTTAGAGCACCTTCCCATGGCTGTTTGAGGGGTTCAATGGCTTATTCCAGAATTTGTAGCTAGTAAATGATTGACTTTGAACTCCAATCCTGGCTTTCTGTTGTTCAAATCTTACAGCCAGACTGTGTTGGCCAGAGCTTACTACCTGCCATCAGCGAGGAGGCGTTTATAGTTATTTCCCACAGCTCCCCAGGAAGCAGACAAGTTTTGTAACAATGGATGATATCAGACACCACCCTGGGGAGCCAAATAATCATTAAATAATGCGGCAAAGAGCACAAATTAGGTCTCTGCTCTTCCCAAGCATTGTCCTGTCTGATATAACATACAAATAAAGGGAACAGTATTCCGAGAGATAGTCCACAAATAATATTTACAATTTGGTAAATGCGGAAGAAGAAAATACAAGTTTTGAAGTAATCTCAAAGACAGGAAGATGAGTAAATCTCCCACGCCCTTGGGATGATGGCTGAATATCAAAGAAAGATGTTAGTAACCAGAACAATGGCTTGTTCTGTGGTAAAAATTTTCAGAACTTTCTATGTATATCATTTAATTCTGGCAACAACTGTGTGCCATAAGGGCTCTTTACATAGTTACTCTATAAACGATGAAGCTAAAGCTTAAATAAGATGGATTTTGCAAGGTTACCTATGGCAATGAGCAGCAGAGGCACAGTATACCAGATTTCAGATTTTAAAAAAGGAAATGGTCCTACTTGCATTGAGATACATGTAAAAAAAAAGCCATTGCTGCTTTCCCTTCATGTCTTGGCAAAACAAGATGTGTATTTTTAAGCCTTGCCTCAAAGCTGTGTTCCTGTTTACAATCCTTCTAGTTATAGCCCATGCAGATGGCTTTGAAATCTGGACCCAGACAAACTTAAAGTGCTTTCTCCTTTCCTTGCTCAAAAGAAGAGCAAAAATAGAAATGGAATCAACCGTTAGAGAGTGAAATTGTGCTGTGAAGTTGAATAATCAAGATAATCCCTATTGGGTTCCTTTGACGTAGTTGTCCTTTTCCAATCCAGTTCATTCAGGTAATGGCCTCCACCTCATGCCCTGCTCGCTGGTGCAGGTGAACATCATTCTGATCGGGTCTGGCGGCCTTGATAAGCAAACATCTGCCTGCTGCACAGACGTGGAAATAATGACTGATGTGCAATGAGCACCTGGGATCTGCAGTCGGCATCAGCCATCACGCTTGTTAAGATACATATTTCATCAGAAGTGCCAAGACCTGGGGTGACATAGGGGCATCTGTGGTATGTGGGGTGGGGCTGTGGAGGCTAGTTCATATCTGCTCTGTCTGTTACTCACAGTCAGCTCATGTCTCAGATGCCTGATCCCTACCAGCTTCTTTTTTTTTTTTTTTTTTTTTTTTGGCCAGTCCTGGGCCTTGGACTCAGGGCCTGAGCACTGTCCCTGGCTTCTTCCCGCTCAAGGCTAGCACTCTGCCACTTGAGCCACGGCGCCGCTTCTGGCCATTTTCTGTATATGTGGTGCTGGGGAACCGAACCTAGGGCCTCGTGTATCCGAGGCAGGCACTCTTGCCACTAGGCCATATCCCCAGCCCCCCTACCAGCTTCTTGATACTCACTCATTCTCACCACTCGTGGCACACAGGTATTAGGTATTTTACTACTCTAATTAATATCACTATGGTTTCTTTGTTTTTCATAAACAAATCACTGAGAATCACAGCTTAAAAAAAAACTGACTTTCTGGCTGACCTGGGAGACATTTAGACCTCTAGTTCTTACAAAGCTTAATTAATATGAGATCTTGGGGTTCCCTCTCATGTAAAATGCTAATCTCAAGTGAGGACCATCTCAGCCATCAATCATGGACTCAGTCATTATTTGGCCATTTCTAATTCTAGTCATTTTGACTTTTCTCTTTCAGCAAGTATAGTCGATACCTTTTGACTTTGTAAATGAAACCTTTGAAGATGAGAACTGTGAAACTTCCCGGGAAGGCCAGCACATAGTTCACATATCATATATCGAGTCAGACCTTTAATATTTTCTCTGAGGCTCTGAAAACCGTTAATGTGTTAGCAACATTGTGCACACAATAAATTCTGATCCTGTAGTATATTTTTCTGTGCCTGCACATAACCCACTTTAGAGCTCTGGGTCTTTCTTTTGGTAGCTATAATTATTAATGCTGTTAATCACAGAATTTCCTAAGTACAAACAAACAACAACCACAGAATTAGTATAACTAAGCATTTAGAAGAAAGCCATTTAGGAAAAGTTTATATCACTCACTCAAATTTTCTCCCAGGTAATCTCTAGTAGCCCAGCTCCTGCCTACCCTCCCCCTGCTCAGCTCACAGACACAGAGGCCCTCACACAACTTGAGTATAAGAAAGACGGGGTAGACATTCTTACTTTTGTTCTCAAGGCCCAGCTCAGAGCACCTTGATACTCCTGAGAGGAGAATGCTGCCCCAGCTGATCATCTGACTGTCAGGTCCTGGAAGTCCACAGTTTATTCCCTCTGGGAGCTCAGAGACTGTCATGCCTACCAACATGGAGTTACTAGGATTCCTGAGTGTGGGTACTTCACACACTTGGAGACTTGTGAAAAACACACATGCCTGAAATCTGCCTTGCAGATTGTGATTGTTCGGCTTGGCATCCCTCTGCTCCAGAGAACTTTTCTTGACAGTTCAGGATGCGCAGATACAGTGTGGTTCCTAGCATGCTCCTCTAATGGGGATGTGAAGGATAGAAGCCATTGTATGGATTTTCTTTTATAATTAATAGTCACAAATGTCTCCTATAACATGTTCTTATTGAAATAAGGTGATTGGAAGCATCTCAGAAACACTGTTTACAGTATGAGAAGAAATAAATTAGATTCCCTGGGTTTTTGAGAAATTCAGAGACAAGAAGAGAAATTAGCCCCTCAATTGGGTTTGTGGACATTCCCAAGGTTATGGATGCTGCTGGTCCCTGGAATGCACTTGTCATAGCAATAGATTGAAGCACAAGCTGGGGAGGGCCACAGATCTGTGATCAAGTCCCTGCTCTACCGCTTCCTCAGCCGTGTGATACTGGGTTGCCTACTCAACTTCTCTGGCCTTTTTCTTCTTTTCCTTTCTTTCTTCTTTTCATTCCACCTCTACCCCCCACCCCGTGTGTTTGTGCATATACTGGGTCTTGACTGAACTCAGAACTTGGGGGCTCTCTTTAGCTTTTTGCTCAAGACTGGAGCTCTACCACTTGTGCTATAGCTCCATGTCTGGTTTTCTACCAGGGCTGGCTTTGAATTGCAATCCTCAGATCTCAACTTCTGAGTAGCTAAGATTACAAGTGTGAGCTATTAGAACCCAACTCTAGCCTGTTTATCTGTAAAATGGGAGTGGTACCTGGAAGGGATAAATAGCATCATTCCTAGAGTACTGTGAAAATTAAGTGTCCTAGTTTACAAACATTGGCAAAGCAGGATTTATCACAGTACTAAGTATACCTTGAAGGTCTGACTAAAGAGTGGCTCTTACACTAAAAATTTACCCAGTGTTTCATTAGAATTTGAGCTTCTAGTCTTACACAAAGATGTCTCAATAACTATTTCATGCCTGGTGACTGTCTCACTAGTGCATTGTTTCATCAAATTATAGCTTAGTCTAAACTGTGCTTTCCTTTAATAGTCTTGGGCTGAGCACAGTAAGGCACAGAGGGCAGGGCATTCTTGTTCACTTTGTGGGTGCCCCTTGAGCTGATCCCTACCCACTGGGTCTGCAAATGCCAGGGTCAGAATGGACCCAGGCCATTTCTTCTTCATGGAAGTTGCTATTTGCAGTTCATGTTTATGAAATACATATAATTTTAAGGCATTACCAAGAGACCAAGAGAGAACCTTCCTTCTGTGGTTGACTTACAGAGTCATGTTTACATTCTCATTACAAGCCAACATTCTGGGGTTCCTATGGCTTGGTTCTGGGGAAGCCACAGTTATAACACTGGGAAAAACTGCTGACCATGCCATTCCAGGCTCCCTGACCTACATGTCAAGGGTTTGTTCATGTTTATGGAGGGTAGAACAGAACCTGAAAGAAAACGCTTCTTGCTGTGGGTGGTTGTCCTGGAACAATATTCTAGGACAACCTCAGTTTGAGATTGGAATCTGTCACCAAGAGATCCAATAACCATTATTCCAGTATTCTTCAGTGGTCAAGAGGCTGACTATTAAAAAAATTATCTTGGAATTTTAGAGAAACATATTTCAGCATCCAGACAGCTGAAAGATTGAAAGATGTTCAAATGATTAATTTTTGCAATGGGCACTGTCATATGCAAGGTGTTACCTCATAAGAACCTCTTTCTACTTTCTCTAACCTGGATTTCCTCTTTGAATCCTGCATGCATTATAGCTTTGATCTGGGCCCAAGTTTCTCGCTGTCTGTGATTAGATTTCCCTGGCAGCAGAGGGAATCCTTGAGGCAGAGCTATTCTTTCAAACTATCACTCACAGCTAAGAAGAGTTTTATTTTAAGTAACCCTCTAATTAGCTTCACAGTTTCATAGAAATGAAGTAAAGGCCAAATTGCTGGCTCTTTCTTGTCGGGCTTTTTCCCCTCCCCTATTTGGCACCAGGGAACTTGCAGATAGGATACAAGGAATTTGCAAAAATTCCCCCTATATGAAAAGAAAATAATGCAAAGAAAATATATTCTCTCCTATTTTCTTAGAGGTCAAGACCTTATCTCTTTAGTTAGGAAGAGGGAAGTTTCTTCTTCATATATCAGAAGAGGAAACCCTTGGTTTCCCAGGAGGCAAGAAAATCCTACTTATATTTCTTGGTGAATGGCAAGGAGTTTATTCACCTAGGGTTTGACATTGCTGGATAGATGTGCCTTGCTATGCTCCTTATGAGAGCATACTACAGTGTATACTAAAATAAGAACCACTGGCCTGGGCTTGGGAGTTGCTTTGGAGGAAGGGCTCTCCACTCTATAAAGTACCCTATAGTGTACTGTAGTACTATAGTACTTTATAGAATGTTATATACTACATAGGCTCTCTTTACTATATAGAGCAGTCAACTTACAAGAAGGGAGATGAGTAGATGGAAGTGAGGGGAGGTGTTATTTTCATTTCAGGAAAGGATGAGCCCTTAAGTATAAAAATAAGAGTTGAATGAATATAAGCCTACATCACATTAGAAGGAAAAGAAGGCGTTGTGGAGTCCAGGTCCCTAGATCAGTTGTGACAGGATAAGAGGTTGTCTCTCTACATAGGTAGGGCTAGCTCTCAGGAAAGAAGACATGCTCATTAGACCATGTTAAAAGTATGTAGTGGGTGGGTCTTTCATACTAAACTTGGTTAAATCAGAAGAGACTTAAAGATGGGAAATATTTACCATTTCCCATGTGGGTCCTCATCAGTTGATTAATATACCTGCACTGGGTACTTAGCAAAGGATCTCACTGCAATTTTAAAACGAATACACACTGAAGAGTAAATTTCCATGTTCTTTCTTTTCTGTGTTCAGTGATTATTATCATTATTTTAAAGATAAGTCATTGTGGAAACCCATAGCTTTGCCAGCAAAAACAATGTCCTGCCATTGCTAAAAGTATGTTAGAATTTGTAGCTGTGTACCCAGGATTTGACATGGTATGGTGTTCTATTTCAACCCAATTTAATTATATGTTCCTTTTATATATTGTAGATGGCTCACACTTGCAGAATTGTTCTGCCTGGTGAAAAACTGGCCATGACTTGCCATAATGGGCTGGTTTATAGAACCACTGAAGTATAGTTACTGCCCATCATTTGGGAATTATGGCACCATAACAACCCTTTATTTACATATACTGCTGAGACAGTAAAAACAGCAAATAGATTTCTTAAATCGAGATGGCAGAAATTTCCCCCCAGGGTATTTGGCCCTCATTGTGGCCGTAACATATGCAAGTCTAAACAACTTTGGTGTCTATATTTGAACAGTGCATCATTTCGTGGGCAGTTTATAACATTCTAATAATAAAATGGACTCTAAATTTGGAGTTGGGCTTCACAAACATTAGATGGTAATGCACACAGCAGAATCTCTAAATGATTTGCAAGGAAGGTTTGAATTTGTTAATCACTACTGCTGAGCAACTCTACAGAGGGGCTGGAATAGAATCAGAGCTGGGGTTGTTGGGAAGTGCAAAGTCTCAACCAGGAAGATGCCTGACCCAGGTTACATTGGCACAGACGGTGCATTTAGATAAATATTCTTTTATCTTCAGACTCCTAGGTCTTAAATAATCTTTGTTTTTCCCTCAAACAATAGGGACACTATAACTCAGTCTCTGTATCTCTCTTTCTCTCTCATCTCGTTTTGCTTCATGATGGGCCTTTCGGGGATGATATTAGCATAAATCATTATGCTCTTCTTGTTACTCCTCTTGACATTCCATGTAAATGTCACTCTGTATCTTCTTGATTTCCTATTCCTTTCTAGAGTTGTTTGTAGACTTACTTTTTAATATACATTTCAAAAGCATCTTGGGAAAGTCTCCACTACAATCCTGCCCCTGGGGTGGCAGGTCACCCTATTTTCAGCTTCTGCTACGGCTATGTCTAAGCCTGCTCAACACTTCCAGTCAATGACAAGATTGTGGACTAAAATCACAACAGGGGCCTCCTACCTATCATTCTGCAACAGTAGGTGGCTTATGCAGGCACCACTTAAAAGGATGTCCTGGTGGGCATGGGTAGTTTATGCCTGTGATCTAGCTGCTCAGGAGGCTGACATAGGAGGACTGGGTCCAGGCATACAAATCAGAGAGACTTATCTCCAGCAAAAAGACAGAACTAGAGGTGTGGCACAAGTGGTAGAGAGCCAGCATTGATTTTAAAGAAAGCTGGGCAAGAGTGCAAGGCCCTGAGTTCTAGTCCCAGCACCAGGACAACTCACAGATATATACACATGTGCACACACACACACACACACACGAGGTTTAGCTAGAGTGGGAAGGGCTAGGGCAGCCAGCACACTGTCACTGGGACACGTGGTAAATAATGGACTGAAGTGCACACTCCTGTAGCTGTGGTGCACTGTATAGAAGCTCTGTGAGCTCCCAGGGCATGAGCCCGCTTACAGAAGACAGAGCCACAGTCCTGTTCCTCCAGGGTGAGGCCTGGGCACACTCACCTCCTCAGGGCAGAGCCCCGGGTGGGCGCACTCACCTCCTGAGGGCAGGCCGGTGCAGCTGCCCCCGTGCTGGCACGGGCTGCGCTGGCAGGCGTCAGGGTAGAGCACGCAGCCCAGCTTGAGCTCGGTCAGGCCCACGACCTCGGCGAAGCTGCTGCGCTTGTTCTGCAGCGGCAGCTCATTGTTGTTCAGCAGCACGGCGTCCAGGCAGCCCTGGAAGCCGCCGAGCACCTGAGTGGCACGCGTGTCCAGCAGGCCGCGGACGCTGTCCGCCTGCACCAGCGCACCGAAGTACACGGCGCTCTCGGCGCTCAGCGTCTGGAAGTAGAGCGGGGCCCGGCGCCGCTCCACGTAGCTGTCATCCAGGGACAGGCTGGTGAAGTTGCGGTTGAGCTCCAGGAAGACCGAGTGCCAGCTCCCATCGTTGACCGCACGGCCTGAGATACCCAGGATGCCCGGGCCGCTGCCACAGTCCAGCTGGAACCACAACTTGCCGTCCACAATCTGCGGGAAGAAAGCGCACCACAGCCCGTGAGATCCGCACCTGGCAGTGGGTTACAGGCCTCTGGGGCCACCTGCTCCCTGCAGGACCCAGATTAAACTCTGAACGTGGTTTGATTGATGAATGCAAGTACTGGGGCTTGATTTCAGAGCCCTGCACGCCCCCTGCCCCCAAGCTGGCACTCTACCCAGTAAGCCACCTGTGAATCTCCGTGTTGATGGATTGGAGATGAAAGTCTCAGGGACTAGTCTGCCTGGGCTGGCTTCACACCTTGATCCTCAGCTCTCCATCTCCTGAGGAGCTAGGATTACAGATGTGAGCTGCCAGGCACAGGCCAACCAGCCCCTCCAGGATCTTCTATGAAAACTCTTTCCTGACAGTCCACAAATCTTCCTGTCCTAAGCAAGATTTATACAGTTTACAAATCACAATTGTGGTTAAGAATATTTCTATTCTTTTAACTGTTAGAGTCCACAGTAATATCTTCAGAGGTGTTTATTATCTGTACTCCTTTGAGTCCTTTCCAATACAGGAATGTGGTCTGAGAACTCATTAATATTCATTGGACATCTACCATGTGTTGAGCACAGGGCTAGGTACTGGTGAACGAAGTGAGTTATGTCTCCATCCTTCCTGGCTTATGTTTTAATAAGAGAGTTGGCCATAAGTTCAATAACCACACATACACATCATGTGACTATATGCCGAATGGGAGAGAAAGAAGCTGGGTAGGAATAAATATTTCTAAATGCCCATGTTGATGTATATGTTAGGTTTCAAAATTCCTCTGTATTAAACACCAGTGTTATTTTTAAACCGTCCCTTTGGTAAGCACTTCATATTTAGAAGAAAGATTCCTCACAAAGTGCTTAGGGATTGGCTCATCTTAGAACAGATGCATATTGAACAACGTCTGGCATTCTCCAAACATCTTCTGGTTATCCATCATGCCCTGAGGATCTATCTACCCCTGGTCTCAGGGCTATATCTAGAAGGGCCTGCTTCTACTGGGGAGGGTGACCTGCTTGCTTTTCCCAGGAGGCTAGCCATGGGACATGGTACCATGAAGGAAAGATATGCTCCTGAAGCACTCTGGCTGGCTGGCTGGCTGGCAGAGACCTGCTGGGTAGAGATTAATCCTCCTCAGAGACCCTGGTCCAACTGTTGCTGAGGAGATGGGCTGGCAGCTGGTTTCTCTGTGATTCCCTTGTGTATATTTCTCAGATACTTGGTAGCTTCAGGATCATGGGAATCAGGGATAGACCATTGTTTAGCCAAGTTACTATTTGACTATCAGGAGATTCACAGCCAGAAACTGAGTGGCCAAAGTTGCTTTCCTGGCCTATGTCTACAGCCCAGCAAAAAGATCCTAAGGAAGCCACTATTGGAGTTTGTGAAAGTGGGGCTAGGTGTTGCTGAGGTCTGTGGGCATTTGTAGCTCTGTACAGAACAAGACATTAGTCAAGGGAAGAAAAGAGAAAGGAAGGCAAAGAAAATGACAAAACTCCAACCTTCCAGATCACTAGGAGTTATAGAGATACAATTAACAAAGGAATTCCTTGAAATGGGCTCAAACAGTCTTGGCAAAATGTGTTGTGCTCATGACAGATCACAGCAGCAGTCATTCTCACAGACACAGTATTTGTCTATCCTGCAGCAAGTTCAAATAATTCACAGGGACACTCATATTTGCCTTTATAACTCTCATCTGCGCACAGAGTTCACACCACAGAAACACAGTACAGGATAGGCAGGGGGCTTTGTGGAACAGGCAGAGCTATGGAAATTTAGGAATGCTAATTGAATTCAGGCTCTGTCCTGTGTTATCCAGGTCACTGGGAAGAATGCTTGCTCTCTCTGGGTTTAATTGGAAGCTTCCTTTACAAGGATGCTCTGCCCACTGCAGACTGGATGGCCATATCACACACTGGACATGTGTACTCCCCTCTGTAATGTCCACGTCTGGATGTGAATGGGCTAGACACAAATATTTATTTTCAGAGAACTTTCACTTGCCATCTTATGCCATTTTATTTTCATGGTTTTGGTTCAACAAAACGGACAGAATGAATAGTGTTGACCACACCAGAATACTTACTCAGTGATAAGACCTAGATAATATCCATATTTATATTTCAATGCAAGTTATAAAATGGTGAAATGTGACCCCGGAGACGCCCTTCACCATAGCCCATCTGCTCTTCTGCCTCGAGGCTAAAAAATGCTGTCCTAGTCTGTCATGGAAAAGCTGGCAAAGAGGGTACAATTCACAGAAGCTTTTGCAAAAGAATGTCCAATAACTCTGCTTTTCAGTCCATGCCCTTTCCCTTCCCCTACATCTTCCCTTTCAATAACCAAGACCTTTGCTGTGTTCATATATGTCAAAGTTCTATAACTGAAGAAAATGAAATATTCTCATATGAACATTGAACAGAATTAGATTTTCTTTTATTTCTGTGGACAAAACAACAGTGGCAGCATGACTAAATGCAAGAAGCCAAATGCTGCACATTTATGCCCTTGTCTATTTGTTTTCTTGCAGTTCTGGGAGTGAACCTGGGTTTTGCAGATTCGAGGGAAGGGCTCTACCACTGACCTACATCCCTGCATCCAATTCCTGCTTTTAATTTTTAATAAATAGAGATTATTTGGATCTTCACAAGGAGTTTGGAATTATCAGCCTTGTTTATATGACAAATCTTGACACCTAAGTTACCTTGTAAAAAAGTTAATAATTTTGCAGTTTTACAGGTACATTATGCCTGAGAAAGAAAACACTTTGTTCTTTTCATATCTAAGTGCCCTCACCCAGGAAAAAATACTTTGGTTATATTTAGGTTTTTTCCCCCCTGCCTGCAGACTTAGTCTCTCTAATTTTAAAGGATGAAGCCTTCTCAAATCAGAGGGCAAATTATTTTAATAGGAACTGAGGTATGCACGAGGCTGTAAGAATATTCAGTAACAATGATACTGAAATGATATGCTGGCTAATTTGTGCAATGATATGCATAATTCAGAGAATGTTGCCCTAATGTTATAAAATATTTAGAGCTTTAGGGTTGTTTGGAATCAGTGGTGTACTTTACTCTAAGTGTTCCATGGCTTGGGGCTTGGGGGACCAGAAATCAGAGCTGTAAAATGTCACTTTGGTAGGAAAGTAGGATTTTGAGTAAAAAGTCAAAATGCTGGCACAAAGTTTTGCTCTTTTAGATCATTGATGCATGGATCCACCAATTGCAGCATTATCATGGGTCTTGTGAGAGAGTTGTTCAAGATTCTTTGAAAGGAGACATTTCAGAAATTGATTTCAATGCTGCCTTAAGAGCAATCTAGCACAGATTACATGCCCCAAAAGTACAACATCTTGAAGGAATAAATAAGTGTAGGGATGGGCATCCCAGCCCACAGAATCTCTTAATAAACTTCCGTAGCTCTTCGAATCTGTTTGCCTGTGTTTGTTTTTGTTTTTGTTACCAGTCCTGGGGCTTGAACTCAGGGCCTGAGCACTGTCCCTGGCGTCATTTTGCTCAAGGCTAGCACTCTGCCACTTGAGCCACAGTGCTACTTCTGGCTTTTTCTATATACGTGGTGCTGAGGAATCGAACCCAGAGCTTCATGTAAATGAGGTGAGCACTTTACCACTAGGCCATATTCCCAGCCCTGCTTGCCTGTGTTGCACATACAGTTTCACCATTGATGAGACATCACTGTGAGCAAGTCAACAAATCTCTGTGAGCCTCACTCTCCACGCTAAATATACACACCTCCATGGAAGAGAACGGCATTCAGAACTGTATGCCTGAGAGATTATCTTGCTAAATGTTAAGTATTTTATTAAAATACCTAACCATTAAATACCTAGCAAAAGACAATTACTTAAGTTCAGTGACTTTTCAGTGACTTTTTTTATACCTATCCCTGACACTCTGAGTGTCAGGGAAAACATTCTCCGTATTCTTCTGGTCTATGTTGGAAAGGTTTGGCCATGCCAAACTGGCTGCCAAGTCTTTAGCCATATCCAAGCACCACTAAAATAAAAGGTATCACCTGACACATTTCTGGAGATAAAATTATTCATATTCTGAACTAACAACCAAGGTCTCCTTCTGTTTTTTTTTTTTTTTTTTATATTGGAACCTGACACTGATATATAAAGAAAATGTCTATGGCTTCAGTAACTTCTCCTTATCTCTCTCCTGGTGACCTGATTTGTTTCTTTTGCAGGAAAGGGGAATCGCAGCCACTGTTTCCATGGTTGCTGGGCTTTTAGGAAACTCAGAGTTATATTGTACCCAATGGAGCTTGTGCCCCTTGCTTGATCTTGGATTTCAAACAATGACATTTTACCCTTCTGAATTTTATTGGTTGATTCTTAACCTTCTATTTTTATCTTAGTGGTGCTTGGATTTTTTTTTTAATTTGGGTGTTTATGGATAGCTCTAAATTTCCTTTGGAAGAAAGGTAGAAGAACAACTGTTATTTTTATTGCTGCTGGGAGACAGAGTTACTTCTACCCCATAAGGGTTTTAATTTCTTGAGTTCTCCAAGCAATTTTTTAAATTGTCTTCAAGGAGTGGCCTTTACCCCACTGATTGTCTTAAGTACTTTTTGCAAAGAATATGCTCTGATTGGGAAACTATAAACAATTAAGAGGTGCAATTTATTTTATTTTATTTTTTGCCAGTCCTGGGCCTTGGACTCAAGGCCTGAGCAATGCCCCTGTCTTCTTTTGGCTCAAGGCTAGCACTCTGCCACTTGAGCCACAGCGCCACTTCTGGCCATTTTCTATATATGTGGTGCTGGGGCTTCATGTATATGAGGCAAGCACTCTTGCCACTGGGGCATATTCCCAGCTGAGAGGTGCAATTTAAATAAAGCATTTTAGCTTGGTCGTTAAACAAGTGTACAAGGCACACACTATAACTATAGCCACTGAAATGAAATCTTGCAGGAGACTGTCAGTGTTAAGCAAACAGATTCAAATCACCTATGTGGTCTTGCTGGCCATGTGGGTGGATATCCATCATAGTTCAGTACAGCTGTGTGTGGCTTTGGGCAAACTCAACATATGAAAAGCAAACTAACTGAACATACAGAATGGAGAAGGGCTGTGAGACTCACATCATATGGGAATTAACAGAAGTGTTCTTTCAAATAACAAATGTCCCTAGTTTATTAGAACTCCACTTACTGAGATTTAATTTACACAATTTTCAGGAACCCTTGTTTCATGAAATATAATACATCTTAGGAGAGTTGCACAAGAGGTTTAATTATTCTTCTTTCCCCTCCCCAGGGATGTGCATGGTTTAGACAATGCCTGCAAAGTGTTAAGTGACAAGGTCCACTGTAGAATCAGGCCTTTTAAGTCTAATATTTTGTCTTCTCTCAAATATTCACGTTCCATACAGATTTGCTAATAGAAAACATTTCTGCCACCAGAAGAGCACTGGAGCTTGAAGGAGGAGCCCTGAGATGGATAAGACCCAGGCAAAGGCAGGGGCAGCTTCAGCTCCGAATGAGCAATGCCCTTTTGTATCCTGCATCTGCACAGAATCAACCTCTCTGGACTCCTGGTAATGATCTCCCGAGTCAATCAGGCTTTTTATGGAACAAGAGGGATTTTTTTTTAAAAAAGACTTAGCATTTAAAAAATTTCTTTTCTATGAGTAGCATCTATTTCAAATCTACTGTTCTCTCCAGAGTTTCTCTTAATTTCTTTTAAAACCTTGGTTTTCCATTCCCCAGCTGCCATGATTCTCAGAACTAAATGCATAAAGGTAAGAGGAGAGTCCACATAAAAATGAGTTCACTTTTACACTCTTGACTTTCTGCTCACTCCTTCTGGCCTCCAGGTGGGTGAGTTAGAGTCTACTCAGTTAAGAGAAATCACTGGCCCCAAATGTCTCTGTATTTTCTCCTTCCTCACCTGTTTTCATTTTAAAGGCATGGCTATAGGTTCTGCTTGGATAGGAAATATCAAACTATCAAAGGAAAGAAGCTAGAAAAGTCCTAGTTAAGCTAAATCTTGGTCAAAAGACATATTTGCAACTTGGAATGTCTGCTTGGAGGGCATTTTCTGCTGGAAAGGCTCTCAGGGTTCTGAAGTGGAGCTGTGACCCCATGGGAGAAGCATCCGATGTAGGAAGTGTCCATTGCCATACTTCTCACTACATTCAGAGGCTGAATCCAGCCTGTAAGTGCTCCAAGTGTGGTATCTGATGAAATCACTTGTGACAAGGTGGACAGTAAGGGCTGCCTGGGGATTGAGAGCATGGGTTGAGTCACTGGAGGGTGAGTTGTGACCTTGATACTTGTTAGTTGTGCAACCTTGGCTAAATGGCTTAAGCTGTCTTACTTTTTTTTTTTTTCTTGGTGGTACTTTTTTGTGCTCTACCACTTGAGCAAGACCACAGACCTTTGGTGTGTGTTTTGATTTTAAGAAAGAGTCTTACTTTGGCAAGGGTAGCATTTAATACACAAGTCTGCCTCCCTCTCCTTAGTAGCTGGGATTGTAGCCATGTGCCAGCCACCCCATCTGGCTTGCTGTTATCTTCTTGATCAAATGGAAATGTTAAAATATAACAAACTTCTAGTGAATTTAAAATACAGAGGTGCCAATAAAGCTGTTCACAACAATGCTGTGGTTTTTATGAATCACTGAAAGCTTTGTACAGATGCCAGATTTGTTCTAAGAGAAATATAGCTGTGTGAGGAAGGATTCTGGACTGATTTAAAAGTCATGTTAGTTGGGTCATGATAAGATACACTGCATCCTCTATACTCATATCTCCAATTTACTCCCCGAGCAAGATTAGTGACCCCAGTGGTAAATGAGGTTAGAGCTGTGTAGGTGAGGATCAGGCCTGGTAAAGGATCACCCCAGGGAGGTAGTTAGGAGATGCTTTCCAAGGACCTGTTGAATGATCATCACTCAAAAGAGGCAAGTCTTTGAACCCACCTTCAAGGGGGCTGCCCAATCTTTGAGAGGAAAAGGAGGCACTAGCACATTTCCAGTTCTATGGCTGCCCTGCTCTTTGTGCTCAAGTCTGTTCTGTTCTTCCAAATTCAAAAGTCAAAATAACTTCAGTAGTCCCCCCCCCCCACACACACTCAAGAGCCCAAAAATTCACACAAGAACCGACTACAGGGAAAATCCAGTGGATTTTGCATACCTTCAGAATCATGCAGGGGTTTGCTCGGGTGTACATTATAATGCCATTGCTCTGTAGGGTCCTCAGCCGCAGAGCCAGCTTAAAGTCCTCTTCTTTGCTGTCTTCAGAAAGCCGATACTTGATGTAACTGTTTCCAGCAAAGCTGAGAGAAGTGTGCCCTGGAAAGACCATTCCAAGAAGACATAGGTTCTCTTAACATCTAAAAATGAGCAGGGACACATGAAATCACCCAACCACTAAGCAAATGGATTAAAGACCATCGGAAGGTATTGAATTCATGAAGGAAAAGCCAGTTATGTTTAAAAAAGTGGTTTTCCATTCCATATCACATTCTTATCTTCAAACTGAAAAGAAATATATATATATATATATATATGCACACACACATACACACTGCTCACTGTGTGTGTGTATATTGACCAATTACCAAAAAACTCTTAGTTTCCTATGTAAATTTTATTACTTGTATTTTCTCACCTCCCATTATAGAAAAGTTTTTTTTTTTTAGCAAGGATTTATTTTAGTATAACTGGGTAAAAGGAGACATAAAAAAGAGAGAGACATTTCCTACTCTCCAGAAGGATGCCAGCCAGTAAGTTCAAACCCCAGTTCTGTGAAAAAAAATAAAAAAGGGAAGACACTCTTGCATAGCATATCTCCTCTAGTAGCCATTTCTGAGGCATGCTGGACTTTCAATTCCACAAAATGATGGATAACAACAAACCATTATTATTTTTTTTTTTTTGGCCAGTCCTGGGCCTTGGACTCAGGGCCTGAGCACTGTCCCTGGCTTCTTCCCGCTCAAGGCTAGCACTCTGCCACTTGAGCCACAGCGCCGCTTCTGGCCGTTTTCTGTATATGTGGTGCTGGGGAATCGAACCTAGGGCCTCGTGTATCCGAGGCAGGCACTCTTGCCACTAGGCTATATCCCCAGCCCAACAACAAACCATTTTTAAACAATGTCCATGTTCTTCAAGTGTTCTAACACAAAATAGCCAACTTATGTCATTTTCAGAAGTGTTGAAAAAGATAGCTGATATAATTTCATGTGACACCAATCACAAGTCGCTTTCTGACCATTAACTACACAGTGGCCCTTCCTAGAATGTGTGGTACACCCCATTGTTGGATTCTGACTTTACCATCTTTATCTCTTACTTTATGTTTCAGCACACAAAGTGATGGCCTCACTAGGGTAAAAGATTGAAAGTATGAAATTCCAAATGGATGACAATCCTGGACAATTTAAAATGTTTTATATAGAGAAAGGAGAGGAGAGATTGGCAGAAAGTAACACCAGATGTTACAGGACTTGTTTTTATACATTCACCTGTTGTGTGTGCATATCATGTATTAGGAGCAGAGACTGCATGGTTTTTCTCCTGAGCCTGTATCTTAGATGTCTTAGGCAAGCTTCTTGGTTCTCCCTTTGGTTTGATTTGCATTTTCAGGACTGGCACTTCTCAGTGCAAAGGCTGAATTTCTCAGACTTACTTTATCAAAGTGCCTTGCACATACAAACCTCAATTATTTTCATTCACATTATAATTACTATTACTATCATTAACTAATAAATATTGCTTGGATTCAAAAACTGGTATCAGTGTAACTGTATTTGAAACCAAAAGAGGATTCTATTGGTACTAAAACAAATGAACAGTACTATTATTAAAGCAAATGGGTAGAGTGTGCATGAATTTAAAGAAGTCTTGAATTTGAGGGAAGATCAGGGGGTAATTGGAATTAAAATAAGTATTTAATTTTTTAATATATGATGCAGTGAAAAGCACCTTTCATTTTGGAACATGAAGCTAGCTAGCTGTCCATTTCCAGTAGAGCCCTGGCTTACTTGGGTGTTTGGGGCTGGGTTGACTCCACAGGAAGTCAAAGGGATTGGCTCAGTCCTGCCTTTGTGGCTATGGGTTTATGCAGCCTTCTGAATACCAAGAGTCTCCTCTGTCCACTCAGTACTCTCTATTTTCCACAGTGAAACACAGAATACCTGTTGTGGTCTCCCTTTGTCTAAAGAGTATCATCTTTGCATTCCTTAGCACAGACTGTGACAAGTCCCCAGGAAATGGGAGAATGAATCTTAAGCTATGGTCTATCTTGAAGAAAAGTGCTGTGTTCACATGCCAGTGTCTTCTTGACAGGCAAGTGTTTCAAGAATACAAAATGAGAGCCTGGTCATCCCTTTCATTCTGTACCTGAGCATTCTCCGAGCTTCCCTGGTGGGCACTGGCAAAGGAACGGCCTCCTGCTGGCTTCATATCCTACACATTGCATGTCTCCCGGACATGGCTTCTCCACACAAGGGTCGTTGGACCCTGGGCACACACCTCCTGTGACAAAGGGGGAAACACAAACCATCAGTACATAACATGTTTCCCCGACATTTTAGGGAATATAGGAGCATTCCATGGGCTGGGCTGTACTGGTTCTGAGCTGAAGCCAAATGGCTGTCCAGTAGCAGGGGTACCTCGGTGTGATTCACCCGGAATGTGAGCTCATCACAATATCTCCATCTGCTGTAATTTCATTTCCCATAGGAAGACGTTAGGTGCAAAAAGAAAACAGAGCTCCTGGTTTTTGGCTAAAATAGGCAAATGTTGCTCTTGGACCAACTGTAGCTGAAGAAGGATTACCATGCCAGGCTCTGCTATGATTTATTAGAGTGCAGACCCTACATCTTGGGGGTACTTTTTCTGTATCACTTGAATTTAGGTTTCAACTATCATCTCTGTCCTGAAAATCTTGAGGGTAGAGTGTAGAAGACGTCATCTGCTGATTCAGAAGAAAAGGTGTGTGTGTGATAAAAAAAGACAGTCCTAAGGAAAAGTATGGCTAATTCTAAATTGTAGACGTATGCCTTGTATTGCTTTCTAATCCTGTTTGCTGTATGCTATTTTATTGATTAGCTGCAAGTATGCCTGATCAGCTAGCAAAAATAGAATTACCCTTGGCAGAGGAAGGCCTCTTTTTTAACTGTCTGATGATCACAACACAGTAAGATGAAAGGTTAATCTCTCAGAAGGGAGATCCTGGGAGGCGGATTAAGTGATGAAGGCAGAATTCAGGACCCAAGTGAGCTGGGTCAGAACTGTGATGGAGGTAGACACTGGTCCACTGAAGGAAGTGCTCTTTTCAAAGATCCTGGGTATTCTGAATATAATTAGGCTCCTTTCAGCCTGCTGAGAATTTAAATGGTAAAAGGACTCTACAAGAAAAGAGTCCAATTAAAAATAACTCACAACTGAAATAGTCATTTCTTACATGGGATGGCATGAGCCTTGGAGACTGGCTGCCCCGTCCCTGAGAACGCAGAATGCACTGGACCTGATTGCCTGTTTCCTTCCCTGGATAGGGCTTTTTGCCCATTATCACCTTCTTCTGCATCAAGGCTCTTCCCATTAGTACCCAATCATCCCATAACACCATCAATTCTTTGTCTGTGAAAAACAGAAACTAATACTAATTACATATAAACATTGTCAGAACTCTGATTCTCAAAAGGAGCAATATAAGGAGCACCAGAAAACTCAGAATTCATAAATCCTATTTTCCTATTGGTTTAAAGTCAGTTGTAAAAGGTACTCTTGGCACTGATCCAGCTTTCAAAGTCGTTAGAAGATGAAGGCATTTTTTTAAACTGAAAATTTAAAGTAGTCTTTGCAAATGGTTCTAGAAGACCCAAGTTCCCCGAAATACATTTTTTCCATTTTCTTTTCTCCAGATCTTTATTCCTGTCACATCTTCATCAATATTCATGGAACTTAAAACAGCTGTCTGACCGTCTCATAATCTACTTTAAGAGGCACTGAGAACCAGTTTTTAAAATTACTTAAGCATATCCACTCAACAAAAAACTAGCTTCTTGAAATCATGCATTCAACAACAACAAAAAAATTAATTCACTAAAGTAATTGGTCAAATCCAATGAGGAGGTAGGCTGCATACGTGACAAGAAATGGTGCAAACATGTGAACACATGGGCCACACATGAATAGCAGCCCACTTTCACAGAGCCATGCAAGTACAAAGGAAATCCAGAAAAGAGCATGTCTTTTTCTTGTGAATATGCCAGACATCTTCAGAAAGAGGAGAGATCTTTTACACAGGCCTGTAGGATGAGATGGCTTGAGTAAGAAGATCTAGTCAACCATGGTCAGCAGTGCAGAGCTTCTCACCTGACCACCCAGACTTCTGATTTTAGGTTAAAGCACATGCCGCTTACACCAGCTACTAGATCTCAGCTCCTCTTTTTATTCATGTGTCATTAATGCACATCAACCCATGTGATTAAGCCACAATTGTTAATTAGTAGATTTTGCTATATCCAACTCCCCCTCTAAAAAAGCAGATCTGTGATGTATTAAAAACATTAATATAACTAGTATAACAAGTATATTCTAAAATTAACAATATCAGTAGAAGTGTTAGATATACACTGAATACTTATGTATTATTTCAGTAGCCAATGACTTTGGTTCTTCATGTTGTTATTTTTAATAGGCTCTTTAGGAGTAAGGGGGCAGTCTTTATTCCTCCTCCTCCTCCTGCTTCTCCAAGAAATTGTATTTTGATGCTTTAAAACCCTTTGGGGCCTGCTCTGAGTCCTAGTCTGGGGCTGCTCAGCCACATTCATGGGCTTTGGCTGCTTCTGTCAAGCTGCCCCAGCTCAGGCACTCTCTCTCTAGGGCTCCAGGAAATACAAAGGCAGTTTAGGCTCCCAAAGTGGGTTACCCTCAACATTCTCTGAGCAGAAGGCAGGTTTGGTCAAGATCAAAAACTGAAGCAAGGACTTGTAAAGTTATTGAAAAATGAGTTTCACAAAAGCCAAATATTCTCAATATCCAGTATTGCAGTCTTTTCCTCTCTGTAAATGATCACATGAAATCAGATGAAATGCGTGTTGTCATAGGGGCTTTACAACATTGAAAGCGTCACATATCCCTAAGGCTTTCAGATGGGACCAGATTTGTGTTCTAAGGACAGTTTTGGGGTGAGCCTTTTTCCAGTCAAATTCAAAATTCTCCAGTATACTTTGTGTGGATGCTAATGAGTTAATTAGATCTCAGAACTCACATATTTTACCATCACTTTTCAGGGATACTTGTATGCATATTATTGCTAAGAGCCTTAAAGACCCTCTCTCGAGTGGCAGAAAGTATCTGTCAGCTCCTGAGTGCCAGTTAAGAGATAACACTGTCAAGTCCTGTTGGCTTCTTATGAACTATCACGAAGTAATCTGGGTTTAATGAGCTTGAGCTGTGTTTGATGACAGTGTGGGGAGTCGAGGCTCACAGATCTGCAGGCTCCACACTCTTTTAAGCATCCATTAATTTGGCTCCAGACTATGCACGAAAGATAGCTTCCACTTTATTAATCCAAACACCATTTACTGTATGCCAGGGCAGAACAAGACCTTTCTAGCACCTATGAAAACAAAAGCCAAGCAGACTAAACTCTGTTCCCCATTCCCAGGCCCCTAAGGGAAGGTGTTGTAGAGGACAGGAAAGAGTGCTGACTTCAGAGACAAACTGAAGACCTGGAACCTGGCCCTGGCTCATTATGGGATTTGTCCACTGTAGCCTTGAACATGTTCCTTGGCTCTTCTGAGTCTTGCCTTTTTTTAGTTCGTTTGTTTAGGAAAATAAGAATGCTGATTCTTCTTCATGAATATTAATGGATCATGAATATCAAATGGGCAAGTCTTGACTAAAACCACTTGTACCAAAAAAAAAGCTTGAATGAGATATCAAAGTTGTAACCACTAACTTGGCTTGGAAACAGGGCAAAACCTGTGTAACTGTTTCACAGTCTTGTCCTAGTCAGGTTTATAGTGTGTAAGGTGATTTTGATGATAGGCCATACTGTGGGAAGTGGAAGCATAAAATTAGGTCTGGAGCCTTTCATATGCCAGCAAGGCAGGCCACGAGTGGCTGGCACCTGCACAGCCACATCTTCTGTGGATGTGATAATTCTTTATCCACAGCCTCCGCTCCAGGAGGAACATGCCCAGATTTGGCCATTTTCTGAAACAAGGTTTTCTGTCTTCTAAATGTTTGTTTGAGGTGGAAATGTAGGTCATTTTTTTTATAACAGTGACAATAGATGATCTATTTGAGGAGTAGCTTCAGCATTTGGGGGCATGCAAAGGAAAGGATAGTCCTGTGGAGGTTTTAGAAGGGTCTCACTAATGTATTCATGACTCTCTTCATCTCCACAGCATCCCCACAGCCCCCTAGATCTTGTCTATGTCACTGGACAATACATCAGCAACTAGCAATGATTATTATGCTGTCACTTGGAGCCGACTCAACCTCTTGATTTATGTCACTGCCTCATTACATGGAAGAATCCAATAACTAACGGTACACATCCCACACCCAGAACTCATGTGTTGTCAGTACGCCATGCACTGGTTAATGCCACATAAGTCAATGAGCTGCCTTCTTAATTCATGTCCTATAAGAAGTTTTAAATATATTCACCCGAACCCTCAACTCTGAGGTGATCTATGTGCCTCTCCCATAACATTGTTGACTTGACCTGGCCAGTTCCTATCTGTGATGTCACTAAAGGCTGAGTGTAGTTTCACTTGAAACCTCTCCCCTGGGGACCACTGAAGGTTGGCACTGAGAAGCAGTGCCAGCCCGCTCCTGTCTGGCACTTCAGGATTCACATGGGCTGGGGATGAGCCCTTGTGAAGTGAAAATAAAACTTTCCAGACTGTAGATGGAACTCTCTCAGGATTCAAGGACAACATGGAGGGGGATCCAGAAACAAAGTGAAAGCCAGGTATTGGTGGTTTATGTCTGTCAATCTAACTACTCAGGAGGTTGAGATTGGAGAACCATGGTTTGGAGCCAGCAGGAAAGACTCTGATCTCCGATTAACTACCAAAAATTTGGAAGTGGAGTTGTGGTTCATGTGGTAGAATTCAAGTCTTGAATGTAAAGCTATGCCAGAGCTGAGGTCCCCAGTACATAGATGTACACAAAAACAAATGAACAAACAAAAAAAACCCAACTCCTATAGTGATGGGAAACTATTAGCATTCTTCTCAGATAATGAACAAGAATAAAACCCAGTCCAAAACCAGGCCTGGTTGCAGAATTTTCTCTACTTCAAAAAAACTCACCAAGGCCCGGTTTTAAGTCTCATACTGCATCAAAGGAGCATCATAATTAGAAGGGTATTATGATGTCCCCCTTCCCTGATCTACCACATTTCTCCCCAAACTGTTCTGATTCTTTCTTATCCAGCCCAATCAAGCCCTTTCCTCTGCTGGAGGTGACGACATGTTTCCGTAAACCGGGAGGAGGTGCATGTGGCTCTTTCCCTCATCATCTGACCAGAGCCAGGTGTAACATGGAACTTGGTTAATGATTGAGCGAATGATACCCACAATGATACCCAATGATACCCACAATGATACACACAATGATACCCAAACTTCTTTATTACTTTCTTTGCTCAAAATTTATCCCTACTAGACAAAGACCTATTGCTATAAGTGCTATTGTTTCCAATGCTCTTCTTGTACTCATAGAAGTGATGACTCCCTTTTTTATTCCTCCCCTGTGTCTTCATTAAGCTACCTATACCTCTTCATAATACATATTTGTTTATAGGTAAGGAGCAAAGGAACTTTGGTATTTGTCTAGGAAAAGGATTCAAGACATCATTACAACTATCCTCAGCTCTCTGGAGAGCAGGGCTTGGATAAGTCAGGTTCTTTGTGACTGTAAAGGATGGAGCTGTGTGATGTTATAAGAAGATAAATTTTAGTGCAGTGATGTATAAAGCACAAGATTTTATCAGCACTGTCTTGTGAGACCTTGATCTGGTGTTCCATCCTTAGTCAAATTTCTGTGCTGGAAATACAGTACATGGGATGTCAGCAGTGGGTGGGAAACTAAGTTCCCTCCAGATTTGCAGAGTTAGGAAGGCACAGTGAGAAATACTTTGAGGAAAGTGGTCAGGTGAAAGTTGGGTGCTGCTGGTCCACTCCTGTATCCTAGCTGCTTGGAAGGCTGAAGACAGGAGGACTGAGGTTTGAGGATAGGCTTGGGAAAAAGGGTCGTCAAGAGACCTTCTGATAGCTGGGGTACAGCAGAACATGTGTCTTTCCAAGACTGGAAAACTGGGATTCCAGGAGGGAAGCTGGGTGCTGTGGTGTGCACCTGTGAGCCCAGCAATGACAGGAAGCCCAGAGCAGGTGGACTGCAGCTCAGGTTCAAGCCCTTGTGGGACATGAGACCCTATCCTTAAAAATAACCTGTGAAAAATGCGGGCTACAGACATGACTTAGTGGTTTTGTGCCAGCCTAACATGCTTGAGGCCTTGGATTCAAGCCCAAGTACTTACTAGCTCTGTGACCTTGAGAAAGTCGATGAACTTTGCCAAATCTTAGTTTCCTAAATATCTGAAGAACGTTAACAATATTTACTTTATAGGATTGAGGTGAGGATTCAATTTCGTTGCATATATGTAATAGAAATGCTCAACAAATATTAGTGAGCATGTCCATCCTTGTCTTGATCTGAGACCAAATTTCACCCTGTTTCTCATCTCCATGCCTTGGCTCTTGAGTTCTCACCCCAGCACCTGCCTGATCTAGCTGTAGGCCTTCAGCCCTCGCTCAGTATCAGTTCCAGCCCCTCAGTCTCCACAGCATGGGCACACTCCAGTTAATGCATCCTGTACTGGCTGAGGGTGAGAGTGCTGACTCACTCTTCTCATCTAGTAGCATTTCACCAATATTTATGGTCCATTAATGTCACGGGCCTACTAAGTTCCATTATGAGTTTCCTATCTGAATAAAGACACAAATTAGGGCTCTGCTTGCATCATCACTCCCATAAACATTGTATTTGAATGCCAATGGTCTTATTGGGAGTCCATTCTCCTAGCCATATCTTTCCTTTCTGATATATTTCTGTTTTACAGTTTAGAAAAGTCAATGGATGTTTGTACACATGAACAATCTGTGCGGTCTTACATTGTTCTGGTGCCTTTCCTTTTGTCCCCACCCCACAGAGACTCCATAGCACCTGTCATTCTCACCATTTGTTTAAGTTGGTAGCAGACTTTTCAAAAATTGAAGTAACAATGTTCACCAAACATCTGAGATTCACCTGGTGTCATCACATGACATGGGAAGTTTGCATCTCGAGTTCTGTTCAAGCGGGATGCCATGAGGTGGGTGCTGGATGGAATGTAACGAGCTTACACAGCACTAAATTCCAAGTCTGCTCTCAGTTTGTTAACACAACTCAGCATTTTGGTTCAAGATGCTAATTATGATAATTGGACTAAAAAAGTCTTCATGAGAAGAAGAGCTGGAAGTTGAGAAGAGAATAAATGACTGCTGAGATCAGCTCTGTCTAAACATTACTACACAGCCCTGAGTGGAGACCTACCTCAATCCCCATGCTGATTATTTCACCAGGAGTTGGGAAGCCCATTTATTGGCTATGTCTGCCTCCTAGGATAAACAGATGAGCAACCACTGCTGTTATGTGAGTTTGATGAGAGAGGTAAAAAATGAGGAGATGCCTAAAAATGCTTACTGCGAACTCTGACAATTCTTTATTGTATTTATTTTAAAAAGGAAACTGGAAAATTTGAGGAAATACTATTATTACAACTAAGAGCTTGCCACCTGAACTTGAGTGATATTCTTTCTTCTTTGCCTTGCAGTGAGATTTCTGAGGTGCTGACACAAAAGAAGGAGACCACCTTGAAATTAGATGCAGATGTTAGTCACTATGAAAAAATACCTGAACAAATCAATTTCAAGAAGGAAAGATTTTGCTGGGTGCCTGTGGCTTACACCTATTTTCCTAGCCACTCAAGAGGCTGAGATCTGAGAATCATGGCTTAAAGGCAGACTGGGAAGAAAACTCCATGAGACTCCTATATTTAATTAACCACCAAAAAGCTAGAAGTAGATCTGTGTATCAAGTGCCAGCCATAAGTGAAAAAGCTAAAGTTTCAGCCCCCAGTACTGGCACAAAAAATGGAAAAAATTTATTTTGGCTTTCAAAGATTTTAAACTATGTTCAGCTACATCTATTATTCTGGGTAGGACAGAGCATCCTGGTAGAAGGGCATTGTGAAGCAGGGTTGCTTGTTTTATGGCAGCCAGGAAGCAGAGAGTCAGAGAGAAGGAGGGTCCAGGAATACAATTCACCCTGGAAGGTATGCTCCTTGTTTCTCCAGTTATGCTGTAACTCTTTCAGCTATGTGTTCATTAAGAATTAAAACCACTGATGAAGTTAGAGCTCTTATGATCCAATCGCATCTCAAAAACTATGAGCTGACCGTCAAGTTCCAACATATGAGGCTTCAGGAAACAGTTTTAGATTCAAGACAATGAAATAGGGACCAAGAAAATCAGCATAAATTCTCTATATTGAGTGAACATGCCTCTCTACCAGTGCTATGACCCTGGGTAAGAGGCCCAGCTACCAGGCTAGATATTAGCAGGTGTCACTTGCTGAAGATGCTGTTGGGCTGGATGAGATTTTGATCTCCTTTTACACCAAATTCTAGAGTTTTATGTTACTTAGGAAAGGGTCTTGAAGATGAGAAGAAGCTAAGAGCTGAGGATCACAGTTCAAAGCCAGCCTGGACAGGAAAGTCTATGAAACTCTTATCTTCAATTAGCTACCAAAAAAGGCCAGAAGTGGATCTGTGACTCAGTGGTAGAGCACTAGCCTTGATAAAAAAACAATATGAAGACCTCCTATCCATCTAGAGATGCAGCACATACTCGGTATGCAAATTCCAGAGGCTTCTTTCAAGCTCCAGAAGAAACTGTGCTTTCTGTTCTGCATCACTTACTGTGCCATTGTTATAGCAAGTAGGTGCTTACAAGCTTGCATTGCCACAGTCTACAAATAGGACAGAAAGTGCATGATTATCACTCTGAATCTTTAGTGTCTATTATATTGCCTTCTTCATAGGTTTTTTTCTTCCACTCTGACTCTGAGCTTGAGGATTAATTAGCCAGTACAGTTTCTCAGATGTCTTTCCTGTCCTGAACCCCCCTTTGAGCCCTGCTGTTAATCACTGCAGGAAGGCCCCAGCAGAGCTTTGGGACATAAATCAGCTTGCCTGCAAAGGGCGTCTAGGCAAGGTCCGGACAGCTGGCACACATAAATTCTGCATGCTGGTGACATCTGCCAGAATGGAATTTCACCTGGCATGCATGCTCCAAGTTCCTTCACAGCTAATTTACATATTCCACAAGTCCAGCCAACACTGACTTGGTGATGAAAGTGCAAACAGAAGGCACAGGACACCCACCTCAAGACAAGTGCCCTATCGTCTTCTGGGTTGCTGGAAGACTCTTCCAAAATCTCTGGGAGGGATCCATGTACACTATGCCATCCTTGTGGGGATCATGCTAAGCTCTATTTTCAAACTACAACCAAGAAATTTCTGCCAGGATGCTGCCTGTTCCCAGATCCCCACAGGGATGCTTTAAAATGTCTCTCCCTGGCCATATTCCCTGCAGACCAAGTTCATACTGGATGGAAGAACTCTGGGTTCAATTTTCTCAGAAGAGGGCAATGAATTTATAGGTCTATACATCAAGGAGGAAAAGAGGAAGAACAAGCAATTCTTCTTGCTGAGCACAACGGGCATGTGACTGTGCAGCTATGGCCTTTGACTAGCAAAGGTCAAGATTCAATGATTACAGTTACATCAACAAATACAAACCATTCCATCTCTTCCATTCTGTGCAGAGTCCATTCCTTAATTGTGTCCACACATCTGGCTCTCATTTTTCACTGGAGCAAATAGAGCTGCCCTTACTGTCTGCAACAGCTCCCTCACTCGCTCTCAGGCCTGGGTCCTCTCATCCCTTCCCCTATGAAGCCCATTGTGAAAGACAGAAGCTGGGCACTGGTGGTTCACACCTGTAATCCTAGCTACTCAGGAGGCTGAGATATGAAAATAGTGGTTCGAAGCCATCCCAGGAAGGAAAGTCCATGAGACTCTTATCTCCAATTAACCACCAGAAAACTAGAAGTGGCTCTGTGGCTCAAAGTTGTAGAGTACCAGCCTTGAGCTGAAGAGCTCAGGTACAGATCCCAGGCCCAGAATTCAAGCCCCATGACCACTACCACCAATAAAAAAGACAGAGATAACCCCATCAGTTCTTCACTTCTAACCATCCAATGGCCCCTTGTGTCTTGGGATAATTTCTACATTCTTCATCTTAGCTAACGGTCCTCCTGTGATCACAAGTATGCTCTCCAGTCTTATTTGGCATCACCCCCCACTCCTAGCAAATGGGAAGCTCTTTCAATGCCCTCTATGTAAGATTCCCCCTACCCTCTCATTCTTAAGTCATTTCCATGCTACATACAAGCTACCTCTTCTATGCACCACTCTCCTATTCTTCTCTGAAGTCCTTCCTACCTAACTTTGATCTCAAGGCACAGGGCATCTGTGCTTCCAACAATGCTTGTCACAGGGACTTGCTTGTCTGTTTATGCTGCATACAAAGCTAAAGCTCGCTAGGACTGAGGACCAGTTTTTCTTGCCTCTCCTATAACCCCAGCATGTATGGTAGTTATTGGGCACAAAGTATGTGGACACTTAGTATTTAGTTTACAAAGTGACTGAATGTTTGCACACCAGAAATGGTATACAGACTACTCCTAAAATCACAGGAGATACTCACCATTACAGGTACAACGCACATTCCTATAGAAGCGTGGGCACACAAAGCTGATGCGAGCTGTGCTGTAGGTCATGAGTGCGTGGGAATCCAGGGACAGGCCCTGCTCACAGTGCTGCTCCTGACAGTCCAGGCCTGAGCAGTTCTTCTCCAGGATAGCTGCAATTCGCATCACATTCTCCAGGTGCCGCCGGGCATTAGACAGCTTCTGGATCAGGTAGGCTGGTTTGTAGAACTCACCGCTGTGCATCTCCACTGCGAAGAGCATGTCCAGCTGGTTGGTGCCTGCTACTGGTTGGATGCTGATGATGTGCAGGCTGTCCTGCTTCTGGGTGAGGACAGCATTCCGCAGGGTGCGCCGGAAGCCGTGCATGTGCAGCCCCACGAAGTCTTCAGGGGACACGCTCTCAAAGCGGATGGTGACGGTGTTCTGCAGCATCTCATGCACCAGCTGCTCCACGTGCACAATCACGTCGATGGGGACCTGGAAGCGGCCATCGCTCACAGACACATTCAGGACATACTTGCCGCTGTCCAGCCCACCCAGGGCGATGATCTTCCCATCATGGCTGTTCACTTTGAACAAGCTCTTCTGCTCAGACTTCAGGGCAAACGTGAGCACGTCATACATGTCTTGATCCGTGGCGTGGATCTTCCCAATGACACCGCCAGGGAAGTCGTCCTCCATAGTGACAATGAAAATCTCCAGTGGGATGGCTGTGGGCTTGTGAATGCTCTCCTCAATGACCCGCACTCGAATGTAGGAATGAGCAGCCTGCTGCGGTTTGCCTGAGTCTTTGGCCTGTTAAAGCAACCAAGAGGAAGAGATGCAAGGAATTATGAAAACACCCACCTTCAGGAGAAAGAAACCAAAGAAGATACTGGTGCTTTTGAGTAGGTTGCCTCTTCATCTACCCTCTGTCACTATTCTGAAACATGTTGAGGCTGTGCACTTAAGTAAAAGGGGTAATTTATCACCTTCAGTCCCCATATGTGCACTCTGTTACGGACAACAAAATGTGTCAACATTATCAAGTCAGGGGGAGCGAACAGGGAAGGAGGTTGGGGTGCTAGAAGACACAACATGCTCACAACAGAATCGCCGGCTTTCATGTTGGACAGAAACCACAGGCAAGTCTGATAAAACAGCATTCCGACTTAGAAAAGCAATCTGTTCTCTGCTGGTTTCTTTCCACCAGATGGCACTTTCCTGAGCATTGAAGAGGCAATATTATTTCAATGGGATTATATCACAGTGAGATTGAGGATGAAAAATGGAACACCAAAGGGAAAAACAGGGAGCCTGGAAAAGCTTCTCCTTCCTCCTTTATGTAGGATCTGACGGAACCACTCTAACAATGGGCCTTTAGTGAGTACCTGTCATTTGCAACATGGAATCAGTGGGTGGTGAGGAGCTTTGCAAGGGCAGATTTCCATAGATGGGTCCACAGAGCAATTGTCTGTAGATCTAGGGCTGCAGGGACCTCCAGGCCAGGTAGCATCAGGGAAGGTGTGTCCTTACTTGGAGATGGCAATGTAAGAGCATCAGACAGGACAGAATCAGAATCTTGGCTCTGCCATTCATTCTATATCTAGCACTGAAGAAGATACTTAACTTCTCTGAACTCTAGTTTTTGACCTTCAATATGAGTGAAATAGTCATTAACCCTCCCAGAGTTCATGTGGGAATTAAAAGAGCAATGGTAATGTGCTCTACCCAAGTGTAACACATAGAAATAGTTTGTTATAGTTCAGGGGACTGTTGTTATTTTTATCAATACCATCACCACATACTTTACTTAAATGGATATATTAATCAGAGACACTGAAGTAAAACCCTTGAGAACCTCAAAGGACAATTCAGACTGTACAGACAGACTAGCCAGTGGTTGTCCACCGTAATGTTAGGGGTCACAGAGGCATGAAGCTGCTAGGAACAAAGTGACAGTGGACCTATAGTCAGAGAAAGACTGGAGGGTGATATCTGCCTAAAAATCACAGTATTCAAAATATGAAAATCTGGAGCTGGAATACAACTTGTAGCCCTTAAGTTTTCAAGCTCTAAAGAGGTACTGTTTTTCTTTAAATTTCAGGAGAGGTATCAACAAACATTTTTGGTAAAGGGCTAGATAAAACTTTAGACTTTGTGGGTTATATACTTCTTGGCAGCTACTCAGTTCTATTCTTACAGCCTAGAAACAGTCATGGAATATGTCAAAATGAGTGAGGCTGTATTCCAATACAACTTTATTTACAAAAACAAGCTGAGGGTAAGATTGGCCCTAAGTGCTGTAGTTTGCTTATCCAGACATAATCAAAGTGAAATGATTAGCCCAAGAGGGGTGAGCAAAGCCAGAGTAATCATCTAGAATACTCTTACAGTAGCAGTATGTGTATAAAGTAGCAGAGAAAAAAGCAGGACAGTGGAAAAGGGAACATAGTGACCCACACCGTAACCTTATGGAGGAGGAAGGTACAGGGACTTGGTACATTTTCATATTAGGGTATATGGGCAGAAGGCTCACTATGGGGATTCCAACATTTGAGACATGATACCTACTCTCTAACAACTGGACAAACGAGATAACTTGGGCGAAGAACTTGAACGTTTGCCTTGGCCCTTGACTCTCTACAGTGTGACTGATATAAAATAATTTGTGTATTGTTATTGGAGAGATGAAGACACTCTCTGAACCAGCAGTTACTAATTTGGATAGTTTTAGGAGTAGAATAAATTCCAGCTTTTCCAGAGAGATAGCACAGACAGTCCAATGCCATGCAAATACACAGAATTACAGTTAGCATCCCCATTGTTCTTGATGGCTCTACGTTGCCCTGTTTGGCTCCAGTGTGTGGGAAAACTCATTCAGATTTGCTGATGGGATCCAAATCTTGATGATGAGAAGTTCCTCTGTCGTTATGTTATGTGCCCTTTCATTTTCTGTTCCTTTTTACTCTCTTTGGCAGACCTGCTCTGTCCTATTTCTTGTCACAGAGTAAGGAGCTAAGTTGCTGGGAGGCCAGTGCCAGGACTGCCACCCACTCAGGTCCTCGGCCCCTCCTACTTCACTAGGTAGGATTTCACAAGCAGAGGTCATGACATAGCTTAATCCCACTAAAGCAATAACTGGTAGTTTCCCCAAAGTGGGGACATGTGGAAACTTACACTAGGTATAAATGAGTCTTTTGGGGATAATTGGCGCCTCAGGAAACTTCAGACATATACTTTTAGGTCTATGACTGTCAGGCACATCCTCCAGGAATGTTCTTCTAGATCAATGACGTTTCCCTTCTTTCCTGGTCAATTTCACACACACGGAGGCCACTTTTATTGGTGTGAAATTGAATTTGAGATTTAAAGAGGATCATCCCTTCACAGTAATGAATTATGTTGAGTTGCTCCACAAAGGAAAACCAACCAAAAGGTTAAGAAATAAGCATGAGAGACAAAGGCCCGCCAATGTGCCTAGAGGACAAACCATACCTGGACACACAGCACATACTCGGGAGACTCTGTGTGCTGGAAGACCACTGCTGACCGCAGGATTCCATGTGCGTCCAACACGAACTCCTCGTCTTCATTTCCCGACAAAATAGAGAATGAGAAGGGAGGCCCATTGTGAAAGGAGTCTCTGTCTGTCACTACCAGCTGCAAGATACTGGTGCCCACTGGCTTATTTTCCTACATAAAAGAGTATAGTCAAAAGGAAGAAAAAATTAGACCTCTCTTCACATGTAAAACCCATCATTACCAGCTGAGAATGCTTTGCTGGAAAGCCAGGGTTTCAGTGGAAGGGATTCCCTGTGATGTTGATCATGTCTGCTTGTGTCTGCTGACACCCTGATTGCCATCTAGGCTTTCTCTCCCCAGCAGGCCCAGGAAACAAACAGTCTGCAGGTGGGAGCACAAGATTTTGTGTTGAGCAGGCCTGGTGTTCCAAGGATGGTGCACAGAGTAGCTTGCCCTCCACTGGCTCTCATTGCTGTATGTTTACCTGAAGAGCTCTGGGCAAAAATGTTCTCTGCCACCTTTCTGTGGTAGAATTCTTTTCGCCTTGTTAAGGTGGGAAGGCTCTGGTTCACATTGCCACGTGTTATGCTGTAGCCCAGTGCTGTGATACAATGTACAGCACCAGACGTTTTGGGGGACCATGATAGCAACTTCTCAGTCAACATACAAAGGCATATACTAGGTTGAAGATGGGGGCTTTACAACTCACCCCCCCAAACATAGTTGTGCCATGCAATTTTCCAAGGGAGGGAATGGAGGCAAACTATGTCTCAACTTCAGAATAAGAAGGAAATCCTTCAATTTCTTAGAATTTCTGGAAGCCACGAGGCTATTCCCAAACATGATTTTGGGGCAACTCTCTGCCTTTTCCCCCAAAGGAAATGCAGAGACTTGATGTAATTCTTCCTTGGGTCAAAGGTTATCTTCCTCACTTTGGAAATGCTGAAGCAATCTTTTAGTAGCTCAAGGATTGCCTTCCTTGCTCCACTGGACCCCAGCACCATCGCAACCTGGACCCCAGTCAGCTCTTCCAGCCTCCCACTGACATTGGCTAAAGTACTGAGCAGGTGGGGTCGGATAGATGGGACAGTGACACACTGCAGCTTGGAGAGGAGGTCCACTCAGGGTTTATATGCTAAATTAGACTTACAAAAACCATGTGTGGGATAAGGGAATCCTTCTAAATTGGAAAGAAAGAGACACACTTTCAAAGGAACAGGGGAAAGGAACCTTAAAGACCTTTTATTCTCTGAAGCATCCTCTTGGTCATCAAGCTCTAGATACCTCTTTTCTCTGCAACTCATTGTGGCACCTGTCAGGCCAGCAAAGATTTAGTACTTTGCACGGACAAGCTACTCAGCACCACATAGGACAGAAGATTTATTGATTTGTTTGCTCTTTCTGTGAAGGCTATTTTCTCCACAGAAGAGAGGGAAAGAGGGAGAAGCTGCGTGGCCTCTGGGTCACTGTCTGAGCAAGAAGGGAGTAAAATTACACAGACAAGCTCTGACCGCAGCGAGGCAGCCCACCCACTGCTCACAGGCTGACATACTTCTTTCACTGTTGACTTCAGTAACTACAGTTTGTGAAGCTAATGGAAACATGCCATGAAACCCTCCAGCTGGGTGCCAGTGGCCAACACCTATAATCCTAGCTGCTCAGGAAGTTGAGTCCCGAGGATACCAGTTCAAAGATAGCCCAGGAAGAAAGTCTGTGAGATTTTAATCTCCAATTAGCCAACAAAAAAGCTGGAAGTAGAGGTGTGGCTCAAGTGGTAAAATGCCAGCCTTGAGTGAAAAAGTTAAGCATGAGCCTGAGGCCTTGAGTTCAAACCATAATGCCACACACACACACACACACACACACACACACACACACACACACACACACATGCATGTACACACACATCAAAACCAACCAAATAAAAAATAAATCTTTGAGTTTTGAGTAAACAAAGCCTGTTTTGTTTTGGGGACAGCACACAGAGGCAGTGGTGGGCCATAGTTGTGGAGATGAGCAAGCGGAGAGAAAAAGGTGGAGACCTGGATGAAGGTTTGTGAAAGCATGGAGTGATTGCCATTAGCAGCCACTAGGAGAAGGCCAGTATTCTACTGGGTTTCTCAGTGTTTCCACACAGGATTTCACTGTCAAAGGAGAGGAAAGAGGCCAATAGCTGCTTGCCTGGATGTTGCCCTCCTAGCTCAGAGGCCCTGGGGTCAGAGAGATTAGCTATAGATGGTTAGACTCAAAGTCATTAACTTAATTCCAAAGGAGTCCTTTAAATCTGGCTACTCTTATCTTTTTATTTGATTTATTTTTATTATCTTTAAGAGTTGTCATTTAACAAAGCAGTTTTCAAACCCAATGCATCTTGATCTATGTCGCTCCTTTCAACATTCTTACCCATCCCTCCTCTACCCACCCCTTCCCTCACTCTTCTTAATGTTGTAGGATATACACTGAATTATTTGTTAAGTAATTCATTTACTTTACTGTTATTATAGAGGTGACGTGCAGAAGGATTACAGTTATATGAGTCAGGCAATGAGTACATTTCCTTTTGTACAGTGCCATCTGTTTTCTTCCTCCAGGTCTCTCCCTCTTCACTCCACCTACAAGTTGCATAGCTCAGGTTCATCTGTATACAGTGAGCTCCACTGCTGCACTTTCTCACCCTTTTTCCTTCAAGTTCTGTGCCCTCACTGCCACCCTTCTGAAGATATAATATGTGAGTACACTATAGATCAGTCAGAATCATCAAAAAATTAAAATAAAAATATTTTTTAAAAGAGAGAGCTCTATTGAATTCTTGATTGTATTTTCCCTCTCTTCTCCTCTTCATTTGTCTACCTCTTTCCCTTGATCCCATCCCACCTGTTTCAAATACCCACTTCTTAGTGTTTATTTTATTGAAGTTCTCACTTGAATCTACCATTTCAGTTAATATATTTGTATACACTTGCATACAGTGTATTTAATTATAAGTTTATAAGCTAAATCTACCTTCTACATATAAGGGAAAATGTGCGTATTTTGCCTCTCTGTGGCCACTCTAATTTTACCTTCATACAAAATCCTAGCAGTTCCTGAGGGGTAACTGCGAGACTACACTGGCTAAGGTAATAACTGGTTCTCCAGAATTTATGTGGGCTCCCAACACCTGTACATCAATTTCTGTCTCTCCCACTGACAGTATTCTGACCTCGTAGTGCTGGTCTTGCTGCTTCTACAAATACTGGGAAGAAAGTTCTAGTCCAGTATTGTGCTAGTATAGTCTAGTATTGTCTAGTATACTACTCTAGTATAGTTTAGTATTGTGCTCATCAGTAAAAAAGAAATGAGAAGATTTATATTTGCAATGTAGGTTTAAAGAGCATGTGGATTTTAAATGCTTAAGAAATTGTTTATGGAAGATTAATTATAATGAGTCAGCTCTATCATGAGACCTAATCTCTTTTTGAATGATGAGATGGTTCATATCAATCTCTCATCCCTGCTAAAATAGTACAAAGTTGCTTTAAAAGTTAATTAAAGACAATATGTTATTGTAGGAAGTATATATGTATGTATATATGTATATTTGCCATAGACTCAAGTTCAAATCCTGCCTCTGCCACTTGCCAGCTGTAGGGTCTGGGGTAAACTACTTAGCTTCACAGATCCCTTGATCCTTCAGCTTCAAGTGGGAGCCAGTCTATCATTTCATTTCCCAGGTTCCCAGGGCAGTGCCATGTGAGTTTCTCAGGAGGGTGTGGGCCTAAATGAGGCTCTTGAAGTATCCAATGCTTGAAAGAACAGTCTGTGACAGCCCATTGATATTTGGACATCAACTGTGGCAGAAAGATCAGACTTTTCTCATACTAGTCCTATGATTGGATAAGTTAGTATTAAATAATAATAGTGATATGGTATAAACATGTGTGTGCTTGCACATCTGAATGTTGAAATCTGACTCCCAGTGTGATCCCATGAGGAGCCTCAGGTGGAATTTGTATTCTTCTAGAAGAGGCCCATAGAGCCTGTTGCTCTTCCTGCTATGTGAGAACATAGCTAGAAGTGATGACTAGGAAGTGAAAAACAAGCCCTCTCCAGACACAAAATGCGATGAAGCCCTGACCGTGGACATATTATAAAGTTAAACTGTCAGCAATAAACTTACGTTGCTTATAAGCTAGTCTAAGGAATTTTGTTTTAGTAGTCTAATTCACTAAGACAAAGGAAGGCATCATAATGCACACAGACACATTCCCAGCAGGCACAATTTGCTTACTTGAATAACAGCAGTATAGTTGGCAGGTGTAAACAGTGGGCTGTTGTCATTCACGTCAGAGATGTCAATGTTAACCGTTGCAGTTGAAGACATAGCAGGAATACCACTATCGACTGCCTGTACAAGCAGCGAGTATCCAGACACCTGCCAAGGCACAAAGAGGTGACTGTAAGGAAGGGCAGCACTTCCTTCTTCCTGTGCACCTTCAGAGGAGCGGTAGCCTCGGCTATGCTCTACAAACACCAACCCTCTTCCCTGTGATGCAGCCCCAGTTTCCTTCCCAGGTTCCTGACAGTCCTTCTGCTATTGGGGACTGACTTATGCAATAGAGGATGTTTAGCAATTGACCCCATTCTTACCCACAAGAAGCCATTATCACCCTCTGCCTGCTTGGGCCAACCCCAAATAATTTTAAACATTGCCAACTATACCAAAGGGAATGAAACCACTCCTCCTGGCAACCTTGGCTCTCAGCCTTTGGTCAACACAGAAGTCATTTTTATATTTCTGGGTTTATGCCTACTTTTTAATATTACAATATCTGTTTCTATTTTTAGTTGTTCTTAGATGACATGGTTTTCCAGTCAGGAAAGACTGGATTCAGAAACTTAGTTTAACTTTGGCAGAAGAATTTTCTGTACCGGTTTCTAGTCTATCTGCCTTCATGTGATCTTTCTGTATCTACTTGGGGCTACAGAATTTTAACACAGAAGGTATTATTCATCCCCTTCCTCTGAAAAGGATGGAAATTCAGGCCATCCAGAGAAGCACATAATTAATTCTCTGTTCTTTAAAATCTCCATAAATCAGGATTTGTCAATGGTCAGGCATTGGTGCCTCATGCCTATAAATCCTCAGGAGGTTGAAATCTGAGAATCGTGGTTTATATCCAACATTGGTAGAAAAATCCATGGGATTTTCTCCAATTGACCTGCAAAAAGCTGGAAGTGGAGGTATGGCTCAAGTGATAGAGCAGAAAAACCACAGAAAGTATGAAAGACAGACTTAAAGCACCAGTCCTGGCAGAGCACCAGCTTTGAGCAGAAAGAGCCATAAAGAGAGTGAGGTCCTAAGTTCAAGCCTCAATCATGAACACACAAACAATTGCCAGCAACTATTATAAGCAGAGAAGTCTTTCAAAAGCTTCCCCCAAGAATTTGATGTTATAATTTGTCCCATTGTTCATTCATTATTTTGAATGGAGAACTTTGCTATGCAAATAATCACGGTGAGTGCGGTGCTGAGCTCAGTGGAATGGGTGTCAATGGGAAGGGAACTAGCCCTGGCTAGCTTACCCGTTCCCGGTCCAATTTCTTCTTAACCTTCACAAGTCCGAGGGCAGGATCCACAGCAAATTCACTGTCTCGATCGCCACTCACAATGGAAAAGTGAATCTGTCCATTTGGTGGGCTGTCTATGTCTTCTGCTATTAACTGCATGGAAAATGAGCAAAACAGAAAAGACATGGCAGGGGAAATGGAGGGTCCCCAGGCTGACACTGCTCTGGAAGCTCTTCTTACCAGGGACTGAAGAGGTTGGAGGAAGAAGGGCAGCACCTGTCCTAGAGCCCTATTTTATTTCTTTGTAATTTTCTCTAAGAATCAGGCATTCTATAAACACAGCATGTCCACAGAAGGAAGTTCCTATGCCACCCAGCAACACACATTGGCCCACTTCACTCTGGAAGGGGTTGGAGCATAGAAGGCCCCCAGGTGCTGTAATGACTACAGGTTGCACTCATTGCACATCTGACCCTCTCCAAACCAGAGAAGGGATGGATGGATGGATGGAAGAGTTCTGCATATCTTTCTCTTATATATAATTTGTAGCAGGAGAGGACCTAAGTGCTGAGAAACCATGGCTTGTTCTAAATGGTATTACAAAAACTACTAAAGAGAGCCTCTATGAGGGGCTGGTCAGTCTTCAACTGATTTGTCCTTCCTGTGTTTCTTCAGGATGTCAAGAAGGACAGGAATTTTATTGTATCCTGAGCAACTTAATACTTTTTATTATAAACTGACAAATTATATCTTTGTGGTATACAGACATGCTGTAAATTATGAATACAATGTAGAATAATTAAATCAAGCTAATTAAAGTACCTGTCACCTCAGTCAGTACTTATATCTTGTTGTGAGAACATTTAAAATTTGTTCTCTCAGTGATTTTTAAACATACAATCCACTGTTAATAATTGTACTTACCATACTGTATAATTTATCTCAAAAATGAAGTAAGCTTTCAGCAACCTAATAATTTTTCATCTAAGCTCACAAACTAGCAGAGTATATCTTTCCAAATTCACTCCGTAGTTTAGTTTTTACTGATAAATATATACTCTGGGAAGAAAAGCAGTTTTCAGTAACTCATGCCTTGATATAGGTTGGGTTGTCAGACACTTTCTGATTTACAAACCAGAGAGAAGCTGGTGAAAGATCTTGATGACACAGGACTCTGACAGGAGTGGGAAGAAAGTCCAAGACAGTCTTCACTAACTTTATCCTCTGAGGATTATTAGTGTTGGGTATCTAGACCCCTGCCTTTGGCACCTACCAAAATGACAGCGTCCCCCACCATGGCATCTTCACTGATGACAGCACTGTAGACATCTTGGCTGAACTTGGGAGAGTTGTCATTCACATCTGTCAGGTTGATGTTGACAGTGGCTGCAGCACTGAGCGCTGGAGTGCCCCCATCTTTAGCCTCCACCACCAGGTAAAATCTTTTGCAGGATTCATAGTCCAAGACTTCAGACACAGAAATACCCCCTTTGAAAAAAAAATGGGACTCTTAGATTCGATTAGGGAAAATCTGTGGCCAGTGGCTCAATAATTGTGGTATACTTATAACATCTTCTTTAGCTTAGATAACTAGGAGTGCGTTCATTTAGTACCTCCCTGAAAGCACTCCAGCAGTCTGATTAAAGCTGTCTACTAAAGCTTAGCTCTCCACCCAACAAGACCCTGAAGCAATGGGGCATCTGCATGCTTCTGTAACAGCTTTTGATCATCTCCCAAGTAGCATGGACTCTCTAGGGAGCTGGGAGCAGAGACAAGAATCACTGTTTCTCAAGTGGATTCAGGAAGACCAAGACAGAGTTGAGGTATACAGATTTGTATGACCCTGTTCCTAGCCAGCAAGTAAATACATGAAGACTTCTCTGGGCTGAATTTATAGCTTATTCAATTTGTTATTATGGCAAGAGGACAAAGATTTCAGGTTGAGGGTAAAGGAATTATCTGAAAGTCAAACAGCCTAGTTGTCAAAATTATTATCACTATCAATACCTACAAAACAGAGATGATCATATAATAGAATGGTTTAGATTTAGGGTCACTCCTATAATACTAGCACTCAACTTTGAGGTTAGACTGAGTCGTATAGCGAGTTCCAAACTAGCGGCAACTTGTCTCAGAAACAAAAACAAGTAAGAAAATGCCCCTCTGTGCCCTAAATCAAGTAGTTGAGAGAAATCAGCTAAGCTGGATGCCACTTGGAGGAGGGGCTCTGTGGGGCTCTGTCTTTCCAGTGTCAGACCTTCCTGGGGAAGCAGCCAATCCTTGGTGTGTGGTGTGGTGTAGTTTGCAGCTGCTCACTGCCCTCCTGCCCAGTACTCCTCCAGGGCATCTACTTTTCTCTTACTTGGAAAATCATCATTCTGACAGGTAAGAAGGTCACATGCTTTCACAGATAATGGAGAAATTCTGTTACTAAGACTTCCAGTAGGCTCCTTTTTCTTGATGAGAAATAATGGAAATCTTACATATAATAAGAGTGTCCTAGCACTTAGTACTCTTAGTGCTTTACTTTGCATACCAATTTCGTTATCCAGCATCAAATTTAAATATGATTGAATCATCTCTCTGCAGTGTTCATATATAATGGCCATAACAAGACTGGGTAATGCTAACACATATTTAAATGAAAGAACTCCCCATATATTTTAATTTGAAGTGATGATCTTAATAGGCAGAGTTACTGCTAGGAGAAGTTTCTAATTCAGTATTTCTCCTGATTTTTTTTCTTTTCTTTGCATAGACACAGTAGTGTTGTCTACTTATTTATTTATCTTTAAGTAGTTGCACAAAGCAGTCTCAAATATGTCAGATTTGGAGTAATTGTACTCACAATGCATCTTGAGCAATGCCACCATTTCCATCATTTTCCATGCCATCTAACCCTAACCATTTCCTCAAGTGTCTTACTCCATTGTTACATAGACACATTGGATTTTATGACTGTATCTGACCCCCCCTGACATTCTGTAATATAATATCAAGGTTAGTATATATTCCAGAGTCAGGAAGATCTGTGATCACAGATAATCTATTTGCCAATGGTGGACATGGGGAATTATTTAACCTGTCTAAAGCTGTTTTCCTCCTAAAATGTAACAAGTATCTAACAATTAAGTAGGAATATAGTACATTTTTCATGTTAAATAAATGTTGCTAATTAAGATGGCTTCTTTTTTGTTGCACATACTATCTTAAGAAGACTAGATTTCCTTTGCCACCATGTATAACATGTGTACCCTCCTTGAGTAATGAGAGAAGTAGGTCTGCAGGCCAGGAGGTATGAAAGACCCCCTTTTCTTATCTGCAGAATGGGACCCACCTTGAGGATTCATAGGAAGAATTGGTGAACAAATGAGAATGGTCAAAAGTCAGCTTCAAATAGAAACCCAAACACTGTATGCAAATACAAGAGTGAGTGTGTATACTTCTCAACTGACATCTAAGTGTCTTTCTTAATTTCTATTTTCATTGAACCAAAATGCCTCTGACACCTATTAACTCACTGATGAAGAACAAGCATGAGGTCTACTATTTTATTTGTTTGGAGTTCTAAGACCTTTTTTGCTAGGTGATGCTACAGAGTTGTTTTTTATGTAGTGAAAAAGTTTATTTCAGCTCACAGTTTTAGATATTTTTATTCTATAATCGATTGCTTCAGGCCTATGGTGAGAAACCACGGCTGAACACAGGATTAAAACCACTCTCCTCCTGGATAGGAAGAAAAATTATTAAGAGTCCACAAACCTCTTACAAGGCCCTGATTCTGGAAGTTTCTACTAATTCTCAGTGGGGCCAAATTGGGACCAGGGCATATGCAGATACTTCAGGTCCAACGGACAGCATGTGAAATGATCACAAATCACCACACAGGTTTAACCCCAAAACCACTACTCCCCAACCAAGTGCAGTCAACCTTTCAAGGATGAAAGTAGAGCAGAGAATTCTAGAAGCAGAGGAGTACATAACACTTAAAGCTCTCCCAATATACCTGGTGCCAGGCTTCTCAATGGGAAGGCTAGAGAGAGTGGATTTACTCGAGGACAAGAATCAGCCAACTGAATCTATTCTACCCAACATAGCCATGTGTTGCTCTGATCCACACACAAGCTCTGAGTGAGTTCCCTACAAAGACACAAGGACTGGAGATGGTGGAGGTGGGGGTGATAGAGAAGGGAATCCTTTATCAGGTGAGAATTGTCCTAGATTAGGGCTGTCTCTCCTGCCCAAGCATGCTCAACATGATGCTACAGAGTTTTAAAAATTGTGTGGTGAGACACGACGATGTTTTGACCAGGAGTGAGCAAAGTTCAATCACAGCATGAGATACAGCCAACTGAGAGAATTGATTGTGGCCACAAGTGTGGGAAGGCCCAAAGGCCACCAATGTGTCGCTGCTCTGGCTGGTGACCACAGAGTGGTTAGTAGTCTACGTGTGAGATTGGGGGCTCATCCTAACACATCTTTATAGAGATACAAACAAAGAAAAGGAAGAATCAAATGAACTCATGGGTTTGGGATGCAAAGACTGCTATGCCCTCTGAACTGGAAGTGCTTCTGCAAGATCTCCTATCTAGACATCCTGGAGCCACTTTGGGGTTGGAGTGTTTTTCAAGTAAGCCCAAACTGGGAGCTTGGTTTGAAAGGGGCTCAGAAGCAAAGTGTGGAAGCTGTTCTGACTGAGCTCTCCATGCAAGTCCTGACCCCAGGGCTCTTGCTTCCCCTGAGAGGGAGGTAGAAGTAGCACAGATGGTCTACAAAAAGTCTGATTTGAGATTCATGGGAAAGCCTTAAATTCCAAGAAAGTTGTTGTTTATTCACCTGTTTTGGGGTTGATCCTAAACTTCTCTTGCTCATTCCCAGAGCGGATGAGGTATGTAATCTCAGCATTCGTGCCAATATCCTTACTGGTAGCAAAGACAGTAAGCACCTGGGTGCCAGGGGAGGTGTCCTCAGGCACTGTCACCAGGTAGTCCCTCCTTTCAAACACAGGGGGGTTGTCGTTAATGTCCAGGACAGTAATGGTCACGATGGCCAGAGAGGACAGGGCTTTCCCAGGACTCTGGTCGGTGGCCTGCACGGTGATGTTGTAGGAAGACTGCTGCTCCCGATCCAGCGGCTGCTCCAGGACAACGATGCCTGACGAGCTGTCGATGGAGAAGAAGCCATTGGCCGAGTCTGCCAGGGAGTACACAACCTTCCTGTTGATACCTACAGGGGAAGACATAACAGTGTGAATGGATGGGAAGGTGACCAGGTGCTCTGCCCTTGACCTTGACAGCTCCATGGACCCTCAAACTATCACCCAAGAAACTCATTATAGAAAGAGTTGTGATCTTACAGGCATGTAAACTTCAGTCTGCAAAATACATATCAATGAAGTAAAAGCCAAATGAACTGGGACTATATGAGTATCAAACAATATAGTTGATTGGTTATTCTTTATAAATATTTTCTTTAAATAGTTATAAAAGAGGTTTCAGTTCAATATGTCAGTATATGAATAAAATCGTGCTTATTCTTAATCTGTAACTTCTGTAAAATTTGTTAAGAAAACCTCTCTGACACCAGTAGACACATAGGTAACTTCTGTGTGCCACTAAAAGAGAAATGGAATTTAATGAATTGACTGGTTAATTACTTAAACATATATTGATTTAGATTTCACCAGGCCATGTTCCAGGTGCTAGAAGTGCTAGCAATGCATGACAGTCCAAGACAGCTTGAAAAAGTTAACCTTCTACTCTTAGGTGCTCGGTATTGGCGGAGTGGACCACTGGAGGATTTGAGACATGGGATCTGAGGTATATGGCTTATATATTGAGAGGATCCCTCTGGCAGCTGATTGTGAGCAGCCAGCCTGACAGAAAGAAGGTAAAGAAACCTATCAGCAGCCTCCTGCACAATGTAGGCATCGGGTAATGGCCTTGTGAACAAATGTGGAGAGTGCTGACAGTGGTGGTAAGGGACTGGGTGAGCATGTCTTCTGAGCATGCAGGTAGTGAGCAGTGAGAGACCCATAATGTATTCTGAGTTGGTCGTGGCTTCCTTACTGACTGTGTATCTGGCAGGAGAGCAGGCACTGGAGCAAGAGAGGACTCCAGGATGACTCTTCAGCTGTGGCCTGGGTAACTGTGAAAGAAGTTCTAACTATCTGAGATGGAAGGGCTATAGAGGACCAATTTTTGTATGAAAGATCAGATGCCTCCTATTATGATTGAAATGGGCATCTGGTATCCAATGGATATATCAAGTAAGAAGTTAGTAGATTAACATATAGTTCAGGGAAGAGACCCAAGCCAGAGCCATAATGTTGAGGGTCATAAGCGTACATGTGAAACCATGAGAATATCTGAGGTCAGAAAGACCTTAGAGAAATCCAAGTACCTATAAACCTGGAGCCACCAATCAAGGAAGTCAGATCTAGTAGAAGGAGCTCCCAGCTCCAGGATTTTAAGAAATACATTTTGTTACCAGCATACAATTTTATCTTTTAACATGTATTAAACTGAGATGTATCAACCGGAAAATGTTCATTCACAGCAACAAATTACTGAATGACAGTTGGATTGATACTTGGCCTACAGACTGATTCAACTGTTTTCATTAGAGGATCTGAGCACTTCAGAATGGTTGATAAACCTCACATTTGCTGTAGTCATTAAGGTTTATAAGAAGGAAAAATTAAATTTGTAGGCAGAAAAGCAGCATTCTGATGGTAAAGTTCTTAATGAAGACAGTCCTTAGTTAGAGGTCTTGAGCTGTGATAACATCTGTAAATGTCTTTTGTGAGTCACAGAACCCCAGAATATAGGTTCAGAGAGGATAGGCTTAGCTATGAGTATTTTTTCTTCCTATTGTAATGCCTTAACACATGAGCAAGCCTTTGGCAACAATAAGATTTAAGCATTTTATTTTCCCAATATACAATTTCCCTTAAGGCAAAATTCCCAGCAAACCAATAAAATCATATATCTGGAGAGTATGGCATAAATTACATTATGTGGCTTTAACTAAAAGGTCAACTGGAAAGCTTGTTCTTGGTTTAATTACAGAGAGTCCATTTTTCCCCCAGATCCATCATTTACTTTTATTTCTCTTTCAAAACAACTTCCCTGGGATGTAGAAGCATCACCATCTGCTTTTGTTTGTACTAGGATAAAAAACAAGAGGGCTTTCCTGTTCTCTTGCTGACCCTAGGCTGAAGGTCTCTAGCAGAGACTTTAGGGCTGTTTTCTCAACTGAGTTTTTGAATGGCTGCAAGAGAAAGTTTTCCACAAAAAATCTTGGGGTGAATACATGGAGGGGTGGCAAAGGTGATTGGGTCTTCACCTGGAAAATGGCCCTGCTGGGAGTCAGAGTAGCTGTGTGCCCTAGAATTGGCCTGGGTGGATTCAGCCTTCTGATGACACCTCTCAAAGCTGGCAGGCGCATTTACAGAAACACAACCATGACTGACATGCATACACCATGTGTGTTTGCAAATCATCCACATTCCCTATGGATCTGAATTGCTCCTTCAGCGTATGGTACACCACCCCTTCCAATCAGAAATGCAAGGAGGAAGGGTGTGCTCATCTGAGCAAGTGCTGATAACTCCCAACCTTATTTCAGTGATGCATAACCAAGGGTTGAAGAACTTGCCAGGTGCCATCAGCATTTCCAGGCAAGCCTGAGAGACAGCAGGCAAAGCATTGTGTTCCCTATTCTCCTTGCTCAAGCTCCTCGGGGATTTCTGATCTACACCTGGGCATTTCTCATGTTCAGCTAATGAGAAAGGCTATGTTGGACTCACTACTCTGAGGCATAATTGGATTAGGAAAGGCAAGGGCTTTTACATTCTGCCATTCCTCAGTAGCAAGACCAGAAAGAAAAAAATACATGTGTGTGTGTGTGTGTGTGTGTGTGTGTGTGTGTGTGTGTGTATGTACCTGCTGTACTAGGGCTTGAACTCAGGACCTCTTGTCATTTGACTTTTTCACTCAAAGCTGGTGCTCTACCATGTAAGCCACACCTCAGCATCCAGGAGTGTACATTGAATGCCTGCCCATGTTTCCTTCATCAGGACTGGTAAGCAAAATCTAAAGTACCACCTACATTTCAGGGCTGCAGCTTTGTCCCCCATTTCTATGTAGAGGCACTGGGCTTGGCTCTGGCCCCATTAACAAGAGATGCTACCTCTCCTGGCTCCCTGTTCCAAGGGCCAGCTCTGCTGCTGGAGTGCTGAGCTTACCCTGCAGACATTAATCAGCCACACAAAGACCAGGGCTCCCTGCAGGCAGAGTCTGTTAATTTACACTCAGTGTCAGGAGTTTTGTTTTAACAGAACACCATTCCAACAGGCTGCTGACCCACACTACCCCAAATCTCCTCATACATTTCCTTCTGACAGGATCTTGGGTGTCCACATCAGGCAAATCCAGAACATTTTTTATCCCTTCTCCTTTCTATTACTAATCAGACTGATATGGAAGCACGATAGAAACAGCAAGGTGGTGAGGAACCTCTAAAAACCTGCTAATGGACATCACTTACAATGGCTAGTTTTCAAGGAAAAAAGCAAGACTTTTTTTTGGAGGGGGGACTTATTAAAACTCCAATATACTTACAATGGATTTCAGTAGTTTTTACCCAGAGAAAAATACTTTGCTTTTGGTGAGTCTTTGTTAAATGAAAGCAGGTCATGTCATGACAGTGGAACATCTATCCAAAGACTTTGATAAATGCCATCCTACAAATTGCTGTCCTTTTGCAACTTGCCGGGCAGCAAAGATGAACCCAGTGGAAGACTCACTTGCTAATTGGTCTAATGCTCCTACTGTATGACCATGTGTTCTGTTAAAATATAACACTAATCTATCATGTTGTGTCTGTGTTTTGTAAGTCTGTAATTCCTGTCTCCAATCTGAGCTTAATTGAATGAGGGTAGAACTGCTTAGCTTCTTAAAATGCTGAAATGTGGAGAGAACAAGAGAAGTTTGACTTTCATTACAAGTGATGGTTTTGCATATTAACTGTGGCAAATGGAGCAGGAAGCCCTTCAAACAATGAAAATTAGGTAAAAAGAGAATGATTAAAATTACCATTTGACCAAAGAAAGTAATATATAGTGGCATTTTGTGGAGTAGGGTTTTTGTGAAGTAGTACACTGAAATTCCCCATAGGGAAGGCTGTGAAATTCTGCACTGTGTGGCCAAAAGTATCTCCCTTTTTCTCTCTTGGATGGCATTTAAAGGGAGTCATGGCTTCCTGCAATTTGGTTGAATGAAAACTCAGTGGACCTTTGGACATGGAGACACCTTTGTACAAGTTTTAAATGCTGTAAAATGAAAGTAGCTGGTCCAACTCTGAAAGACAGCACACTTGCTTGTGGCTCATGAGCTAACCAAATTGCACTTGTACATGGGCAGGTAGCTTCATGTTACTAGGTCTTCACTGTTAGAATGGCAGATCCTAGCTGAGCTGAGAACAGACATTATTTTCCTGCATATAATTCATTTTCAAGTCCCAAAATAGATCTAGTCTCATTTCTGCTCCAATGGATTCCAATATCCATTCCCAAATGCTGACTAGTTGCTGGATCTGGGCTTACATGGGCCAGCACTAGAAAAGGAACATATCCACTTCATGTGCATGTATGAAAACAGAATCGTACTATCTGTTAATATTGTTCAATAAAGGTAGCAGAAGGAGTGAAATAGATTATATTATATGAATATATAAAAATATCATGATGAAACTTTAAAAAAATTAGTGTATACTGACATAAAGTAAGCAAACAAAAGGGGAAAATGTCTCAGCAGTTTAATTGTAAAAAGATCTACTTTAAGGAAGCTATTGTAATCTTCTGATTGGAAGAGTATTTGTAATACAACAGATTCATAACATTCAATTAATTGTTTGGAATTTCACTTATACATATTCTTCCTATAAACTTTATACAGTTCCATGCTTCACTGAGAAAGCACGTCAAAGCCAGCTTCATTTCTAAGGATCTGTAACAGAATAATTCAGCTTTATCTTAGAGGTTGTTAGAAGAGTTAAAATCAGTACAAAAATCATATAGCAAAAGTGGCTGACACAGCAAGTACACTGAATATTTTTTTTTTACCTTGACTTTTCAGTTCTGTTCTGGTATTCTCCTAACACCTTCTAAGCCTCAGAACTGGCATTTATGTTGGTTGTGCTTTCACTCTCTCTCTCTAACTCAGATCTCTCGATGTCACATTACAGTGACATTTGCCCCTGTGTCCTTTGTATTTGCACAGGATCTGGCCTCTACATAGCTTCCCAAAATGTGGGTGGTAATGAATTGTTACAAACCGGCTTCTAAGTAGATTTGAATTTATATAGTGTAGGTAAGGGAGGAAGAAACAATTTCAACAGTTTTTGTTTGGCTTTGTCAGTTTCATCAAAGCATCATAGTTTGTGCATAATAACATGAATACATTTTAAGGATTTAACTCACAAATTCTGACAAATATTCATACTTATGAAATTACTCCTTCCATCTAGATCTACATTATATACTATTATAGTTTATTCCCAAAACCAAGTTTCAGGCAATTGAATGACTTCTCTTTGAGTCTGCCTTTATTAATGCCTATACACCCATGCCTGAAATCTCACAGGAAGGTTTATATTTCAGTCTTTATGACCCCAGGCTTGGTGACTAAGTCATGCTCTTACATAGGCTGTAATGATTATCACTGGAAGAATGATAAACAAATCTTTGGTTCTTGAACATGCCATGGCATCCCGTGTCCTTATCATACAGTGTGGTTTCTTTTGGAAGGTTTTGGTATTCTTCCCTGGAGGTGCCAGCTGGGATCCATACATTTATTGAGCATTTGCCTAAGAACATCTGCTTGTGAAGCCATTCTTGGCTCTAAGTTGGGGACAGCAGAGCCCTAACTCTAGCAGTTTACCACCTCGGTGAGCAATTCCTCAACTTCCCTCTCACAGGTATCACAAGGTTATTTAGACCTTGCCTCTGAGGTATTTTTTGAACATTTGTGGTCAAAACTCATCTTCTCAATTAGACTGTTGAAAAAGATCTTGAATGGTAACAACCACAGAATGGAGTCCCTTTTGGATAACTTTAACATAGTGACATTAGTAAAAGTCTAGATCTAGTTTTCCTTAGTCAAAATACTAGTGCTGATTGCCTATCCCACCAATACTATGTCAAAGCGCAATGCCTGTTCTGAGGTATTAAGAGGTAAGAGTTCTAAAACATGACCCAATGAGAGCTTAAGTCCACTCATGTTGGGGTCAGCTGTGTCTTTAAGAGGCCACAGCTGGCCTTGGCCTGTCTCCTCCCCTCTTCTTCCGCCTTTAACAGGAAGAGAAGCCCCCTGCTCCTGGGACGAGCACATGTGCAATGGCGGGGGTACCCCAGAAACCCAATCCTTGGGGGGCTGGGCCTCTGTCCACAAGGGAAGTCCCCTGACATCACTTGACAGATAGCTCTCGTGGCCAGTCTGTTGGTCCCTTCCCTGTGCCTGCCTTTGGGGTATATCTTTGTGGCTTCTCATTTGAATAAATCAGAATCATCCCAGAGACGGTCTCCGAGACCCCACGGGCCCGTCTCTTCCTTGGGCTGGCAGGCAAGGGGTTCTCGCGACCACACGCGAACTGAGGCACCCGGGACCCCGCTCCCGCGTCTAATCCTTACCGGCCGGGGGGGGGGCGGGGGGACATGAGAGAGTGAGTATGGATCCCAGACAGAAGAGATAGATAAGCCCAGGACCCCTCTCCACGTGGATGGGGAGGAGTAGAGCGAAGCCCGGCAATTTGGAGCCCAACACACTCAGGCACTAACGGGCTAATGAAGATTAGCAGGTTATCTTGGAAGAGGGCTTATGCCATTTTGGACCTGTTCCTTCTGTATGTGATGCCCTGGCATGCCTTGCAGCTCTAGAGTTCCCTCCAGCAAGAAGATCTTCACCAAATGCAACCCCTTAACTTCCCAGTCTTTGGAGCCATGACCAGAATAAACGTTTATTCTTCATATATTCCCCAGTATGTAGTTATAGCAACAGCTAAGGCATGCACAGACTTCTCACTTCTTACTGGAAGAGGCTAAACTTTTGAGAGTGACATTTAGTACTTTATAATCTTATTCCAATCCATCCTTCTAGTGGTACCTCCTGCTCCACACCCAGGCAGTACTGTCTGAAGATCTCATACACAGCCTGACCTGTACTGTGCCTTTTACTGAGAACATTTGCATCACCTCTCCTCTGCTCTAAGTCCCACATCCGCCTTGCAGGCTCTGCTCTAGCTAGCCACTTCTTCTTCAGCCATCCCCTAATAATACCTCCGCCTCTAGCTTTTTCTACTACCTGTAAGTGTGTGTACCTTGTAGGTGTCTGTCTTTCTCCCTTTAATTTTTAGGCAGAAGGATTTTGTCTTGTTCATCTTTGTGCCCCATTACTGAGCAAGAGCCTTGCACACAGGAAGCAAGCAATGGTGAACTGTGGAAGAAACCACAAGTGGAGAAAAACAGACTGCAGTCGCTTCACACAGCTCTGCCCCAGAAGGATCATGTCACATGTGCATGCTCACTCACAGTGAATGTGCTAAGAGAATAAAAGAAAGTCAAAGAATGCAACAGAGCCATGAAAAAAAGCACTCATTTAAAACTGTATGCAAAACATTTGTAGCTCTGTAAAAATAAACTATTGTAAAGTAGATATTTGAGCCCATGAGAAAAAAATGAGGCTAATTTGAATACATTAATTATATTTATATCACGCATATGGAAAATTATGTAATGTCACCTAATGTCAAATGATAGTCACATAGACATGTTTGCAATTGAGTAAAAAAGCAGTTTATATAAGATATCTATTTATGAGGGTGCTGTCATAAAATAGACAGAAGGGACATCAATCAAAATGTTAAGTAGTGTGGTTAAAAGTTATTTTTCCTTTTGCATATCCTAGATTATATATAGTAGGCACAGAACATGTTTGCAATTAGCTAAGGAAGTATTACAAAGAATTTGTACTCAGAAAATTATTCTTTAATATCTACTTTGTAAAGAAGTCAGTTTTCAGGTTTTTTTTCCCAGGCCAGTTGACTTCTCAGCACACATGTCACAGACATAACTGCAGGAAAACAGACTTGCACATTATACAGGCTTTGCTCCTGGTTATTTCTATCCTTCATTTCAACTTCACAAAGATAGAACATAACTTAGAAAATCACTTCTGTTAAAGTTCTCATTATACATACTAACATAATATAATAAATTAATATAATATCTAATGTATATTGTCAATACTGGATTTTAATTTATGGTCTCATTCTTGTCTAGGCTACTTGTTCAGCTTGCTTGCTTGGCTGGTACTCTACCCCTTGGGTCATATTCCTAACGCTGCTTTTGACTGGGTACTTTCCCAATGAGCTAGGATTACAGGCATGAGCTACCAGTGCCCAGCTTCCAGGTGCACTTTTAATGTAAATTCTATGTTTAAATGAAACAACCAAAGAAAATGGCCAGCTTGAAATTTTTTTTCTCATTCTCATTTGAAGGCAAATCGAATGTTATTATACTCAAAACTGCTCAAAACGACTGCTCCTTTTTTGTCTTTGAAATATGCCTTTAGATGATATAAAAACTGAAAAAAGTTGCTACAAGGAAAGCCATGGAATTAGTGATACTTTTAAAGTTGCAATCACTGTACTTTAAAATAGACTCTGTAATTGCTTCCATTTTAAGTGTCACTTGAAGGGTTTTTTATTGAGTGGTGACTAAAGTTACCACAGTTCTCTGGGCAGAATATCAACTCCTGGAGTTGATAGCTTCTCACTGTTCACAAAGTTAAAAAGAAAAAAGGACAGAAGGCAACAGCAGTCACAATGTCAGGGAGATGCTGGCGACTGCAGAAAAAATCTCCTGAGGATGAGCCAACTGAATTAGCCATTGCTCTCCTGCTGGGCTGACAAACTCTGTGCCCTCATGCGAAGTAACAATGCAAGGCCCATTCAACAGAGCCACAGTAGATCATTGCACCTAGCATAGGCCCTTCTAAGCAAGAGCTTTATTTGATGGCACAGGTTACAGCCCACTAACGTCAGGCCCTCTGCTGGAGGATATCCCTTCTGTGAATACTGAAAAAGCTATAGCATATGTGGGTTCAAACCTTTTCAATTGTCTCTGGCTTTGTCTGATGCCTGGCCGGGGATGGTTAAATGTAAGTAAATGAACTCATCAACTAAGTACCCCAAATACCATCTTTATTGACCATTTTTATGCATTTTAATGCCATTTTGATACTTTTTAATACAATTAATTTTTTTTATCAACCATTGCTCTCAAAAAGTTTGACTGTGCCCCTCTCAAAGCTTAAGTAGGCCATGGTATGTGACCATTTGGTCAATTCAATTTATTCAGTAAGTACTTGTGGTATACACGACACTGGCATGTAAAGAAGGAGGTCTCTATACACAAACGGCTTACATTCCTCATTCTGAGTTGATTGTTTGGAGAGGGGTGGTTAAAAGACTGTTAGAGAAGGAAACAGTTGGATTAGGTCATGAAGGAAAGTTAGAAGCTGTCAGTAGGACCTCCAGGGAAAATTGCCGGCAAGAAAGGGCATTTCAGGTGACAAGAATGCTAACATTGCAAAATGTACTCATAGGAGGGCAAAGGGTTCATTGTGGCTAACTCTCGTTTTGAATGACAGTAGCTGAAGCAGTCTAGTTTCAGAGCCAACTGCAAGTTATCAGAACAATTATACCCAATTATAGCTACAGCAAAGTGGAAACCTAGCCCCAGTTAATAGATGCATTTGCAGACAGAGAAGAAGGAAGTTAGAAGGAGCAAGTCAAAGAAGGAGTGTGGGTAGAAAGTGTGTTGTAATTGGTGTGAAGTGAGGAAAGCAGCTGTAGAGATGACAGACAATATAATCATGGCTGTCAGGAAGCTGTTCAAGGTAAAGTGATCGCACTAGCATTGGTCCCCCAGGAAAGCTAGGGTGCCCACTCCTCTAAGCCTCTATGAATCTTGGAGATGCAGGAAGGGAAGCCTGGAGTTCTAGAGTTCATGCACAAAACTCCCCTAAGCACACTAGCCCTTCCTTCAAGCCATGCCTGCATTGTTAAGTGCTGGGTAATGACTCAATACACAGTGGTTCTAAGACCTATGGTCAGCCCATCGGAGGCTTCTACAAATGAGGTGATGTGTAACTGAGCAAGGTTCTGGGAAAGCATTGCTATGACTGGCTGTTAGAAACCAGAATTCCCTGACCAGGGTTCCCCTCCAAAACTGTTTCGGTTAGCAACTAGTGTTTTGACTCCTGCTAGAAATACATTATATTTTTCAAAGAGTAGTGATGATAATGATGATGATGATGATGATAGTGATGATGATGATAATATACCCAATACAGACTTTTAAATTGTGGAAGATATCAAAGTCAACTAGAGGGAAAAATCAGCTTTATCTCAGGCTTCCTGAATTGGATTCTAGAAACGGAATCTTTGCTATGTTGTTTATTTAGACTGTTTGCTTGGAAAAGGTTCCTGTGGGATTCTGATAGTCCATAGATATCAGAATCTGATGTTAGGGCTTGTAGCAAGTGCCCTAAGAGACGAGGGCTTAGAGAGCTTGGTGATCTTACGTGAAGCCAGACATCTAGTGCAGGGTGAAATGGCTATATTTAATTAGGTCTGACCCCAATTCCACTGCATAATACCACTTTCCAAAGACATCAGCTAGCGACATGGAGTGACAGGTGTCACGCTTGCCCTCCAGCGGTGAGGACTGCAGATAAGTGCTGATGCCGGCAGAAGGGAACGCATTCAGGGAGAGGTGCACGAGGCCCCAGAACTCTTTGCGACCCACTAGCCACTATCCATTTAAGAGACACTTGGAACAAAGCCTCGGCTTTTATGAAGCCTCAATTTCCCTATCTTCAAGTGGGAGCACCAAGTTCTGTTTATTTCTGCAAAAAGTTTACATGGGTAAGTTCTTTCAACTCTCTGGAGACATTTCAGGAGAACATATTTTTTTTATTTCTACAGCAGACTTTGGTGGTTTTGGCCACATTATCCTCCAGAGAATGACTCATGTCTCTGTCTTCAGGGAAGATTATTTAATTTTTACTGACATTTTAATAGTCCCTCAGCCACCTTCAAAGATTTAATACTTCAGCAAATAACAGAAGTTACGGGGAGAAGAAACACACACACACACACACACACACACACACACACACACACACTAAATCACTGACCTATGCAGCTTGGAAGTGACGATCTCTAAGGCATTAAGAAAACCATAGAAATTAGAACTGAATGTCTGTCAAACATTTTTCCAGACAAATGTACTAGAATAAAATAGGAAGGGGTGGTGATGAACTCATAAAATTCAATGCATAGCCTATGAAATTAAGAAAATTGAGGGAAGGGACAGGGTTAGGAGGGAAAGGGGAGAATGATGAAGGGGTAACACTGATCAAGATATACTGTATTAATAAAGTGCTTTGCTGAATGGCAACTCCTCTGCACAACTAGTTCAAGATAATAAAAACATATTTAAAAACTATTAGAATATATTATTTCCCCTTTTTAGATTTGGGTCTGCCTCTGAGACAGGCTAATTTTGTCTCAGAGCCTCAATTTGCCCCTCAGGTGTGTGTGTGTGTGTGTGTGTGTGTGTGTGTGTGTGTGTGTGTGTGCTGGTACTAGGGCTTGAAGTCAGGGCCTCTCCCTCACTTTCTCACTTGGCTTTTTGGCTCAAAGCTGGAATTCTACCACTGGAGCCACACCTCCACTTCTGGCTTTTGGCTGGTTAATTGGAGACAAGAGTCGTGTGTGTGTGTGTGTGTGTGTGCGTGCGTGCGTGTGCGCTCGCGCGTGCACGCCTGGGCTGGCTTTGAACTGTGATCCTCAGATCTCAGCCTTCTGAGTAGCTGGGGATGATAGGCATGAGTAACTGGTGGCCCAACCCTCAAGAGAATTTTGACTGGACTTTTTCTTAGGATCTTCTCAGTGATGACATTGTGCATGGTCCATGTGCCTAATACCCTAGAGAGAGGCTCTGAATACAGAGGAAGAAGAAAAAAGAACCATTGATGGCATCACCATGGTCTCCTGCCACATCAAGGCAGCTGTGCTCCACAGACAGAGCTGGGCCTGCCAGAGGCCTGTTTCCAAGGCCATGAATCTGCTAGGCAGTCCACCTTGTTCCTCAACAATGAAACTCATGGATACGGTAGGATATTCTAAAGGATATATGGATAGAGTTCAGAATATGCCTCAATTTGCATTAGGGAACTGGTTCTTTATAATTTTGTGCCAAAGTGCCCCCAAATTCTCAACAGCATAAATACAAGGTCATTGCTTCTATGGTTCAGGAGCTTGTGGGGCTTAGCTGACTCATGGTTTTGTAGGAAGCTACAGGTGAGTTATCAGAGCGGTCAGGCAGTTCCTTTTATAATGCCAGCTTTCTCTGGCAACCCAAGTGGAGGGAAGTGAGGTGCCATTTCCAAGCTCAGCAGCAAGTTGTTGGTACACTTAGAGCTATGAGGACCCTCTTGGGGTTGTGTTACAACTCTGGTGAGCGTCCTCTGCCCAATAACCTAAGACAGACTGACAATGAATAATGAGGACTGTGTCCTTTCATACATATGTGAAAGCAGCCATTTTCAATGGGACTAGTTTCTAATTGGAGACAAAGCTTTAAAATTAAATGATCCCACAGGGTGAAATCCATATGTGATAGCATAAGAGCCTTACTAAAGATAAACACAGAGGCACACTTGCTCATTGTACCCCATGCAGCTAAATGGTCATGTATTCACACAGCAAGAAGACAGTTATAAACTAAGAAGAGCTGCCTCACACGAATCTTCCCAATGCTGGCCCCCTTATTTGGACTTTTCAGTACTGTGAGAAAAGAAGTTTCTGCTATTTTTAATCTCCTAGACCAGTGTATTTCTTTATAGCAGAATCAGGGGACTGATACAGAAGTCATACTCATAATGGATGCCAATGTTTTAAAATTGTTTCTTTATTTTTCTTTTGGCAGGGCCTTCTGCTAAATAGGCAGTCTACTGTTTGAGCCAAGCCTCTGGCTCTTTTTGCTAGAGTTATTGTTCAGGTAGGGCATTGCATTTTGGCACAAGTGAATCCTCCTACATAAAGCCTGTGGCATAGCTGGAATCAGAGATGACCATCACATTGGGCTTATTGATGGAAAAGCGATTTCACTAACTTTCGGCCCAGGCTGACTTCAAGCTTCATTCCTCCTGATCTCTACTAAATAGAGATCTAAGCAGCTGGAATTACAGGCACGAGATATTTGCTCCCAGCAATTACAGCCTTAAAAAAATAAACTATTGTAAAGCATTGGATCATTATTTCTGCCAAAGTGGGGCAATGGAAGTGGAGCAGTAAGTCCAGATCACTCTCAAGGGATGGCTATGAGTACCAGGTAGTATGAATCACTGGGGATCATTTTAAAGGCAGCTACCATAGGGAGAGAAAATGGATTTGAAGCGACATTCAATTATTAATACAGGCAACAAACCACCATTATGTAAGTAACACCTGTGGTTTTTGTAACCAATGGATATAACCATTCTGTGAAAAAAATGGACATTTTCACCTTATTAAATGGTTCTCACATTTACATTTGATTTTGACTACTTTCAAATATGAAAGCCACTAGATATTACTATGTCAGATCTTATTATTAAAGTATTGAGACGGATATTCATTTTTACTCTGTAACAAGTTTGAAAACACTTGGATTATGATCTTTTACTTGTAACAATTTGTATTTGGTGGTGAGCTATACAACATTATCCTGATGGGCTACCTGTGGATATCAAGGAGTTTGTGGCACAGAAATACTAAGAATTCTTTAATAACTAATTCTTAAATTGTAGTTTAGGGAATCTCAGGACCAGAAATAGTCTAAGATGCAAATTGTCAGGTCCTGTCTCAAACCAAGTAAGTTAGAAACTCAGAAACCAGAAACCAGAGGCACCCTGGAACCTGGGCATCCCTAAGTAACCAGGTAACTCTAGTACTTGCGAGTCACTGTGTCACCTTGAGCATCTTATTTGGAGTTCACATATCCAATCAGTCCTCAAGTGATGCTGTTTATGTTGATTTAGGAACTACTTTTTGAGAACCACTGCCTTAAGCTATACCAGGATTACAGTGTCTGCAGCCCTTTCACTGACCAGTTCATGGCTCAGGGCAAGTTACGGAACCACGCAGAGCTTATTCATTGTTGTTGTTTTTTATTTTTTGTTTTTTTCCAGTCCTGGGGCTTGAATTGGGGGCCTGAGCACTGTCCCTGGCTTCTTTTTGCTCAAGGCTAGCACTCTACCACTTGAGCCACAGTGCCACTTCTGGCTTTTTCTTTATATGTGATGATGAGGAATTGAACCCAGGGCTTCATGTATATGAGGCAAGCACTCTACCAGTATGCCATATTCCCAGCCCTTATTCATGTTTTAAAGAGAACACAAATATGCTACCTTACAGGGTTGTTGGGAGAAATGGAAAAAATATACCTAAAGCACTTGGCATAGCTCCTGGCCTGGAATAGAAACTACTAAAGTGGATGTTAATAGGCACATTATGATTATCATCATTTAAAGTTCTTATTAAGCACTGATCTGCCTTGGGAAGATTTAGATTAGAGAAGAGCCATGTAGACACTCCCAAACTAGGATAATGAGGAGGCACAGTGGGGAGTGAGGAGGGAGACTGAACTCCAGGGCTTACAAGTGACCTTGTAAGTTCAAAGAGCCTTCCCATTGGGTCTCAGGCAAGTCTCACACTGGCCCTTTGAGGTTGGGGAAGTGAGGCTACTGTCATTATGACACTATGATAGAAGAAAGTGAGGCAGAAGGAGGTCAGCGATTTTTCCAAGGTTCAGGGCTCTCCCCACACTCTTGTGTCCTCTCTGCTTACACAGGTGACCAGGAGATGTGTCCCTTATGGCTGTCTTGCAACATCCCAGTAGCCTGATGTGCATGGTCCAGCATATGGTTGGCACTGTCTTAGCTGGGTGTGAGGCTTTGTGGAAGCTGTGTACTTAGGAAATCCTAAGTGGCAAAAAGAAGTGACAGGGTATTTGCATGTGTCCCTTGTGGCATACAGGGAGATAGCCAATGACTTTCTAATTCCATAGGGGTCCCAATCATATATCCAATTGCCTGAAGGTAGGGCTCAGAATTTATCCCTTCTGTTAGGTTTAGAGTTTTTTTTTGTTTATTTGTTTTTGAAGTCCAACAAAGGTATCATATTTACATACATCCTGAATAGATTGGACTTTCAGAGAGTAAATGCTAAACATATATTTGCTTTTCTCCATGAGAGATTAGAAGGGTGAAAATGGGAGATTTAAAATCAAACACCATCACAGGCAATTAGAACTCTGCTTTGGCCTTTGGATTTGAAGTGTAATGTCTAGAGCCCAGGGACAGGGGAGTGAGTGTTTCTGATTCTTACAGGAGATGCCAGACACCATAACCCAGGGCTTGGGATGTGCTTGTCCAGCCAAGTTGAGAACCTTCTCTTTTTTTTTTTTCAAATTTTTATTATCAAACTGATGTACAGAGAGGTTACAGTTTCATACGTTAGGCATTGGATACATTTCTTTTTTTTTTTTTTTTGCCAGTCCTGGGCCTTGGACTCAGGGCCTGAGCACTGTCCCTGGCTTCTTCTCGCTCAAGGCTAGCACTCTGCCACTTGAGCCACAGCACCGCTTCTGGCGGTTTTCTGTATATGTGGTGCTGGGGAATCGAACCTAGGGCCTCGTGTATCCGAGGCAGGCACTCTTGCCACTAGGCCATATCCCCAGCCCCTGGATACATTTCTTATTTGTTTCCTTGTCGCTCATACCCCCCACCCTCCTCCCCCTTTCCCTTCCCCCCGCCCCCTGAGGTGTTCAGTTCACTTACACCAAACAGTTTTGCAAGTATTGCTTTTGTAGTTGTTTCTCTTTTTTTACCCTGTGTCTCTCAATTTTGGTATTCCCTTTCAATTTCCTAGTTCCAATACCAGTATACACGGTTTCCAATATACTCAGATAAGATTATAGAGATAGTGTATGTACAACCACAGGAAGGTGATACAAGAACATCATCAATAATAGAAGCTACAAAAGAACCTTGTATTTAATAGTACCTTTTCTCAGACTCATCTCTCCTCTGTGTTTTCTCCTAATGGCTCATAAGAAGTTGAAGACTAAAAATCTTAGTATGAATTAGAAGAGGCAGAGGCAGTTGGTGAAGTGGTTTGTTGAGAGAGAGGAGAGGAAAAGAAAGAGGAAGAGAGAGAGAGAGAGGTAAGAGCTCTTAGTGGTTACTTGCATTCTCATTCCTCTCAGATTAGTACTTTCTTCTCCATCTGGGCTGTCAGGGGAAATGATTCTCCAAAACCCTGGACCCGCCCTGCACTTCTGACAATATCTAAATATAACCTGAAGAAAAAACAAGTTAATTCCAGGTTCTGCTCCGAGAGACAATGGAACAGGGACCACGACAGTATCTGTCCTATGAAACACGTGTTGCCCAAATTCCTATAGAGAGAGCAAGCTGACGTGATTACAATGAACAGACAGAAGGATGCCAAGGGGGAACAGAGACCTGCACACACTGGGATCAGAGAGGTTTCCAGGCTTCTTTGCTGTTCTAGCTATGACAAGGGAACACACTGTTCTGAAACTGACTCCTTATACTCTCCCCAAGGTGCCAGCTCCCTGGCTGCCCTCAGCCAGTAGCACGATTGACCACACAGAGGCTGAGTACAGATGTTCCCCCACCTCCCTTCTGTTCTTTCTAGCACTTTCTGTACTTTCCTTTCATCTCTATGGTCCCTCCATGCTCCTGAGGCTTACCTTTCCAACCCCATTGGTATCTTCACTCTCTTCTTCTTTTGGGCCTGTCACCACCAGACAACTCTTCTCCCTGCACTCATCTTTGTGAGAGTCAGGGAGTGCTCTCATCCCCATCACTGTGCATGTCTTCACTGGTTTAAAGACCAAGCCTGAGGTCATGATATGGCTCAAGTGGTAGAGTGCTATCCAGGAATAAAAAAAACTCAGGAACAGCACCTAGTCCCTGAGTTCAAGGTGCAGCACGCATGCACATGCATCCCCCCCCCCCAAAAAAAAACCTCAAAAAAATTGGGAATAAATTGTAGTTCCAAGAAACAGATTGAGCCAAAGAATGTTACCTCCAAAGAGATGTATAGCAAAAGGTCACCTCTTCCTTATTGAAATAATTAAAGTTCCATAAATTTTTGGTCATGAAGTCATGGCACTAGTATATGCGAATTGAGAATATTTTCTTTTTACAGGAAACTAAGACCTTAATACTAAATTCTACAAATTTCTTAGTGCATTTCTTAGAACTCATAAAAAAGGTGTTAAAATGATCCTTTCTCTCTTTTACTTAATTCCTGTTATTCTAACATTTATGTTGATTCATTATAAATGATTCATAGTAAGGAATACTGGTGAAACCGGTAACATGTTTTAAAATTAGAAAACCAGGGTACAATGATTTAAGCAACTCATATGATTATGACTTGAACTCATGAATTTATAGAATCAGATTTCAGATCAGTATATCTTTTTCTCTGCAAGTTACAGTAGCAGAGAACAGAATGCAGCCACATGCTGTCTGTCTTAGTTGATTTAGATAGTTTTAGCAAACTACTTCAGTCAGGGAATGTATAAGCAGCAGGACTTCATTGCTCACAGTTCTAGAGGCTGGGAAGTCTATTATAAAGGAAGAAGACATGTTCCTGAGGCAGATTGAATGGTCTGGTGAGGAGACTTCATCCACAGTGTCCACAGGACTCCCAGTCTCTGTCTCCATGGAAAGCTGTCTCTGAGAAAAGCCTTTTGCTCGTGATGGTACAGCAACCAATGGAGGTGTGATAAGGTCTCCACAGAGTTTGGGTCCTTGAAAGTCTTTACCACCTCTGCCTTGCGAGATGACCTTCACTTGCCCCTGTCCCCCCAACTCTAAACCTGGCCAGCTGGTTCAACAGAAGTGAGAAGAGGGTTATTGTTATAATGGTTATTCTTCCTTTCCATTGACAATACAGCTCCAAAGGCTATGTCAGCAAGTCAATCACACATGTCCCAATCCCTCACTCTCTGAAGCCTCCTGTGCACCAATTACACATCAGTCCAATCTCCAGTACCTTGAACACACTCAATTCCTTCACCCGAGTGGAAGGTAAAGTCACATCTTTCCACTTTTGAAATGTCTATAGATTAATTATACATTCTCAAAGTCAAATTTAAAGTGATGACAAGTCATTTGCCATAATTCTGTCCTCTTTTCCCCAAAAGCCTGCTAATAAGTCCAAAGAATGTTTTTTAATCTTCCTTTAAAGCAGACTACTGCAAGTATTATATAATTATATACCAATAAAGGAATCTTCCCTTATTTACTATTTTATCACAGAGCTGGCTTGCAGACTCAGAAATTATGCAAATATGATAGGAGCAATAATTCAAATGTAGCCACTAATTTCTCTGAGGGGAAATATGCACAGACCCTGGTTTCTACATTTGTTTTCGACTAATTATCTTGTATTTACTCTCCCATTAGTCCAATAATTTTTCTTTCAATTCAAAATTAAGCAATAAGACACTGAATTACATAAAGGCCTATTTAGCATACCAGACACACCCCATCATTCTCCAGTCTTAGGATTTACAGCTCTTAACATGTACAGCCAAGAGATTTCCTTTTGCCCTTTGTATATACATTCTACCATGTAGCAACCTCAATAACTTATGCATTCTCAGAAGGTCTACCTAGCAATTAACTCTAGTCTTTCAAACTCATCATCTCATTATATAAAGTAGATTTGAACACAAACTTTATTATTAATAACTTTCAGTTCTAATTCCTTCTTGTCTTCCTCACTCCCTTCACTCCCACTCTGCCTAAGAATATCAGTTTGTGTGTGACAAAAATACTCTAGAAAACAATCCACATCAGACCAGCAGCGCATTTAGTAATTGGTCTTTGCACTATGGGGCACAAGAATAAATTGAGATTGTCATATTTCAGCTGAAGCATGTGATGAGATTCTTTGTAGAAATGGAAATGAATTTTCCCTGATACCCAGCCTAGCATTTTAACTATGTTATGGAGGAAAAGACAAAGAAGAAAACTACTATTGTTTTTTAATTAAAAGGTTGAGGAAAAAAAACAAAGAAACCAGCTCCAAAGTATTTGTTAACAACTAAAAGAACTCCCTATGTAGTATGTCTTCCTCAAGCCCTCAAATGAGAAGGGAACAACAATTTTCTGAGTTCTCCTCTTTGGAGGACATGCCCCAGCAAGGTGACTAGCTGGTTTGACGCATGTGTTCTTGTAGCAGGGAAGGTTCTCATAAGACTAAAGAAGTCTAGTTCCTGGAGCTAATGTGTGTCCGATGCATGAACCAGAAGATCTGCCCACAGCAATTGACTTACCGAGGTCAGGGTCCACAGCTTGCACTCTGGTCAGCAGAGCTTCGGTGGCGGTGTTCTCATAGACACAAGTGTTGTAGTGGTCAGAAGAAAAGACAGGGGGGTTGTCATTCACATCTTCCAGGACTAGGCGGACATCAGACTGGCAGAACCGACCTCCTCCGTCAGTGGCCCTGGCAATCAGGGCATACACTGGAACCCTCTCTCGGTCCAAGAGAGCCAAGGTTTTTAACTCACCTGTGAAAAGAAATCTTAGCATGGTTGATCTGCATTTTCGACAATTGCCTTTCTTTTGAAGTTTAGAAAATCAGTTACAGAAAGAATACTAAGTATAAGGAGATCAAGGACATACCTTCCTTGAAAAAAATTTCAGCGTCAGAGAGGACAATTACGAGATCCTAGATGTTAAAACAAACTGGGTGACCTTCACAGATGAATTCCTATGCAAAACCTGGTTGTTAGCTTGTGGCTGGGAAAAGCACTGAGAATGGACTAAGATCTCAAGTTGTCTGATGGCCAATCATGTCACCAAGCCATAGACCCAGAAAGGCAAGCTTTTTGCCTCTGGACTTTCCACTTTTATCCCACCTTTATGAGGAAAATAAGACAATCAAAACCAGCTGGCTACCTGCTCTTGAGGAAGCTGAACTATGGCAGGATTGACATTTTACTTGCTGGAGTGGGGAAGAAGGGCCTGTGCCTGCTGGGGAAGCAAGAGAGGGGAAAAGGAGAAATTTGTGACCAGCAGCAGCAACTCAGCCCCAACTAGGAAGTGTATTCGATCTTACACCACCATCAGAAAAACCACGCAACTGCCACACCTAAACCCTGCAGAGATTTTCTATTGTTGCTTATGCATCAATAATAAACAACGAGCACAGTGACAACACTACAAGACTGTTTTTTTGTGTGTGTGTAAGGCGTGGTTCATGAAATGCTGTTACTCTTAGATATAACTGGTAGACATGTTTGCCACGCCACCTATATTTCCAAGGCAGTTCTTCCAATGGCTTTTTGGAGACAGAGGTTCTCAACACAGATTGCATCAATCCCCTTACTCAAACAGTCCCACAGTGCATTCTCAGTGGGATGTTCAAGATCCTCCATGGGCCTAAAGCTGATTTCCTGCCATTTTTTGTAGCCAATACAGGTGAGTGTAATGTGGTCTCTGCTCATGCTGTCCCTGTGACTTGCAGTAGGCTGCTTTAGCTCCTAAAATTCTGACTGGATCCAAAACGCTAGTCCTTCCTGGAAACAATTTCTTCTTTCCTTTCATAAGGCTATTATGCATCAAATATAGCTCCCCTTGTATTTCTCTCGAACACTCCTTTTATTGTTACTGACTTACTTGTCTACCTTCCCCTGGGAATGACATTTGTTTGTTTATCTTGGTGTTTATCACACAAACCCCATGAAGTGCTTTTTAAATCTATTAGCTCCTCCATAAATGTTTCTGATTGAATAATCACAGGCCCTGATCACAGCTAAATAGTGTTTTGCCATGTAGCTAAGTTGGAGCTTCCTAATAGGAAATGGCAGACCTGGGACGGGGCCGGGGAGGAGCCACGATCTTTTGCAAGACTCAGTTGATGGTCACTAGGATCAACACACATTAGAAATATGTAAGCTTTCAATCTTTATACTCCATTTAAAAATTGCCACTGGATGATCTATCTAATATACAAGACAGTAAAATAGTGCTTCTAAGAAAATGACTTTTCTATTAGCTCTGGCCTTCCAGGTGGTCTTCTGCCTTTGCCTTTCAAACTAGAAATATTACCGAGTATTTGAGAACACCTGATGGCTCACTGTCTTGGAAAAACAAAGCAGGAATGTTTAATGAAAACCAGAAAACTGTCAAAAAGAATTAGGAAGGGCTCTAAAACATAGTTTCAAAACGAAGAAGCTCTCTCTGGCCTACATTACCTTTCAGTTTGCACAGTATCTGCATCTGTGATGTAATACCACTTAACCCACTAGAAGCCAGTGCCTTACCTTGCTGATGTGAGGAACAAATAGAGATGTGTGCTTCCTTTGTACTAAGAACTGTGTCTTGAAAGCCCCTAGCATCATCTCAAATAAAATGTGTGTGCCCCAGAGCAATATTTGGGCACTATGTTCCTCTTTATTTCTCTGTATCTAAGAGACCCAAGCATCCTGTCAAAGTTGAAAGCTGGAGCTATCCATCAGTAATGAGACCAGTTGAGGGTTTAACTTTTCACATGGATAAACAATAAATTTCACCTTACCATTTTCAGGATCCAGAAAAAAGTCACTGTTTCCAGATCCGAGGAGTGTGTATCGTATATTGCCGTTGGGTCCGATGTCAGCATCCTTGGCACTGACCTTTAAGATGATTTTATTTGATGGAATATCTTCAGGAAATTGGGCTGTATATGCAACCTTGGAAAAATTAATAAAAGGAATTAAATCACTCATACTCATGGCACAACTTCCACAGTTTTGTATAGGATTCCTTAACAATTCATGTATATAATTTAGCTTTTGCTATTTTGTTTCTTCACAGAAGACTCATCTCACCATATGTGATCAATCTGCTGCCTTACCTTTCCATACCCATCCATTAAAGAGAGTATTTATTGTGAACTTACTATGGATCAGGTGCTATAGGTGCTACAGATAGTAAGAAAACAACAGTGAAGAAAATGGACAACATCTCCACCCCATGCATCCATCATACACACCACATCTTGAGCATGTATCTTTTTTGTTGTTGAGACTCAATGAGTTCTTCAGACCCCTCCATTGATTCGGTCACTACTGACATTTGACATTAACATGAAAGATTTCAACATTGTTTGAAGTAACACATGATAAGAAATAGTAACTTGCCAGTAAAAAAGAAACTAGCAAGAAACTAGAGTTCACTGCACCTTACATTTTGGTGGTATGTTTGTACAGTTGTGGAAAGACTGCTTTCTGGGGAGCCTGGAGACTCATATTCAACATTGCCACTCTCGAACGGTATGAAATTATCCTGTACACAGATCCATTTGTCTTTTACGATATTAGTGACAAGTTATAAGATCAGTCGTGAGTTAGTAAAAATTATTTATTTTTAAGACCTGCAATTTGGGGATAGTAGGAGTATTAGGTATTGGATCTAGCTTTCTCTATTCTTCTCATTTTTACATTTCATCCTAGACTGTCTTACACAGGCATTCAATTGGCACACTAATGTGCAATGGAAGGCATGAGGAGAAGTCATCAAGGCCTTAAGAAGAAACGTAATATTTGTGTTGGCTAGTTTTGTATCAGCAGAGTAGAACACACAGCTGTAATCCCCCCTGGCCTCACCTGATCACACACTGGGATATTGTCATTGACATCGCTGACGGTCACTTCTACCATGGCCTGGGTGACAAAGAGCCCATCTGTGGCAGTGATATTGAGGAAGTACATATCTTGCTCTTCTCTATCTAGTGGCCTCTTCACATAGACCTTCCACTCACTCTGCACCAGGCCCAGGGCGAACCTTCCCCGGGGGTTTCCTCCTGCAAGGAGAACAGAGTTCTGAAGATGTGCAGTGAACTAACCGGTTCCACACATATTGGGAGATAGCCCTTCATTGGCATCACTGATGAAACTGAAAATTGTGGATGCTGCCTTCTTTCCATTCTCCTGCACAAAGCATGGTATTTATATGCCTGGGTTGTACAAGGAAAGTAAAATAGTAACTTTGCAAGAGAATAAAATCCACTTAGGGAAGCTGGAGATGATCTCTTGTTTAGTTCCCCTTAAGAACAATCAAATTCACACTGTGAGCAATCAATCGTCTTCTCAGGATGATACAATTGTCTTTCCCACTTAGTCTCAAGAGAGGATGTAATACACTATAGCTCTTGTTACCAAGACAATTTCATTAGCTGTTGATTATGCAATCAAGTAAAGGCAGTCATCTCTATTAAGGACTCTTTTAATGAAGGTTTTATCCTACAGCTGTGCTCTTCTCATAAGGACTGGAGGTTGGAGAGAAAAGTTTACATAGCAGAGGAAGAACCATTAGTATTAAATAGCCCTAACAAGGGGTCATTTAAGAAATAGTTCTAAGATAAGCACTACAATTAGACCAAATTTACTGGAGTGAAGTTGGTGAAAGTAGAGGAAACGTGGCTGAGAGGAAGTAGAAGAGGCTTTTAATGGACCCAGACACGCTCTTTTTCCACCCATTCAACTCTATGGAGACAACAGCAGTTTAGCATAAGGTAGAGAGAAAGAAACTTGACCTTCTAATTCCTGAAAGAGAAATTGTGTTTATTCAAACATCCAGAAAGACTGAATTGAACACAACTGGCAGGAGGCCAGGAATCACATTGATGGCCATCATTTTGTTTATTTTAGCCTTCAGTGGTTCTAGGCAGCAAGACAACTAAGGGAACAGAATCAGCAACAATCCCTGCCTTGGTGACAAAGCTCACACTCTAGAAGATTAACAATAACTAAAATATAAATAGGGAGTCACAAGGTAGAGAGGGTTTCACTGCTTTGAGCTCCTATACATAACCCAAAACATAATTCAGTGTAAATGGCAAGTCAAAATAAACTTTACCACAAAGAAAACATCACCTAACTTGGAATAGGAACTTAAAGATTATCTTTCCACTTTAAGAAATCAAATACTTCTATTGTTTTGCTTAGATGAGTGCCTTCTAAAAGTTTTTCCTTTATACTGCCTTCATTGGAACCCTAGACAATTCATGTTTAGGGCTGGAGCTCTCCAATTTATTTGTTCAAATAAATTTGTTGGTTCAAATAAAGACTTTAAAATTTTATTGTGATGCTGGTCATGGTGGTGCATAACTGTAATCCCAGCATGCAAGGGGCTCAGGCAAGAGGATTTCAAATTGGAGTCCATCTTGGGCTAAATGATAGTGTCTCAAAAATAGTAATATGCCTAAATTTCTTATAAGTACCCAAAACAAATAAACAAGAGCATACTACATGCCAGCTGCACTATTTCACAATAGAGCTTTCTCACCTTGTCCACATTTTCAAAGAACTGTCTGTCCCTGGCTCATGCCTGTAATGCTAGCTGTTGCCAAGATTGATATCTGAGTACTGCAATTTCAAGCCAGCCATAACAGAAAAGTCTGTAAGACTTTTACTTCCAATTAACAAACAAAAGGCCAAAAGTAGAGCTGCGGCTCAAATGGTAGAGGGGAAAAAAAAAAAAAAGCAAAAGAGCAGCACCTGTTTCTCAAAGGCAAGCCCCAAGACTGGCAAAAAATAAATAAATGAAAAGAGCATGGGGGGTGAGGGCAGGGGGCCAAAGGGCTTCCTACAGAAGATACCTGAGTAGGAAGGAGTGAATTCTAAATGTTGGATTGGACTCAACTATAAGGCTTGGGAGGCAGCCAGTCTCAGGGCCTTTGCATAGTGGGGCAACTATGGGATAAACTGTGCCAAGCTGTGCAGATAGCAAGCCCAGAAAAATTGAGGGCTGCATACTTCTCTTGGGGTAATGGTTCTCAAGTAAAGTTTGCACCTCCCCTCTCCGGAGTGTCTGTCGGTGTGTGGGGATATTTTCGATGGTCACATCAGGAAGTAGGGACACTGGTATGTGCTACTGGAAAGACATACTGAAAGTAGGAACACAGGTTGCTGCTACCCATCCCTCGATACACAAGGCAGCCCCCCCCCCCCAACACAGAATCATCCAGCTAGGGGCATTTGTGGTTGGCTGAAGAGCCCTCTTCTAGGATCCTCCCCAGAAACTCCCTTCCTGCCACCACTGGCTAGGATTCAACTGTGCTGTCACTGAATATTATTTCAGCACACACATATTTAACCACTCTATTAAATGCATTTAGTGCAGGCAGGCCCACACCGTTCTTTTGTTACATGAAATGATTAATGGTGCTTTGTTAATCTGAGGCAGCACAGCCAAATTCTGCTACATCAAGAGCAAAAGTTAAATCTAATTAAAATCAGCTGGTGGTTGGCATTGCTAATAGCAACAATCACTTTAAGCTACGCCACACTCATTACTTCCTAAAGTCGATGGGACGGTCCCTTTGAGTCATCTTTTGAGAATTCAGAGACTATGGAAAAATAATTAAGGCTGAGGATTTAACAATTCTTCCAACTAGAAAACTGTCCCTCAGATTGCTAAAGAACACTTTCTCTCCATGAAACTGCATGCATAGATCAAAGTGTTGCTCCAGGAATCACTGTCTCAATGGTACTACAGAAGTGTACTTTTAAGGAAACCAGACTGAAGTATCACATAATGCATAAAATGCATCAGGTGTTCTTAAGTGAAAAACATCATTAACAAAACAATTCCATTTTAAAAAGGAAGAGGAAGAGAATCTTGAAAAGTGGGGCAACTTGAATGCATTGACATGCTGAGGGCCTTATGCTGCTGTGATTAATTAACTTTTTCACTAACACTTAAGCAGTTCTGGGTCCTGAGGGTATACTAATTGATTTATTTTTCACTCTGAATAATGTAGGTTTCCAAAAGGGAAGGCCACTTGACTATATAAGTATTGATGGATTCTTGAAAATCATTTGGCAGTTTGCTTATGTTCTTGCCTTTAGTGTCCCCGCATAAAATATTAGCTTTATTCCCCCCTCCCCCCACCACACACCAACAGTTCTTGGCACACAGCAATTTCTTTCCTCTTTGTTGTTGAAGGCCAGTCACCCCCAGAAAGCAGCTCCTGATTGGTGATAGCCCTTTTGAATAGAATATGAAGTCCTTGCCCTTACTTTTGCGTAAACTTACTTTTAGTCTTGGTTTTCCATGGCACAGTTATTTACTATTTGAAAACACACAAAAAAGGAATTAGAGGAAACAGTGTTTTCAGAAAAAAAATTTCCCTTAATTTATAGCTACACTTTAGACTTTCTCAGCAAAAGACAAAATAAAAATTATGAACATGAATATGTATATGTTTATATATTTTTATGATCAGGAGAAGCAAACTTGTTTACAAATCTTACTTTATATCAAAGCTATCTTGTTTTGTTCAGAATTACAAAAAATAGAGAAAAGGAAAATAATTTAAAATATCTCTCTTCATTCACAAGAGCTATTATTTTCACTTCATCAAGTGAAATATTTGGCTAAATGTTTTTTGGTTTTTTTTTCCAGTGCTTAGGAGGCAATGAAACTAGGGTTTGAACTCAGGGCCTCTCACTGGCTGGGCTGGCATTTAGGTAGTGCTTCCCAACTGTTTCTCATTGGTTGTTTTTTAGAATAGGGTATTGTTTCCCTCTTGGGAGTAACCTGAGCCATTGTCCCACCACTTTTGTTTTCTGTCTTCCCTGGATGACAAATTCACATTACCATATCCAGCTTCCTCTAAGAAAATGAACCTGTGCTGGCCTGGAACTACAAAGCTACCATTCTCTGCCTTTCAAGCAGCTCCGGTTACAGGCATAAGCCACTGGGTCCCAGCCAGGTTTATCTTTAAAATGGTAAGTGACAGTTGGAGCCAATCTGGATCCTATGGCAAACAATGAGCTTTGGATTACAGCTGAGATAACCAACAATTGTAAATTTTTTTGTAAAAAATTATAAAACACCACCAATTGTAAAGCCAGATCTATTCAGTCATGTCTAGAAAGCTTTTATTACTCATAGTTGTTAGTGTTCCTGCTTCCTGCCATCTCCCATCTTTCCTTAGCAAGCAGGGCACAGGGTGAAAGCAGCTGATGAAGGGGCTTACCTGTGATATGGTAGCTCACTTGACGATTCACTTCGGAAGTGTCTTTGTCCCAAGTGCTGAGGACGGCTACCACCTCACCTGGGGGGTCACTTTCCTTCACATTCCCACGGTATACCTCATGGGCAAAGACTGGTGCGTTATCATTTATGTCTGTCACCTTGACTGAGATCAGAGTTGAGGAAGAGAGGGAGAAGGCTTCTCCCAGGTCAGAAGCCACCACAGAGAAGGAGAATGCTGGATCTGTCTCATGGTCCAGATCTTTCAAGGTGCTTATCCAGCCTGTGTTGCTGTCTATACTGAATGCTTCCATCACCTTTTCAGGATGGGTGTCTGAGTGGAGGGAGTAAGTTACCTGCCCATTGGCTCCCCAGTCCATGTCAGTTGCTCTCACCTGTGTGAGTTTGGTGCCCACAGGCATCCCTTCCATGATGATGGTCTCATAGTTCGATGTTTCAAAGATTGGCTTGTTGTCATTCAAATCTAATACCTTAATATCTACATCCACAGTAAACACAATGTCTACCTTGTCCAAGGGTATAGTAGCGGCTACTTTAAAGTGGAAAGATGGGCTAACTTCATGGTCAAGGCGTTTGTCAAGCTTGATAGTACCTGTTTCCTGTTCTATGATGAAGACTGCCCCTTTGTTGTTCTCTGGCTGTTCTCCATTAACAGTGCTGAACCGGACATTCTGACTGGGCAAAATCCTCAGAGTGTCCACTGTGCTTCCAATGGTGGCATCTTCTGCAATGGTAAAGGAGTACTGAGGCTGTGTAAAGGATGGCAGGAATGTTTCTGGGGGTAGGACGTGGATATAGACAGGAATGAGGGAATGTCTTACTGGAATGCCCCCATCTACTGCTTTGACAAAAAATGACAGCACTGTATTCTTCAGCTGGATAAAATTGCCCTTGGTTACCATCCAGCCATTGTCAGGATCGATTTCCAGGAGATCAGCCACTGAGACAGAGGCCTCACTATAGAGGGAGTAGGTGATCCTTGAATTGGCTCCATCATCTGGGTCCATAGCTTGAACTTGAGTGACCAGGTGGCCTTTTCCCACATCTGCTCTGACACTGGCTCTATATTCCACGGCCATGAACTGGGGGGCATTGTCATTTTCATCTACGACAATCACCCTGACAGTACAGAAAGTTGTTCTCCCTCCACCATCAAGGGCCCTCAGAAAAATACTAATATCTCCTTCCAGAGGATTTTCACGATCTAGCCTTTCTGTGGTGATGACTTGTCCATTACTGTCTATCAGGAATCGATCCTTGGCAAAGTCATTGATGATGGCATAGCTGATCTGCCCATATGTTCCTGGGTCTCCATCTGTGGCTCGAACATGAATTACCTTTGTCCCAGAGGCCACATTCTCTCTCACTTCAGCTACATATGTGCTCTGTGAAAAGGCAGGGCTGTATAGGTTAGCCCCAAGCACCCTGATGTGCACCTGGGCAGTGCTGGTGAACAGGCCATCAGAGACAGACACATTGAGACTATGCAAAGGCTCCATCCGCTGCTTCCGATGGTTGGACAGTGTGATGACCCCGCTCCTGCTATCCATTAAAAAGCTTGTCCTATCATTGCCAGATAAAATGCTATATTCCAACCTATCAAAGTCAGAACTATCTGCATCTGAGGCTTGCACACAAGTTACAAAATGGCCCCGTGGGGCTAATTCACTCACATAGGACTCATAAATGAGCTGGTTAAAAACTGGAGGGTTATCATTGACATCGGAGATCTGAATGTGCACCAGAACCTCACTGCTCAGAGCTGGGAAGCCATTATCTGTTGCTCTGACTTTCAAAATACAGTGCTGTACTAACTCATGGTCCAGCATTCTTGCTGTCAGGATTAAGCCACTTGAGCTGTCTATGTGAAAATAATCTGTGCTGTTATAGGTATCTTGTACAATCTGATAATGCACCATTTTATTGTTTTCAGAATCTGCGTCAGTAGAAATAACTTGCAAAACAGGTGTACCAATGAGAGATGCTTCTGATAGTGTTGTATTGTAGGAGGGCTGATCAAAAACAGGAGGGTTGTCATTGACATCGCTAACTAGTAGGTCAACCGTGACTTCAGCTCTGGCACCAGTAAGAGTGTCACTGGCTCTTATTGTCAACTTGTAAACCGACATGACCTCATAATCCAAAGGACTAACGACTTTCAGGATTCCCGTGTCAAAGTCAATATTAAACTGCTTGAAAGGGTCCCCATCAATAATGATATATATGATACCCTGGCCCTCGGGACTGGTGGCATTGATGCCTAGAATGGGGGTGTCCATCCTGATGTCTTCGCTGATGGATGCAGTATAAAAGGGTTTATCAAACACAGGCATTGCTTTGTTGACAATGGTGATGGGGAGTTCTACAGATGTGGACAAGGAGGGTAGTCCACCATCTTTGGCAAAGATGGTGACGCCATACTCAATGTTAGATAAGTCAGAGTTGAATGCTTCTTTTAAAATAACATTCCCTGAATTGGGATGAATTTCAAAGTGGCCATAGTCATCCTGTAGGACATAGGTCACTTCTCCATTTGTACCTTTATCTCTGTCAATGGCTGTCACCCGGTATATCATGGTCCCAGGCTCAGCATCAACTTGAACAGCAGCATAGTAAGGGAGGCCCACAAAGACCGGTGAGTTGTCATTTATGTCTTCGATATTAACCTTGACCACCACCCTAGCCACACGCAGGTGGTCTAGCTCACGGCTGGCTTCCACCACCAGTTCATACAATTCTTGTTCTTCACGGTCAAAGGGGATGCCAGTGGTCTGAATGACTCCTGAGGTAGATTTTATCTTGAACTTATTTCCTGGGTTTAGGATGCTATATTTCAAGGGCTCATTAAGGCGATTTCCAACTGCATTGACAATAGCAACTTTGGTTATGTTAGTGTGGTTCTCTGAGATTGATGTGGAGTAAAAGCTTTGTGTAAAGTGGAGGCCACTGTCCATGGCTTCCTTCACCATGATGGTGACCATGGATGTGCTGTAGAACTTTCCATCAGATACTTTAGCTATCAGCACATAGTGATCTTTGGAGAGGTTGTTGTTTTGTATGGTGATTACGCCGCTGTTTGAGTCAATTAAGAAATGATCCAAGCTGCCATCCACGAGGCTGTATGTCAGCTCCGGAGGCACCTCAGAGTCAGGGTCTGTGGCGCTGACTTTCAGCACCTCCACGCCAACATAGGTAGGGAGGAGTAAGACGGTCTCAAAGGCAGCCTGAGTGAAAACAGGGGGGTTATCATTGACATCTGTCACCTCAATGTTGACTTCTACAGGACTCTCAGCAGTCAGCTGTGGGCTCCCGCTGTCCCGCACATGCACGTGGAAGTGGAAATGGGCAATGGTCTCATGGTCCAGGCTGGCAATTGTTCGGATAGCACCTGTGCTGGAGTCCACAGTGAAGAACTTCTTGGCTGTGGACTCCACAATCTGATACACAAGCAGCGCATTTTGGTTGCTGTCAGCATCTGTGGCACGAATTACTAGAGGACTGCTGTCCAAACTCCTGACAATGCTATTGACTGGGGCAGCCTCACTCAGGCTGCCTGAGTATTGAGAAAAGAGAAAGGCTGGCACATTATCATTTTCATCAATGACCTGGACATTGACTGTGGCATTCGAAGCCATCCCTGCCATGTTAGTGGCCTGAATGATGAGTTGATATGAGGAAGTGCGCTCGTAGTCCAGAGCTCTCTGAGTGGTGATGACACCAGAATACGGATTGATGGTGAAGGTGCCATCAGTGTTCCCATCTTTGACTTCATAAATGAGGGTCGATTGGCTTATGGCAGAGATGAAAATAACCGATGTACCCATGTCAACGTTTTCATGTATTTCGGCTTGGTAGTCTTTGTGAGTGAACTTGGGGTGAGAATTATCAGACATGGTGACAGAGATTCGCACAATGGCAGTGGCAGACATGGGTGGGGAGCCCTGGTCTGTGACTCTGACTGACAGGACAAACTGACTCATTGTCCTCATGTCTGGTTCTTTGGAAACAGTGATGATGCCCAGGACTGGGTCTATCTTAAACGTGTTCCCGGTGTTCCCTAAAATACAGAAACCAATAAGAAAGTTAGTTAGAAAGAGACCATTAGAGCCATTCTTGAATGCTTTCTCTAAGTGCACTTTAGTGCTATGTGACCAGGAGAAAACACTTGTTTAAATTTATTCTTTATCATTCTGAAAAACATATGTGACTTTCCTTTCTGGAGTAAGGAAAAGTAACAAAAATAAAATATCCAGTACAATTATGAATTTCACATTAGTGGGCTTTTGATTCTGATTAAAAGCAGCATGCTGGGAAATAAGAGCTTCCAGGGGAGATGATTCTGCTAAGAACATGTAGGACTTTCTCATTCCTTGCTTTGTGAGATGAGAGAGACCAGTGCCAATAATATATCTGCATCTAAACCAGTGCTGTATTCCATGGCCTACATTACAAGAAAGACGGTTGTAGGAATAATTTTGCAACATATTCACTTGGTTTCAGATTATTATTATTCAGGTAAACTTAGCTGCATCGATGTGGTACTCTTTCACACTACCAAAATCAATTTCCTCCAAAGTGTGACTTTAATGATGTAGATTTTTATCAGATGTGGAGAATACTTCCCAAGTCACTTTTAGCTTTGCAGTTGTGAGGAATTTTTAGAATGGTCTCCTGTTTTCCCTTCTGCTCTCTCTATCTGCCTCTGCCTATGGATGCACACAAGCACAGTTGCAGGCACTGAACATTTAGTGGTTCTGTGAGGTAGGAAGTGTGTGGTAATCTAGACAAGGTTGGAAGCCAAGAGCTTGAGGCCTGATCCTCAAGTAACAGAAGCCTGAAGAGCTCAGGAAGGTCCTTGGGCCTCAGACACCACAGAGCTTAGAGATCTGCCTGTGAAGTACACAGCATTTGGGGACCTGTGGTTGCTGAGGATGGGTGCAATGGAAGAGGAGAAAGAATGGAGACACAAACATAAAGAAGGTAGGTAATGACACAGAGATCAAAAGTAGTAGACAGTGTAATGCTTCATCCTTGCTTCCTGCTTCCGTTTGTAAGTTTTCTGGAATATATTAAACTATGTTCCTACTTTGCATTAAGTTTCTTGCTCTGTGTTCACATTCCCTTAAATCTGGGGTTTTCCTTTTTTATTTTTCTTAGTACAGTAGTTTATAGCAGAAGTGCAGGCCATTTCAATGTCAAGTCATTTAAGGTAGGCTCCAGGACTCAGAGACAGTTACAGGATGTGCACATTGAAATATATAGCACATTCTACTGTGTGTATACTTTTGCTACATAATAAACTGTCAATTTTGAATAGAACAAATGGTCAAATTCAACAAAGTATTTTTTAAGGATTAAACATATCTAATTAAAAGGTTAATTTGATTTCCAGCTCCATAATGTAATTACAAAACAATGCTATTTTAGTGCCATTACAACTATTTTATGTTTCTATGAAACACGGCCATTTGTAATATAAACAAGAAGATCAGTGATCTTATGAGTAAACTTTTAGTTTCAATAAATAGCACTATGGATTTGATGAATCTAGCATTTGTACCAGGAATCATGTCATCCGAGCAATGGATTTTCCAATGATGTACTGGCATGCAGCTCCAATGGATGAATGCAAACAGACCAAATCTCACTGCTCAGTGGCTACCACGTGCTAACTCAGAGTTTATAAGATGTCTTCCCCACCTCTGGGCTCAGGGGCATTGCTTCATCCCTGACAATACTCATTATGGGAGGGATTTAAGGAAGACTTGGTAAGTGTGCTGTCTGAGAGCTGCTGTCTGCTTGTTTTGCACATACCTAACCAACCCATTTTCTTAGAATCCAGTCCTTGCGTATTCTCTTCTTTTTAGCTCAGGCTTGAATTCAGGGCCTCAAGTTCTCCTTTGGTTTTTTGTTGTTCAAGGCTAACACTATAGCACTTGAACACACCTCTACTTCTGGCTTTTTGCTGTTTAATTGGGAATAAAAGTCTCACGGACTTTACTTCTTGGGCTGGGTTTGAACTGTGATTCTCACACATTAGCCAGTAGACAGGATTGCATGTATGCACCACTGTGAGCACATGATTCATTCTCTTCCATTATCAAATCTTTAGAAATCAACCTCTGCTTATTTTCTTGAAATCTATCACTTATAGATTTTTGGCACAGAGGCCAAAGCTGTGCTTCTTACTTATCATTACCTTACTTATCATTACCTTACTTATCTTTATCTCAAATACAGTGCCTGACACAATCTGTGAAGTCACTGAGGAGAAAGGAACATCTGAATTATTTTAATTATCTGTTTGTGAGTTTTAGAATCTCCTACATCTCTATCCTATGCCACCTCTTGGCACAACGTCTCTTCTGTGCTGCTTCACAACGTCTCTTCTGTGCTGCTTCAGATCTGCCCTCAGTTCCCAAATATCAAGCTATAGCTAAATGTAAGACCTGAATTGCTGTGCACCAGTTCTGTAGGCCAAAATAAAAGCTTCAGCTGTTACTTTACAGGCCAAGCAAAGAGACAGACAATTTATAGCCTACCAGAAACAGAGTAAAATCTGGTTTATCGGAGGTTTGTGAGACAAGTTAAATAAAACATAACATTTTATACAACCACTTGTCACTTGGTTCAAAGTGCTGAAGCATCTGGTGTGCTCCCCTGCTCTCTCTCTCTCTCTCTCTCTCTCTCTCTCTCTCTCTCTCCATCCCCTGGAAGGCAGTTTGCTTGGCTAAGGCCAGGCCAGCCCCTGGATGGGGCTGTTATCTCCATCGCCAAGGGGCTCACCAGCTACCAGCAGTGAGAAATTTGTTTCACTCATGATAATTCTCATTAGCTTCTTACATGTACAGTCAATTATCATTTTAAAGATAGAAACTATTCCTGTATTTTCTGGAAATTTGTATTTTCTAAATAAAGGATGTTTTCAAGAACTAGTCTTTCTCTTTTGCTTTAGTTGATTGTTAAATAAATCACCTGGAGGTTAAAATAAGTGGAACAATCTTTTCAGCAGAATGGCAAGTTAACTTATTCCTTGAGAACCTCCAAATTGGTGTAAAAACTTTCTGGCTCAAACAAATAAAAGTAGTGATCTTGATGATAAATATAAAAAGCAGATGGATACACAATTAGATGTCTAGAAAGTGATAAGAAAATTAGATATGAAGTCTTATGTCCAAATGGTGACATGAGACAAGACATATAAATGACTGAATGAATGAACAAAGAAAAAAAAATAAGACTAGATAGAAAACAATCCATAGAAAAACAAAAAAAATGTTGGATTAGGTGACTTTTTCTGTGATGTTTAAACATTTATTTCTGTTCAAGTTTCCTGTTATTGGTAGAATCAGAAGAACTTTGATTACATAGTGAAGTGAAAAAATGTCTGTGATGCACAGAGCTATAGAACTGCATTACTAAGTAGTTGAAATGAAACCCCATGAACACCTACAAAAGAAATGGAAGAAAGTTCTTCTTTATGTGGTCATTATGGACCAACGTTTTGTCTTAACTGCCTTCCCCCTTTTTTATTTATAGTTAGTCCACATTCATGTAAAATGTGAGCACCTAATAGGGGAGAGATTTTTAGATGATTACCAAATGCAGAGATGTTCATAGAAGAAAGTTATTGCCTTTTCCTTTTCTAAAATTTATAGTCTAAAAGTGTCATTCTAGCATTTCTATTTTAATTCAGCCACTCGCAAAATGCTCTTTATTTAAATGAAGGAAAGGAAGCTTTTCTATTGCTGGCATGAAAGGAGTTTGCATTTGGCATTACGCACAACAGACAGAAATGTTGCAGAACATTTTGGAAATATATGCCTTTAATCACAGAACAGAAAGACAGAACAGTGGAAAAAAACAGAGTGGATAAGAAGTATTTGTCATTTTTTAGTCTTATCTCTTGCTTGGACATTCATTTTTCTGTCCTAAGTGTTTCCTAGCTATTGGTCTTCAAATCACCAGTAAACTACAGTCTCTTTCTGAGTGGTAAATCACAATTTAAATGTCAAGTTTAATAAGAGATGAGTGTTAGTTACTATGGGTCTGGTTAAACAAGAGACCTCATCTCTACCAGCTATGTGGCGTTACTCACGGGTAAGCATATGGGGATTTCTTCAGATGTTCCCCAACTATATATAAGATTCAGTTCCTAGAACAGCCTTCAGGTGATGGGAGCCTGTAGCTGTTTCAGTTTGAGACTATAGCTTATGGGTAAAGGTTACTTTTTATTTCTTGTCTTTTTCTCTATTTCAGAAAAAAATCTAAGATTACTGTTATTGGAATGCGAAGAGCTTGATATATCATCATCCCACAAACGGTAGTTTACTCAGCCAAAACATTCATTTGGACATGTTTCAGTGGTAACCATCTAAATTTGACATAGTTGCAGTACACTCCTGTAGGCCGAATGTCATGCCTCATGCGGAAATCTGAGCAAGTGTTGCAGCTCTCACCTGCTTCTATGGTATATATGAGTTCTGCATTTTCCCCTTTGTCTTTGTCCAGAGCCGTTACTTGCAGAACAGCTGATCCCAGAGCAGCTGATTCAAACACAGATGCTTCATACAGTGGGTTGGTAAAATAAGGACTGTGATCATTAGCATCTTCCACATTCACAGTGACTCGGGCCAAGTTTCTTCGATAAGGAAACTCCTGATCTCTGACCTTTAGGCAAAATACAAGAAGCAGTAGGACTAAAATCTTAATCACAAATACTCACATGGCTACATCTGCAGGGAAAACACAATGAGAAAATTCATGCAAAGAGCTTGATCCAGCCAGTCCCAGGCACTTGGCTTGTGCTCTATATGGGCAGAATTAATGAGAGAGAAACTGATTGTGAGCCAAGTGCTCTGCTCATGTCTGTGAGCGAATCAGGGACAGGGAACACATCCTTTTACAGCATAGCTGGATGCCTGGCCCATGGTCAGTGCTTAGCCAGATGCCTGGATACAACAGATCCAGTCCTTGGGTCTAGGTCCCTTCACACAGCCACTTCCCTCTTGTGATATAGGTCTCCAGTGCTTGTGCATGGTGGATGGAGGCTCTTTTGGAGGAGAAGCTAAGTAAATTTAATGCATACAATGTTAGTCACAACTGCCACTCATTCAGAAAACATGTAGTGTCATCCATAATATATGTAGGTCTCTGACTAGGGATCTGAACTCTAATGGTTCAATAACAAATTTAGTCTCTACCCCCACGAAGCCTAGCATTAATTGGAAAACATAAAACAGACAGAGCCTGTAATGCCAGAAGCAAGTGTGAGCATACGTGCCCTGAACATGCCCTCTGAGGGAGCAAGAACCGGACATTGCACTGTGCTTCCTGGAAGAAGCAAGAGGAACAAGCAGAAGCAGGAAAGTGGTGACAATGTCCACATGTGGCACTTTTTGGCAAGAAGATACAGTATCTACAAATGTCCAGAGCTCTATGACAGGTAGGATTCATCCAGTTCTGATTTCTAAATCTGGGAGCCCCCAAGCGACCTGACCAAAGAAATGTGCTTCATGGCTATGAAGCTTTCTGGCTTTGCACAAGCCAGAAGCTTATAAATAATTGATTCTTCAACCAACTTTTATAGTTCTATGTAGCACTAACCAAATGTGTAATCTTAGCTTGCTTAGTTTTCAACTGCATAACTTCAGAGGGTTGTGAAGGAATTAGAAAATGCATTGACAACAGCCATCAAGGAAAGTGTTTTTGTTCTTTCTTTCTTTTTTTTTTTAAATGTATTGTACCTAGAAGGAATGAGCAAAATAACTAAAAGTGGCTTAGCTTGGAGAAAGGTAGCACAAAGGAATCATTTTTGTTTTCATATTCAATTGTAGATGATAAATGGTAGAGGGTGACCAATTAAATTCTGAGTTTGTTAACAAAAAAATGAACAGAATGACTTGAAGAACTATGAGAATGGAGTTAGTCATAGGCATGAGGCTTCAGCCCTGGAAGAAATCATGCCAACTCAAGTTCACGAGTGTGCTGAATATTTATAGACTGGACTGCCACACCCAAGGATAAAGCTGGACTAAATTCTGGCATTCTTGAAATCTAGGTAAATTCCAATTGAACATCAGCTTGAAGAGTATAGGGACTTTGTCTCTTCTGTGTCTTCAGTGCCTCAAACAGTGCATGGAAGGCAATATGTGCTTAGGAAAATAGCTGTTGATTCAGTGAATTCGGGGCAGAAAGATGCAGCTGATGCCCTTTGCAACTTGCCCCTCTATTCCTTGGAGTCTTAGCTAAGAGGCATTGTTGACTTTCCTCTCACCAGGAAGGTGAGAGGAAACTTTCAGTCTTAGTGTATTTCAAAGCTAATCAGATTAAGTCTCTGTCAGCTTTCCTGGTCTTAGGAATGCAGTGGGGGCTGGAATAAACTCTGCATTGCCATAGAGTTGTTAGAGGGATGGACTAGACCATAAGTCAATCAAAGATGACTCTCTCAATTATGTGAAGTAGCCATATATACTTGTATGTATGTATATATGTACGAATGTACATATGTATATATGTATGTGTATAATGTGGTTTGAATTCAGATCCTCACACCTTGCTTGGCTTTTTCACTCAAGGCTGATGCTCTACCACTTGAGCCACTCCTCTACTTCTGGCATTTTGCAGGCTATTGGAGATAAGAGTCTTGTGGATTTGTCTGCTAAAGCTAGCTTCAAACTGTGATCCTCTGATCTCGGCCTCCTGAGTAGCTAGCCCATGTACTCAGCCCAGACTTGAAGATAAGGGTAGAGGATGCAGTACAGAACTCATTGTATATACTACAATTTAAGAAAAGTAAGGGGAGGGTGAGTGAGGAGGGTGAGACTGTTGATGAGGTGACACTGATCAAGGTGAATTGTATTTATAAATGGCTTTATAAAATGGCAACATCTTTGTACAACTATCTAAACATAATAAAAGATTTTTTTAAAGTAAGTCAACTTTTGTATTTTGAACTTGAGACTTCTCAATTTTTGTAGGCCTTATTTTGTGTCCTTACTTTGTGTTGAGATATCTTTTGTGTGCTCATGTTTATGTTCAACACCAGGTCCAATTGCCAGTATAATAAGTGACAAATTGGGTCTCAAAGTACTTCCAAGGACAAAGCATTGCCCTGTGTAAGTAAATGATTACCCTTGTGATTAAATACAAGGGAATTTTTAAAATAAAAACTCTGACATAAATCTTCTGGATGCATACCAATCCCAGAGCCGAATTCTTCTTTCAGCAGTCAGACAGTCAGCAGCATTTACTGAACCGCTAGTTTCTGCAGAACCTGTCTAATATTTCAGTTTGGTAATATATATAGAGAGAGTTGCCATTTAACTACAGTAATTCTTCATGGAAATAAAAAAGGCAAAACTGAATGTGAGCTGGCAGTGAAAAAGATCCAATTGATGACTGCTTACAAAATGGAGGCTCTGTATTTCTGAAGACTGGAGTGTGTGCCTTGATTGGCCAGTGGCTCTGTCGGGACAGGAGAGCAAGGCACGCAGCTGGGGCTTACCATCACATTGAGGATATGCTTGTCCTGGGCCTCATGGTCCAGTCTCTCAGCAGTGTACAGAACCCCTGTGCTGGGATCAATGCGGAATTTCCTCATGCTGATGGAGTCGATGCTGCTGTGCACAGTGTAGCTTAGCTTGTGCTTCTCGTCTCTGTCTGTGGCTTCAATCTGGATGATCTCTGTATCTGGAAGCACGTCCTCAGAAATTGTCACTTCATAATTTGGCTGGGAGAATTCTGGGCCATTATCATTATTATCCAGTACTTTGATAAATACCTATAGTTATAAAAAGATAAGACTGATGACTAACTCTAATTCACTTATTGCTAATAAATAAACCACCCCCCTTCCTTCCTCCCACCCTGTGTACCTACATCCTAGATTCTTATAGCTATCTCAACATTTGGAAACTCTTATTTAAGGAAAAACTCTCCATAATTAGCAATAAACCAGCAGCTCACATTAGCAGGTACATAAACTATGATCTAGTCAATATTCTCACTATTAATTCAACAACTGAGACAGCCACTAGAAGGTAGTGATTCCATGGAATTATTGTAGGCACCATGGAAATGATCTAAAGCTGACCTTCATTTGTGAAGTTCTTATTTCCTTAAGTTTTCATTCTGTGTGTTCTTCTCATGGTGCACCTTTTTGCTAAGGTATGGGAAGCAGCATAGAAAGAAGGGGCAGAGGAAAGGGAGGGAAGAATGGAGGTAGACTCCACCTAGTCAGAGATTCTCAACACAGCACCCATACCTTGTGGCTCTCCTTCAAATGGAAAGGGTCTGGCCATGGTTAGAGTTGTTCAAGTGCTGTTTCTAGGTTGTTTTCTTTCATAAAGCACTTTGTGATTAAAATCTCCAGGCAGGTATAAAAGTAATGGTGTAATGAATGCGCATGTACTCATCACTCAGCTTTGACAGTGATTGGATCATATTAACCTGGTTTCATCTGTCTTCCCATTGATCCCTACCTGCTACTCTACATTGTTTTGAAGCAGGTCTCAGTTATATATAATTTTAGTACATATCTCGGAAAGATAAGGACTCTGGGAATAAATTCAAATGTACGTGGTAGCAGACACAATAACATTATTGTACCTAAATGGAGACAAGGATAATCCTAATATTAAATATTCAATTCATATTCAAATATATTGAATTACTTTTTCTTTGTCTGACAATCCTCAGGGCCTGACTACTGACCCTGAGCTTTTTGTTCAAGGCTGGTGCTCTACCTCTCCACTCACATTCCTACTTGTGGTAGTTTTGGTGGTTAATTAAAGATAAGAGTCCCATGGACTTTTGTATCCAGGGGTAGCTTGTTGGGGATTCATGTTGGCTTTAAGGGGGAGAAGGGTGATAAGAGCGCTCCCGAGACGCTGCCCTTCCCCCAGACCTGGGGTAGTGTGGAAGTGAGCCACACCTATCTCCTTCTGGGTCTAGAACCAGAAGGGATAGCTTTGAGACCATCCCCCCACCTTGCGCCAGCGAGCACCTGTGCTCCCCTTTTTGCGGGCTTTGCCCAGAGGGCGGTATTATGGGAAGTGATGTTAGCCCATGAGGGAGGTCCTTGGGAGCTGCTCGTGGATGGACAAGCTCGCCAGCCTATCACCAGCTCCTGCTAAATCCTCATCATCATCATTATATTACTGTGAGCCCCTCCCGATTTAACCGGATTGCTCTCTAAAGCATCTCCGAGATCCGTCTGCGCCTGGCTTCCTTGGTGGGTAAGGAGGGAGGAAAAGGGGATCTCATTCGGCCGCATGCACTTTAGGCTTGCCCGTGTCCCTTCGCTCCACCTTGGATGCCCGTGGGTCGGGCACCCAGGGGAGAGGGTGAAAAGGGGAGCACTGATAAGGGAGTAAGCTTAGCATCCCCGCACCAGGGGAGGTGAACCTAGCCTGGCAGTAGCTAGGATGATTATAAACATGAGCCACCAACAATCAGTTTCCTTTAAAAAAATTTTTTGTGCCTGTGCTGGGGCTTGAACTCAAGGCCTCATGTTCCTAGTTGTCTCACATGAAATTATTAGCAATACTTGTTGCTACTGAACTGCTTATGTTTCAACTTTTTTTTCCATTAGGCAGAGTTAGGAAAGAATTAAAAAACTATTTCATGAGTTCATAATGACATTTCCAATTCAAAATTGGAGCATCAGAGTTTTTACCTAACATCATTGTTTTCCTATTTGTTTCTCCTTTCCCTCACAGAGACATTGCTCTTATTCAATGACAAAGTCATAATTAGTCACTGTGTTATCTAAAATACATGCTCAAACCTCAGAATAATAATACAGCATGGCGATTGCAATTATGTTGTAATTAAGGTCATTCAAAACAATTTAGCATTCATTCTCAGGGATTAAGTAGGAATAAGAAGTTGTACTAACATGACTAAAATCACTTAGAATAGTTCTCTGCAAAGACAAAACCACGATGGTATACATTCAGAATCATTTACTTCCACATTTCAGGCTTGGTTTTAGCATTTAATTTTTTAAGTATATGTAAAAGTTACAAACTTAAGTTTCCAAAAAATGATCAAAGAAGTTTGGTTTCTTTGCCCTTTCCCCTTCACACTATTCCCTCTGTCTCTAGATTTTCCAACTGGGGGTGATCTCTTCTCCCAAGTAACAATTGGAGAAGCTATCATTCTGAAAATATCTAGAGACATTCTGTTATTGTTACAGCTAGAGGAAGGGACTCTGCTGGTATTTAGTGAGTATAAGCCAAGGAAACTTCTAGACATACTACAAAGCAGAGGACAGACCCCAACAAAGAAATATCTGACCCCAAATGCCAATATTGTTGTTAAGGAACCCACAATGCATCCTACAGATAGCGTACAGAAGATAGGGACTCTGCCAGTAGGTAGATACATGTATCATACTTCACCCAAGTAGTCTGCCATTGTAGTTCATTTAAGATGTCTCCAAGGTTTGCTCATAGAAATACTTTGCAAAGAAGAGTCTTATACCCATAACTTTTAATATTTCTGTTGGCCTATATTTGGACTCTAGCATTGGAGTTGCTTGATTAAACGATAAATGCTTTTGTAGCTTTGTTAGGTATTTTCATATCTCCTCTCCCCCAGGGCTTTATCTTTTTCATTCTCATAATAATATGTAAGAGTATCTGTCTCTCACAACCTTGCCCAAGGAGCATGTGATAAGAATTGGATGTTTTGTCACTCTGATAGAAGAGAAATAGTATCTTAGTGGAGTTTTATTTTTCATTTCTCTTATTATAGGTGACGCGAACATCTTTGCATATATTTAAGAGCCATTTGCATTTCTTTTTCTGTGAAACTATTTATATCAGTTCATTCTTCTCTGAGTTAAGTAGTCTTTTTCTTTATTTTTGGAAACTTGGAGATAGAAAATGCAAAGTCGTGTGTAATTTTGTTATGTATTTTATTTTGCTCAGAGTGAGGTATTTTTTACCATGCAAATGTGACTATACCAATCTTTTCCCTTATTGTTTTTGGGTTTGAAGTCATAGTTTAGGATATTTTCTGCACTTGCAGGTTATAGAAGAACACACAATTTTTCAAAATAGCATTCATATGTTTCCCTTTCTTTTCTTTTTATATATCATATTCATTTGTAATTTTTCCTGATGTAGTATATGAGGAATGGATCCAGTTTAATTTTTTGTTTTTGCACATGGCTCAGCATTTGTTCCAGATCTCTTGTTTTAGAAAACTATCACTTCCCAGTGATTGAAGAGGCCACTTTCACTCCCTAATATTTTGGCATATACAATTAGTATATTTCTGGATTTTTCTCTTTAATTTTGTGCTGGTATTGGGGCTTGAACTCAGGACCTGAGTGCTGTCCTTAAGCTATTTTGCTCAAGGATGGCTCTCTACCCTTGAGCTACTTTTAGCCTTTTTCTGGTTAATTAGATAAAAGAGTCTTATGAACTTTGCTGCCTGTGCTGGATTTGAGCCAAGATACTCAATCTCAGCCTCTTATATATCTTAGGATTACAGGCGTTAGTCACTTGATGCCTAGCTAGATTTTTTCTACTCAGTTCCAATGTTTCATCTGCCTTTTCATTCAACAACATACAAAACCTTTTAATTATATAGGCTACAAAATACATTTTGATATTTGCAAGAAAGGGCTCTCATTTTGTTCTTCCTTATTAAACTTCCTTACAAACCTAATAGTCCACTTGTATAGGAGCTGACAGAAACTTGGTAGCTTTTAATTGAAATTATGGGAAAGTACAGGTTAACTAAGGGAGAACTGACTTCTTTAGAATGTAGTCTTCTCTCCAATGCTATGCTTTTTCTCTTTTCATTTGTTCAAATCACTGGTTTTTTTGTCTGAGGTACTTTGGTTTGCTTGAGGCAAGGTTTGAATTCTTTTTAGAATACTTTCTAGCACCAGTGCAATTTTCTTTTGCAAGATATTTTTCAGCTTTTCACATTTTGAGTGACATCTCTAGGTTACTGATTTTTATATGTTAACCTTATAACCTACTATTTTCCTATGTTTTTTAATCACTTGAAGAGCTTTTTTCCATTTACTGTTTTGAGTTTCTCAGGTATAATATATCACATGTCATGAAAATAAAATTAATTTTTTTCTTTTTAATTCTTGTGGCATGACTACTTTGTCTTATTGCATTGTATTCTACTCATAACATAGCATAGATACAGTGACATTATCATCTTATTCTTGAGTAATAGGTGCTTCTCCATTAAATAGTATGCTGCATTTCACTACCTAGCAGAAGGTTATTCTTTTTAACAATCATGGCAGCTAAAGCAAGGCTGTGCTTGTCAGTAGCTACACCATCATCCTCCATGGTGCAGATATGGTTTTCTGAACAAGAGAAAGAAAGCAGAGTGGTCACTTTTGCACTGAGACATGGTACAAGCCTTGTCCTGGAGTAATCCTCACAAAAAGGCTGAGGGAGTTGCCAATAGCTTGTTTTTAGGATCAGTGTGTTTGCAAAACCATGCTTGATTCTCCTAATGCCAGTTCTTTCCTTGAAAAAGCTCAAAGATAACTTAGTTAAGCTGCTAAAGTATTTTAATTTCACAAGCTAGTTGTATTAACAGGGCCAACTAACCTACTGTGCCTTCATGAAGTCTCAAAGTTGATGTGCTTTTGAAAAGCCTGCCTCTTTCTGCTTGCCTAATCTACAGTCAGAACAAGTGTTTCTCTGTCAATGACTTCCTTCTCCCTGTTTGCTTTTTATTTCCCACAGTTGGGGCCATTTGTGAGCTTCTGAACTAACAAACAAAGCAAAGTAACTCTCAAAGATGTTGTGTTCAAAATGGTAATTGAAAGGCCTGAAGAAGTACAATGGATTCAAAGCAGGAGAAAACTCCTATATAGGAAGCCTCTTCAGAGTTGGTTTCATTACTACCCACCACAAACATTTTGGGTTTTGCAGGCTTTTTCTAATCAGGTCTGGGCAGATTCCAAATCCTGCTTTATAAAGACTTATGGCATAAAGTGCCCACAGGGGTGATTTGTAGGGTAAGAGCTCTGTCTTTTATTAGAACCAATTAAGTCCCCAGTTACTGAAATTTTGTTCTGCCTCAGCTGGCATTTCAGAACTATATTTTCGACATCTAGTAGTAGAGATTTCAAAGGTGATGCCTCCATATATTTTCCTTACAAATTTTATCTTTGAGTGTATGAGTAGAAAATCATCAGCCTGTACTTGTATTACAGTGGATAAATTTGTGTCAGATTTATATTCCTAACTTTTCAGTAGGGGAAGCCAAGCATTGATGGCTCACACCTGTGATCTTTGCTAATCAAAAAGTTGAGGCTTGACAAGTGAAGTTCAAAGCTGGACAGAACAGTCCACTTGCGATTCTTATCTCTAATTAACTAACGAGTCAGTGGGGCAAATATCAAAGGATCACAAAGACAAAGTTACAAGGGCCGTGCCAGACTCAAACCCAGATCCTTTGAAGCCAGTTCTGTATTGATTTCACTATACCACTTCTTTGTACATTTATATCACAAGCACATTAAGAATAAATGTATGTAACCTATGTCAGCACATATTTCTGCAAACATCATAGGTTTGTTTACTATGGAATTTTTCTTTTGTTCTTTTATGAAATAGATAACTGATATGGCCATTCACATTTCAGGAACATTAATCATGAGATTATTTTAAATAGAAGAGCTCCCTGCTGTTTTTAAAATTGGAACTCATCTTCAAAAATTGCTTTTCTCATACAATGTCAGGCAGATATCTATTACATATAGAGAGATTCTATCATTACTTCTGAAAACAGAAGTCTCCAATGTAAGTGCTGGCTTGCTGACTTATTTATCTTCATGCACCTATAGTGCTGTCAGAGTTTCTTCATCTCAATATACAAGAAAGGTTTAGGGCTGCTGCCTTTTTTCTACCTGATAAGAGCAGATGAAGGAAAACCCTTGAAGAGAGGAGTTGGCTGGGAGGATCTCTTAATCTTGGACTCACTGAAGTGTCAACAAGAATGATTTGACTAGCCCTCCCCCTTTTAAACAGGTAGAGATTGGAGGGGAAGAATAAAACAAAGTCCAAATCCTTCAGGTAAAATATGCTTTCTAAAGAAGTGGGCCAGTGAGGAACTCCAAGGAGAGCACTTAGAGCTAGAGAGTGCCAAGTGAAGATCAAGTCTAACCATAGGAATGCAGGTCACTACCCTTCAGCACCAGTGGGCATAGGTCTTGCAGTAGAATGGTGATGCCAAACTCAATAAACTCCGTGAGATGTAAGAATTTAGGAGTTTTGGAAAGAGATTCTTTTAATGTCAGATTTGATTGTGGAGCACACAAATCAAAGCTGGTTTTTCTCTTTATAAATCCAAAGCATGACTTGAATAAGAAAAACATATTAAAAGCACAAAATCATGTATCCAGAGTCCCTGAATCAAGTTAATATAATTTTTAGATGATCATTTGGCCATCACTATATCTGCTATCTTTCACCAATAACAATAGAAGTCACACATACACACAATTGATAGCTATCTGGTGTGTTATCTCAATTTTAAATTGAGAACTAGCTTGTATTAATAAAAGTTGTATGTGTCTAATACAAGACAGATTCTAAGAATGTCTTCATAATCTTTTTCCACCCTCCTACAACCCATGCAACACATAGTTCTTTCCCCTAATAGGACTAAAATACTGAATTTGAGAAAGTAAGCAACTGTTCAGTGGCATTGGTCAGGCATGGATGTGAACTTGCGTCACATTAATTCCCCCTAAGTGATTCCAGATGCTTTCCTAGATAACTCAGACTAGAACCTTCTTGTAGGGGAAGTTCAGAGATAGCATGTGATTTTGAAGGAAATGTTGGGCTCATCATCACTTCACAAGTAGACTTCTAGACATGTCACCTGACCAGTGTGAGTCTCAAGTCCTACAGTTTCCAAAGCTATGGTGGATGAATCTGTAAAAGGAATCTTGGTAAGTCTTATTATACACATATTAGTCTTATGTATTACTTTGCATTTTTGTACACTGACCATTTACAAAAGTCATATTCTAGATTCATTTAGATTTGCTATGAAGACACAGTAGCTTTGACAAATGTGTAGGGAACGTTGTTAACATCCTCACATACGTTTCTTGGTCACGAATGTCCTGACTAAGGTGGAAGGGAGAGCTATGAGGAGGTTGGATTCAGTTCTCCCAGGATGCGTGGCTAACTACGAGACACTGGATGTCTATAAGTGGTGTCATGTACCCCAAAGAGCCAGATTTTAAAATGTTCTTCTAGTAACTTCTGCCTTAGCACAGACAGTACAATCCAATTTTGCTTTGAGAAGCAGCCTAGTATAGCAGTTGAATGAGAAGCTCTGGAACTTGCCTGCCTGGATCAGAACCCATGGCCTTGTTACCTCCCAGTTCTTTGCTTCTATTTCCCTAACTACGGCATGGCATGGCAACAATGGACTAGCTGCAGCTTTCTAACATTAAAAGTAATTGTGGTTTAGAATTTTAAAACATCTCACAGTTTGGTAGGCCAGAACTCAAAGCCAAAATCAAGATGTTGGCAGAGACATTCCTCTTTGTAGAAGAGGCTCTAGGAATGAATCTGCTCTCCCAGATTGTGTATCTGTGGGACAGATCCAGTTACATGTAGTTATTGCACTGAGCTCCGCTGTTTCCTTTCTGGTTGTTAATTGGGAGCCTCTCCCAGGTCTTTAGTAACACATGCATTCCTCATTGCTTTGTTTGCTCCATTGTAAGTCACATGATACGGAAATCTTTACCCTTAGAGTCTGAGATTTTCCCTTTTCTTGCCTCTTTTCTGATTCCTGCTGGAGAAAGTGAACTGCTAGGAAATGGTGCTGTTGCTCAAGTGGTAGAGTGCTAGCCTTGAGCTCAAGAGCTCAGGGACAGCGCCCAGGTTCAGAGTTCAAGTCCCATGACTGACCAAAAACAAACAAACAAACAGAAAGTGAACTGTTAAGTGCTTCTGTGCTTAGGTTAATGTTTGCATCATAGTCCAGAATTTCCTCACTGTCTTAACTGTAATTCGGTCTCCGAAGTCCCTTTGCCATGCCATATAATGTGTCAAACCTCTAAATATTAAAATATTGATACCTAGGGCTCACTGTGATCCTGGCTACTCAGGAGGATGATATCTGAGGATCACAGTCTGAAGCCAATATGACCAGGAAAACCCACAAGATGGATCTCTAACCAACAAAAAGGGAGACGCTAAGGTGTGCCTCAAGTGGTAGAGTGTCAGCCTTGAGTAGGAAATGCTAAGGCACTGCACCCAGGCCCTGAAACTCAAGCCCCAGTACTGGTACAAAACTGTGGACATCTGGGGGGGGGGTGTGTGTGGGGGGGGGTGTTTCATCCTGACTACAACACATAACACCCGTGTTACGTGACTTCCCCGTCTTAGGTCAATTCAAGTTTCCTCTTACATTTTTTTATGAGTCCACTAGTCTTTTCCTGACAGGATAGTGTACCCCAAGTTCCTGCTGTACATTTGGAATTCGATATTTCTACAAATCATCTTGATTCTGTTGTATGCTAAGTGATATGTACAGACCACAGCTGGAGAACTAGAAGTAGAATGTCTCTTACAGTCTTGTTATCATGCTTCTGCATGCACGTACGTGTGGTAAGTCCATCCTTGTTGACCATTTTCTGTTGCTATTTTTTTTATGTGTTCCTGGTTCCACCTAGGGAATCCCCACTCCTCCCTTGCTTCTGCCATGGGGACTTGTGATTCCTCCACTCATCTCCAGTTAACAGGGAAGATAGTACCATCTCCCTCAACTCTCTTGTTCTTCTCTTCTGAGCCCAACATTAGTGCTCACCTCTGGGCTTCTAAGAGGTGAAGATGAAGATCCCATCCATGCTATGATATATCATGAAAAGTACAATCATGTCCCTCACAAAATAAAGAAAAGCTGTATAATTTAGAGGTCTTTGCTTGCTTCAACCAGGAGGGATTTTTGTTTGTTTGCCTGTTTGTGTTATAAATATTGGGATTTTTTCCCCCTTGCAATTAGTTCATGGACATCTTTGAGACTTGAAATCTACCATCACTATTACATTCTGTACTTACATTAGACAATCTCAGTAAAGGAAAGGATATCATATACCATCATTAGCATTGCAATTCGAAGGTGCAAGAATCCCATGAGAGTCAGAAAAACAGGACAAATGAGAGATGAAGGGAGTATTTCCATGTCCACACCGAATCCCTAAGACTTTGAATTATTTGACATTTGTGAAGTAAAATTCAACACGTTGTTTAGATTGGATGTGAATCCTGTGTCTTACCTGCTTTATGGTCCCAAGTGAAAAAATAGAAAAAAGTTCTAATGGATATTGAACAGGTGTTCTGGGGTTCCAGAATATTTATAGTTGTATGAAGAAGGGTATGGTTGATGAAATCATTAAGTTGCCTAGCATCAGAGATTGGAACATGCATTAGTGGTTTCTAAAAGAAATCTGGAATACCTTTCATTTCCCAACCATCCTTTTGTGAAAACATCAATGGCATTGGAGACACTGACTGATCTGGAGAACCAGTTTTGTCACCCTGCCAGGGAGGCCTTGGCAAATAAGAGGGGCCTGGATGGCAGTCAGGTCTAACAGAGCTGGATAGACAGAGAGTTTCCCATGTGATGATAATGGTGACACACAGTGTATGCTTTGGGAATCCTTAGCTCGCACTTCTTAAGAAGAACATGGCTCTGAAAACACAGTGTGAATGGGATATTTCTGATAAGAAAGTCTCTTGACATTTATTAATCTTTTTAACTTGGTCCTACCACAAAGGTCCTTCAAGTTAACCTCAATTTTCTAACTCCTTCTGAAATGCTCTGGAAATAAGTCTGTTCTTTAGTCTGAAATAAAACCAAGAAAAGGTGAAGTTCTATGCATCCAGGCTTACAATATATGTTTCTATGTTATTTTTTTTAGAAATGAGGCCATTTAAGTTATGTGAATTTAGAACTTGGTATTCTTGGCAGTATGATGGTGCATAGTTTCAGTGCTAGCCTCTCAAGAGGTGAGGTAGAAGATAGTATGTGACCAGACTAGCCTGGGCAGCCAAAGATTAATTTGGAGTAGGAAGATCATATACGTTATTGTTCCAGTTGGGGCTGTTTTGAGGGTGAGCTGGGTACTATTAGTAATGATGCAATACAGCAGGTGTAAGCAGGAGTCTTTAAGGCAAACCCTCATGGAAGCAACATGGGATGTAGGATCACAAACTGTCTTGTGCTAGCAACTTGTGTGAATGTTTTTCGATGTTTCTGTGTACCTTCAAGCAAAAACTAAGGCAGTTGTACTAAAATGAACCTGATTACCTTCTTCAACTACCTGATTATTGACCAACCCCTCAAAAAAGAATCTTACCGTTTTTTTGGAGCTAAAGGGAAGTTAGTTAAGTACATATATGAAATATGCTTTTAAAACTGCATAGTTAGGAATGCTTACATCGTGTATGAAATGAATTAATACTTGCTTGTTTTAGGGTTGGCGGAAACTTCCTCCTTTCTACTGGACTCATTGTATTTAGAAGGATTTGAGGATACATGGAGGCCCAGCAGGGAAGACATTTTGATCAAAATCAGTGATGCCTTCTAGACTCGTGGAAATAGCAGAGAGAAGCAGAGAGAGAAGCAGGGGGAGAAGCAGGCATTGTATATATGTGTATACAAGTATCCATGTTCCACATTGCTGCTTGTAACAAGGCTAGCTCTGCTGCTGAAAATGAGATGGAAATCTTATATTTAAGGCAAGTCTGCCTTACTCTTATCTAGCATTGTATATATGCCACTTTGGAAGCTCTTTGGTGGCATGTGAGAAGGCCAGAGACTTCCTCCTCATGGTGCTCCCTGCCCTTCTTTTTTTTTTTGACCAGTCCTGGGCCTTGGACTCAGGGCCTGAGCACCATCCCTGGCTTCTTCCCGCTCAAGGCTAGCACTCTGCCACCTGAGCCACAGCGCCCCTTCTGGCCATTTTCCATATATGTGGTGCTGGGGAATAGAACCAAGAGCTTCATGTGTTGGAGGCAAGCACTCTTGCCACTAGGCCATATTCCCAGCCCCTCCCTGCCCTTCTGTATGTACTCAAGATATAGATTATAAGAAATATCCTGATGTCTCGTCTGGGTCAGTACTTAGGGGGTGAGGCCAAGTATCAATGTGTTGAACCTCCCTTCACATCCAGCTGACTGCTCTGGGCAGCCAGTATTACCAGTCCTTAACATCGCCAGGTAAAGGAGTTCAAGTCTGTATTCCTAGCTACTTGGAAGGTAGAGATTGGAGAATATCAATTCAAGAGCAGTGTGGGCAAAGAAGTTCACCAGACTCCATCTCACTCATTGTTGCCGGGCTGGGAGCAAAGGCGAGCTGTTATCATCACTACGCAGGAAAACTCACATAGAAGGATTGCACTCAAAGCTGGCCTGAACACAAACTGAGACCCTACCTTGAAAATGCCCAAGAAAACAACAGGCTGGAGGCACAGCCTCTGCCTACCAAGTCTGAGGTGCCTGAGACCACGAGACAGCTTGTTCTTTATTAAGGCTGTATGAACTGGAATGGATCACTTCTACCTTAGTCTGTAAAATTATATGGCCTTTTAAGTATTCTCTATCTTTAACTTTCAGTGTCTACAAAATCAGAGTGATGGAAGGCATGATAATGATCAAGATGTATCGTAACTCATAAATTGACATGCTGAATATAAGCCCTTTTATTGAACTACTTAAAGATAATTTTAAAAGTCATATGATGATTTTTGGGTGCGTCAGTGCAAACCATTTAGATATCTACCTCTTTGTAAGTTCAAGGAAAGTAGAATTTACAAAGAGAAAAGACAATAATAAAGATAGGTTATATCACTCTTCCACACATAAACAATTGAAGTTTCTTGAGTCACTGAATTTTTGAACACTGCAATAAATGAACAAGTCTTATTATTTCCTAGACATCTTTTTTCCTTACTTGTGACTTTAACAAAGCTGTCCTCATTCCTGATCCTCAGTCATAACCAACCTCTCACCTGCGTTATAGCGATGTTCGTCCCATCGGTGACTTCCACGCTCATGTTGTAGATGGAGCGCTGCTCAGCATCCAGAGGTTTGGCAATAACAATGGTCCCCACACCCTTCTCTGCATCAAAAGAGCTGTCAAAGTTCCCCCCTGAGGGTGTCACAGAAACAACACAGCATCAGCACATCCGTGGGGCTCTCCGTGGGTGGAAACACATAACCTTACAGGGGCTTACATGAAAATACTTTTGGACAGGCATCCCTACAGCTCAAATTTGTACATCTTAGTGGACCTCTTTATTTCTCACTTAATTAGTATTTCAAAACATAGCCTCTATAATGCATAAAAAATCACAAAAATGTAGTTCAAAGAAAACTCTCAGCAGTAATGTCAAAGGTAGTGAAACATAAGTTGACTCCATGAAATATTTTAAAGGCTAATGGCTCTTTAACCCCTTGTGGTTTCTGTACTAAGACATTGAAAATCTTTTTGTTTTTCCAAAAGTAGGCAAAGTTTTAAGTAAACAAATAGTTGAATCATCATTAATAAAATCAGTAGACACTTCTAAACCTACTGTAGGATTGATGGTAAACATTTTGCTGGTTGAGTTCCAGTTCTCTCAATTCAATGTCAGAAATAAAATGATAAAATAAGAAAACAAAGAATAGACTTCTGCAAGCTGGATTATTTATAGAAACTTTTGGCATATTGACAGTGTGAACTGAATTTCTTTTAAAAGAGTAGAAAGTTTATGAAAGAAGCCAAGAAATAACAGCATAGAAGTGAAGGAAACACTAGCTTTCCCTACAGCAACTTGTAAATCAGCTTATATACAAAGTTATTCTTCCCTTCTGGGTCAGCTATAAATCGCTGTCTGGGAATGATATGTATGGAACAGTATTGGAATTGCTGAGTAGTTTTTATCTCTGAACCCAAGTACTTTAAGGTCTTCCCAAGTTTTGCAGATACTAGGGTTTGACTCAGGACCTGGCACTTGTTCAGCTTGCTTGCTTAGCTAGGCCTGGCTTTTCCTGGTTATTTTGGAGATGGAGTTTTGTAGAATTTCTGTCCAGGTTGACTTTGAACCATAATCTTTCAGATCTCAGCCTTCAGAGTAGCTAGAATTATGCTCATGAACCACTGGCAAATGGCTCTGAAACTTTTTTTAATGTGGTAAGAAGCTAGTACCATGAATGCTGGAGCAGTTTTAATTAAATACCACAAGGTTTATTTTAATTAAAAATTTCAGGGGGCTGGGGATATGGCCTAGTGGCAAGAGTGCCTGCCTCATATACATGAGGCCCTGGGTTCGATTCCCCAGCACCAAATATACAGAAAATGGCCAGAAGTGGCACTGTGGCTCAAGTGGCAGAGTGCTAGCCTTGAGCAAAAAGAAGCCAGGGACAGTGCTCAGGCCCTGAGTCCAAGCCCCAGGACTGGCCAAAAAAAAAAAAAAATACAATAACATTCTATATAATATAGTTTTTTTTTTTGTTGGTGGTGGTGGTGGTAAGCTGGAGGTATGGCTCAAGTGGAACAGTACCTGCCTGGTAAGCTTGCTGGAGTACTGGTACTCAAGCTCAGTACTTCCATCCAAAAAAGAATGGTCATGTATATATTTCAAATACCTATCACTCACAGCTGTCGTGTGTACTTATTAGCAATTAATTTGTAGACAGAACTTAATTCTCCTTGACATTTAATTAAAGTTAGAGAGATACAGAATTACCAGAGAATTGCTTGGAGATGATATATTGTTCCAAAAAAATCATTTACAAAAGACTGATCTTCCAAGTAAAACCTTTAATTGGCTTACAAAAAGCACTATGTTTATTCCAAAAAAGTCTCTTGATGAATAAACGAAAGAGAAGGATGGGGGAGTCTAGTCTAAAATAGAAGGGAGCCTTAGGTTACTGATTCTTAGTTAAAAGGAACATCTCATTTAGTAACCACACAAAACAAAATGGAAGCTAAGTTCCAGTGCCTGGCATAGCCATTTTCATGAGCAAAGAAAAGTCTCTTGCTACCAAGTTGTAGATTCTGAAACAAAATCTTTGCCATAGTAACTTAGAAAAAAGAATATAATATCACAGGACCTGTTTAAAAGACAAAAGTGCAACTTCTTAAGTTGATTTTGAGGTCATTAAGTCACATTTTCAATCACATTTAAATTAAATTGGCATTTTATATACTAGAATGCTTACTTTCTTAAGTCTGAGGACTAAGATTTAGGGGATGGTGGGGAAAATAGGTTATCTTCCAATCACAATTATTTTAGACGTTTAAAACATGTAAGTCAGTAAGCCTGTAATTGAGAGGCCAGACTGGGCCCAAAGTTGATGAGACTCCATCTCAACCAATAGTTGGGTATTGAAGTCGTCCTTGCTATGGCAAGAAATGTAAATAGTTTGGTTTGGTTTGGACCCAATAGGGAAAAATAAAGGCCCTGCAAAAAATAACAAGAGGAAAAAGGGCTTGAGTCTTCACTCAAGTGGTAGAGCCATGTCTAGCAAATATAAAGCCCTGAGTTCAAACTCTAGTATAAGTAACAGAAAGATAAGTTGAGATTATGCAGATTATTAAACTTTAGTTTGCTCTACTTTCAAGATTAGTGAGAACAAAATTTGTGGAACATGCACAAAAGTTTCTAGTTTCAGTCATTGATTAAGTGAGGAAAACTTATGTGCTTCCTCATATTAACACCTGAATTTTTGCTGGGCCCTATGCAAAATACATATTTATCCCATGTGCTTAGTCCTGTAAAATATGCCTATTTTACATAGCATGTATAAATTGTATGAGATTTAAAATTTTTTTTTTTTACCAAATGATATTTTGGGCAATTTTTTCTGGCGGCCAATTTTCATAGTTCTCTCTCTCTCTCTCTCTCTCTCTCCTCTCTCTCTCTCTCTCTGTGGGCATGCTTGTATGCATCTATGTGTTTTCCTCATCAGTCTTTACTGTATCAAATACTACATATCAGAAATCTCTATAGGTAAGTCACTGTAAATGGGGTTAGAAAGGAGTAGGACAGGTGAATAACCAGGAAAGATAGATGTTGGGCAATTAGAAGGCCTACAGAGATAGTCTCAGTTCCACCAATATGGCCTAGGGTCTCTATACACATTACCAGGACATTAGCTCCCAGTAAAACAAGATTTCACATTACACAACAATCCTTATTGAGTCTTCAAATGAATTTCTGACAAAGGATACAGATTTCAGACCAACAGTTCACCATCAATCTTCAGGTAACTCGATAACCTGTACTAAGCACCCTATTTCATCAATGACTCCGTAGCTCTCCCCCGGGGCCTCGTTTTTCTGGCTCCCTTTTAGCACAAAAGGTGATTCTCATTTTTGTAGGCAACCATGTCCAAATCATCTAGGGGGTGAGAATATCAAATGCAAGGAGTCCATTTTCACTAGCAACATTCCACTTCAATGAGGCGTGCTTCCTGAGAGCCAGTAACAGAACATGCAAAGCCAGAAGGAGCCCAGCGGGACAGCGTGAGGCTGAGAAAGGTGGGCAGGCAGGACAGTGCCAGTTGCTCTGAGCTTCAACAATGTGGGAAATCAGAAACGTCACAGCCTGAGCGTCCTGCAGGGGTGTTCAGCGGAGATGGTTAAAGCAAGGTTGTGAACAGCCCACATAACAGATGATTCACATTTGGGACATTCCTTTTTGACCATTTCTAGTAAAGACAGGTGTAATACAGTGAGCAAAGAGCAGAAGACGCAAACTGGGTTCCTATTGGACTCTAAAGTGAAACATAGCCAGTGGGGATGTCCTTTCAAAGGCTTTACAAATAGGTTCTCCATGAAAATACTCTGAATTAGCAGTTGCAGGAATGTGTTGGGTAGCAAGGCAATGGGCCATCACACAGCCAAGTTTTTCTTTAAAGATAGGTAGGAGGCATACCCTGTCTTTCTGTAAAGAGATTCATTGGTGAAAAGTCCATCTCCTTTGGAGAAGCATCAGGTAGCTGCCTGGCAGCTCCTTTTCACCACAGGTGCTACTGTAAAAACTCCAACTCAGATCTGCCAACCACCAGGGAGAGGTTTAATGTGAGAAGCTTCTGAAACTCTGAGCGGATGAATCCCAGGGAATGGAGGGTGCCATCCTCAAGCTGTTCATTCACATTTTGCAAGTACAGGGAGCTTCAGGAAAAGGCTGAACACCAGCTACAGTGTGGTCATGAAGAACTACAAGCTTTGAAATGAAGCAAGCAAGCATAATCCTAGTCTGAAAATTATTTGCATGGAGGGCAGAGACACCAAAAATGCCAGGGAACTATAGTAGGAAGAAAAATTCCTCCTAGAATCCAGCTTTAAGTTTAACTTTTAAAGCATGTTGACGTGAAGTATTTTTAGTCTTTTTGCTATTTTCCTAAAGTGTCTTCAGATGGGCATCTATGGATGAGATCAGAGGCATAGAGAAAGAGCCCCGCCTGGGATCAAGGTAGGGAAAGAAGACTCAGTAAGAGGAATGACATATTTGACATCCATTGAATGACTGAGAAAAAGTCACTCTGATGGAGGAATAAATGTATTGGAAAAGACAAGGCTTCTCTCAGGAGATGTGGGTGACAGTTTTCTGGAAGATGCAGAGATACTTATAGTCTAATCAGAAAACAAAGCTACAGCAACACTATCAGAAAAGTCTAATATGCATGCTTGACCAATTCTAAATAAGCAGGCCTCTGCAGTGGACATGATTAGCCAAGGACAAGGCTACGCCAATGAGACGGCAGGCATCAGGAACCCAGTGCCTCTGGCACCTGGAACAAAGTGAAGACAAGATCATCTTTCCATAGCTACAACATGGGAAGATACTCACAGAAAACTGGACCTGTATGTTGGATATAACCTCCAGAGAAATACTTCCTAAGGACAGCTTTTCTCCTCTCTATAAATTGGATGGGTAAATAAAGTTAAGTTAAGCACTTACTGTGTATGAGAAAAGCATTTTTGGATTCAAGTGAAAAGCTGAAAAATTGGTTGCAGTATCCCCCATGAAACTGTAAGTAAACAAGAATTATTTGAAGTGTATAATAATGGTAGCCTTTCCAATTCAAATGTTTTCCACCAGCATAAAGAGTCAGAGAAGGAACTGTGAACCAGCTTGCACAGGGGTTGGAGGTATGCAAATCAGGCACTGCTGAGTTGATTCACAGTCTTGGAGAAGTGTGAAGCTATGTGATAAAGCCACAAAGGATCATGGGTTATTTTTGTCCCTTTCGTTTTCTTTCCATTTATCACAGTGCAAGAACACACTGTGCATTGGGCTGTTTAAACAAACAACAGCTGAACTTCGTTGTGTTTCCTTTTCATTACAGTGCTCTTAACTTTGTTATAAGCAGAGCTTCTGTTTCTGGGAGCTGAAGAGTGTCTGGGTGTAAGCTCTGGTGCCACTGGAGGCAGAAGAAAGTGAATGGCAGATCTTTAGAGCAAAGGGTTTTGAGAACAAAATCCTGCTTTACTATAGAGATGTTTTGGGACTTCATGTCTTGGTAGGAAAAGAAGAAATGAAGCTAAATTTGGAAATGAGATTACATTCCCAGAGGGGAAAATGTAGAAGCATTGGTTGTTGCTGCTAAGCTAATAAGGACTCACTGGTTGGAGCTGTAAGTGCTGTGCTGGGTGCTGGGTGGTCTTGGTGTCTGCCCAGGTGTGTGAATGCACTAATGTGTTTGGATGGAATGTTAACTTGTCTTGGATGAATCATGAGAGCTTTGATCAGGACTTGAATTTGAACCCAAGACCTCATTTCAGATCATGGTGATATTGTACTTCTATATATATAATCATAGCTCTCACTCCTGAGCCTCTAGTACTAGGCATAGCTCTCTCTCTTTCTGTCCCCTCTGTGTCACTTTGCTCAGAGAAGGTGCCTCGCAAAGGAGGGAGGCAAGAAAGAGAAAAAAAGTTTCTGTGGCTGAAGATAAGTAAGAACAAAACATCTGCATATGATAGAGAAAACAATAGGTGTTTAAAGAAGTGAAAAGGTGCTGTCAGCAGATGGAGGAAAAATGACTCAGACAGATGAAGAAAATTTTCAAGAGGGAGATTTAGTGAAGGGGAAACCATTTCTGGACAGAAAGAAACCAGCATGTTGGAAAGGATTTCACTTCTACAATGAAATAAAGAGTTGGTGTTTCAAGATGTTGGCTGGAGGTGGGAATGGAAATAAAATCCTCCTCTGTTTGGGCATCTGGCCCACTAAATTCAATTTGTAGAAGAAGGTTGGCTAGATGTTGCCATATTTACTGAGTGCAATCTATGTGGTAAAGACATGTATACTAGAGGGACAGCCCTGTAAAACTCCATTAAAAGAACTACTCAGTGCCTGGAAAGTGAAAGGTCTCTAGGAAAAGGGCAGTGTTTAGAAATGCAGAGACAAGAGAAATATGAGAACTAGGACCCTATGATAGATAATGGTCCACCTTTGTGTTTAGACAGTCCTGAAGGGCTCCATGTAGGAAAGCGGTCATCTGTAAAGTAACTTTCTCTCTGTATCAATGATTTTGCTAGAGATGCTGAGGCTTGCTGACTGCAAGTACAATGGGAAGTTATTCGGACTCTGGAAAGGTCTCAGGAGTTATCAGTGGGGTTACCAATCTGGCTGCTTAAAGCATCACCATCAGTCACCAATTGTTCATTTTAGTCATCATAGTAGAAGCATTGCAGGAGAAAGGGAAGAAGACACATGGCGGTTAAGAATGGAGAGGGCATAAACACAAATAAAAGCATGCACCAAGTGCAAGTGGCTCATGCCTGTAGTTCTACCTGCTCAAGAGGCTGAGATCTGTGGATAAAGGCTTGAAGCCAGCCTGGGTAAGAAAGTCTATTAGACTCTTATCTCAAATTAACCACTAACATAATGAAAGTAGAGCTGTGGCTTAAGTGGTAGAGCACTAACTTTAAGCAAAAATGTTCAGGGATAGTACCCAGTTCCAGCCCCAGGAGCAGCACAAAAACAAAACAATCAAACAACAAAACAAAAGAGGCTGCAATATAACTACTAATGCTAGTATGAGAGACTTGCATGTTAGGTTATAGTACTAGCAGACATGCTTATCTACACACAAATGTGTACGTTGGAATGCAAAGAACTGCAAGTATGATCTGGATAACAGGCCACATGGTTGGTCATACTGATTGTTGCATATCTGTACCATAAGAGTTCTAAAGTGCAGTATGGCAAGGACACCCTAGGGTTTTGGATGTAGTGGGCAGTGGATGTGATATGTAGTGGGCCAGATGGCTTCATGCATGGACCATGCTAGGGAGAGAAGACAGGTTCACATCTGGTGGCAGAGATGCCTGCAAACTGGCATGCAAAGGAAAGAGACAGTTGGTGGCTGAGGATTCATTCTAGTAGTCAGAGCCGCACATGGGGTCCCATGTCCTGTTTGCTCTTCATTCTACTTTCTTGGGTTGCTTCTAAGAAATCATCGTTGTTGCACATGCTCCCGGAGGCTGGCACCAGCATGTGCTGAAACTGAAATGTACTTTCTGGGCCTCACTGAGGAGGAGGTGAAGGAGTCACCGGAGGTAGCTACAAAGACAACAGAAAACTAAGCAGTAGCATGTGCATCAGGAAGGAAGAAGCTGCCTCGATCATATCCGAATGAGCTGAAAGCTGCACAAATGTGAGTGGAGCCCTGCTGCATGTCTCCAGAGAGGTCCTACTGTGGATATGTGAAATACCAATGAAGAAGGAATTGAAAGCTTAGTGTTAGGACAGTCAGCCACAAGGATGATATGATACAGATTCAGTGAAACAAAGGTATAGGAAATAAGCTCTTTTCATGGGGGTAGTCCAGAGTACACTCCATTGAGGTTGAGTTGGGGACCATGGAATATTCCTTTTCTGAGCCTTCTTAGAGCAGGTGCAGACTATCCTAAATATTTTCCCAGACCAGCCACCTTGCAGGAAAGGCAGACGCCTGCTCGCCCTGTTGGGCTGTGATGTGTAGGAGGAAATGACTCCCCCAGACTCTCCTGGACATGGGAGTCAGCTTCAGCTCAACTCTGCCTCACATCCAGCTCCTGAAGGCACAAGGAGGCTCCTCCCTCCTCTTAGCAACAACCTTTTGTTCCCAGTACTGGGCCCTCCGTTCCTCCAACTACCTCTCCCTGCTGGCTCTGGGTGGCTAAAGTGCTCTGCCCTTTCCTTTTTCAGACTGCTATACTTGCTTGCTTGCTCTCAAAGAATGTAAAGGTTGGCTTCCCAGGTCTCTCCTGCCTGCTTCCATCTGCTTTCCTTATCCAGACTGAGCGGAAGGCTTACTACTAGTTAGGTATCTAGGCTCCTTCTACTGCCCTTCCTTTTGTGGATGGCTGCCAGGGGACTCTTCTGATTTTTTTTTTTTGTCTATGAATGCACTATTGGTGTAGAACAGAGAGCAAGGGAATACATTTTAATTTATTTTTCAATTGGGAAAATCCCAGTTAAATGAACTAAACTCCAAAAAGAAAAACAAAATGAATAAACAAATAATAAAGAGCCCACATACCTCAAAACTAAACAACAATAAAACTCAAAACAATGTCCTCCCCAACCCCAAGCCTATCAAAACCTGGAACAAAGGAGTCACTGGGTACAAGAGCAATGTCTGCTAGAGGCATGTATGAAATCTGTGGGCTGTACTTCAGCCTGTCACAGGCAGCTATGAAAGATGTAATTCAATTTGCTTAAAAAAAAAACCCAAACATCTAAGGCAGATTGGATAGCCGTATTTTAGCAAATGTGTTTACACTAAGGGTACCTTCTGTTGAACAGTTCTGCCCACAAGCTGTCTGTAGAATATAGAACATCTCTCGAGCATGCTTGCCACCTTGAAGCAGGGCAGTCGGGAGCAGAAAAAAAAGAACAGAATGCAGAAAAAGGTGAAGAAAAAGAGAGAAATGAAAGACAGCAAGTCTAGTTCCATCAATACATTTAGAAATGAGATTAGCCAAGTGTGACAATAGAATTTAAATGACACACAGAAAGACATTCAGATTGCAGTAAAGAATGTACTCTAGGAAATTCAGCCAGAGAGCACTTTCTGTTCAGCTTAGCTTACAGAGTCGAACGAAAGCACAGGTTGATTATTCATTTTACTGGCTCTTTTGCATTCCAGCACTTTGCAAGTTTTAATCATAGCTCTAACTAGGTATTTTTTCTTTTTGTTTAATTTCCTTTTCTTTTTTTCCTTTCTTTAATTAACTTAGTTTATTTTTGGCTACTTGCTTCAAATATCCCATTGCCCGATACTGTTTTGGAAGTCTTCAACTCACCCACTATGTCAAACCACAGAGGGGTGTTCGCCGGCTGCACTGACACCACCCCCACAATCTCTGTCACCCTGTCGCTCTCCATGACGGTGAAGTTATAAAATGGCTCTTCAAAGGTCAGCGGTGTTGGTGAGGGGGGCGGTTTCTTAATCCACTCGATGTGGAGACGGGCTGTGGATGACTTCTGTGGGCGGCCATTGTCCACGGCCTTGATCTACTCACACATGGAGAGAACACAGAAAGACATCTCAGAGCTCTGACTCTATGAAGACTCACTTGGTGCTGGCCAAGACTCCCTCCTGAGCAGTGATGGCCAGAGGTCTTGGAGAGTAGATTCTAGAATGGGGAAAGTAACCTGGTTGGTGTGCTGGAGCTCAGCTCCCATTTGCCATGCGAAAGACATGTTGCAAGTACACAATGTTCAGTCTTTCACAGACATGAATGGTAGTGTTCCATCCACAGTAATAGCTCATTTCATTCCTTACAGCATGCCTCTGAACCTCACCTTTGGCGTGAGTCTTGAAAGGAAGCAAGGCACTTTGTGAATCTCTTTGTGTGTGCAGAGTGGGGTGGCGAGGTTGTGGCTTGTCACTTCTGCTTGATTCTTGGGGTGCATTCATCTTGCACAGGACCTGAGGTGTGAGAGGCACAGGCAGGGGCAGGGCCGCCACTGTGGCCTTGCAGTGCTGTGACTGTGAAGGGGGAACTCTCTGGGTGGCACTTCAGTGGGCAGTGCCTGGGAGGAGGGTGTTGTGATCTGTCTGTGGTCCTCAGTAGACTGACACAAGAGACAAAGTAAATATGTCTCTTCATACATCTGTAAGGAATTGCTATGATGTCCTGGACTCAAATGGGTGGGCCCCAAAGTTCAGGGAGGAGAAAACATGATCAGAAGACCAAACTTTAATAAATAAAGGACTTCCAATACAAAAGACGTTCAGTTCAAAGGACTTTCAAATACCATATTCAGAAACAACATTTATGGACATAGAACTAACAGATGACCACATTGAAAAGAGTAACAAGTAAAACTGTAAGGTGTGTGTTCATGGATGATCACTTTGTTTCAGAAAATTCCTGTGGGATGGAGGTCCCTAATAGTTATAAGCTTTGGTTCAAGATGCCTTGGAGATAGGACAGGGATTTGAGTAGCTGTGTTTGTGTGTGTGTGTGTGTGTGTGTGTGTGTGTGTGTGTGTGTGTTCTGCTTTGACTTTTTGCTTTTTTTTAAGGAGGTACTCTCAGGAGAAAGGGAGTAGAACCAGGATGGACAAGGGTTAGCACTAAACAAGGATGTGGTCCTAGCTGACCATAGGGATCCCACAGGGAATTCTGAACTATGATTTGTGCCACAGAGCTGGATCCACCTGAGGTGTGTGTGTGGGGGGGAGTGGGCTTTTGTATTCAGTTGTCAGGCAGTCATTGGCTGTAGTTGCTAGGTTGGGGTAGAAGTGTAGAATCTCTTAGGCCAAGAATCAACCAAGGATGATCCTCTGGTTATAGGGACAGAAAAAGACCGTAGAGCCAACACTCACTGCATGAGAGGGACAGATGAGGGAGTCTAGCTGAAGGAATCCTGCAAAGGGCTCCTCTCTTAAGTGTCGAGTCCTCTATCTGGGAGCAAATGCACTCTCTGTCTAAAGCAGTGGGAGAGGAAGCATATATGGGCATGACAGATTTTAAATTTTCTAGAGATGGTGCTCGTGTTTACATTTATTTTTAACCATCCAGCTTAATGAAAACTTAGTTTACCGTCTACTTGAAGTTTTTCCCTTTACACAGAAGAAATTTAGCTATGAATTGTGTCTCATAGTCTATAGGCAAATTCATATTCTATCACACTGTGAATGATTACAAAATTTGTTTTCTTGGGAAGTCTTGAGACTTATTCAGTGTTGTTTTGAGTGGTGGGTGGGCTATGACATCTCACATGTCCGTGTCCTCAGTTTATCTATGTTCTGTACCTTGAGAATGATTTAGGGTTATAGGAAAGATGGACATACATGCAGGCTTCAGCAGGCTATGAGTGTGGGGAGGTGGTAGACAAGAATTCTCACCTGCATTTGTCTGACAGAAAAGTTTTTCAAAGCTAGGATGAGTTGCCACACTTTTACACTAATAATTTTATTTGCTCAGAAATATCTGTCTGTCTATTAAAGGAAGCCGTGCCCTCTGTCTATGCTGTTGGAATTCTGAAGATCTTACCGTTAAGATGTCATAACTTCCTGCAGTAAATTGTTTTCTAGAAGAAACCATTCCAGTTTTAGGGTCAATGAAGAACTTTCCATCATCATTCCCATCCACGATGCTGTAGGAGATGTCTGCATTGGGGCCTTCGTCTCTGTCAAATGCAAAGGCTCTGTAAATGGGTTCTCCTCTCTTCTTCCGGTCTCGTTCTGGCAGCTTGATCTGATAGACCTTTTCAGGGAACTGTGGCTTGTTGTCATTTTCATCTAGAACCTGAACCACCACCCAAATGGTTGATTGTTTGGGAGAGGAACCACCATCTGTCACAGTCACCTAGTTTTAAATGAGAAAGTGTGATGGAATCAATCAGAAAAAAGAAAAGCTAATCTCACTACCATCCCCATGCCCATCCTACAAAGATCACTTTTTATGCACAATCACATCTGAACCTGTCTTAGCGCTACAGTTCCTATGGAATGTATAACATTTTCATCATTCACTCATGAAGGCAGAGTGATTCCCCAGACTTGGTGATGGAAATCATAGCTGAAAGGGGTCGCTCAATCAGGTTCCCATAATTGGTAGCTTTTATAAACAGAAATAATTCCTATGGTTTTGGAAGCTAGGGAACGTAAAATGCAGGAATTGGGGTAGTCTGAAAAGGTCTTGTCCTTAACAGACAACACTTTTTGCCTGTGCCCTCACCTTCATAAGCACACTAGTCTCATTCAGGAGGGCAGATCCCTCACAACTCTATTTTCGAATACCACTGCCCAAGGGATTTGGTTTTGACCTATGAATCTGGGAGAGGGGATTATAAACATTCAAGAACTTGTTGTGGTGTAGCGTGTGGAGAGAGAGGAGAAACAGGATTGACTAAAAATATAATCATTCATGCAGAAATAGTAGATACAAAATAGGCACTCTTAATAATATAAAATATACTATACCAGTTACAATATGCTGATCCATAAGTATGTTTTCTAGTCAATGGACAGTGCTACCACCATCCTACCATCCAAACTCTTCTTTTTACCATGTTGCTAAGTTGTGTCCCCTCTAAATGTATATGGTGAACCTCTATGTATCCTCTCTTATTTGTCTGTATTTGAGATTGGCTCTTTAGGGAGGTGAGTAAGGTGTAATGAGGTCATATGTGCACAGCTTTGATTTGACCACATAAAACAAGAGATTCCAAATATCTCCATCTCTTTCTGTCAGTTAAGCACACAGCAGGAAAGGGGCTTTCTGCAAGCTAGAAAGAAAACTCTCAGAAGCTAAACTACCAGGCTCTTATTTTGGACTTTCTAATATTCATGCTATAGTCTGAATATTCATGTGCTGAGATCTGGTCCCCAATGCACCCATATAAACATGGTGGTTATGTCATGGGGGCTTCATATATGAACTTAGTGCCCTTGTGAAAGAGGCTTGTTTGCTCCCTCATTGTCATATGAGGACAGACAGAAGATAATATCTATGTGGAATGGATTCTTAGCAGACACTGAATTTGCTGTTTGATCCTGAATTTCAAATCTCTAAAACTCTGAGCAGTTCAAATTTATTGTTTGTAAGTTACCAAAGCTAAGGTATTCTGTAATGGCAGTATAAATACATACACACACACACACACACACACACACACACACACACACACACGAGTCATGAAAAACTTGTGATTTTTATATTTTCATAGGAAAGTGTGCTATATTTAGTTTGTGTAATTGTAGTATTACACATTTAGGTGTTTGACATTAAGAACATTTGACAGTTGAAATATTTTTACCAGTCACAAAATCATTTTCTTTTCTCTGTGAAATGGAAAGAGGCTAGACACCATTCCCCCCATCTCTGTAATGCTATTATTATGTGTGTCTGTAAAAACTGAGGAAAGGAGAATAGTAAAGAGCATATAAAGAATCTTCATGGATGATATAAACAGTCTTTAAATATTAGTGTGGATAATTTTCTTGTTGGCCAGAGTACTAGAAACCACTTAATAGTAATACTTAATTTGTGCATGGTACAGATAGTTTATAAAACACTATTATACATTATCTCATTCACCTTCTAAACCCCCCCCCTTTAGTAAGTGAAGCAGCTTTACTTATTCCCATTTTCCAAATGAGAAAACAGGCTTAAAGATCCCACAGTTAATAAGTGCTAAAGCGATGTATCAAACTTTTGATAGTTCTTAATGCTCTGTTTGACCACAAAGCCTAAAAGATTTACATTTAACTTTTAAATTGTTACATTGAATAAGATACTTCATTGATTCAAAATATATGTTTGGACTATTGAAGCAATGTAAAGGTAAATTTGGTCTCCACAAAAATCCTACTCTGAATCAGGTCACCTAGTCACCTAAGAAAGCACTCTGAAAAAAAAGAAAGAAAGAAAGAAAGCACTCTGATAGGAATAATTGTAAAGAAAATAAATTAAAAGTCATTTTCAAAATGCTATCACAATCTTGCTTAGTCTCTCTTACAATCTGAGTTGATCCCTTCAATAGAATTTAAGACATATTTTCATAGGAGGTCTTTCTTTGGAAAAAATCAATCAACTTTCCTTCCAAGGTTATTTTCCCAATTGGTTTGTTGTGTTTCACCAAAGAACCACTGAGGGCTAATTGGTGTCAAAGCCAAATTTTGCCTCTTGAGCTATTTTGTGACACTGCTGCAGCATGCAAACCTTGTGCTCCCAGGTGTTCTATGTTCATCCAAACACATCAATCCACTACTAGGCCTCTCTTTGCTCTCTGAACAGATTCTTTCCATATCGAGGAGAATCTCATTCATATCACTGTGCACAAAATTACCCTTGTTGCCTGTTACTAAAGGACCTGCGGTGAATGGGCTAGCAGGCTGGGTGGTTATTGAATGAGAGACATTGCTCAGTGGAGAATCTCTCTGCTTGTGAAAATCTGTCTCATGGAATAGACCCACATTCACAAGTCCAGGGGGCTGCCTACAGGTGGCAGCAGGGGTCTTACACAGGTGTTCTCAGGTGTACCAATGGGAATGGATTTCCTACATCACCACACATACCCAGGTCTCTGATTCTTTCTATTCCCTATCCCTTCTACTCATTATTTAGTCCAGCTGCCATGTTGTTTCCCCAGGAGTGCCTCCTCTGGTCTGGTTTTTATTCTTTTGTAGCACTTACCATTGTGGAAATGGTAAACTAATGCAGGCTAGGACAGACTTTGCTTGGTTACTTCCTAGTCCAATTCCTGTGTCTAGATAGAATATACTCCACAGATGGCTATTTTAAGAATTGAGCTCTGATTCAGATCCTAGTTGAACAGTCCCTGTAGACAAAGTAGTCTTAGCTTGTAAAAGTGTCCAAGATCATCCAGGGTTCTTTACAATGCAGCTATCGACCTTAATGTCACTACTGACCTTTCATATTTTTTTGCCATTGATTCCTCCATCTTCTACCCACAGCTTCAACTGTTTACTACCTGCAAGCTGGTAAGAATCCAGTGATATCTCCATCTTTGCTTTCCAAAGTAACAGATCAAATAAATGGTTGTTAGAAATTCACTTCTGGACTTTTCACATACCTCTCAACACTACAGAAGTAATGAACTGAAATCATTACCTTCAAAGCCTTTTCAGTATTTGGTGCACTATGGCCACCACTGGTGACAAGGAATGCTGCCATGCTCTTGAGAAACAATATGCTCCTGACATAGTTTCCATTTCCATGATTATTTCCCTCACTATCCACATCTAGTTGAACTCTTAGATCAGCAAGTACTTCGCATACTGAAGTTCTGCCATGTTGTCATAGGACTGGCCACCTTCCCATCCCACTTGACCACACAGTGTTTTCCTGCTCTCCCTTGCTCCACACTTCATTTTGTTATGAAGTGTTATTTCTCCTTCAGAGATCTGACTATACTACTGATCTCCATCACATTTTCAGGGGCTCCTTGAGGATAAATATGTAGCTGGCCTTGATTATCACCATCCCCTATCTGTGTCTTCCCAACATCTGTGTTCAGTTCCACGCTGACCCTGTGTGGTCTGGAGATCATGGCTCTTACACTTACATTCTCTTACATAGCCATTTGTTTGTAGGAAATGCCTTCTGCTGGGATTATACCTGGTTCATTCCAGAAACTTCTGTTGAAACACATCTGGGGAGCCATTCCCTTTCTCAAGCAGACTGATGTAGGTATGCTTACCATGTCCCCAATGACATGGTGTGTATGGTTCCAGGATACTGATGGCCATCGTGTAGATGCTTGTTTGTTTGTTCCTCTATGGTCAATTCTTTTAGACTGTAACTTGAGGTTAGGAACTGTCTCTTAGTCATTATTATGTTCTGGCTCCTGATTCGGCAAAAAGTGCCAGGTAAATGCTACCTACTGAAATCAAGAATGAATTTGCCTAACTATATTTACTATGGTAGCAAATGAAAAGAACATTCATACACAAGGGTCTCTTCCTGAACTGAACATAGAATCTGCCAAGGGGCCCACATTGTGCCAGTCTACAAAAGAGTATCAGGGAGGTTATTATTTTACACCACTAAGAGCACCACCAAGTCTAAGATTATGCAAAATGATTTTCAGTTACTTCTAACACTGCACTCAGGTTTGTGGATTTTTATCCCCAACCTTGTGAAATGCTGTATCCAGGTGTTTGATTCCCTCATCTCACTGTGAACTACTCAGAAACTTGGTTTGAACTACTTAGAAACTTGGTTTGTTCAACACTTTCCTAGAACCTAGTGTACTCTCCATAAAAATTTTCTGAAGTATGCTCCTGACCTAGTTTTCATTTTCATTATTGTTTTTATATATCCTCTTATTTTCTCTGCTGTGTTTGTATGTGGACTGTTAATCACAAATGATTCTTTCAGATCCTCAGACTTTACACATTAAATTGCCCATGGTCTCAGCCCACTCCTTGAAATTACCCCACCTGGAATGAGTAGCACACAAGTGACTGAAGAACACCAAGGCAAATCCTTATCCTCTCCTTGTTTACATCATTTTCATTAATTGTGCAAGGAATGAGCTACAGTCTACCAGTGAACCATGTGGTCTCTTGTGCCATAACCTGACAAGAGAAGTGTGACCATGCTAACCTAGATTTTCTGATCAATAATCAGTGGTCCTAGCAATTAATCAAAAGCTTGAAAGATTAATTTCTTAAGGCAGTAACAGCTAACACAAAAAGTTCAGGACCACTGAAAGGGCAGTGAAGCCCTTTTATTTTGCCTTGGCACCTTGTGATCTGTGACTGCACAGCAGCGCCAGAGAGAACCCACCATGGGCCCAGGGAACGGTGATGCAACAATTACAGAGAAGAACATGACTTAAGTGTGTTCCTAGAAGATAAAAGAAAGAGATGGAATTGCAACTGCTGGAGAAGACCAATTTCCCATTCACCAAAACTATCGGATGTATTTGTTTTTATTCTCTCTCTCTCTCTTTCTCTGTCTCTCTCTCTCCCCCTCTTACAGATTATATAAGCTTCCTGAGAGCAGGGCTTCCAATTTGCTTCACTGCCTTGTTCCTAACATCTAAGGATAGATTCAGTATTTCTGAGCTGGAGAATTCAGATCTGACATTCTCTCCAACCATTAAATTAATCATAAATGGCTATTTCCAAGGCATCACATTTATATACCTTTCTTCAGGAATTACATATCACCTCCCCTGTTTCATATTTGTCCATGACACTTCACCATTATCTAATATTACCTATTTTATTTATGTTCTTATTTATCACATTTCTGGCCTTTATTGGAGTAGGGATCCATAAAACATGGTTTTTCATCTGCTTTTTATACACAGATTTATCTCTAGCATGCACAACAGTACCTATTAAGCATTTAATGCATTTTTACTGAATGAATAAAAATATTTTTCTGGTGTCCTTTGAGTAAAAACAATCTCTTTTGAAGTAAATTGGGAGATAAAGCAATCAAACAATCAACATGGATTCCTGCCAGATCCACCCCTCCAGCCAGCTACCAAATCCTCTGTACTGTTGCTTAAGAAGAGAACCCAGGCTTTATAAAGCAGTCCATTACTGACCTCCTGTTGTCAAGTGTTAGGTTCTGTTGTGTTGGTGATTATACAGGTACCATTCCTAATCTCCAAAATCATCTGAAGTCTGAAATGCTACCATATATAAAGCTTTTTGACTTCTTCATGACAGTGCAAATGGAAAATTCCACTTACACTACCTCTTGTAGCAGGTTGCAATCAAAATACAGGTATGCTAAAAATAGTAGGTCAAATTATTTCCAGGCTATGTGGAAGAAGGGACATGTAAAATGTAAATGAATGTCATGCTTAGACTCAGAACCCACCTCTAGGATATCTTATTATGTATATAGAAATATTTTCAACTTAAAAAATCTCAAATCCAGAATTATCCTGAGCATTTTGGATGACAGCTACTCAATCTGCACTGACAAAACTCATGGCTTGCCAGCTTTGCACAGGCTCAGCCTTGGTAATTTCCAGAAAACTTCCATTGTTTGTCATAGGAACCTGTAAGGTTTGCCTTGCCATTTCTGTTTTACAGCTGCTGGACAATGAAGCTCTGAAATTAAGGAACTTGCACAAGGCCACTTAGCCAGTAAGTAAGAGAATGTGGGTATATGCCCAAGTCAGCTTGGCATCATGGCTCCTGTTCTTTTGCCTCCTCTACACAGATGATGTCTCAGCCTCTGTTAACCATCTGCTGAAAATTCCTTCTGCAAATGTGGCTTTGGATCTACCTCAAGCTATCAGTGTTGCATCTAGAATCAAGCCCTTTCCCTCTCTTGGTAAGTGGGACCATGATGGTTTCTGGTCTGTGGGCACCTTGCCTGTTTTCCTCCATTGCTTAAACCCTGTCATAGGTTCAGGAAACATGGATGGGTAAAACTTCTCTAACCTCCCCCTAAGACTTAAAACTCAAATCCAGTGAGTGGCTAATCTCTTTGCAATGCCTTCTCATAAGGGTTACGGTGCTCTTCTGGGCACAAAAATGCCTCTGTGTAATCTCAGAGATCAGAGGGAGAACACATGTCTTGGTTTATCTCTATGATCCTGTTTGTCAGGAATTCCATGGTGAGCATGTACCAGCACTATGCTAAGTGTTTCACTAATATGAAATGTTTACTCTGAGACTGATCTCAGGGGCAGACATGAATATTAGAAACAAGCACAGAAAAGTAATAGTGTCAGATTAGAAACAAGCATAGAAAAGTAAGAGACTAGCTCAGGGGTCATTATTCTTATCCACCACCATATACCATGTCTCAGCAAAATGCTTGTGTGAGCCACAGGTCTATCTGCTTCCTTTGAACACGTTTCCCTTTCTTTTATTTGTAGAGTCCTAGGGATTGGACTCAGGGCCTAAGTGCTCTCTGCACTTTTTTTGCTTAAGGTGAGCACTCTATCACTTAAGACATAGCACCATTTTTGGCTTTTTGATGGTTAATTGGCCATATGAGTCTTACAGACTTCCTTGCTTGTTCTGGTTTTAAACCTCAATCCTCAGATCTCAGCCTCTTGAGTAACTAGGATTACAGGCATGAGCCACTAGTGCCTGGCCACATGTCCTATTAATAACAACATTCCATTAATTGAATTTTCAATCTAGTGATGGTAGGCAATTATTTCTGATGATTATGTCACTTCACTATTTACCTTTTCTTGCTTATTTTTTATCCTTAAGGAGTTGTCTTAAACAACAAAGCAGTTGATCAATGTCAATATTCTCACCCATCCTTTCCTTAGACACCTCTTTCCTCACTCTTCTTAATTTCATAGGATATATGCTGAATTCTTGACTGCGTTCTCCTCTCTTCTCCTCTTCATTCATCAACTCCTTTAACCTTCACCCACTCTACCCTACTCTTTTCAAGTACTTACTTCCTGGTGTTTACTTTGTTGAATTTTGACTTTGCCATTCTAAGGAATTACACTATTTGATTCTCCCTTGAATTGATTTCAGTTAATTTATATAATATTTCAGTTCATATATTTATATATGCTTGCACACCACCCAATGTATTTACTTACACATTTGTAACTAAAGCTAGCTTCTACATATAAGGGAAAACAAGCATCCTTTGTCTTTCTGGGCCTTACATAATTTTTCCAGGCATTTCTATTTCTTTATAGATGGTACAATGTTATTCTTTCTAATAGATGAGTAACTTCCATTGTGTATGTATACCGTATTTTCTTTCTTTCATGCATTTTAAATTGTTATTAAAAAGGTAATAAATAGAGGGATTACAGTTACACAAGTAAGTAAAGAGTACATTTCTTTTTGAACAAGGTCACCCCTTCCCTCACTCTCCCAGGTTCCCCTCCTGTCCTCACCCACAAGTTGTATACAGTAGTTCATTTTCAACATAAGCCTAGTGAGTCCCACTGCCTCATTTGTTCACACTTTTTCCTACCATCTTTGTGCCCCCCTACCCTTCCAAGGTCAGGTAAATGAACAAACAAGACAAAAGGAAAATAAAACAAAAACAGCAGCAACAACAACAACAAAAAACTTCCTGTTTCAATTTCCTGGAGCTCATTTTGATCAATATCATTTAATATGACCAGATGCACATAGGCATTGTACCTTTGTGATGCTTTCCTAAGTGTATCCTCCTTTGGTCTCATTGTGTTTGCATGCCTGTACAGTTAATCATGCCCCAGTGTACTTTTTAACCATCCAGTATGTTTACTTGTAGATTTATAGGCACATTCTAGCTACAACAAATGGGGGGAATGTTGCAACCTATGTTTCTCTGGGACTGGTGGGGCATCTGGGCTAATTCCATACCTTGGCTATGATGAATAGTGCCACAATGATCTTTTAAGATCAGTTGTGGAGTTGGGTGCTGGTGGCTCATACCTGTAATCTTAGCTACTCCTGTGGTTGAGATCTCAGGATCACAGCTCAAATCCAACCTAGACAGACAAATTCAACACACTCTTCTCTCCAGTTAACGAGCAAAAAGCCACAAATAGAAGTGTTAAGTGGCAGAATACTAGCCTTGTGTGAAAAAGTCAAGAAAGAGTATGATACCTAGTCCAGTAAGTCCAAGTACCAACACAAATATAGTAAGTGGCTCACTTTGGTATGTATGTGATTTTGTATGTATGTGTATTTAAGTTTATTATGATTCCTGCTTAGACAAAAAAGATAAACGACAAAAGGGAACCACTGTCAAACTATGCACAAATAAAAAAGCACTTAAAGGTGATACAAAAAGGAAAAAGCCAAGAAAACTTCAGAAACTGCCTATTCTATTTTAGCAAAACCAACATCTGCCAAGGAACTCAAGAGTATATAGAAGTTCTGATGAGAAAACTGAGGTCCATATAGATAAGCCACATAATCTCACATCAACCTCAGTCTTTCTAAGAGGTTAGTTCCGAAAGCATCAGCTGAATTTGGAGCTTCAAACAAGGAATATGTTCATCTGTTTATATGAACTCAGATAATTATGAATACACATATGCATACACACAAACACATATGTGCATATACACACATATACACAATTTAAAATTTTAAGTATTTTAATTTAGATATTTTTCAGATTGCTGAGCTCTTAAAGAAGGAAAAAGAAGAACCAGTTTAGAGTGGATGTTTTGTTTACTCTCTACTTTTTATCTGTGCACAAACATTACTTAGTCCCCCCCCCAAAAAAAAAATTATCAGATAAGTAGAAAACAAATTTATCTCCTCTTCACAGGTACTCTGTAAAAGCTGTACAGGCTGGGCTGGAATTTAGACCTTTCAGCCTTTCACATTTCTAGGAAGACAGGCACTTCCTGCCATTTCTCTAAAGAAAACTAGAGAAAACAATAGATTAAAGGGTAGGTCTCAAAGGAGCAGCAACTCTTGAAGATAAAACTTTCTAAAAGGTGAAATCACTGAGTTAAAATTAACCTCCAGTCTCCCTATATTTTCCATGACAGAAAAGCAATAGGAAGCCAGCATTAAACCATCACTTCTGTGTTTCATTACATGCCATTTCTCTTTAGACAATTTGTAATTCAACATTAAGAAATCATCTGGAGATGGGGAGGTGTTTCTCTTCCACATTCTGCCTTCGCATTTTGCCTTCCCCATTCTGTGTGGCTGTTAACTGGTACAGTTGAGATCTATACTCTCCCTGGGCTGTGAAATATATAGCATCTGATTGTTCCAATTTTATCAAATCAGATCTTTTGTGAAATGTATACTTAGCATATTGAATAAATTTACAGAAATTATTTTATACTGGTCCTGGAGCTTGAATTCAGGGCCTTGGTGATATCCCTGAGCTTTTTCTGCTCGAGGTTAGCACTCCTATCACTTGAGCTTCAGATTCTTTTCCAGCTTTTTAGAGGTTAATGGAAGGTAAAAGTCTCTCACCTTCCTATCTGGACTAGCTTTGAGCCATAATCTTAAGATCTCAGCCTCCTGAGTAGCTAGGATTATAGACATGAAGCACGCAATAGCTTGCTTGAATTAAAAAAAAAATAGATGTCTTCATTTAGTCTGGCACCAGTGTTTCACACCTGTAATCCTTAGATTACTTAGATCAAGGTTCAAAGCCAGATTAGACAGAAAAATCTTTGAGACTTCTTGTATCCAAATAAGAAGGGAAGGGGTAAAGTGCTAGCCATGAGTAGAAAGTCAATTGAGAGTTAAAGAGAGTAGGCTTGTTCTGATGCATGCATCAAATAGAAAACATGGAGACATTTTCATACATGGGAAGCAAGCTTTCACTCGATACTGTGATTGTCATTACCTTCGGAACAGATGAGAAAAACTGATTTGGTGAGTTTGCTCAGAATTGCCTTTTAGGTTTTTCTTCTTTTAAATTGTTCTTTGAGAGAGAAACACAACCCAGTGATGTTCCAACTAAAAACTCCATGACCCTTGCAAACAGAGAATTGAGCCCTGGGTGGCCACTGAGGCACAGAATTTATTTTTGCAAGGGCTTTTCTTTTTTTTAATCCAGTGAGTCCACAATATTGAGGAGCCTCTGAGAAAAATCAGGTCATAATATTTCCAGAGACACCTTCTGAGTTCCTGTTGCTGGTCATTTGGAGTTTGTGAGTTACCCCAGTGCGAGCACAGCTGGTTCTTAGCAAATTAGTTGTTAAAATATACACATTCAACGTGGTATCTCAGGACAACAAAGACACGTTTAGACCTAGCAACTGGTAAATGGTGGCTTTTTTCAAAAGCTGACTGATTCACATTGGCAATAGCTGCTAATATGACAGCTTTGTCCAAATCTCTACTTTACACTCCAGAAAACAAAGTATCTCCAGCCTGAGACCTCTGAAACCTTTTTATTTTGTTCTTTTTCCTCTCTCTCCACAGAGAGGTAGGCATCATATACTAATCTCAGCACATTTCCATTTTCTTCTAGGCTCATCTGCTCATCATTTTCTATTCATAAAACTTGCTTGATTCTAATCTTCCCTATCAGCAGGAACTAAATACCTCCTCAATGCTTCTTTAGCAGTATGGTAATTACCACCCCTGTGCTTATTCCCTCTTTCAAACAGATTGGTCCAATCTATGTGCTCACATGTATGGCATTAAGAGAGCTCCTCCATGAACCAAAATGTGACATCACATTAGCTTCACGACTAAATCCCCCCGCGTTATTTCTCAATTTCCTTGACATCAAGGTCTTCGCTGATATGCGATTTTACATTCTTCTCTCTGTGAAACAGAATCCACCAGGCATGAAAGCCAATGGAAAAAGTATCTTAGCAGTTTGCTTTCTATTTCACACCACTGAACTTCACACTTTCTGTTACTTTTATACTGGCAGATTTTCATGCCTTGGTTCTGTGGATGGTGTTACTTAGGTTTAAGCACTAACTCTTCCAGAAAGCACTATAGTTTTCAGCCCTTCTTTCCCCAATGCAAAATAAAATAAAATAAAATAAAATAAGGACCATATTTCAATTCCTTGCTCAGGAAGCAGAGATTTTCTCTTCTTACTCAGCAATTCAACATAGGTTTGCAGGGCAACTTAACACATCATCTAGTACCTTGTCTACCTAAAAATATGAATGTTAAACTATCAACTCAAGAAATGAAAGCCATATGTATGTATAACAGCACACATGAACTAACGTAGAGATCATGAACTACTGGCCCAGAGATAGACTTCTACTTGGCCATCCTATGTAGTGCAAGATTTCCTGTCAGTGTCTGAGTGTGAGAGATTTAACATAAAAATGTAAATCCCCAGCTTTCCATAAAATTCAAATTAACTGCCCACCCCTACCTGCACAGCTTTGTCATCTGTGTTGTGGCTGTAACATTACCAGCTGTTATTCATCTGTGAGTGCTATTGGACAGAAGTTTGTGCTGGAATAGAGAAATGCTCCTCACTACCTATATCCCTATTAGAAACAATTATAAAATATAAATGGATAAGACTACATATTTAAATACAAATGGAAGGGAGTACATGTCTTTCGGTAAATGATTACCTTTCTGTAAGTTTAATATGTAAACACTTACCCTGAGTATACTCTACAGTTGGCTTATTTATGATGCTTGCTTGCATGAGCTCTCTTAGCATTTGGATTTGTTACTCTTGGTTCAAAGTCTTGATAATGATCTCTTCAGTATAATGCTACATATATTTCAGTATGTGGTAAAGTTAAAAACCTTAGCTTTTGGTGGAGATTGTGTAACTGGGCTTCACATTTATTATTCTTTCTCTAGAGATCAGAATTCTAGATGCTACAGTTTCAGAAGAACTGAAAGAACTTTGAAGAACTAAGCCATCTTTAGCTATATATTTAGACTAAAATTGCCTTGGTCCCTTCTCTTGCTCCTCTCAGCATCTTGGAGTCATTAGCTAGAGGTAAAGCTAGCTATGAATTAGGTATAGGTAGCTTTCTTCAAGATAGATACAGCCCTGATCCTGGATGAAGAGGTCAGCAGCAAAGAATGTGGGCCGGATTCAGTCATGTGCAATACCCAACCTGTATAACGAATGTGACTTTGACAAGTTGTGTCATTGAAATGTCATATCTCTTGTCTCCTTCTTCCTTCTTGATCCTTAGATGTCAAGTTATCATCATCCTATCCCACCTGTCTCAAATGTGGTCCCACTACCTCTAGCCATGTCTCACCCATCCTACTTCTAAAAAGAACAGAAGATCTTCTAAAACAAATTTTCCACCACATTAATAGCCTGCTGAAAGGTCTTTATTGGGTCCTCATTACTTAGAGAAAAGCTGGTTAAACGTGTGTGAGACCATTCAGTGTACAGAGTATTTGCCCTGAAAGAGAGTCCAGATCCTAGAAGCCTGCAGGTTATGGGGATCCTTTAGAGACTCAAAAGAGATAAAAAGCCGAGAGAAAGTCTAAACAGTTTGCCTAACCTAGTATTTCCCAAACCAGAGAAAGAACACTGAGGAATGCTTCCTGATATTCCTCATGCTTGACAGTTCATTTTAGGAGTGCTTAATTATAAGATGAAATTCACACTCCACATTAGCACACAGAATCATTTTTTTTGTTTGTTTTTTTGGCCAGTTCTGGGCCTTGAACTCAGGGCATGAGCACTGTCCCTGGCTTCTTTTTGCTCAAGGCTAGCACTCTGCCACTTGAGCCACAGCGCCACTTCTGGCCATTTTCTGTATATGTGGTGCTGGGGAATTGAACCCAGGGCTTCATGTATACAAGGCAAGCACTCTTGCCACTAGGCCATATCCCCAGCCCACACACAGAATCATTGACACAACTTGTCCATTAGCTATTCTTATCCTCCAGGATTGATCGCTTTCTACAGAAAGTTTCATCTAGAATTGGATCGCTCAGTTCAGCATATGTTTACCTGTTCTTTCAACTGGCACTGTTTCAGACCCTGAGTATGCAGTGGTTAACAAAATGGGTTTCCCTGTTTGGTGAGTTCGTTTGTTTGTGAAAATTATACACGAAGACCATTGCAGATTTGTTGGAGTTCCTACTGCATGGAATTCCCTTTAGTCCCTTATTCCTGTAGTCCTTACAAACTCTTCTGAGGTATGCTACACCTGTTTGTTTCCACATGATGCCTTTGTGGAGACCATGTTCATGCAGGATGTCTTAGAATGACTAGTTTTACTTCCCCAGGCTTTGTCCATTCAGTGACACTAACCTAATCATGTATCTGAGTGACATCTGTCTCCTTTAACTTTCCTGCAACCAAATAATTTGGAAGATACTGGGAGGAAAGTAAAAACACCATAATACCAACCTGTTTTGTCAGCATCCTTCATGACATGGCATACTGACACAAAATAGCTATCAATACCATTTCCTTATGGTTTTCTTAAGAGGCATCAGGAAAAAGGCTCTGCATACAAGAAGAAATCATTTATCCTATTTCATTTCTCCTTTTCTACTGGCACGCTATTTTAATTTTGAATCATAGCAAGAGTTTTAGATTGCTAATAAATTAGGTAGACATCCTGTTGGTTAGAAGCAAAGATTACTCATTACCCCTTAACAGAGCTATTAACAGTTCTTTGTACTGTTGTATTCCTCACACACAGGTGGTGATGGTTCTTTACACATAATAAAGTTGGAATCCCTAGGGAAATATGTCACAGGCTACAGCTACTAAAAGAGAAAGATGGTTCATCTTAGATACTTAAAGTATCTTAATTACCTTCAAAAGATGACAGAGTATATAGAAGTTTTAAATAAAGATTAAACTCAGAAGACCCAATGTAGACTCAGAATGTAACATACAGGAGTAAATATTACCAGCAATAGTAATATTTAAAAGCTATCATTTCTGTGTCTGCAAGTGTGTTGCATGTACAATGATATTTTTCAGTTCTTGCCTTCCAGAAGAATCTAAAACACTGCCAGCCATGATCTAGCCTGTTTCTTTTCTGTGTTCCTTCAGATTCCTGATCATTTCCGTCAAATTGCATATGAGCTTGTACAAACATACTTATCTGTCACAGAAATAGATGTGAGGGGTCTTTGGAGGTAGGAACTATATCTTTTACCTCTCTATTCCTAAGCCCTTGGTTAATTAAGTGACAGAATTATAAGAAAACTCAAACATGAAAATGTATTAGGAGTGAAATCATTCTGTGTAACCACAAAGTGAAATCAATGAGGGAGGAGATTGTTACAGGGTTAGAAATGTTACAGGGTTTGAGAGAGGGGCTTCCCTATTCATCCAAGAGTTCACCACTCAGAGACACGCTCAAGCAAAAAGATGGATTTATTGGGGAAGCAAAATGCGAACTGACCGGTGGGACGCAGCAGCACAGACTCGGGAGCTGAACTGCGACAGTGAAAATAGGGCTGACCAACCAGGGACACAGGGCAGACTTGGGAGCTGCCACCACGACCCCAAGCAGTTCTCAAATTGGGATTTATAAAGGTAAAAGCATAGCACAGATGTAGGGGCTTGATGCAGGGGGTAGAGCAAGCAACAAACAAGTCAAATAAGCCATTTACAGAAGCAGAATTTTGGGGTCAGGTTGACCTAATCTACTCCCTGCAACATTTCCTACTATGTTTCCCTAATCAAAATGGAGTCAGCTCTGCTCCCTACAACAGAGATAAGTTTGACAAGAAATGTACCCATGGCCTTACATAAGAAACTGTAACCCTTCTCTACATAACTTTGACGATAAATAAATGTTTAAAAAAGAAAAAAAAGAACAAAATTAACCAATCAATTGCAAAGATTCAAAAATTAATATTTGTTATGGTTTGGATATGAAATATACCTCTTAAAGTCTCAAGTGCAAAGGCCTGATTGCTGATGCAGCTGTGTTCTGTGACAAGGCTTAAGGAAGTGATTGGATTATTAGATTTTAAGGACTCTGACTTCCTGAATGGATCAATTCATTGATGGATTAATGGTATTACTAGAAAATAATAAAAACATTAAAAGGTGGGCCTGGTTGGAGGAAGCAGGTCATTGGGGTGTCTGCTGTTGAAGGACATATCTTTTCCTGTGTGTCTTTCCTCTTCTCACCTCTCTGCTTCTAGGCCACCATGATACGTGCAGCTCCACCCGCCTATTCCCTTTCCATCATGATGTTCTGCCTCAGCACAGCAATGGACCAAATGGACTGAAACTTCTGAAATCACCAGCTGGCAGAACCCCTTCCTTCTTTAAATTATTACTTTCATGGTTTTTACAGGGTAAAAAAAGGTAACTAACACCATTTTGTAGTAAATAAAGAAAACAAAAAGTGAGTGAATATTCTAGAACTTCCTTTTATAAATTCTTGAGATTCTCAAATGATGATTGGAAAGAATGCAGCAGTCTTTCTCTTAAGCAGGTATAGTATTTCTAAAATCCTTTCATACCAAGTTAGGAGGTTAGCTTTTGCCCATGAATCCATGTGGATTCAGATATTCAACTATTTAAGAGAGGAGTAATCCCCTTATAAGAACCATTCTTTTTTTTTTTTTTTCAGCCAGGCACTTGTGGCATACCATCTAATGCTAGTAATCCTAGCTACTCAGGATCTGAGGATGGAAATGAAGATGGCCCAGGCAGGAAGTCTATGAGACTCTTATCCCCAGTTAACCAGACAAAAGACAGACATGAAAGTGTGGCTGAAGTGGGAGGGCGCCATCCTTGAGTGAAAAAGCCAAGTGAGAGTATAAGGCCCCAAATACAAGCCTCAGAACTGGGAAACACACACACACACACACACACACACACACACACACACACATTTGTAATGGCCCAGAACTTCTTCATTCTCAGTCAAAAGCCAACGACTTAAATTCCATCTCAAGCCTGAGATGATTGTCATGTCTGCTTTTTTAACAGTGGAGGCAGGCAAGTAAAGAAGAATATTCTCATCATTAAACCAGACAGGCTCTATCTTCAGACCTAAATAATGTGAAAGCAGTGGCCCATCTCAAAAGTAAACTACTGAATGTGGTAAATCATGAAAGATGAATGAGAGTCACATTGTCCCCTGAATCAATTAAAAATGTATAGTTTAGGATGGCAGCCAGGCTGAGGTGAGGAGGATGCCTGGCACAGTTCTGGGGGTAGAAGATGCTCTCAGAGACTGGGGTCCCAGAGCAGGAACAAGGAGTGGGGAGAAGTGACTCAGTGCAGGACAGGAGTCAGCATCCCTCAGGGGAGGGTGGCTTGTCACCAGCTCAGGTCTGTCACTCACACGGACCTCAAACTCAGTAATGGAGAAACATGTTGCTGCAATATGGAGATTAAGAGAATTGCTCACCCCCTGAGTTCAAAGCCCCCCCCTCCAAAAAAAAAAAACACTCAGAGATAATGCTTAGGCCCTGAGTTCAAGCCCCGGGACTGGCGGGCACACACACACACACACACACACACACACACACACACACACACACACGAGATTTGGGCTGGATGTACTCCAAAAATGACACTCATAATGTAGGACTTGGGAGGATAGAGAGTTCAAGGCTAGCCTAGGATAGCTAGAGATTTTTGTGTCAAAGTTAATTTAATTAACTAATTAGTCAATTAAACAAAGAGAGTGCCCCTGAGGTCAGAATGGAGTCTGCAGAACTCAGTTTCCTCTGCGGTTCTCCCAGGGCTACTTGCCATAACTCCATGTGTTAAAACCCAGTCTTGCTTTTGGGGCATTTTCTTACTGCTGCTAGACTCGTATGGAAGCTGATGACTGGCAGGACAAGAAAAAAAATTTTTAAAGAAAAATGTATAGTTTAATTGTATACCTATAAATTCTAAGAATGATTTTTTCACTCAGCCACAATCACAGGAAAGGTATTTGGAAAGCAAACCAGTAAGCATGCTGGGTAAAGTCAGAACAAAAGTAGAGTTTCATGTGATGTTTATTCTCAGAGTGTTATAATGCTGCTTAAGATTAATGTCCTGCTAGGAGCTCTACTACAGCACCAACTACAGCTGTCTCTATGATGAGTGAGTATGGGCTCATCAGTTAGTTTGCAAAGCAGGGCATGACATTGCCAATACAACCCTACCTACTTCCCCACTTTCTACCCAAATGTTCTTCACAGAAGGTCAGACCCACAAGTACCCATATGTGAAGCTACTGAGATCTCTGGTGGGCAGCTCTGGAGAAAAGTGGGCAATGAATAATGAATGTCTCTTCCTAAGAGCTTTACTTAGGGCACAGCCAATGCTATTTTTACTTTATGGCCAAAAGCATACTGGGACAGAAATATTCCCAAACCACATTACAGAATGTGTGTAAGGCAGTGGACACTGCCAAGCCTTAGTGAGCTATAGCACCACAGTAACTCACAAGGGTTCCAGTTATTTGCTCCAATTGTCCTTAAAAAAAAAACCACTCCAAGCTTACACACATAACTTAGTGAATGAGTTTATTTCTTTTCCTTCTGATGTTGTTCAAGAGCTAGATCTGAATTTTTTTATCACAATAGGAAAAAGGAATTCACAAAATACGTAGAGAATGTCCTTGAACGTCTCCTAGTTTGATACATGTTTATCAAACTCTGAAACTAATTTAATTTTTGCTAGAATAAAAATAAAGCCACCAAGAAACTTATGATTAAAATGATTTGGGGGTGAGAAAGGGGAGTATTAGGGTTTGAGGGCCTTGAGCTTGCTAAGCTGGTGCTCTATCACTTGAGCCCTGATTTTTGCTGCTTATTTTGTCTGGTTATCTAAATCTAGTGAACTTTTCTCTCCAGGATGGTCCAGATCTCAGCTTCCGGATATAAATAGGATTATAGGCATGGGCCATGTGTGATTAGCTTAAAATTATTCTTGAATAGACTTTAAGGAGATTGAGGTACTTATTGATCATAAAATGTTATCTATTCCTATCCTCTGACGAATAAATCCATTACCACTACAGATAAGCTCTCAAATTTCCCTAGAAGTCTCCAGAAATTATACAAACATACAGATTATATGAAGAATCAGATCAACTGCTTGGGCAGCAGTTGAAGTCTACCTAGCAAAGATGAATGGCTATTCTCTAAGGGCTGGTCCTTTGCATTTTGAAATTTAATGATAGTGGTTTGTATCATGTCCCTGTAATCAAGGACAGGCTAATTGTAAAATTGTCCCCCTATTCTCTGAAGTAGTTTCTCCCTGGACAAACTTTAGTTCCTTGAGCCAGTGCAAGTCTTATCTATTGAGTTTGATGGGCTTGCTGCCTCAGTGTTTTAGGGATTTTTAACAAAAATAATAAGTTAGTAGTAATATCACTGCCTTGGAGTAATTTCCTATCTGTGATCTTATTTGATTCACCAAACAGGTAAAGCAGAAATTGATTAAGCAGTACTAATTCCATTTGAGCACAGATGACAGACCCAACAAGGTCAAAAGCCTTTCCTGAAATTGCTCAGCTTATAGGGACATCGTAGTTTCTACAGACTTAGCACTTTGTGAAATATATGCCAGTGTTCTAAAACCCTCTCAGACTTACACGATCCACAGAAATTCAGATGCACTCCTAGGGAAAAAAATTAACTAAAGTCCCTGCTACACAAATGGGGAAAACAGTCTTCACCCAAGAGTGATTGTACTGTTTGCATCAGAGTACTGAAGCACACTTTCTTGACCTGCAGCACATGGTACATTCACTCTGCCTCCTCCAGAATGGACAATGGGAATGTACATATGGGATATGCTGGAACATGTCTAATGGCCATTGGTGCCATGATGCCATTTAAATAGGCTGGTGCCCTGTGGTACCTGGATTTTCAAGAGGTTGGCCTTTACTTTTGGGAAATCAGATGTTCACCCAAAACATAATCCATATTATTGAGTTGTCTTTGTACAAGGTGATCAGACAGCTCTTCCTGATTAAATGTGACTTTTAAAGTTTGTCTATGATATTTGATGTTATTTTGGATGACTGCCAGTTTCTTAATATTCTTCTTATCTATAAGAATTATACTGCTCTCAAAATGCCATAGAAAAAAACATCATAGATTTTGCTCAGCCTTTTCATATATAAGAATTTTGAGTCAATAGGACAGACAGTTCAATTGCCCAATTCTTTCCTCCATTCCAATTCCCTATTTCAAAATGAACAAGAAAAGTCAGTGGCTCTGGTTGTTTGGGGATCAAGAGGAAGCTAGATTCTGGATGGCTTGACAGCAGGGTTGGCAGGCCTGAGGAAGAAAATTCCAGAATAGCATTGTGACACAGCTGAACAGATCCAGGCACCACACAGCTGCTACACATCTATTGTGCAAGGTAGGAGAGGGATGTATTTCCTTAATTACTAAAAGATTATTCTTCACAAATTACAGGCATTATTTCCAATGAATTAAAGAAAAAAGTTGCTTGAAATATAGTTTAAAAAAACACCCTCACTTCTTAATTTTAACATTCCTATCCAAAAATTAAATAAGGTCAATTGTTATCAAATGTTAATTTCTGTTATATGGGTTTATTGTGTATTCCACTGTGAATATATATTCACACATAGACACACACACACACACACACACACACACACACACACACACACACACACACACACACACTTGAACCGGGGGGTAGGAAGAGGCTGCTGAGTGAATTTCTTACCTGCTTTTTGGGTTAATTTATACAGGGATTAGGACCAAATTACTTGCCTCTCATGCTACCATATTACTGCAGGAGAAGAATTTTCTTTGCTGTTGCTTAGACCATAAAGATCGTGATCATAGTGAAAGGAAGCCAGATGAATGGAAATCAGAGACTAAAATCAAGGCTGTCGTTCCCTCTTTGTTAAAAGTGCAATCAGTAGAGCAGGCTGACTATTGGAAATTCCAATTCTCCACCTCCACTGACAGCTCCCTTCATCTTCTACTATTCCAAACATTTTGAATTGCAACTGAGGATTCTCTGAGGTATTACTGTTTCAGGCTTCTGAAAGTTGCAATTAAATACATTCTAAATAGATGTCACCTTGCCACCTTTTAGGATAGTATAAGGGAAAAAAATGAGCCATCACAGGGAAAGAATTCGTAGTTTAGTTTCTTTATTCTTTCCTAACTACATTCGGTTGTCTCTTTGTGGTAACAAAGGTCTGCAATCAGTCTGGTTCCTGCTTCCTAAAGACATCAGAGAGAGGGGCAGGTTAGGAGGATCATATCGCTGCTCTTCTCACACATATGAAAGGAAGAGAAAATAAAAGACCACCTAAAAGTGAAATTGCATTTGAGTGACGGATCTTTTAAATAAATGTACCGGATTCTGACTCTATAGCCCAGATTCTAGGAATGTTTCATCTCTAAAAGGGAATACATGTTTTTATATTTATGATTTTCTTTCAAAGGTAAAATTTCTGTAGCACATGGTATCATTACCTAAATGAGGTTGAGAACTTTCTAGAGAGTAGAAGGTCATTGCTAATGGCCTGAAATTCAGAGAGAAGGTACAGATCCCTTAATACTATTCTATTCTTCCTCTTTTATATGGATCTATCTATCCATCCATCCATTTCTTTTTAAAATCTTTCTTTAAATACCTTCCCAGGCAATTAATATTTTTTATTTTCTGCTACTAAGCAGTTCTACCTAGGTATCATTATTCGATCCCTTTCACTGTTTTCAGCGTAATTGGGTCCTGCTGGCTCGTTGGGATCACTTCCATGACTCTCCGAACATGGTGTGTGTGGTAGGGAATTATGGCTTGCTCTATAAGAAGGCGAATGCCTGGGTGTGGTGTGTAGCTTGAAAGGCTGGGGTCATGAGTCACTTTTTGACGCTGGTGTCCAATTCAGTTTGGACAATCTGTCAGGGGCTTCTCTTGGGCACATCTGGACACAGATATGAAATGTGCAAATAGCAAAAACAAGTTGGCTTCCAGGCATGATGGGATTTCTTTACCATCTCACGCAGTAACTCAGTCTCCATGGTGAAGATTGTACTGAAGGTTAAGTTGCATTTCATAGGGCTTTGCCACCAGTGGAGAGAGGAAGAACATACAACTCTGGATCAACAGACCAATTGGAGGATTACAATTCTTTCATCCTTGTAGAGCTTGTAACCTTGGGCAAGTTTAAACTACTGCTCATGGTCCATATTTGTATTTATGGAGTGTCAATGTCCACCTCACAAAGACTCTACTAGAATTAAATAAGATAGCATGCTAGGTATTTAGCACTCATATTTGGCAGGTAAGGCTCCATCCACCTTCCCAGAGCTGGTATATAAGAAACAACATGCTTTGCTGTAGCCAAAGTGCCATTAGTGTAGGTTTGTGTATTTAGTCAACCATTATAAATTAAATTTCCTTTAAAACTGCTAATAAGTTTATGGGAGCAGAATACTGCTGAATTTTTAAAAATCTTTGTATCTGTTGATTAGATTACCTATCAGCTACTATCTATTTACCTATTCATTTATCTCTTTTCCTAATATTCACTCATGATTTGCTGTTTATAAATTCAACACATACACATCTCAAATGAACCAAAGACTTAGTATTCAGTGAGGCTCTGAGGCAGTTGAGAAAGTGGGGACAAAGGCTGTATAAATAACAGTTTTTGTGACACTGTCCTCATAGAATGGTCTTGATGTAGATGACTCCAATCGAAGACTGTGACTTCATCTTCCAGGAAAGCCCTGCAGAAATGGTCATGATTATTCTTTCCCCAGTGCAATCCCATCTTCCAATCATGAAAATGGTGATGATTAGCTTCCCTAGTGACCTGAAAGTGCTCATGCTACTTCCCCAAGTGTGAAGCAAACAATCAAGGAAAAGATGACTAGTGCTAGAAAAATGAAGCTTGTTATTCAGCACAAGATGTGATCAGATATGCATGCTCTGAGTTAAACTGACATGCTCAGATATTGCAAGGCATCCCTAAATCGTGGCCTGTAGAATCCTTGTCAATTTGTTCACACACTTATTTAACCACTAATTTCGGTTATTTCTACCACCAAAGTCCACCTAAAATTCATCTTATCTTCTCAGTCTCCTTCTTTTGTTCAAGACACTGTTTGTGGACTTCATAACTCTATCTTTTTGTCAGGCCTTGCTATTCTAGGGCTCAGGTACCCCCTTGCAAGGTCAGAGAACATTTTTTAAAGGAACTATGATTTTTTTGGGGGGCCAATATTTTCAGTGTGATCTTCCCACAAACGTATCCTTATACCAATTCTTGTCTCTGTTTTTATGTACACTTTACCCTTTATTTTGGAATATATACACCTTGTATCTTATTACATTCTTTTCCCTGCCAATCTGGCAAATAACTTACTTCTCTTTTTCTCCTCCTCTTCCTTTTTCTTCTTTACTTTACTTTTACTTATTTGTTTACTTTTCTGTGGTTTTGAGGATTAAACAAGGACCTTACATATGGTAGACTGTATCTCCAGTCCTTTTCTTTTTTTGTTTTTCTCTTTTCTTTCTCTTTTGTGTTTGTGCCAGTACTAGGGCTTGAACTCAGAACTTTGCCCCGTGCCTTCGTTTATTTACTCAAGACTGGCACTCTACCACTTGAGCTATAGCTCCACTTCTACCTTTTTTGGTGGTTAAGTGGAGCTAAGCATCTCCTAAGCTTTCCTGCCTGGGCTGGCTTTCAATAGCAATCCTCAGATTTCTGCTTCCTGAGTAGCTATGATTATAGATGTGAGCCATTGGCAACTTCCAATCCTTTTCTTCATTTTTGGGGCAAGTTCTAAATTAACAAGTGAACATATGTGTTGTTTTAAAAAGTTATTTATTTATTTATTTGTTTGTTTTGGTGCTGATTCTGGGGCTTAAACTCAGGGTCTGGGCACTGCCCCTGAGCTCTTTTGCTCAAGGCAAAAGCTCTAACACTTGAGACCCAGGTCCATTTCTGGCTTTTTGGGAGTTTGGAGATAAGTCTCAAGGACTATCCTGCTCTGGCTGGAACTGAACCATGATCCTCAGATCTCAGTCTCCTGAGTGGCAAGGATTACAAGCATGAGCCACCAGCACACAGCTGACTTGTTTGTTGAGGACATCATTTTCAGAATGAGCACTGACATGAACATATTTAGCTACCAGAGTGAAGGTGACTTGGCCTTTGGTACTAAGTTCAAATGTTATTAAATTGTACCTTTTATACTCTTTGGCCTTCTTTTTGTTGGAGACTTCTATTTGACCTCTTCTTCTGCTTGTTTGACGTGCCCAGTAAGACCATCCTGCATCCTGGGTTTCTAATCTAGCACCTGATGTGCACTTGGGCACTCAAATGGGGGGCAGGATCTCCCCGACACAGGTGATATACTCTAACCTTGAGCTTCCTTTTCCAGAAATTATCACTTCTCATTTAATTAGTCCTATTATCCTATGCATTAAAATATTAGGTGTCAAAGCCAGGATGCAAACATCTTATGTCTATAATCCTAGCTACTCAGGATGTTGAGTTCTGAGCATCTTGGTTCAAAGCTAGCTGGAAAAGACACTTATTTCCAATCAACTGCCAAAAAGCTGAAAGTGGAACTGTGGCTCAGGGCACTAATCTTGAGCAAAGAAGCTCAGGGATAGTGCCCAGGCTCTGATTTCAAGCTCCATGATTAGTGTGCATGTGCACACACGTACATGTACACATATGCACATGCACACACAGACATATTAGGAGGTATGTGCTTAGGATATGTGAGAGCCAGGGTTTGATCTTCAGTACTCCAAACAAAAGAAAACTAGACATATTAAAACATCAGGCAATGCTTTGGAGTCTGGAAAAGTTGATAGAGCTTCCAATAGTACAAATTTATCACCCAGTTCTTTCTGGCTTGTTAGGTAGCAGTATGTAGTAAACAGATGACTTCCTGCAAAGCAACATATACTTAAAGCACTGCTCTGTTAATCTGCTAATTGAACGCCAGACTAAAGCAAGTACTCCATAGCACAGAAACTTACATAAAAGGCGAACCAATACAACAGCGATAATTACAAGACAATGTGCTGTAAACCATCTGTACAACTGGGAGGGGGGGTTAGGTAGGGGGTAAGGTGGGAGAAAAATGAGGGAGGGGGTAACAAGTTTGATAAGAAATGTACTCACTGCCTTACATATGAAACTGTAACCCCTCTGTACATCATTTTGACAAATAAATAAATACATTAAAAAAAATTGACAAGCTGGGCACCAGTGGCTCACCATTTGTAATCCTAGCTACTTAGGATCATGGTTCAAAGCTCATCTGGGTAGGAAAGTCCATGAAACTCATCACTTTAATTACCAAAAAGCCAGAAATGGAGATATGGCTCAAGTAGTAGTGCTCAAGCTGTAAGCAAAAAACCTAGAGGGCAATGGTCCTGAGTTCAATCCCCACTGGGCTTGGCACAAAAACATCAGAAAAGCAGCAAGAAAACACCAGGCATAAGAACACATCAGGAAGCACTGACAGTATGCCTCATCCTACCTATTCAAATTAATTTCTTGAGCTTCTAAACACAAACCTTGAGCTGCCAATGACAACTATTCCAAGTTCACTTGTTTTTACTCCAAACTCCGAGAACATGCAGTTATTTTATTCATGTCTTAAATGGTTGTACAGTGCTCTTATTTCCTGCAGTGGCTTTGGGTTTTACCTATAACATGGCACACAAAGTCTGTTGACACCTGCTTTGTGCCTCAATCTCTACTGTTCTATGTGCCTGCTACATCTGCCTCCTCCCCTTCTCCCTCCTTTTCACCCTACCCTAAACAATTTTACTCTATGTCCATAACACCTGCTCAGCTTCTTCGTGTGTGTGTGTGTGTGTGTGTGTGTGTGTGTGTGTGTGTGTGTGTGTGTGGTGCTGGTTCTCTACCACTTGAGACACAGGTCTACTTCTGGCTTTGGGGAGTTAATTAGAAATAAGAGTCCCAAGGACTTTCCTTGCCCAGGCCAGCTTCGAACCATTGTCCTCAGATCTCAGCCTCAGGAGTAACAAGGATTGCAGATATAATCCTTCATTTTTGAATATGTTTCAAATTAACAAGTGTGTTGTTTTAAAAAGTAAATGACTTTCTTTGTTTGTTTCAGTGCTGTTTCTGGGACTTGAACTCAGGGCCATTGAGTGCCCAGCTAACTTTCAGTCATTTTTCACATGAAGTTCAGCAGTTCTCTCTCACCGACCCTCATCACCCCTCCAGATGCCATGTCAAGCACTGCTCTGTGATTCTTTTATCAAATGGCACTACAGCTTTTCTGACTGTCCCCTTTTCTTCACTTAGTAATGACATAGGAGAGGCTATGAGCAACATTTTATTCATTTTTGTATCAGTGGATATACATCATTCAACATGTGCTCAATGAATGAGCAAGTAAGAGTTGAAAAATTCCTATCCTATGCACAGAACACAGATTGAATCACTTTTTTCCATTAGTTCCCTTTCTATGACCCCAGTTCTAGTTTGATTGTTCTATGAATAGATTCTTATAGAATCCAGATGTTATCAGTACTTAAATTAAATTCTATGTTGTCTTGACTGAAGTTTTGATACCTCATTCTACATTATGCCATTATAGCAATGTTACTGGCACTTAGTGTTATAAATAATTAGTAATGAATGAAGTAAATGTGCGAAAATAGACCATCAGATTTCAGAAAACATAAACAATGGAATAAAGTAAAGCAAACTCTAAGAAGTCAGAGTAATTCTAAAAATGAGATGTGAAACTATAGAAACATACAAAAAATGGGACACTCTAAGTTCAATAGAAACATCTACCTCTGTGTACTTTAAAAATAAAACAAAAAAAACCTCTGGGCAGCAGGCCCAGGAAAGATGGCAACTCCAAAGAATGTAGTCTATCAATACTGTCTGCAAGACTTGAACTCCTGGCCTTTTACTCTTGTTCTGCTTGCTTGCTGAGCTGGTGCTCTACTATTTGAGTCATGCCTCCAGCCCACTGTTTTGGTAGTTAATTAGAGGAGTCTCCCAGACTTTTTGTTCAGGTCAGCTTTGCTCTGAGGTCCTCCAAGTCTCAGCTTCCTTAACAGCCAGGATTGCAAATGTGAGAGACTGGCGCCAGGCAAAGCTTTCTTATTTCCAAAGGTGACTAAGGCTTTCCAGAGGAGGAGGTCATCCTGGGTGATTCTGGTGGCCTTGATGACATCACGATGTCCTCATAAGAGGGACAAAGAAGAGGAGACCAGACAAGGGTTCTGGCAGCTACTTGCAGAACACACTCCTCCCTAGAGCCTGCAGGGACAGCCTGACCCTGTGACACCCTGACTCAGTGAAATTTATTTTGAATTTGTGGTATCTAAAACTGGCAGCATAAATTCTCGTTGGTTTAATACAGAAAATTTGTGATAATTGGTATGATGGTAGCTTTAGGAAAGAAATATGAGCTGATTAAAAGCAAAGCAAAGGAAAACAAAAACCCGGATGGTGTCCTTCATTATTTACAGCCTCATTATTCTGACGCATGAACAACTTGCTTATAAATATTACATATAAAAACCTGTTTCTTGCCAGGCATCAGTGGTGAGTAGCTCTAATCATCTTGCTCTGCAGGAGGTTAGGTTCTGTAGGACTCTGCCTCAAATCTATCCTTGGTAGAAAGGTCCAGAGACTCCACTTCCAGAATAATCAGCAAGAAATCAGAACTAGAGGTGTGGCTCATAGGGGTAGGTTGTCACCTGAGTAAGCAAACCAAGTAAGCTCTAGGCTCCGAGTTCAAATCCCACCCAGTACTAGCAAAACCAAACATTTTTCTTCTCTTTATGCTTTTGACCCTGATTTTTTTTGAGACAGTCTCACTATGTGGCCCAGGCTAGCCACAACATTGTAATTCTCCTACCTTAGTCTCTCACGTGCTTAGAATATAGCCTTGCATCACCATGCTTAATACTGATTTCTTTTAACATAGCTATGTCTGTATTACGATCACATCATCTCTCATGTTTTAAGCAAATTCTACATATTTAGAACTTCCTTTAGTTATATGACTAACTTGTTTAACAATATTAGTTAAGGTAAAATACAGTGGTCTCAAATCTAGACTCTAGTTAATCCTTAGATTTCTACTTGGGAGATACTCTACTTGGGAGACTAAGCTGAACATCACAGCATAAAATTCCCAGAGATGCATCCTACCCAGACACCACATTAATGAATTACAACCACTCAGCCAGACTGTACTGAGGCATAAGGATTCACTGACTGGACAGCACATTCTCACAAAGGCTGAGAAACTCAAACAGGGTGGCAGGTGACAGTCAATTAATTGCGAAAATAGATTTAAGAAGGCAGAAAAAGGGAACTGGGGAGAGCAGCCTCAGTGGTGGCCAGGCAAGGAGTAACAAAGGGAGCAGTAGGCCAGAAGCCCAGGGATGGAAACAAGAGAAGTTTACTGTCACTTCACATCTCTTAGGCACAGAAACAAGACACAAAGACCTCTGGTAGGAGATGAGCGCTAGAGTAGTTAAAGAACACCAGTCACTTCCAGCAACCACACCTTTGTCTGTCATGTTTTGTGATAGCCCGGACTTGTCATTCAGTCACAAGAAATGACCACAGCACTCTACTTAGTTTTGGCAGTTTATACAATTTCCGTTATGAACCAAGTAAATATAAAATTCTACTAAAAGCCAAGTGTTAGTGTCTCATGCCTGTAATCCTAGCTACTTAGGAGGCTGAGATCTGAGGATCCCAGTTCAAATCCAGGCAAGGAAGAAAAGTTCATGAAACTCTTATCTCCAATAACCAGCAAAAAAAGCCAGAAGAGGAGCTGTGACTAAAGTGGCAGAGTACCATTCCTGAGTGAAAAAACTAAGTGAGAGCAGGATGCTCCGAGTTCAAACTCCAGTATGGGTACACACATGTAAAAAGCTCTACCAAGGCCTCCTGCTCTCTGACACACACATTCTGTATGCTATCATGATTTTTTAAAGCACATATCAAGTCTACTTAAACAATTTCCTGTGGAACTGACTTGAGGGCTGTCTTCCCTGATACACAGTACCTGTGAGGAGCTCTGCCAGTACCCGCCTAGGTCCCCTGTGTGTCCATCCTAGCTAGCAAGTGGGAAGCACTTGCTGTGTATTTGTTTTTCTTCAAATGAATCTTTGATAATTCAGTTTGTTCTCTGAGGGCACCGGATAATCAGATGAAAGCCAAATTACTAAAAATCAATATACTGAAATAAAAACAATATATACAAACCACCAGTTTGCCAGAAGCCTATTTGCCAGAAATCAATGTGCTAAATTTACCAAGACATTCTTTCCTCAAAGTATTTGTGGAGTTAATGGAAACTCATATTATATTGGGTAGTTTCAAAGGCTTTGAAAGACTTGAGAGGAGCTTTGGTATTTTTTTTTTGAGCGCTATTTTAGGGAATGTCCATTTTGCTGAGAGTTGGCTTAGATTTCCCTTGAATGAACATAGTAAGATAAATTCAATAGTGTCGAGCTGTCATGGGGAATCCTGTCCTCCCTTTCATCTATCTGCAGGTGTCACTGTGTATGTTGAGTAGGCCCACCCTCTGCTACAAGCTGAGACATCCCATTTATCATAGAGGTGGGTACCAGAGAGTAACATATTAGCTTATCATTTCAGATAGGGTGCGTTTGGCTATTTTAGAATAATCATCTTTATGTTTTCCACCAACTTTGCTTCTCAACTTGCTTTAATGCTTCTGGTGACTTATTGAATTTTATTGTGTCATATGTGGAGGGGTTGTTTTAGGGACTGGTAAATCTTCTTGTTCTCTGAAAGTCATCAACAATATTTTTAACTTTATACATTTTGTCATTCTTTTTCCAATAGATATGCATCTATCGGTATAGGATTTATATTTCTGCCAGGTTCCAGTGATTCGTACCTGAAATTCTAGCTACTCGAGGTACTGAGACCTAAAGTATCAAACTGTGAAGTCAGACTGGGCAGAAAAGTCTTCAGGACTCCATCTCCAAAGTAACCAGCAACATGCTGGACTGGAGGCATGGCTCAAGTGGTAATGTGCCAGCCGTGAGCAAGAAAGCCCTGAGTTTGAGCCCTAATACTAGCACACACATACAAATATGTATATCTAGCCATTAGTAATCAAAATCTCACCAATAACTATGAGTATGATTGCTTGATTTCTTTCCTCAGCAAAATATCATATATACGACATCAGAAATTGTGGTGATTGAGTATAAAAAAGACTTTAATAAATAGCAGACATATTGGTAAAAGATTAAACCACCCATGGTCCCTGAATGTGCCATTGTAAATACAGAAAAGGTAAATCCTGAACTAGAACATCTAATCCTATTAGAAATTTTCCACTGTTACCGGTTCCACCAAGCTGATCACTGGTGGCTCGTGCTTATAATCTTAGCAACTCAGGAAACTAAAGTTTGAGGATCATGATTCAAAGCCAGCTCAGGCAAGAAAGTCTTATCCTGGAGACACTTACCTACAATTAACCAGAAAATCTGAAAGGGGGGTTGTGTCTCAAGTGGTAGAGCACCATCCTTGAGAGAAAAATCTAAGAAACAATTCTTAGGCCCTGAGTTCAAGTCCAAGTATCGGCACAAAACAACAACAATTTTACCCAGTGTGAGAGTCCATAAACTTTTCACTTGGTATGTTAAACTCAATGAAGTGGTGTAGAACTCTGGAAAGTAAAATAGATTTAGCAATTGAAAAATTTAAAAAAATCTACTACAAATGAATGTATACATTATTTGAGAGGTATGTAGTCTCTCCAGCATGACTCCCTAACATGGCTCTTACGATTCTTTCCACTCTTTAGTTCATGAGTAGAAACCCTGAGAGGGGGTGTCTATAACAACATATCAGACCAAGGGCCACGGCAGACTTGAGAGAGCTTTTGAAGAAAAATATCATCATTCTTTAATGGCCTAAGTTAGCATGCTACTAAAAGACTTGCCTGTCTGGTACTTTCAATGGGAAAATTTAACTGCATGTGAGATACTGGATGATAAAAAGAACAGGCCACAATAGGTACATCTTAACATGCTGGCATTCCATATCTGTGATAAAGTTAAAGGAAATGTCTAAAATACTACTCTTTCTTTCTTTCTTTCTTTCTTCCTTTCTTTTCTTTCTTTTCCTTTATTCCTTTCTCCTTCATACCTTCCTTCCTTCCTTCCTTCCTTCCTTCCTTCCTTTCTTTTTTTTTAAGTTTTTATTATAAAACTGATGTACAGAGAGGTTACAGTTTCATACGTTAGGCACTGGATACATTTCTTGTACTGTTGTTACCTTGTCCCTCATACCCCCTCCTCCCTCCCCCTTTCCCCCCCTGTGGTGTTCAGTTCACTTACACCAAACAGTTTTGCAAGTATTGCTTTTGTTGTTGTTTCTCTTATTTTACCCTTTGTCTCTCAATTTTGGTATTCCCTTTGAATTTCCTAATTCTAATACCACTACACACTGTTTCCCATACACTCAGATAAGATTACAGAGATAGTGTAGATACAATCACAAGAAGGTGATACACGAACATCATCAATAGTAGAAACTACAGATACACATGGGATGTTGAAAGTAGTTACAACTGTGATATAACAATCATTTCCATAAAATGGAGTTCATTTCTCTTAGCATCATCTTATGTGATCATAAGGGTATAGCTATTGGGCTCTTGTGATCCTCTGCTGTGACTTGCCTAAACCTGTGCTAATTATTTCCAATAAGGGAGACCATAGAGTCCATGTTTCTTTGGGTCTGGCTCACTTCACTTAGTATAATTTTTTCCAAGTCCTTCCATTTCCTTACAAATGGGGCAATGTCATTCTTTCTGATAGAGGCATAAAATTCCATTGTGTATATGTACCAGATTTTCCTGATCCATTCATCTACTGAGGGGCATCTGGGTTGGTTCCAGATTCTATCTATGACAAATTGCGCTGCAATGAACATTGTTGTGCTGGTGGCTTTACTGTGATTTTGTTTGTGGTTTTTTTTTGATAAATACCCAAAAGTGGGGTTGCTGGGTCATAGGGGAGTTCTACATTTAGCCTTCTGAGGAATCTCCATACTGCTTGCCAGAGTGGCTGAACCAGTTTACATTCCCACCAACAATGAAGTAGGGTTCCCTTTTGTCCACATCCCCTCCAACAACTGTTATTGTTAGTTTTCTTGATATATGACATTCATACTGGGGTGAGATGGAATCTCAATGTTGTTTTGATTCGCATTTCCTTTATGGGCAGTGATGTAGAGCACTTTTTCATTTCTTTCTTTCTTTTTTCTTTCTTTCTTTCTTTCTTTTTCTTTCTTTCCTTTCTTCCTTTCTTTCTTTTCCTTTCTTCCTTTCTCTTTCTTTCTTTCTTTTCTTTCTTTCTTTCTTTTCTTCCTTTCTCCTTCCTTCCTTCCTTCCTTCCTTCCTTTCTTTCTTTCTCTCTCTCTCTCTCTTTCTTTCTTTCTTTCTTTCTTTCTCTCTTTCTGCCTTTCTTTCATTCATCAGATATCACAGTTGTGGCTCAATTTGATAAAAACCATACTAGGAGCTGGGTTTACACAAAATGGATTACTGGGGATGGGAAGGTCAAACTGAATCCTGCACTCCCATTACATAATTGGTAGATGAGTTTTTCTGTTTGAGACTCAAGCTTGAACCTAAAAACTATTTTCTAAGCTCAAGACAAAATGTTGAGACAATTCCTTAGGCAGTAGATATATGTACTTTATTGCTCAAATGGATGTTTGTTTCAACTGAGGGCTTTTAAGGATCATCACTGCCTTTCTAAGTACAGATGAAGTCACTATTTCTGTCTTTGGGGAAAAAAATCCAGCTTTATTGAGGTATAGCATACAAGCCCACTACAAACTGTATATTACTGGATGCCAGTGGCGCATGCTTGTAATCCTAGCTACTCAGAAGACTGAGATCTGAGGATTGGGGTTTCAAATCAGTGAGACTTCTCTCTATTTAAGCTAGTTGTGCACGAACACATCGCAAGTATAGCACCCAGGCCCCGAGTTCAAACCTCAGGGCCCCCACATGCATACACAAAAAAGTGTAAACAAATTGTTTCTGAGCACACATGGCTTTTTTCACATGTCATAACTTGTCCATCTGGAGTACAGCTGGCTTTGGGGATGGTTGTGCTGAGAGGCTTAAATGATGCCACCTTGACTCATCTTCCTACTGCTGCCTATGTCCGGCTTCATCCCTTGAGGGTGACATGACCACCTCCATCCCAGACTTAGCTTAGTGACTGTGAAATTAATCATCAGGGAAGACATAGCATTCCCTGAAAATACCAGAAGCAAAATATCAGTAAGAAGGAAGAATGATTGCCACTTTGCTCTGGTGGGCTGAGGAGCTGAGTCCGAGAGAAACCCTCACAAACAGGAAGAATGTTAGACAGAAGGAGGTACTGACAAAAGGCCAGAAGCTTGAGAGGCATCCTTATGGGAACTCTTATAACTCATAAAGTGAGTTATATACAAGTAATGTATATGCCATCCTAGAAATGAGGCAACGTTCTATTTGTAACCTTATAACTGTTAGGCAAGTAAAGCCTATGGTATTGTATAGTGGTTTCACATGATGTAAAGTCATTGAATATTATAAAGAAATAACCTGGATGTGATCAAATGGCCTCAATGTGTAAACATTTTTAATGGATGTGGACAAAAGCTTTTGGTATGGACACAGCTTGATGTTGAACATCAGTGGAGTTAAATGTGGTGTTTTGGTCTGTTCCTGACCATTCTGGCTATTCTTTGTGAAAGGCTCCTTTCTCCAGGACATTTGGAAAGGAATTGAGGTTGTGAGATCATATTTGGTGACTTTTTTTACTACCTGCTGCTGATTTTCCTTCTGATAGGTAGCTTAACCGAGATAGAAGATTATATGACTTTCTTTTATAATATTAGTCAATTTGAATTGAAGGAAATAGTTTCTGCCTTTGACTGTTATCCACATGAATGTCTTGGTTTACTCCTGAGCTTTTCTATTTCTGTGAGAAAAGTTCTTGTTGGCTGGTTACCAGAATCAGAACATAAGTCATACTGCACTTGATTCTCAATTACCTAACATGGACTAACCACACCATAACGTTAATCCCATTTTGTGCTTCCCCTATTCCTCTGGCTTTGGGGCCCTATTTAGTGTCGTGTGTTTTAGGAACACAAAGCAATCGTTATGCTAGGTAAGTTTATGACAAAGTCCCAAGTGAAACAAAAAATTTCAGAAAAATGTTCTATTACTCTTGCCCACTTCCAGTGGAGTAATTAATGGTTTAATGCTTATTTAACCCTATAACTGTATGTACTTCACAATAACCAGAACCAAATAATCTTTATCATAGGACTAGGCATAAACTGGGCAGGTTTCACTAGATTGTTATAGGAGATGGTAGAAATGGCCATTAAGGTTTTCAGCAATCCTATCAGCAGATGGATTTTATTTCCCTACTCTTTGAATTTGTGTTGGCTTGGTGACTTGTTTTGCCCAACCAAATACAGTCTAAGTGACATGGGGTAACACCTGATCTTGAGCCTCAGTGGGCTCTGAAGTTCTTGCTCTCACTGTACTTGGAAACCCAAGGTCACTGCACTGCCAATGAGAGGCAGCATGGAGCAAAACAGCATACCTCCCATGACATCCTGACAGCTGCTAGACACGTGTGGAAGTCTATATTGAATCATCAACTGCCTTCCTTGTCTAACTGCCCACCATCTCCTGAAATACTGTAGCAGAGATTAAGTGCAAGCACTTAGGTGAGAACCACTTAGCAACCCACAACACTGGGAGCCACCAAGCATTGTTGACTTGAAAAGAGGAAAGTCATGCAATTGTGTTTCACATTTGATAACCTTTACCCTCCAAGAACAGTTTCTGTCACAATGGAACTTAATGAGTACCTTCTGATGGGCATGATTATGGAGAATGTGGCATCTGTATCTCCACTGGCTGCTGCCCCAGTCACAGACCCAGCAAGAACAACTAAATAAAATTCCACAGGCAGTAGACATTTACATTTCAATGATACCACTGCTATTTTTTTCCAACTGAGAGTTTATTAGAATCACTATTGCTTTTGCAAGTATAAATAAATCAAATCACTATTTCATTCCTTCATTATTTTTCCTTCAGACAAAGTTTTATTGAGATATAACATGCACCATAAACACCTACCCACATTATACAGTCAATTTGCCCCTCATAAATGTAGACTGTGAGGTCGTGATCATAATATAAATTTAGAATGCTGTTCACCCCCAGAGGTACACAGCTTTCTAATTCCCATTCCTATTACTAGAGGTTGTAAGGTGCTTTTGACCTCTCATTTTATTGTATGTCACATATCTCTTGCATTAGCCTGATTTGCCCATATGCAATGCAAGCTGTGTCCCTCAATTTGAAAAACTAGGCTGGAGTCTTGGGCTGGTGGACAGAACCATCAGAGGATGGAAAATGGTGTTCAAGGACTTTGCATTGAAGGAGCTTATTTCACAAACCTAAGTTTGAAGCATTGATGTAATGAATAATTATTTAGAATGCAAAAAATAAACAACTTTAAATGGCTGTTGGTTCAGCTTATGTGACTACTAAAGCACAGAGGGGAATGGATTTTCAGATATGGGTGTATGGAATATATAGGTAGGTGGCACACGGGAGAAATGAGGGGAGTAGAGGAATGTTGCAGACGTCTAATAATGTTAGCTAAAAATAACTGTATAAATACTGACTTCTTGTTTCATTTTCAATGTATCAAGCTCCAGGTAAAAGAAGCTAATCAATCTCAGAGATTCAACGATATTAAAGTTCTTCAGAAGATCAATCAGCAATTATTCCACAGCACTTTTTTAGGGCCTAAGGGTTAGTCATTATATTAAGCAATGGCAAGATACAGATGAACATCAACCTCTTATTCTACCTAGTCTATGTCCTCTAAGCTATCTCTTGAAAGTGAATTTGTTTAAAGTTTTTTCCATCAAGTCTGCAGGTTCTGGGCACAATGAGGACAATCTGGTTGGGAACAATGCCACAGATCTTTCCTGGCCCAAGCACACTCAGGGCCAGGAAAGGCCTGCTGCATTGCCTCTACCAGATACTCTGATTGGCAAACCCCAATGGAGCATTTGACAGCATCCCTGTGGGTTTCCTCTTTCCCTTAAGCAGGGCAGGACCAGGGAACACACAGTCTTATTTGTATATTTTTCACAGTGTCTTCAGAATAAGCAGCCATTTGTAAATTACTAATACCATACCGATTTCCGAAGAGTTTGAGATTTACAGGAAAAAGTTCCCAAATGTATGTGTGTGTACATGAGATTTATATATATGTACACAAATGAGATTTACATATATAATTAAGACAGATGAAAGCTCATAAGGACTGGGAGTATTGCAAAAATAAAAATATGAAAATACATAAGGTGAGGAAACACTATAATTTAGCACACGTTTATTATACAGTCATTGGCTGATTTCCTTATGTAGTGAGGGAGGAATTTTTTCTATCTCTAAACTCCAAAATTTCCACTGTCTGGGTCTTTCTTCAGAGACTGGACTAGAAGAGTACATTGCTCTGAGCAGCTCCTTATGTAAATACTCAGAGAGAAGCATATATGATTTTATAGTCCAATGACTTCAATAAAATGCAAGGACCTAATAATATACATATATTTTTATGGAAAGCTGAAGCTAACCAATTCATACATATGATGTTGTAGAGATAAGACTTGGTACAAGAATAGAGCTCAAAACAAAGAACCAAACACACATTCCTCAGCCATTCCTCTAGGTAGCAACTGATAGAGGATGTATAAAGGGCATTTAATCTCAAGATCATTATAATTACCTGCACAGTAATTTTCCCGAAAGGATTCTAAGTATCAGGATTTGATACAGAAAAATTGATGGTCACCTGTAGAAGTTACATTCATTTATACACAAACATTTACTAAGTGTTAATTAAGTACCTAACACTAATCTAGAAGCTTAAGAAGCAGTATAGACTTGGTCCTAGCTATTACTGAGATTATAGTGTAGAGAGGGTAGAGAGGAAAGATAAGTGAAGCACAAAAATAATAAGAATAAATGAATAAATAATGACATATAAGTAACAGATAAGTAAGAATAAAATTAATAGAAATTAGGTAAGTAAAGCAAAAAAGAAAACATCACTTCAAGTGGTAAGGGCTAAGAAGACACTGGTAATAAAGGGTAGTGAAGAGTCTGACCTTTGTTCTAGTTTAGACCTTTGTTCTAGCTTAGTGACAGACTTCAGGTTTCTCCACATGCCCTTTCCTGTCTGCCCCACACATGGCTGTTTTGAGAAAGCCTCTAGGCTTCCTCCTTCCTGTAGTGGAGCAGAAAGTGAATTCCATGAGACCCAAGCCTGAGCTCAAGAACCTTCACCCAGTCCCACACCCAAACACTACATAACACCAACATACTCTCCTTTCCTTATGTTCTAAAGTGGTTTGAAAGCCAACTTGGGAATCTCTCTGCTCTCCCTGGAAATCCATATGCAAATAATAAACCCTCTTCCATGTTCTGGCATGGGTAGTGTTAAGAACCAATGTTTACATAAGGTTCTTATCACCACACCAAGAGAATAGGTCAATGTTCCAGAGTGACAAGAATAGTTAAAGCAGAAGCAAACTATATATATAAGAGACAGCACCCAGGTCCTGAGATCAAGCCCCAGTGCTGGCACACAGACACACACGGAAATGACTGTGAAAGTGTAGATGTGAACTAAGACCTATTTTACAAATAATAATGGCTAAGCTACAGGAGGAAGAGAAGGAAAAGAATTCTTTCATAAGACATTTGGAAAATAACTTACTCCATATGTGATATGTTCACAAATCACTTCATACAGCATCCAACATTTTCAGTGATTTTAAACACAGTATCAAACTGAGGTCTCTTGTCAGATGGATGACAAAGACATTTTAGAAAACTCTGACATTCTAATAACATAATTAACCACCTGATCTGTGGGAGGATGAGTCATGATGAGTCTTATGACAGATCTGGGAGATAGGGTAAAACCACTCACCTTTAGAAGTAAAGCACACTCACCCACAACCAGGTGGGTGTACTTTCACAGAAGAGAGAATTCCTTTCACTGGAAGGCAACCAGATCTAATTAATGATGGATATTGCTACTCTTCCTAATCATCAAGGTGCCCTTTTCATATTGTTTCCATTGAGCAAACTATTGAGCATGCTAAGAGTATGATACATACTAAGGACAATGAAATATACAGGGTTGTTTTTTTTGTCTTAAGAGAACCAACCAACAGTAGTTGACATATTGCTAAGACATTCTGCTCTTCTCTCTACTTATGCTTGAACATGACACTTAACCAATGAGTAGTTGTTATTACCCCAATTCCAGCTGAGGACACTGAAGTTACTATCAAATAAGAATACTCTATCTCATTCAGAAAAAGTATGCAAGAATCTTTCCTCATAGACAGACTCTGGTCTGTCTGAAACTACAATCATCCTCTCTGCAGGAACACTGCTCAAAACCAGCCTGCTACAACAATAGGTTTCTTCCTGCTATGCAAATGTTCCATCAGTTAATATTCTCTGTGAGAACATCAGATCTCTACCACAATCCTAAAGGGAATCCTCCAAATGAATCTCTTCACAATAGCTGGGATGATGTGTTCATCGGCCATCTCCTTGGTATCAAAGCCCAAGACAAGAGAAAACCAGTCCCAAGGCCATATATTGTGTGAGTAAGGAGAGAATTAGGTATACAGAGAGAAGAGCTGGCAGCATGGATCCATCAGTACTTTTTTTATTTTTTTGCCAGTCCTGGGGCTTGAACTCAGGGCCTGAGCACTGTCCCTGGCTTATTTTGTCCAAGGCTAACATGCTACCACTTGAGCCACAGCGCCACTCCCAGCTTTTCCTGTTTATGTGGCACTGAAGAATAGAACCCAGGGCTTCATGCATGCCAGGCAAGCACTCTACCACTAAGCCACATTCCCAGCCCCCATCAGTACATTTATAAAGAAGAAATAAAGATGAGGCTGACTGACATTTTTATATCTATACAGGTGCTGCTGAAGACCAACACCAATCTCCAAGAGACAGGTCTACCCTGTTCCTTCCCTTCACAGTCCTTGCAGTTAGGGTGTTTTGCCCATCCAGTTGCTCATGTTTAAATGTTTTGTATGTCTGTTCCCGTGACCAGTGACTGCGTAGAACACAGCACCTCTTTGTCTTCCTTAGCTTTTTCAAAGGTGGTATTCTACCACCAAAGTCATACCTCCACTTGTAGCCTTTTTCAGGTTAACTGGAGAAAAGAACCTTTTGGATTTATCTGCTTAGGCTAGCTTTGAAACTCAGCCTCCTCAGTAGCTAGAATTATAGGCATGAGCCATCAGTGTTTGGGGTGGCATGTGATCTCTTGTCTGATTTGTTCTTTTCCAAGGCCTAGGGCTCCTGATATATCCACTTTAACCTTATAGCATACACAAGTTGTTTCTCATGACTGGCCATGTAACCATATGAGGCAATGTGTTTTTGCTTATGTTATCCTGGTACTCCTAACCTTGGGTTCAAGCACCATGTTTAATGTGGTGGAAGTATTCAAAGTGTATATGCATATGTGAACACTTATGTGTGTGCGTACTGTCACTTACTAGCTGTGGGCTGTTAATCAAAATGCACTCCAAAATCCTGTATACTCTAATGAATTATAATTTACATTAATACTAATTTAAATATTCCCAGAAAAATAGATAAATTTGAGTTTCTAACAATAGGCTAGTTGCCCTGTAATTTCCAAACGAGATACAAGAAAAAAGGAAGGATTTTTTTTTTTGGTCAGGTAACCCAAATAATGTTCTTCTCTGAAAATAACAAAATTACAAAGACTGGTGTTTCTAGTATGTTTTTTCATGCATCATCCATTCATCCACTTAGATAGTTTCACAGTACCTGTTCAGATACCAGTAATTGTGTCTGATGTCAAGAAACTAATAATTGGAGTGAAAATTATCTGTCAGGAGTTTTTATTAAGACAAGAAATAATACAACTTTAAAAGAGAAAACATGTGTAAACTGACAGATATTCTAAAGTCTAGTGATAGTTACATTAAGCTGAAGGACAAAGGGGCTTGGCTGGGTAAAAACCTTTTTCAGTGGATTTGTGACTTCTATTGTAATCTCTACCATGGATCCTGGTTTAAGGTTGGTCAGAGCTGTTTAATTATCATAAATCTGCCAAAAATCTCTTTGTTCTTCTCTCTCTCTCTCTCTCTCTCTCTCTCTCTCTGTGTGTGTGTGTGTGTGTGTGTGTGTGTGTGTGTGTGTGTGTGTGTTAAGGAATTACTCTGTGAATATTTTAGGGGATAGAGACTGAACAAACCTGTAAACAGACCCTCTGAATTGCAGTGTGGGAAATGAAGTTTCCCTGATATTCAATTAATTCTTGGGAAACCCTAGTGGCTCTACTCCAAAAAAGTCCTGCTGTAGGAGAGGATCATCTTACATGGGTCATTACACTTCCAAGCTTTAAGCCTCAGAATGAGCATTAAATTAAAATTCCCAGCACCTAGTAGGCAGAACATTGTGACACTCGAAAGATGAGAAAGTGTTCAATGAATTCTGAGCAATAATATTATCAGCACTGCATATTTATTGAGTTCAACAGGGTGCTAAGTACTGTACAGACAGATAATACAAGCAGTCTATACAAGAAAAGCAACAGCAATAGTCTTATAGAACTCTCACATTCATTGGCTTTAGGAATACACACTATAACTAGACTTGTTAGAAATAGTCTCTATTCAAAAGTATTTGCAAGGTTCTCTATGCCTTTGTTTGGCTTGAAAGTGGCTTATTTTCTACAGTTACCATTTATGAATGTGGCCAAGTCTCCCAATTTCAAAATTACCATAAGAATACTAAAAGCATTAAACTAAAGAACTTCATCTCCTTGCAACTGAAAATTACAGATGGAGTTTTCTAGGAAATCTTCAATAAGTCAGTTGTAAAATATATACATGCTATTATGTTCTTGATTCAGAAGGAAAATATGTATTTTAAAAATTAATAATGTTAGTCTTTTTAACTAGCTTTCTGTGTTGGAAAGATATATACATTTGAATTCCAAAATAATTTAAATCAGTTCACTTTAGTCTTCAGCTGTTTAAAAACCTGAAACAAATCCCTGATTCTTAAGCAAGTCTAGACATGAGTAGCAGAAAAGTGCCACGTACCTGATATGTATGTACAAGAACTGCCTTACCCTGGATGAGCACAAAGAACCACTTTGCATATATGGAAAGTAATTGAGCTTTAGATTCCTGACTTTCTTTATGTAAATGCCACCCCATCAGGGTTTAGGAAAAAAAAAAAAAAACCTTAAGCACTTTAGAGAAAATGGGTTATAAACTGTCATTGTTGAGTTCAGTGTTCTGACAACTTTGAAAGTAACTACAATGTAATTTCCCAAGTTAGTCGCTAAAATAATGGAACATCTGGATGCCATTGAAATGTATGACAATCAAACGGAGAAGAGAAAAGCAAAGGGGAACAATGGCTTTCCCATTGCTTATCGTTCTTTATGGTTTTGAACTCTTATTCCAATCTGGTTGTGGCAGTCCAGGGTAATTCCCCTCCAAGTCACCTATCACCCCTAGGACGATGAACTCATCACTGGGTTCATAATTTCTTCCAGCTGTGCTTTCTACTGGCTTGCTTCCTTGGTTTGATGTAGCTCTGTGTGGGCATACCTGTGTGAAGTGGTCAGCGTGTGCAAGGTGGGGTTGTGATCATTCTGGGTGACCATTTCAACATCCTGAAATAGAGCAAGGCTTTGGAAATGTAGGCATCTCCAGATAACTCCACTATTAAAGCAATCACATAGCCCAAATTCTGAGGGGACAAGAAATCTTACCATGATGTAAGGAAGTTAAATTCAGATATGTTTGTTTTGCCATTTTGCAAGCTCATGGTTATGTTTTCCTTCAACATTTTCTGAACTAGACTTACCATTTTTTGGGTGTCTGCAACTTTTTATTTAAGGCTAGGGAAATATCTAGCCCAGGCTTAAATAGTTAATGCTCCTCCCAGGTAAAAAAACTATTTGTGAGGCTTAATTTCAATTCATTTTCCCCATCTCACTTTAAACATAACACAATGAAGGAGGACAGAATATTTTTCAATTGCTTTAGCTAATACTAAAAAGTTTAACCTCAATACCAGAAAGGAAATGAAAATAGCCTTTAGTGACCTTATTATCTGGCTGGGCACTGGTAGCTCATGCCTGAGAGATCCTAGCTAGTCAGGAGGGTGAGATCTGAGACATGCAATTCAAAGCCAGCTTGTGAATATGAAGCCCTGAGTTCAATATGGGCATGTGCTCTCTCTCTCTCTCTCTCTCTCTCTCTCTCTCTCTCTCTCTCTCTCTCTCTGTCTCTCTCTCTCTCACACACACACAGAGTAATATAATTTCCTAACAGACACAGATATATAAATTATGTGTTTCTTTACCTTTTTACCCTCAAAAAGGAATAGTTCTTAGAAGCATATTATTTTTGCTGATCCTCTTCATTAGAAACCACATTTCAAACATTGTCTGAAAATGGAGTTTCCCTGAGGCCAGGGAACCTATATTCTTGGCACTCAAGCTGGAGCCATTCCTCAGTCACTTTTCCTACATAGCTCCACAATGAAACTGCTAGGAATGTGCAACAGGTAGTTTGTCTTTCCACTGGGTTGACTTGCATTTTCTGATAGGATTTTGCTTTTAAACATGGGAGGCAGGCATATGTGCTTTCTCAAAGCCATGTCAAGCCCCAGCTGCAGTTTGGTTTGATCTCTTCCCTCTTCTTACACTGGTAGAGAATGCAGACAACATTGCCAAATGTAAATGACACTTGCGTGCCCAGAGTTAGCAAATGTTTATCTACACATTTCATTGATTAATTTATTGCATGCATTAATAGATTTACTTGCAATGTATTTTCCCCTCAGGGGATCTCATGTAATCCATAACAGTCTGTATTAACAGTCTGGCTCCTCATCTGGACTAGGTAACTGCCAAAATACTACTGAATTCTGAACTTACATGACTTTTAGGATATATTTGTACTTTGGTTAAGACCTCTATCATTTTTCTTCCAATGAGATAATATTACAGAGTCTATCTACTTTTTCTCTTCTCTTAGAAAGTAGTTCATATACTTAAGGATAAACTGCTCAGATAATTTTCTCAATGGTGTGAGTTAATATGCAGGAGTCTTTTTCTCAATATTTTAGAAATATTTGTGTAAATTTTCTTACATATGTTTTTTTTCCTTCACTAAGAGAATGCCATAAGTCAGAATAGTATGTTGTAGAACAGGGAGGGTATTTTGCTTATTTTTTTCTGAATGAAATCCAACCACATCTCTATAATTCTCTGCTAAATTTGATGATGTTCATGGCCTTTTTTGAAGTGACCTACAGGCACAAGGTGGGATGAGTAGACAATCCCAAGACAGGCACTAAATCTACACAGGAAAAGCATGAAGAGAGGGCTAGGGTGTAGGGAAGGCTGTATCCATGAATACCTCTAGAAAAAGTGGTGGGTAGTCCCTTACTTGGAGTCATTATATGCCCAAATGAGGGGCCAGACTGTTAATACAGACTGTTAGGGGTTACATGAGATCCCCTGAGAGGAAAATACATTGCAAGTAAATCTATTAATGCATGCAATAAATTAATCAATGAAAAAGACTGCCTAAAATATGTCCAGTGTTATTATAATGTTTGTCAATTTTTATTTCAGAATTGCATATAATATATGACAAAGTGTATAAAGTCATCATCACTGAATGAAGAAATCATGTGTGTTCTTAATTTTCCATATTTGCTTATCTTTATGTCTCTGTTTTTCTCAGCTTCTTTCATTTTTTTACGGTGGGTATTTATTATATATAGTTCTTATATATCATAGTTACATGTTTCTATTTATTTTAATAATTAGAAATAATTGTACCCTTGGAATCCTACCACAGACAGAATGGAATTCTTAGAATAATAATTTTGGAACAGAGTCTATTTTTTCCCCTTCATGGATACATAGATATCTATATCTATATCTATATCTACCTATCTGTTGATATATCTATAGATAGATGTATAGATATAAATATCTATATTATATATAGATATACACACACACTCTAAATCATCCAAAATTGAATTCCATCTTCCTTACATATTGATGTCCTTGAGTATGATATCAACTTTTAAATGACTTTGCCCCTAGAAGCATCGTTTGGGTAAATGGCTTTGTGCACATATCAAAGCACCTGTCATGGATCTACATGGCTTGCAAAGGAAAATGTGTCCTTTTTTTTTAATCCAGAGATGGAGCAAGCACTCATTAGCTACTGCTGATAGAATAAAGTCTTCCGTTATTAAAAAGTGCTGAATTAGCAGCAGTTATATTTCTTCCTGGTCAAACCCAAACAAGAAATATCTCTACATACCAGGAAAGCCTTGTACGGCTCTGATAACTCTTGTATAGAGTGTGTTTTTCAACTTAGTGCTGTCTTTCTGACTTATACCTGTCAGAAGGGGTCCTTAGGCCTACACATATTAATCATGGAACCTTGCAAATCAATTTTCAGTGACAAAGAAGCTGCCCTCCACCATAAAAGGAAAAAAGAACTCTGTCTTTTAGTATTCAGGAAAGTGAAAATTACATTCACAAAATTCAGTTTAAAAGCAGCAATGCCATTGGTTACAGGAGCAAGTTACAGACATCCGGCCTGGGCAGAAGCTGTCTCCTCAGGAGGATCTGGGGGCCTGGTCTGAAGCACTTTGTCTTTGTGAGGCTTCTTAAAAGGACTACTGATGAGTAGTCATATATTGAAAAAATATTGACCCTTTTTTTGCTTTATTAGAAAGCAGTCACCGAAAGTAGACTCAATCTCAATGACATCTTAGCAAAGTATGCATCAGCATAGAGCTTAGCGCTGTGTCTAATTGACTTATCCGCATCTTGAAGAGTGTATCATAGTATCCTAGGAAATGTAGCAGGGAACCTTATGAAAACTGTAAGATATTCCTTCTGAACTACATACTTGTCACCTTTTGAGGATGATAGATTATTTCATGTAGGTAAATGTGATTTAGGAACTGCTTTTATGTTGCAAACCCAAGCTGGGCTGGCCGGTGGCCCCTGTGCAGAAGGGTAGCCCTTCGTCATGATGCATGTCAGCTGGCGGTCCAGGCACTGGCAACCTTCAGCCCAGGCCCCTTCCTTGCATACCTGGCCTGCTTTGTACAGATCAGCGTTAGATCCCGCACCCTGCAGAACAGAGATCAGTTGGTGTGGATCACTGGAAGCCCTAAATATCTTGTCAGTCCATATTCATTGAGTACTTGTTATGTCCCAGTCATTATTCTAGGTGCTATCAGTAAGAAGAAGGTTGCTCCTCAGCTCTGGCTCTCCCTCTAACTGCTAATCCTCACTCACAATGGGATAGGTAAGACATAAGAGGAGGCTAAGAAATTTCCATTATCAGAGCTGGCTGGCCAGTGGAAGACTGGTCTGAGAAGGAGGTACCATGGAAACTTACCACAGGCAATGATTAAATTGTAGCATCTGTGATGGGGTGCTAGCTATTTTGTGGGTGACTTCTGTGATTGCCCCCACTGAAAAGCTCCAGAAAAGCTATATACACCTGATTATTTCCACACAAGTGAGGTTTGGATACCGGGATAAAACACAAAAAATTCCCCAAGACATTTAAGTATTAAACACACCAACTTCACTAACAAATAAATATAATTAAGGTCCCTAAGGGGTTAGGATCCCAGAGGCACAGGCCTAGGCAGATCTGAGCCACTCCAGATACCACTCTGGTTGACTCATTAGCCTATCTTAGGAGAACACACCATTCTTACACTGACAAAAGAAGGCTTGGGCATCTCTGAGACTTTGAGCTTTTCTCCAGAAAGAGAAAGAATCTTGTTTTGAGCAGTGATGATGCACCAGGAACTGCTTTGGACACATCTGCGGTACTGTCATATGAAGGCACCATAATCTCCCAACTGCCTTCCTTAGTGGATGCACTCATTTATGCTCTCATAACTAGTGTATTGGAGTGCCTTTTCTCCCTCTGGATCCTGGCCAGCATTTGTTGATTCTTGATGATGCCCATCTAGCTGGGGTGCGTGTAATCTCAGTATTGTTTGGATTTGCATTTTCTTTATGGCCAAGGATATTGAGAATTTCTTCATGTGTTTATTGCCATATATGCTGTAGACTAAAATATAACATTCAGGAGTGAAACTCCATGTAACAAACCTTTTGACCATTAACAGACAGTTTAACAAAATGAATAACATGAAACTAAAATGAGATCAAGTGTAGTGGGCTGGAAGGGATACATATAAAGGGGAACAGGGAACAAATTCAGCAGAATACTCAATGTACAAATGTAAAAAGGAAGTGAGAAATGTGGGGAAGTGAACAGATGGAATGGGGGAGAATGATGGAAGAGGTGATGACAATGGAACATACCGAACACTTACATGAACATATTAATTGTAACCCCCCTTGTACAATTTTTTGAAGCTCAGAAAAAATAAAATAATTCTTAAAAGAATCACAAGTATATTTAACAATGACAGGTCAAAATATCAACCAATACATAATATGATAGCTCAAGGACTCTGAATTAAGTCTTAAGGAGACTGCACTAGGAATCACAAAGGAAACATTAAAGCTTCTCATCACAATACCTAGCACACGTTAAATAGTATCTGAACTGTACCTGCAACATGCCTCAAGAAATCATGTAAAGAGGAAATGATCATTACCCCAATTTTACCAGCAAGAAAAATGAGGTTTAGATGAAGTCATTTGGCTCAAGTTCACACTAATAAATGACTGTTTGTCTATACTTTATTTCTACCTACATTTATAGTAAAAGTTAGTTTGACGAATTTAAAGGATTACTACAATTAAGACGTATTATAAAAGATGTTTTACTTTTTAAAAACTTGGATTGAATAATTATGTATAATACATAAAACAGCAACCTCAACAACACATCATGGCCATATCTATTACACGTTCTCTGAATTTTGACAATTTTGCGTGGGCTCTGACATCCAGGACCCTTCTGATTTGTTTTTGTTTCAGTGTTGCACATCTTTCCCTGAACAAATGCCTCATGTTTCACTAAAGCAGTCCTGCCACAAAATAAACAGGGTTGGGAACCTCTGATAAGCCACCAAAGCAAGTCACTTCAAAGTTCCTAAACCAACAGCTCATTTGGGCAAAAGTGGGCAGGAAGCGAGGAAGAGTAGATTTTCCTGATTAAGTGGAAGCTCTTGTGCTGAATTTCATGTTCCAAACCCACTGCCACTTCATTCCCCACCTCCACAGGCAGATGTGAAGTGCCCAGCTGGGTCACACACATCTGTGTGGGGATGGGTTTCAATGGCTTCGATGGCTTCTGAGGAGCACGAACGAAATCAGTCTGGATAGGTCAATCTGTGTCTTGGAGAGAATAGTAGACCAGCCACCAAGAAGGGAAGGAGGGAGGTGGTGCTGTGGAAGCAGAGGGTTAAATTTATCATGATTGCACCATGCAGAGAAAAGCCAATTTGGGCTCCTGGGATGTATGATTGAGAGTAGGAGTTGTTGTGATTGCTTAAAACCATGAGGGAAACTTGAGCCTCTTGTCTAAGAAGACTAAGCCATCTATGCAAGACCTTTGGGGTAACACGTCCCCTCTCCTTCTGTACCCCCCCCCCCCACACACACACAGGATCTTAACCAATGCCTGGGGACATTACAGCTGCTTGCCTGAAAGACTAGAAGGAAGCAGCCACATAGCACCACATTGGGAAACCATTCAGAAGTGAACACAAAGCGGAGCCTTAGCTCCCCACAGCCTGTGTGCACAGCTCAGCAAGCTGTGACCTGCCTGGAGCAATTATCTGCCTGCCAGCTCAGAGAGCAGGGCAGGCAACACCAGCTCATTTCCATTTTCAGGCTACACCACAGAATGGAAGGACCTCTCCAGGCCCAAGTGAACAGATCTCATCTCCTGTTGTTCTATTAATTAGTGTTCAGATTTAAGGAGAAACAAAACAAACGTAACCTCTCACAACAAGAAAAACGAAGGGCTGGCTACATGCATCAGCAAAGGTTTATTCCAGACAGCTTTTCCAGTGCTTATAAGTGTTTGCCTACAGACTATTAGCTAATGGATGCCAAATTAGACAGAGTTCAAAATTAAGAACTATGGCAAGTAGAAAGCAGCAGACATGACTCCCAAGCACAGCTATTGTAATCCAAGGACTTATAACAGACCCTCCCGCCAGGCAACTGGTTCAGGCCTCGTTTCTAAGGAGGCTGAGAAACATGGTTCAATCATGGCCAGACCAGTGAAGGAAAGACTATAGAACTCCTTTCTCCTTAACCACCAAAAAGTTGGAAGTGGAGCTGTCACTCAGTGGTAGAGTACCAGCCTTTAGTGAAAAAATGAAGGGCCAGCAGCAGGCCCTGAGTTCCACCCTTCAAACCAGCACCATCCCTACCATATCACCCCTCCCTTCCCAAACAGGGGCAGAGATGGCACGCGAACACAAGTTTAACCAATTCCTCCTCTACCATACTCCTTAGGACATAGCCAGGGGCTTCCTTCCTTCCCCCTTCCTTCTCCTTCCCTTCCTTTTCTTCTTCACATTTTGAGAAGATGCTGGGTAAAGAAAGACAGGGAACATTCCACGCATTGCACAAATGTGTGAATTACTTCATTGGGAAAGGACTGAATCAGGTAAGAATTTATTTTCTATTAACTGTTGCAAAACAGGGACTTCTTCCAAATATTTAAAATAATGAGTGTTTCAACAGTTAACATGGGGAGATTTGTCATGTAAATTGTATTTCATTTTGTTTTTCATTTCTTTCTTGAGACTTTCTAATGGCACTGGCTGAGCCTCTTTAGAGGCTCCAGGCATGTCTAGTCTATCCCCATCTCTGCCCACCTGCGTTCGTGCTGCTGTGATTATTTACCGTGCCCTATGGCTGTCTTCCACTCTGTTCTGAATGTACTCACTCTGATAATTACTATTTGCTTTGGGAAGTTTGGTTTATGGCTCTGATTCAGTATTTCCTTTTTGGTTAACTGAAAATTACATGGCACACCAGCAATTCACCCTGTTATAAAGTTCTCCAAAAAAGCTGGTCCCAATGGACCACAGCAACCTGGCCTGCATTGTTGAATTAGAAATAGCAACATCACTCTCAAGTCATAGGTACTCCCACATCACTACAACCAGAGCCACTATGATCATCAGCACAACATCCCACAACTTTCACAACAATAATCTTTTCTTATCTGCACTCGGAGTATAAAAGACTACCCTGGGGTGACTTACTGATAATATCGTTGGATCATTATGACTTAATAATGACATTGGTTTAGGAAAAGCTACTTCTAGGAAGGGCTTTGCTTTTAAACAAGAATAATTTCTGGACTTTTCTAAAATTTCTAAAACACTCATTGATAAAACAGGAGGAAGGAGGCCCTCAAACAGGCAGGGGCTTGAGGGCAGGAAAGCAGCTAGGAGCCAAAGTGTGCCATTCTCCTGTGGAGAAGGTTCACTTCAGCAATTTTGCTCCCATAGCATCTGTAGCATCACACATGAAACCCATTGTATTTATATGGATGTTTTATTCACCTGTCCTGTAGTTGTAGTTACATCTGGCCCTTTGTAAAGTCTAATGCATTCAGTAGCCTTGTGAGGTGGTAGTGTGGGAAGGGGTACAGGCAGGTCAGCAAGTGATTGCAACTCAGTATTATAGGTTCAGCCTGCGGTGGTAAAGTTTCTGAGAACAAGTGGCTTACACTATACAAGTTTACTTTCTTAAACTTCTAGAGGCTACACGCCTGAGATTGAGGTGTAGGGCAGCTGAGTTTCTCATATTCATCTCCTTCCTTAGTCATTATAGGGTCTTCCCTCTACACTGGTGTATGTCCGAATTTCCTAATTTAAGGATACCATTCATGTTAGATTAGGGATAGCCTTAAGGACTGGGTGTGGGAGCGGCCCTCCCCTCAGGGGCCTGGATCTAGGTGTGGTCCTCCTCTCAGGGGCCTACTTGTGGGCAGGGTCCTCCCCTCAGGGGCCTGGATGTGGGAGCGGTCCTCCCCTCAGGTGGACTCTGTCTTGTGTCTCAGAGCAGTGCCCAGCAGCTGCACAGAGCCACCGGGAGCACAATGGGTCTTAACAAACAAAGGAAGAATGGAGTGGGTGATAGATGTAGCACCACAGGACATGAAGCAAAATGAACTCCTTTTTCTAGATTTGTGGACATTGATAGTTGGCAGTGAGTTGACCTGATGCTTGGTTCATTTAATCAATCACTGGTTATTACAAAATGAGAGCAGGGCCAGACCAGACAATTTGCCACATTTCAGTGTGGCACATTCTGGGACGTATTTGTTGTTAAAAAAGAGGAAGATCTATACCAGACACTACTAGGAAGTGGCTTATGTGACTTTGACTCTCTCTCTTTTCTTCTAGGTCTCTGTTTATGGGGTGCACCGACTGGCCCTCCCTGTTCGCACCCGGGAGGTGTGTGACTGTTGCACCGCCTCCCTGAAGAGGGATCCCAGCTAGCCCAGCCTGCCTTCTAGGTCCAGAACCAGAAAGGCGGCTCTAGCTGGCCGCACCTCCCAGCCTTAAGACCAAGTGCAGCAAGATGGTGGCTGGCGGTAACCTGGGGGTGGTCCTGCTGGTAGTGACATAGACTTAGGCCACCCCTTAGGGGGGTCCCATGGCCTTCCGCCCTTGGCTGACAGCTCCGACCACCAGTCGTAGCCCCTGGCTAGGTTACTTCCTGCCACCATTGCCCATATTTAAGATCGGGTTTGTGCCAATAAACAGAGAGCGGTCTTGAACTTCTCCGGAGTTTCGTCTGATTGTCCAGCCGCCGGTGAAAGGTTGGGTTGGGCTGCATGCAGGCGACTCGCTGGCTGCTCCTTACCTCTTCTGGCTTCACCCTCAGCTGGGGCATTGACAGTTGTTGAACTCAGAGCCTTGATGCACCTCTATATTGTGTAGCTCTGGCCTGATAGGCCCCTGAAGCTTCCTGGAATAACTGCAGAACATGTCAATGTGAAGAGCCTGAACAAAATGCAGTCTAAAATAATGAAGGTAGCCAGAGAGACTTCATTTGACCAGAGGTTCAGTTAAAGTTAGAATGCTTTAGCCATTGTGGCACAAAGGAAATGTATTGAGATGTGGCCAGTGTGTTTTGTGTTCCTGAAACATGGTTAATGGGTCTCTCAAGCTAAGGATGACTCAACCCAGATAGAGATAACAGGAAATACTTGAAGTTCCAGATGTCCCCTCAATCTAAGGATGACTAGGGCTACACCCTTGCGACCCATCCCAGATCATTTGTCTAAACCAATCATTTCGAACCCCATATGCTAGCCAATCACCTTCACCAGGCCAGTTCCCGCCATTGATTAGGCCAATCATTCCTAAGAATTATTTTATAACTTTCCCATGATACAAAATGATTTGCTGCGAGTTGCTATGCTGTTTTATGGTTTTCCTGTAGTGTGACATGATTTGCTGTGTGATGATGTGACACATGGAATGTTCCCCCAAACTGTATAAAAACCCTGCTGAATTGAGGGTCGGGGCTCTTGATTTAGATGAGCTGTGTGGGTGATGATTGTGAGCCCAAGCTCGAGCTTGCAATAAAGACTCTCATGTGAATACAGTGGCTTTCAGCTCCTCAGTGGTCTTTGGGACCCCAAAATCTGGGCATAACAGCCTCTCTCTCTCAGTTGGCTTTCTACTTCAAGGTTGGCACTCTACCGCTTGAGCCATTCCTCCACTTACAGTTTTTGCTGATTCATTGGAGATAATAAGTCTCATGAACTTTCCTGCCTGGGCTAGCTTTGAACTTTGATCCTCAGATCTCAGGCTTCTAAGTGGTGTGAGCCACCAGTGCCTGGCAGTTCATTCTTTATGTGTAAAAAACCCTCAGCCCTTTGATACCAATACAGGAGCTAAATTAACTTACCACATGGTCCATAGTTTAGTGCTCTAATAAACTTCGGTACAAATAGCAAAGAAAAATCACCTATCTGACAAAGTACTGTCACTCTATCTAAGAGCCCCCTGGAGCCTGGTCTGATGCAAGGCCCATGCCAAGTACTTGGTGCTTCACTATAAAACCACAGTAATTTGCCACTTGTACCAGATACTCAGGTGGGCCTCGGACCCACAAAAATAGTCACCAGCACTCAGTCAATTGGGCTAGGAGTATTTAGCTGTGCACAGGGTCTGCTCGCCACCACTGGGATGGTGACAAAACAGTGCTGGGGCCAAGTAGGGCTGGGCTTTTTAAGGGCAAGTATCACATGTACCACTCTCAGGTGGTCATGGGGTAAGAATCACATTTACCACACTTAGGTGATCTGGCAGGTTAGGCAATGAAAGGAAGCAGAGTTACTGTTAGTGATTACAATTCCAGTAAACCCCAGCAATCAAAGCAATCCAATTTCAGTAAACAAAGCAAAGCAATACAATTCCTGGTCCTAGGTGTGACTACTTAGCCTTAAGCTTTCTGCTTCCTAGAACTTCCTCTAAACTGAGTGGTCTTCCTTATTCCTTTCTTTTGCCTAGGCCCAGCTGTTTTGGGCTCTTGTATTTGTAGCCCCTCCCTAGGCCCACTACTTTGTCTAAGCCTGCTGCTTCTAGGGACTCAAAAAAGGGGGTTCCCCTACACCTTTCCCTTGGTTTCCACACCACTCACTTTGTCGGTGCTGATGGATGCAATGAGCATATAGACAACAGAGGCCAAGTCACGGTTGGTGTGGAAAGAGAGCATGAAGGAACTCAACAGCCATGCCCAGGGCTGTCACTGGGCATGGATGGGCTTGCACTCTCCTTGGGGCTCTCATGGCAGAGCACCAGCTCTCTTCCTGCTACCAAGACTTGCCACAGGAAAGGTTCATGCATACACCAGTCCTGTATTTTTTGAGGGCCATGATACATGATGAGAGTTTTAGGGTAGCCATTTCTCTTATAGATGAATTACTAAAATACAGACCACTTAACAATTGAGCAGGCCTGCAATTTTTCTGTAGAAATTATCAGCATTTCAAAAGCAGATGCTTACAGAAGTAAGAAACTGCCAGGGATGTGATAGAGGGAAAGGTGTGTTGGATAGATAGGGGTAAGCAATGGCACATATAACACACTACAGAAACACACATGGACTGCCATGCACTTCTTGTTCCCATAGTGTCCTGGGTTCCTGCTCAGCTACTTCTCCCTACCATGCTTGCTTAGCCAATGAAAAGAACCAGAGCCGGGCATTTGTAAGTCATTAAGCAATTAGTGCAAAGGCTCATGTGGGGAGGAGGTGTAGGAGGAGCCTAAAATCTAAAAACCAACATTCAAGAGGCTTCCACTGTACCCCCTCTTTGGAGTCCATTTGGAATGGAGATTCCTGCCACTTCCCTTTTGCTGCTTTCCTTTAACTTCCAAAGAAACTTGCTGTTTCCTTAGAACATATTCCTACTTTTTCATTCAAATCCATACCCCTGGTCAGCATCAGATGTGCATCCACTAACAAAATGAATTTGCATCCTCAGGCAAGAGGAAATATTATAAAAACTTACTAAAGAGCAGACATTTTTCCTCAGAAAACAAAAATATTCATGGGGATTTTTGAAATAGGAAGCAAAAAATACTCACGTGTTTGCATTTTACATGGGGATGATGTATAAGCTGTTAAAAGGCAGACACTACATAGTATACCTTCCTGTAGATCTAGTGTATTCCTCTGTAATATGTTTTTTTTTTTTTTTTTGGCCAGTCGTGGGCCTTGGACTCAGGGCCTGAGCACTGTCCCTGGCTTCTTCCCGCTCAAGGCTAGCACTCTGCCACTTGAGCCACAGCGCCGCTTCTGGCCGTTTTCTGTATATGTGGTGCTGGGGAATCGAACCTAGGGCCTCGTGTATCCGAGGCAGGCACTCTTGCCACTAGGCTATATCCCCAGCCCCATCTGTAATATGTTTTGATGCCTGCACTTCACCATAAAATCTCTCTCTACTTTCCCTGAACTCTCAAATGGTACACGAATATACAGCATCATTTCTCATTTGCTGCCTTCACACTACATATTGGGCCTTGTCATCTTTTCTGATTTGCAAATAAAATACTGTCTCTTGTTCCCTTTGAGAGCCTTTTATTAGAAGCATCTGGCCCTGAACAGGGACCCATTTTAAGATTAAAAAAAAAAAAAGGAGCAAAAGAGTATTCTTTTGGTGAGCAAGGTAAAGATTCACACATAATCCAGGACTATAGGATGCTTTATAAAGTGAGAGCATCTTCTAAGAACTGTGATATAAACATTTTAAGCTACTGGGGCCAATACAGAAAATAAAAGGGAAGTGATCTTGTCAAAGCAGTTTGGTGTTTTGTGTATTTCAGCTCTTTGTGTAGCTTACATGTAATGTGAGTAATGCTACTCCCATTTTATAGGTAAAGCAAGAGAGGACTGAAGTGAAATGAACTTGACAAAACCCATAGAGATGGAGGGGGCGATGTGCTCTTTCTTTCTGCCTTAAAACCATGTTCTCTGTGGTGCTGAGACTTCCTTCTTCATGTCACTTAGAGCTGAGGAATGTTGTTTCATTCACACTACTCGCTTACTGTGTACTTCCTATTTTCCTGGTGTACAAGCAGATGCTTTGAACACAGAAGCCACCGAGCCAATCTGTGATGCCCACAGCCCTGCAGTTTAAAATCTCTTTTATTTTATTTGTGCAGATACTGGGGATTGAACTCCAGACCGACCGCAAGATCTTACTTAAATTTTTGCTCAAAGCTGGCACTTTAATCACTGGAACCACAACTCTACTGTTGGCCTTTTGCTGGCTTATTTCAGATAACAGTTTCACATACCTTTCTATCTGGGCTCACTTAGATCTCAGCCTCCTCAGTAGTTAGAATTAGAGCACCGGGCTATATAATGTACTCTATACTAAGCCTGAAATGAGAATTGTTAGAACTGTTACCTTGCTTGCGAGGTGAAGGAAACGTGTGTCCAGTTAGGTCCATAGCCCATACAAAAGCTCTGTGAGAGCCAGGTGCTGGTGGCTCATGCCTGGAATCCTAGCTACTCAGGAGGCTGAAATCTGAGGATCGTGGTTTGATGCCAGACCAAGTAGAAAAGTCCATGAGATTCTTATCTCCAATTAATCACAGAAAAATCCAGAAATGGTGCTGTAGCTCAAGTGGTAGAATACTAGCCTTGAGCAAAAGTAGACTAGGGACAGCATCCAGGCATAGAGTCTAGGACCAGGTTAAAAATTAGTCTCTGTGAGCAAAGTACAACACTGACACAAGTATGCTTGAATTTAACATCCAAGTTTCCCCACACTACCTGGAGTCACTACATTGATGAATAGGTTTCATGCCCACTGTGGGGCAGGGGAGGCTTAATTATCTCACAGGTAAGAAAATAATGAAGAATTAGCATATTTATTCCCTACTTCAAAGCTGCCTTCTCTGATAAAGAAGTAATCAGGGCTGAAGTCACAACCACTAAGCTAAAATGTTAGCACTCAATCAACCTGAGTCATAGCCCCCTTCTATCTTTAGGTACTTAACTGGAGATAAGAGTCACACAGACTTTCCTTCCTTGGGCTGGCTTCAAACCATGGTCTTCAGATCTCATCCTCCTGAGTAGCTAGGATTACAGGCAGTGCACAGTAAATTTTTCATGCCATGATCTTATACAAAAGAGAAAGGAAACCTACCAATCAGAAGGCAGTCTTCGAGGACTCCAGTTTGATTTAACCCAAGGCCAAGCTCTGTAACAAGATACTCACAAGATGGTTGACACAATCTGAAATGCTACCTTCCTGTATCTGTGCCCTGTTTCTCTGCCATATTTGTTTCTTAATAGTTTCCTATCACTTTTCCACTAATGACTTTGATATGTTGGTAGGGAAGTTTAGGATTAAATGTCTTCTTTTGACTTACAGTCATCAAATGGTAATAATTTCATGTAACACTTCTAAACCAGACAAGAGTTAGCACTTAGAAGTTACCAAAGGACTAGAAGATGTACTTGTGAAAGTTGCTTGCATTGCTTTACCAAGTTTCTTAGGATTTTGAACCACAACCTTCCTCTGATAGGTAGAGATTTAAGGTGAAGGTTCTGAAAACTCAAAAACCCTTATATCTCATCAGTAGTAAAGCTAGACGATATTAAACTGATGTCTGTACATCGGTTTACATACAATGCACATACATGGAACATACAATTATTTTCCTACCACATCAATGGCTACCTGCAACAAATCATCAGTGTCTTTCTGCTTAGCCACTCAGAAACACACCTTCCAGTCAGCTCTTAAACAGGTCCTTTCAAGAAGAATTAACTTCATTTTATTGGAAAGGAAAAAAAATGAGAGCCAGAAGGTTAATATGGATATAAAAGGCAGAAAGTTACCTTGGCAATTAAAGTTTCTACTTTCTAGGAGGTTAATTATCCTGTTATATGGCAAATTATCCAAGAAGCCACATATTGAAGGATTGAATCTTGGAGTTCTTATTAGAGCATTAGTAGTCTGCATGCAGCCAGTTGCTACAAAGGCCTGCAGCCTAGAAATACACTTAACACTAGCAGGTAACAGGCCAGAGAGGGAAGAAAGAACAAAAACAATACCAACAAACCACTCCAGCGCCTTTGGAGAGCTGACTTGGGAGGCAATGGTGACTGGAGACAAGCCAGGAGCCAGGACACAGGATGTGAACATGAAGACATGTGGCATGGCATAATGACCCCCGAGCTTGTCTGACCCTAAATAGGGTCAGGTTAGGGGGCTAGGTCACAGGAAGCTTCCAGTCCTAGGCACTTGACTGACAGGTTTAATAACCTATAGGTCAAGTACCCACTCCTGTCTCTAGGGATTCAGGAACACACATCACCTGGGGATGGGACTTCCCTTCCTCTAGGAATCCAGGCACACCATCAAGACAAGATGCTGGATAGTACAACTCTCCATGTGGCCAATGATGGCATTGGCCAGATCTGGCCTCCATATTACAATCCAACTTGTTCCTCACAACTCACAAGATATATAACAGTTACAAAATATGTATACAATAGAGAACCCTATCTTACACCATCAATAATACTGTTTTACTCATTTCCAAAAGGCTAAAAGCAATATCTTGTCCATGTTTCTTTCAGAAACAGAGGTTACTTAGACCATCTCAGCAAAATGAGTGTGGCCAAGAAATGAACAATGTAGAGTGACTGCAATTATGTTTGAGAGAGAAACACATGCAGAAAAAAAGGTAGAGAGAGAGAAAGAGAGGGAGAGAGAGCTTGCCAACACTAGCTATCAGGTGGTTTTCAAAAGCCTCATCAAAGGCCACAGTAAATGAGAAAGCAGAGTTCTGGGGGCTCTTGGTTGCCAAAAGAAGGTGGGATAAACTTGAGAGCAAATGGGCAGCATTCAGATGACCTTCAGTCTATGAAATCTCAACTGTGAAAACCAGAAAAGTCAGCTTACTGATTTCCTGATTCATGATGGCATTTTCATCAGACAATTCTTTTCTTGACCTACCACTTCACCCTTCTCCAGACCCTTTGCCTCCCCCCCAGATCTCTAGGGAAGCTTCCCACAACCCTCTGGCTGTCCAGCTGTCTTTAGTGCTGGCTGACACCCCCACTCCCCGACTTCACATTACAGTGGCAATCACATCCAGTCACCTCTGTTTAAAGGTTTTCAGTTGCACTCAGGAGAAGATTCATTACTTTCACCATAGCCCTCTGTTTTTCCACATTGATTTCATATCAGTTGCTGCCTTCTGCTCTCCTCCACATTTATACTCATTTCCACATTGGCCTTGGCTCTGTTACTTGAACAGAATCTTGTTCTTTTGTCATGGTGTCACCTCCTCAAACAAGCCCTGCTACTCAGTCTATGAAATATTGCACAACCTACCATGTCCAGGAAGTATCATGGAACCTCCTTTGAGCAGCCTCAGAGAGTTTCTTTATGAAATTAAACCATTCATTCACTGATCCTGTGGCCCTCAGACTCCCCTGCTCACTCCATGTTCCCCAGCAGGAAGGAAGTCCTCGATACACAAGGATGAATCAAGTGATTGCTACTGCTATACAGATGGGAAAGCTGCCTAGGGCTACTCATCTTTCTGGAGAGTAGAAATGAAGTTAAGTCTTCCTGAGAGTTTAGGTATAAAGTCACTGTATGATCACAATTAAGTCCTAGATAATAAATACTAAAATTTCGTGAGCAGCTACTTAGTGCTAGCCTGAACTTAATGTTTCACGTATATTTTAATCTTGCAATAACATTGTGAAGTTAGTTATTATGCTATCCTGCTTCTCTATGAAGATTATACCATGTACTGAGAAACCATGTTCTAGATCTCCAACTATATGAGTACTAAATACCAAGTGGACACTTATATTTATATCTGTGAAGAATATGAAATTGCTGGGTGCTGGTGGCTCATGCCTATAATCCTAGCTAATCAGGAGGCTGAGATATGAGGATCACAGTTCAAAGCCAGCCCAGGCGAGAAAGTCTGTGAGTCTCTTATCTCCAATTAATCACAGAAAAAGCTGAAAGTGGTGCTGTGGCTCAAGTGGTAGAACACTAGTCTTGAGTAAAAGGAGCCCAGGGACAGTGCCTAAGCCAAGAGTTCTAGATTATGATTAGAAAAAAAAGGGAAACTATTAATGATTCTTTTGGGAAATAAAATGTCTAGAAAACACAATTGCATAATTTTAGCTCCTGTAACAGTCTCTGTGTGTATCACACACTCTGCGGTCACCTCCTTGTGAGCACAAGGCAGCAAGTGACCCCAGCCAGGTTCCCAGGCTAGGAGGGCACATTCTCCTCATATCCTGCAGAGACGTTATGAGTTCCACTATGCAAATACATAGCCTCTCCTGTGTCCCCAGTCTCCTATGAAAAGAACAGCCAGTGGAGTTGTAATGTAAGGTCCTCAGTGTAAGGGTACTCAAATTCTAGACCAGGGAGATACTGTAGCCTATTCATAGGAAACAAATTATTATAATTATATTTTGGCAGACTGGAGTTATTTATATTTATGACATGATACCAATGTTTTAAAAGGATAACAATAACCCTCTATTATGTGTAATGTTTTAGGAATTTCAAAATATACTTTAGAACAAAACATAAGGGTTGACCCTAACAGTGTGCCTTTGAAGCATATTGATTAGTAATTACTTGGCACATTTCATGGCTGAAGAAATGAGTCCCTGGACAATTAAATGGCATCATCCACAGCACTAAGTGAATCATGGCAGGACCACCATTCAAGATCGAGTATGCAGATTGAAGCTCCAGTTTTCTTTAAACCAATTGAATTTAATGGAGAGCACCACAGGTGGTTCTGCTTAAGATTTTAGGCTAGATGTGTGTTTGTCAAGTGTGGCAGATGCATTCCTCAAGTGGTTCTTAGTCATGAAAACTCACTTTATTTTATGTATTAATATCAACTAGTTGTACAAGTGAGAGCCTGGCTAAGCAATCAGGGCAAAGGCATTTCCTACAGAAGCCCTGCCTCTGACCGTGGCCATGAGCACTGCCATAGGCAGGATCCTCAACATCACATCACCATGTCCTTGAGCAGCTGTGCATGCAGGCCCATGGTTCAAGTCATGGTCCAATGCTCTGAAGACTTGCAAGGGAACTGGGGACTTACTGACATCTGGAGGTAGGTGCTGGTGTAGACATCCAGTCAGAGGTGCTAAAGGACTTACAGAGAGCTCATGTGGGCTGTGTGCATGTTCTGTTTGGGTCTTAGGACTCATAAGTCCTACAAGATATCCAATGGGCTTGAGAGTCAGATAAGTCTTTCTTAGACACCCACCTTATTAATCCTTGCACAATGTTCTGCAGGTGGTACCCTTCCTTGGGGCCCCTAAGAAGAGCTCTGTTTATCTTTTCCTTCAGTAAATCTTTACCCTTTGTGCCTCTGGACTTGTCAATAGAGATCATAGAGGAAAAGGACCTAATCCAGGGTTGCTTCTTTTTAGTGGGCTTCATTTGAAACATATCCATTTATATACACTATATATCTTGATCAATGTCATCTTCTCCATCACTCTCTCCTTCCCCCTTCCCTCTTCCCAAACCAATATCATCAAGTCTCCATCTTCCACCTTCTCACACATGCACAAAGCCTTGTGATTATATTTGCCCATCCGTGCCCATCAGTGCCTGCTTGCCTGCTGGCACCTACACTCAGAGGAGACACATGTGAAATGATCATTGTCAAAGCACAGGCGTGTTGTGAACCCTTCACAAAGTCTGAGGTTCTGAGCACTGCTGTTTGATCCATGTCACACTTGTCACACTGAAACCACAGTGTCACCAGACTGTGCAGACTGCAAGCTTCCCAGTAAAGATCCTGGAAATGTGGAAAGAATGCACCATGGAGCACAGACTTGCCTGTTTTCTCCTCCTTTGTCATGTTTCTCCAGAAAGAATGCTCTGAGAAAGAATGCACTGTTGCTGTCTTCTCTGGGCTGTGAATCAGCCTTTACCTATTTTTCCTCACTCCCATGGTGGGGGAAGAAATGAGGAGAGCAGCTGCACACACTCGTCACAAGATGAAGGTGACATTAGCCACTGTGCACTGTTCTCTCCTTTTCATGGGAACCAGGCTTCCCAACACTCTGCTTTGGAACTTGCTTTTAGGAACTGGACAATGAGGACTGAAATCCACACACCTGCCCGATTTAGTTGCTCTACAACCCTTGTTCTGCTCACCATGATCAGAAGGCACCAAATCTTCAAATTTTGAACAAATCCGCCCAAGAGAGGCATTTCCATCTAAACCTACTGTTCCAGTATATTAAAGTCCTTGTCTGTGATGGAAGGTATGGGAGTTAGTGGAAATCGTTTTATTGAAAACCAGTTCCATCTATGTACTTACCTCCAGAAAATGTTCTGCCTGCTGTTCTCGATCCAATTTCCTTGCAGTTGTAGTGATCAAACCTGTGTAGAAATGAGAATATTGGACTAAGTCTCTGGTCACTTACTGAGTTAAAGGAAATGCAAAATCCATAGTGGACAGAAACTCGAATCTCCTGACAATCAGAGCAGTTTTCCAAGGTATTCTTAAGTCAATTAAAACTTACAAAGAAAACCTGAAAAAAAATTGTTCCACTTTTGTCATCTTTGGAGACAGAGGGACTCACCAAAGACCCATTGCCTTTCTGCTAATGAGGCAGTCCAAAGAGTCATTTCCATATGACTGAAATTCTGCTGTAGAAAATCCATTAGATTGTGAAGGACTTGAACAATTGATAGGCTGTTGGCACTGATTAGATTCAGGCTATGATATCGGACTTTCTTATTTAATTTTATGTGCTTTCTTATTTAATTTTTATATCATTTTTGTTATACTTACAAAGAATGTCATTTCTGTAATAATTACATATATACACAATTTTTCAAATTTAGTAATTCTTACATACCACAGGTCTCATCGTTTTATCACTTTTTTATGTGTTTAAATTTTTTCTAAATAGCTTCCACATGGAGAATCTCTTCTTCCTTTTCCTTTCAACAGTGTTTCTCATAAATGAATCACCTCTTTGAATAAGAAGACAAAAGGAAGAGACAAAATTTCCAAGGCCTTCTGTCTTATTATACTGATTTTTCCTCTGCAGGTTTTCAGATTCTTATTGTCAAATAGCAATTAGAAGGTCAAATTTATTTCACATTTCTTCATTCCACAATGTCTCTTAAGAAAATATGAGCTAGAGGTTTTCCATGGTATATTCTTTTCAATAGGAGAGAACAGAGCAAATCCCATAAACCTTTCTCTCCACCTTGGACAAGCACACGAGGTGGGGTGGGGTGAGTTCCTGCCCTCATGCTTCTGTCGCAGAGAGAGTGGTGAGTGGGAGAAACATTTCTGAGAAGCCAAGAGTCTACAGGAGAGCACAAGGGTCTCATGGTCTCTCAAATGATATCCACCTAAAGTAGCACTTCTCTGTAGACTCTGACTACACTCCATCCGCCTTATGGTCCACATGGAAAGGCAATGCATGTTCCCACTGCATTCTGCATGTGGTCTGGTCTACTGTTTCACCTGTGTTTATTTTTTTGTAAAGTGTACATTGTAAGTGTATGTATAAATAGGGAACAAAGTGATGTTATGGTTTATGAATACCATGTGAAAAATTGAATCAAATTAACATCTTTACCATGTAAAATGTATTATTTTGTGGTGAGAACATTTAAAATTTACTCTCAGCGAGGTTGAACTATACAATACACTACGACCAACATGTTTGCCATGCTGTGCAATACTCAGATTTGTCAAGTTACGCTGAAGTGTTAGCCTTCACCTCTCTTTCTCTCACATGACTGGGTATTCAGTTGATGGGCCACTGCATGCCTGGCACATGCAGTCACCATTGTTCTTAGCCCTGTGATATAGTTTTTTACTCTCACATCTATAATTTTCCATCAGAATGATTGGCAGTGGCTTCATGGAAGTGACTTTTCTCATAGTTCCAAAGTCTTAATGTCAACCCAGCTTCCTACCTATAACAAAGGAGAAGAGCCCAGTAATGCTAAATTACCAATATTGATGTGGAAGAGACCAACTATATGCTAATATTCAGTTCTCCAACACACTGAGAATGCATTTTTGGGATGATATTGACTGGTGTGTTTAGAGCATTTCCTGGGACAGGGAAAGCATCAAGTATGATGTGTTTGCAGGCAATGAAAGCCATTTTAAAATCTTTTTAAAAAGAGAGGTAGTGGGATAAGATAAAGAAACTACTACAGAAAGAAGTAGGGAGACTTAGAAAATTTCCTGAGTAGAGTTTCAGGGCTTTGGCAAATAGGAGGTAGGATAGACAAATGGTATTGCATGAAGATTCTGCACAACAGGCATAGTTACTGAACTAAAATCACAGCCTAGATAATGAGAGAAGATCTTTGGCAGCTATATATCTCACAAGGGTCTAATAACAAAAATATACTGAGTGCTGAAAACCAAACCCCAAAGATGAAGTAACTCAATAAAGGAGAAAAATAGAAACTTCTTACAAGAAGTAAAAATGCTCAATAAACACACACGCACACACACACACACACACACACACACACACACACACACACACACACACAGATCATCTCCGGCCAGAGACAAAATGCTAATCAAAGCGACACTGAAATGTCATATCACTCCAGTAAGAATGGCCATAATAAAAAATACTAAGAACAAATGCTAGTAAGGATAGGATGGAAGCAGGGAGGAGAGACCTATCACATCCTTGGTGTGAATATAAATTAGTGCAATGACTATGGAAGGCAGAATGGAGATTCCTCATAAAATCTAAAAATACAACTCCCCTACAGTAGGTGTTTATCAAAAAGTCAGGATAAGACACCTGCCCACCATGTTCACAGCTGCACTATGCATCATAACTAAGGTATTGAAATAGCTTACATGCCTTACAATGAATAAATATATCAATAACATGTATGTATGTGTGTATGTATGTCTACCACAAGATTAATAATACTATGTCAATTGCAGGAAAATGTATGAACCTGGAAAAATGTTAAGTGAAGTTAAGTAAGTCAGCCTTAGAAAGACAGGGGACACATGTTTTCTCTCCTATGTCAAAGTAAACTCTAAAATGTAAAAGTATGTGAAAACATTTGTGAGGCCATACACATATATGCATAATCAAAGTAACTGAAGTATGGTATACAGCAGAGTAGATTCCCCTGGTGTGACTCCTGTGAACATTTAACTTATAGTTTAACAAAATGAATTCCAGAAAGACAAAGCAGAATTAGTGTGGAATGAGTGAGATTTAATGGGGTGAAAGGGGAGGAACACAGCAGACAAATTGGAGAATAGTGGGCGAATATAGTAATAATAATAATGTACAGATGTTTAAGTGGAACTAGAAAACTTGAAAAGATGGATGGGGTTAGGATGGAGTCAGGGAGAATGAGTAAAGGGGTGACATTGATCAGGATGCATGACTGTTACAAATTGACATGCTGATTTAAAACTTTGTATAATACATAAAGATAATAAAATTAATAAATAGTATTTCTATAAAGAAAGAGGAGGGTGAACATGTCATTATGCATTTGTGGAAGTATCACAGTGACACTCCTCACTTTGCACAACTAATATATGGTAGAAAATAAAAATCATTTCCAGACATGCTCTGCACACGTAGAGAAGCAATGCACTACTGGGGTAGCAAAAGGTGGCATTGTTAAGGTTGAGGCGAGAAGACTGCTGGGTTAAGCGTCAAGGGAGAGGGTCAGTGATTCCTTTCCTTAGTTACCTATTACAATACCCTGGAAGTTAACAAATACAGATTTGTTTGTTGTTCCCCTCCATCTCTCATTTACTGCACTGCAATCTCTTTTCAAGAGAAAATCACTCTCCATCTTGTCTATGTATCCTTGAACTCACTGAAATTTTGTATTGATGTGATTATTTCTGCCTGCCCATCCACATCCAAGAACGAGCTACACTAAGCTGCTGTAGTATTGGCATCAGACCCCGGGGCTCAGTGTGTGTGCGTGTGGACTGGAAATGGAGAGATGGAGATGGTGCAGTGTGGGGCAGAGGTGGCAATGGAGGGATAAAAGCAGGCCAGGTCTCAGGTTCACGTTGAATAGGGGTGTGTGTGGTGGCAGCAGCAGGCGGCTAACACACTCTTCCTTTTCAACCCATGCTAGCATACAAGGTCATATGTCTTGGAGTCCATTTTCAAGTGAGGACTAAGGGTCTTCTCACCAGGTGAGGTGGCTGTCATGCAGCCTCACACTGCTCAGGGGGTCTCCTCTGCCAGAAGTCGCAATGAGAATAAAGAACACTTGTCATATGGAGGCTGTGGATAGGTGAGAGGGCCCAAGGACTGCACCTTGAACTTTATCTTCCAGTCAAAAATAAAATGCTTTTGTGCTCTCCACTTCCCTGAGAATTCTGGTGCCATCACCGCTCCTATTCCACGGTCATACAGACAAAACTATCTAGGGAAGAAGGCTGCTTCCTCTCCCTTAAATTCTTTAAGAGATTGGTATACTTTCACAATGTCCACACGGAAGTGAAAGAACCACCACCTCCTACCATCTGCAGCCCGCTGGGATGTGTGAACTGCGTGTTTATTAGAAATACATAGAAATAAACTTCCTGGACAGCCTGAAGTGGCTCACTCAATAGTGAGTGGGGAGCTGGGAGAAGACAGGCGGATCTCACGTGTGGAGGAAAGACACAGGGCAACCTCTGCCAGACACGGTGCTGGGCCTTCTGCTTCCTGTTTTCCATAAATAGAATTAAAAGGCAAGAACAAAACCCATGCAAGTTTAAAGTGGAAATTATTAGAGAAAACAGATGAGGTCAGGCAGAGGCTAGCAAGCATCTGCTAATGCAGTCAAGGTTTCTTTTAGAGACTAAGAGAATCTTTTAACTAAGATGTAAGTGTCAACTGCACGATTCTGTAAATATTCTGAAATATTGTTGAATTGTATATTTTACATGAATCAAGTTATACTTTCTGTAAGAAAGGTCTTAAAAGCAATAGAAAATCATAAATTTGTTATTAGATTTTGTTATTATGTTTGAGTAGTTGTACAAAGGGTTTCAATTCAAAATGTCTGTTCATGAGTACAATGAGAGAGCAGTCTCTCTCTCTCTCTCTCTCTCTCTCTCTCTCATCAGTCATGGGGCCTTAACTCTGGGTGCTGTCTTTGAGCTAGCACTTTGAGCCCAGGGCCACTTTCAGTTTTTAGGTAGTTAACCAGAGATACATTCCCATAGCCTTTCCTGTCCCTGCTGACTTCTAACCATGATCCTCAGTTTTCAGCCTCCTCAGTAGCTAGGATTACAGGTGTGAGTCGCCAGCACTCACCCCCTCACCTTTAAAAACAAAACAAAGAAGGGAGAAAACTTTCTTCCTTCAAGAGGTCCCTGCATAGAATGAGCAAGGGAACCTCAGCCATGCTGTCATCTTTCATGCTCAGAAAAGCAGGCAGAAAGTCTTTCTTCACAGACCAGAGAAATTCAGTTCACCAATGCTTTGTCTTCATTTTAGTTAACCTTCTTGTAGCTGAATGCATGTGGGCTTTATAGAATGGAGAAGATAAAATGGAGTAATCTCCCTCTTCAACTATGGACTCATCTCTGTGGAAGGTAATCCCATTGTGTAATTTATGCAAGACAGAGGCATGGACTATAACTGCAGACCCAGCGGGTGTGGGAAATTGGGGGCTGATGTGGTGAAATTGAATCTCAAAGATAAATCATAGGCAAGCTTTTTGAGTGGGGTTTGGAGATATAAACAAACACATCATTTGATGTAATTACTTATGCAAACCTCCAATTTAGGAGGGAAAGTATGCCAGTCCTTAGTGAATGATATTCAATATGGGGGGTTATATGGCTAGAAGTATGTAATTACTTTAAAAATAGCTGCTTTTGATTTTTTTTTGTTGTTGTGGAGACAGAAGAATCCTAACAACCTCTCTCTCAGAAACAGACTGAGCATAAAAACATGGCTGCCTGCTGAAAACAGAACTCAAAATGTTTTAAGTAGTTATAGGCAGAGAAGTCACACTTGTAAGGATGACATCTTTCTGTTGATTTTCTCCCTCTGGGTGTTCTGGGTCACAGTTGTGTAATTTATTGCCATGACATTCACATTTTCTTGAAGTGTTAATTGAAGCAGTGCAGGTCTTAGCTGTTCAACATGCTTCTCCAAGGAGGCTATGTTTTGGTATTTATAGTTTAAAAATGCAACAAAACTATATTGTCAAACTTTTGATCTATACTTACTCTGTTTTTCATTTCCCATTTTTTCTGTCTACCACTTCGCTGTGTCTGTGCCCAACCTTTTGATAAAACCTTTTTGACACTTCCAAATAATTTAGGTGTTACCTTCTCTGGAAGCCTCCTCAGACTTTCCCTCCACACAGAATTGACTTTCTGGACCTCCTTGTAGATAGACCACAGTTCGAGACAGCAGATCTTCACCAAGGACCTAGATCAATCCCTCTCACATTTGCTGAATGGGCAAGTGCTACTTCTATGGCACTAAATGTTTCCCTCTGTTTGTTGAGTAGTCAATATTCCATAATAGGAAATAAGCAAAAGAATATTGAAAAACTCTTTTCATCTTGTATTCCTGGTGTTTAACTTGGAATCTGGTGCATGATAGCATCAAAGAAAAGTAATTGGGATGAAGGTGATACTCACAAAACATTCCCGGTCTCTCAGTATTGTTTCAGAGTGATCACAATCATCCCAATGCATAGGAATTAAAGTGATTTGAATGCTCTTTCAAAGAATAGTCTTTGAATAATTTTGATATTTCCCCATTTTGGGCCATTTTTAGAGCCAGTTTTTAGGGCCAATTTTAGAGACATTTCTGATAGCTCCATTCTCTTAATAAGCTGTTGGCTCAGGATTTAAATTTTGAAAAGAATCTATCTAGTTTATCTAATCTGTCTGTCTGTCTGTTTGCCTACCTGCCTGTCTGTCTGTCTGTCTATCTACCTATCTTCCTGATGTAGGAATTTGACCTGGGGTCTCCTATATGCTAGGAAAGTGCTCTTCCACTAAATCACACTCTCTGTCCAAGAGTTTAAAATCCTTAAAATGTTTAAATAATGTTTATAATGTTTAAATGTTTAAATATAATGTTTAAATCTTCAATCTTATGTGCAGGCTTTTATTACCATTTCCTTGTTCTTCTATATCCTGATTTGTATCTGACTTATCAAGAAAGGTGAGAAAATGATAATACTTAGTATTCAACATTTATTCAGTATGCACTATGCTTTAGGCACTGTCCTAAAACAGTTACCACACACTGTCTCAAGTAAATCCTACAGCACTACAGATGCCATATTGCCGAATACATATATACACATTTCTGTTCCTACTTTAACTTTGAGTTATTAAAGAAGTAAAATTACTTTTACTCACATACAGGAGGAAACTGCGTTAAATGACTTCTCCTAGGTCACTTTAATGTGACATTTTTTCACTGTCTTCCTGGATGAAGAAGGCCTCGGGGGTCCTCAAAATTGTCTGCTTGGGAACTAGGGCCCCACCATCCAGCAGCGCTCTCAGTTGCTGGTCTTGGACTGCGGCTGATCACTGCACAGGACATCAGCCTCTGTGCTCCCTGCTATCTCACCTGACTTCACTTTCTTCCTAATGGTACTATGTCCAGTTATGCATGTTTATTTAAGATGAATAAACCAAAAGAAAAAAATTAACTGCTATTTTTATGAGGGTTTAGAAAAAATCTTGGAAGCTGGCCCCATTTAACATTCTCTTCCTTCTCATTCTCCATCTCCTTCTTCTTCTTCATATTGGCACTTGAGCTACAAGCCTTGAGCTCTCACTTGGCTTGCTTGCTCACACCTGGTGTTCTGATGCTTGAGCGACACCTTCCTTCTGGCTGGTTAGTTGGAGAATGATTCTAAGTGGATCTTTTCTTACCATTTGGCTACAAACCTCACCTCTGGATCTCAGCATCCAGGATAGTTAGGATTACAGATGTGAGCTACTAGTACTTTACTCAGATATGCTCCCTGGTAAGGGTTGTCTCATCAGGAGAAAAGATTTGAAGTTCATCAAGATGCTATTAAGAAAATTTGACAGAGGAAATCACAATGGAGCTTAAGTCGGCAAATTGGAGGCTTTCTTTTTTTAAATAGTGATTATGAAAATGCTACTAGGAACTTTTAGTACTGCACAGAAAAGGTATTTTTAAAGTTAAATCATAAGATTTTGTGAGTCAAACATGCATAGTTGCTGGTTATCTGTAACAGATGTTTTGTCTTCTCCTTGCAAGACAACAAGTGACAGGTACGAGTGTCCTTAGCAGCAGAGAACTCTTAGGAAGCATTCTGCTGCCACAGACACTTCCTAGTGCAGCATCAGGATTATACAGTCCCCACAGTAGCAATGGGACAGGCAGCTTGTGAAGGAGATGGCGGATGCTGCACACACTCCATTTCCAAACTTTCCCCAGGCCTGGTGACAAACAGAGAAGCCCACAACACGGAGTTTTAGGCAAACTCTACCCTTCCCTGTACCACTCCTCCTGGACTAGATGGATGGAGAAACTTGGGTTAAAATAATTCAGCATCACACTGAGGTATAGGTAAGGCCGTTGAGAAAGAGGAGTCAGTGCAGTGGCTCACAGCTGTAATCTCAGCTACTTACGAGATTGAGATTAGAGGATCATGGTTCAAGCCAGCCCAAGCAGAAAAATCCCTAACACCCTAATTCCCAGGTAACCAAGAAGTCAGAAATGGAGGTGTGGCTCCAGTGGTAAAGATCCATCCTGGAAAGAAACAGCCAAACAAGACTTCATGGCTCTGAGTCAAGCCACAGTACAGGCACACAAGAGACAGGAAATGAGGAAGGGAGGGAAGGAGAAGGAGGGAAGCAGAGCAGGAGAGAGAGAATGAAGGAGAGAAGTGAAGGGTGCTGTTGCATATTAAAATACTTCTAAAGGCTTTCTGTGTATGACTGTTTCCTAAAATCAGTTTTGCCAGAATGCCTGGATCCTTCCCCCTTCTGCCTGTTCTTCCTAATCCCAGCCTCTCCCTAGCATCAGTGACTAAATGGCACCAAGCCCTCAGGCCCTGCTTTCTAATTCATTCTAGGCAAGGAAACGTGTGCACCTGGAGAAGTCTCTAGGCTGTGAAGCTAAACCTTGAATGCTATACTGGCTTTCTTCAGAAAAATTAAGCTGCAGATGGGGAACCAATATTATGGATGTCATATAAAATGATGTCATCTTTAGGTGCCGTTAATGTACCATTGGTGTGTGTACTCAGATGTGCAAATGGCACACCCTCTTTATCTTCCTGCCAAGATTTTCTTTTTGCCTAGTTCCAGATATCAGATGTTCAAATTAAGGGTACAGAAATGGCTGCAATCCATAATCCACACGGGCCCTAGCAGTTTCTAGTCTGGGAGGCATGGTGGTGCCTTCAGCAGTGTAGCTCTCCCTTCTATGGGCTCTGGCATCAGACAGCCTGCAGACCCAGCCCACAGACCCAGCCCACACACTCCAGGCAGCTGCAGGTCCTTAGGCAAGCTACTTAGCTTCTCTACTGCTTCCTCATCTATAAAGCTAGGCTTATTAAATCAAGCAATCAACTAAAAATGTTTAGCTTGGTTCCTGGCACATACCAAATTCCCAGACAGTACTAGTTACTACTAGACTCAAATGTTATATGGGTTTCAGAATCAACCTAGCCTTGTTTCTTTCTCATCTTCAGATTCAACATCTTCCTAAATAGTTGGATAAATAGAAAATGTCTATTCCTTACCCCATCATCTGCCAGACAAGGAAACTGAAGCTCAAAGTTTATTCAAGATGTATTGGTAAGAAACCTTTCATCCATGCATTGTCAAATTTCACTGACACGATCATACGATCTTGCCACTATGAGCCTGGGACAGATTAGCTTCCTAAGTTACACCTGGCGGCTGTTTACAGATGCAGAGCTATGGAATAAAGATACAGAGCTGTGGAATAGAGCTTTTCCTGGCTTCAGGAGACTCAGAGGCACAGGAACTTTCCAGAAGTCTGGTCCTAGACCATTTCTGTCTTTCAAACACCGTCATGTATCTGTGCATTGGAATCACAATTACCTAGGAATGGAGTGTGTGTGTGTGTGTGTGTGTGTGTGTGTGTGTGTGTGTGTGTGCTGGTCCTAGGGCTTGAATTTGGGCCCTGAGTGCTAACCCTTAGCTTGTGTGCTCAAGGCTAGCACTGTTCTACCACTAGAATCACAGCTCCACTTCCAGGGATTTTTCTTTTGTTGTTTGTTTTTGTTTTTGGTGGTTAATTGGAAATGAGTCTCCTGAACTTTCCTTCCCAGTCTGACTTTGAGCTACAATCCTCAGATCTCAGCCTTCTGAGTAGCTAGGATGATAGGTGTGAGCCACTGGCAACCACCTTCACCTGGGGAGTTTAAACAATTCATATCTCAAGGTCCCAGAGCCAAAGATTCTACAATATTTGGTACGGATTGTGTCCTAGGTATAGGGATATAAAAGAATATCCTATGTGATTCTAATATTCATCCAAGAGGGAGAGCCATCTATCTATCTATCTATCTATCTATCTATCTATCTATCTATCTATCTATACATATACACATACACATACACATATATTTCTCTTATTAACTGGATGATAGGGTTAATTAGCCCTTTGGCTTATATAAATTGTTTAATTTTTTTTTTACCATGAATAGTACTCAGATTTATAATCCCAAAGAAATAAAAGGTGAATGGAGGCACCTAAAACATGTCTCTTGTTTTCAAATTCCAGAGTTCCTGCTCTGAAACCTCCCAATAAAGGACTATATTGGATAGCTACCATTTTTTCCCAGATTTTTATTATCAAACTGAATTACAAAGAGGTTACAGTTTCATACGTTAGGCATTGGATACATTTCTTGTACTGTTTGTTACCTCATCCCTCATACCCCCCTCCCACCTCCCCCTTTCCCTTTCCCCCCATGAGGTGTTCAGTTCACTTACACCAAACAGTTTTGCAAGTATTCTTTTTGTAGTTGTTTGTCTTTTTTTACCCTGTGTCTCTCAATTTTGGTATTCCCTTTCAATTTCCTACTTCTAATACCAGTATACACGGTTTCCAATATACTCAGATAAGATTACAGAGATAGTGTATGTACAACCACAGGAAGGTGATACAAGAACATCATCAATAATAGAAGCTACAGATACATATGGGATGTTGAAAGTAGATACAACTGTGATATAACAATTGTTTCCATAACATGGAGTTCATTTCACTTAGCATCATCTTATGTGATCATAAGGGTATAGCTATTGGGCTCTTGTGATCCTCTGCTGTGACTTGCCTAACCCTGTACTAATTATTCCCAATAAGGGAGACCATAGAGTCCTCCATGTTTCTTTGGGTCTGGCTCACTTCACTTAGTTTAATTTTTTCCAAGTCCTTCCATTTCCTTACAAATGGGGCAATGTCATTCTTTCTGAAAGAGGCATAAAATTCCATTGTGTATATGTACCACATTTTCCTGATCCATTCATCTACTGAGGAGCATCTGGGTTGGTTCCAGATTCTAGCTATGACAAATTGTGCTGTGATGAACATTGTTGTGCTGGTGGCTTTAGTGTGTTGTTTGTGGTCTTTTGGATAGATACCCAAAAGTGGGGCTGTTGGGTCATAGGGAAGTTCTATAGTTAGCCTTCTGAGGAATCTCCATACTGCTTTCCAGAGTGGCTGAACCAGTTTACATTCCCACCAACAATGAAGTAGGGTTCCCTTTTGGCCACATCCCCTCCAACAGAACTATGCCTACTTAATCTTTGATAAAGGAGCTAAAACAATCGTTTGGAAGAAAGATAGCTGCCATTTTGTTTTGACGTTGTTCTTCACACATGATTCCTGCCTTAGCACGCTCTCTCTCTCTCTCTTTCTCCTCCTCCTCCTCCTCTTGACTGAAATTAACAGTATAGAAGCTTAGTAACAATAATAAAAGTAAACCTTTATTTATATCCAGCCTCTACTCGTTTTAAGCTGCTGCATGAACACAATAAAGTTGTTAAACTTCCTGGCCTCAGTGTTACCTCTGATATGAGGATAGTACTAAGTTCTTCATGGACTTGGTTAGAAAGGCTTAGCTTGAGCTCTGTGTTTAGTAGATGCCATTCAAAAAGCAGAAAGAGCATTCTGGGCCAGTGGCTTAAGCCTATAATCCTTGTTCCTCAGGAGACTGAGATAAGAGAATCAAAGTTCAAGACCAGCCTAGGAAGAAAAGATGATGAGGCTCTTACCTCCATTTAACCAGCAAAAGTGAGGATGGAAGCATGACTCAAGTGACTGGGCAGAAGTCATGAGCAAGCAAAGTAAACTGAGTGAGAGTGTGAGGTAAAACAACAAAATAAAAACAATAACAGCAAAACAAAGGAGGAGGAAGAGGAGAAGGAGGAAAAAAGGAAAAAGAAGAAATAGTATCTAGGGAAAAAATAACAGAACAATGCATAGCACTTTATGTGTGTTAAAAGCTCTAAGAACACTGGGTTACTATTTCTATTCATATTCAAAAGGAAAATCTAACTGTCTTAGACTGGTCCTTCTAATCGCTAGACATCTAAAAGTTGAAGTGACTGCTTATTCAAATGGACATTGTAATCTTCTTTAATTTTTGCCAAACTCTGTATGTGTGAAAACAGCTACTATAGCTTTCTCAAAAATAATATCACTGTATGCAATTTTTTTCTACATCTGTTTTCAAATGACAAATAAATCAAGAGGATGGATGAAGTGTAAATTACATAGAGAATGTACAAAGTCTTTGAATTGTACTCTGTAAGCCTATTGTCCTTTAAGATCATTTTTACTCTATAATTTATCCAAGACCTTTTAAAGTAGGAACAATATTTTGAAATCAAGTTTAAAAAAAATCCTCTCGGGGGAAACTATCACTTTTTAAAGGAATGCTTTGAATGTTATGAGAAGTCTGCTAATACTCTTGAAAAACTATACCACATAGTCTCCAGTTAATTTTCACATAATTCAAACCTTTTTCCTTAAATTTGTGTGCACATGTACGTGCAAGCATACACATACACACACACACACACACACTATGAAACCTTATTGCCCTTCCTCCCATATATCTGAGAATTTGTCATAGTGCTACCTAGGTAATTTATTAATACTGCAGTAAAATCTGAAGGGAATATTCATGTACTTAAGACCAACCATTTGTGAAGCATTTTGATACTCTGATTGCGAACACCCTATGTAACTATTCCTTATAGTGTATCCAAGCATGCTTTTTAATTTATTTATTTAATTTTGCCGGATGTTAATAATTTTCTATGTTAATTGTAGCATTGCCTGTGGTTACTTGAAAAGAAGTCAATGTGTCTTCCCCAAAATGTTCTTGGACCCCTAGCTTGAATTAATGATACTTCACTGTCTTTCTCTTTGCGGGGAAGAAATCCCTTCTCTTGCAAAAATGGTGGACGAGTGTAAAACATGTCTAAAATGTTGTGGGACTCAAGGATTTCCTCTATAACATAATGATTTTATGGGAAACAAATGACCTCCTCCTCCTCACTAAGGTTAGTTAAAACATGAAAATTTCCCTATGTAATAATAAGTGGAAATGGAAGAGAAAGTAGATTTACTTAAAATCCTTGGAAGAAATGTTACATAATTTCAGAGAATTTCTGTCTCCTCTTTTGGCATTTTCACAGAGAATTTTATAAACCATTCCACCATCAGCTTTGTATTCTTGTTTCTCTAGTAGGCCTTGGTCTTTCAAAGTGGCTACGTTTTTATTCACCTCATGGTCAGTAAAGGGATATCTTTCAGAAATCTAATGTTGCTATCTTTTATTAGCACACAGTTCTTAAAGAACTTTCCATAAAGGCATGCTTTGGTGGCTCGTTTCTGCAATCTTAGCTACTCAGGAGGCTGAGATCTATAGAGTAAGGTTCAAAGCCAACCTGGTATGAAAGGCCATGAGACTGTAATAGCACTATACAATTCAATTAGTTAAAAATACATAATAAATACTGTTGCTAAATAAACACTGCATAATAAAGATGTATGTGTATTTGTGTACTACATACAAGCACCTATTTAGAATGGAGTTCTGAACACATAATGTTAGTGCTATTTGTATTATGGCTTATAAAAATACTTCATGCCTTTTAGATTAATCTTTCAAATAAATTCAAAATGAAATAACGTGCTATGATAATTATTGTTTTTGTTGTTTAACATAAACTGTTACAGGTTCACCAAAAGCCAAGTATTTTGTTTTTGTTTTTGCTTTTATTGTTTTGGGTTTTATTTGTGTTGTATGTCAGAGTCTATATTTTGTGTGGTTAATTGAGGTTAATGGAGGGAAGTGGCAGATTGCCAATGCTAATGAGTTTTTCAACTCTCTCTTGTATGTATCTTATTTCTCTCTTGATTTTCATATTTTGTTGAATTCAAAGTATATTATTTGCCCAAGAATTTGTCATATATCCCTAGGAATTAGTAGCCTATCAGGAGAGGAGAGAGTTGAATTCAGTCCATATTTTATTTTCCAAAATTTCTCAAATTTGGGGAGGGAACATATACAGGAAGGGAGAGATGACCAAAAATAGTCTCTAGTTCTCTAGGTCTGTAAAACACGTCAGTATGAACATTGCAATTGAGAGTAAAGACACTGAAGGTTCACATGCTGGCTGAAGCCTGATCCATTAACCCTCTTTAAATGCCACTAAGATTCTAGCAGAGTATGTGAGGGTTAGTTAGGTTGTAGTTGTTTTGTTCAGAGAGTAAAAAGGAAAATCATATTATAAAATAATTGACAGTGTTAGAAATGCTGGAGAATATCCAGAGAGCATCTAATGCTGGCTCATTGGAATCGGGGCTGGGCTTGCGGGTGGGGTGGGCAGAGGAGCCTCAAGATTGCCATATCGTCCAAATGTTGTATATTCCACATTTATAAGACATTCAGAATAATTTAGACTTAGTGAGATTTATGTTATTAAGAAGCTAGATATGGCTGACTCCTAGACTCGAATCCTAACCTAATGCATGGTAACCGTTTTCTTAGAGCCTTGTAACTGGGCTTCCTGGTAGTGACAAGTCACAGTCGGTCATGAGCAGTGAGGATATTCAGTGGAACCTAAAGTGAACAGTTCTTCAATGTGGCATGCATGGTGACTGCAGATGGAAAGAGTTCATAAAGCCCGAAAGGGATGGGAATTTCTCATAGAAAATCTCTATACGCACTCAAATACCAAAGGATAAAGCTATTATTCTAACTTGACAGAAAAATCCTCTTTCAGTCTATGGAAAGTATATTTGTAACAGGTATTTAAACTGTTTTGTTTGTTTATTTGTTTTGCTGAAAAGAACTAACTCCTTACCTGGACCCATATATTAACTAAATGCAGGAGTAGGATGTAGTTGGGATGGAAGATGTGGCATTGATCAGGATGTATTGCATTCATAAACTGACATGTTGAATTGCAATGTTAAAAATTAAAATAAAATATGAAGAAGTGAAAATAAAAGCAGAAGTAATGCTTAGCAGTCATAACTGCATTTTGTATTTGTCTTTGCTCAAAGACATGCTTTCAAGTCACTTTGGAAGCAGCCTGGGTTCCAGGAAAGATAAAATTGAGGAGTAACATCATTATTATAAGAGGCTGAAATGCCCCGAAAGAACAGTAGTTTTATAGGACAGACCCCCTCCAAATGCAAACAACTGTAGAGGTTAGAATCTTTTCTGTCAAACTGGTTCTTTGACGTACATACTGCCATTTTAAGTGTAGCTTCTGTCTTATAAGAAACTACTTTCGTTAAGCCATATCCTGTTATAAGAATTGTTTTTCTAGGGTCTGGAGATATGGCTCCATAGTATATAGAACCAGCTGAGCAAGAATTGTCTCTCTGACAAGTTCCTGCTTTGGTCAGGCATCTTGGTTTTGATTGATTGCTCAGGAAAAGTTTAACCCCTTTTGAACAAGCCAGTCATACCATATTGTGAATGTAAGTTATGACCAATTGGAATGAAGGGCAGTAACATGTCAGGGAGAAAACATGGGTGAACTTCTTGTCCAGTATGCTTGCTTGGCTTTCTTCAAAAGTAAACTTTGCCTTGCCATGGTCATTCTTACTATCATTATTCCTATTCATTATCCCAATTTCCAGAGACTATCATGATGAAGTCTACTCTGGAGGAATCACCTTACGGGACCAGATTGCTCACCTCAAGTGATGACAACAACTTTTCAGGAATCTGGGGAAACTAGAACAGATGTGTCAGGCTATACCTGCAACTAGGATTCATTAACCATGCACACCTTTGCCCACTGTACTGAATTCTTCCACTATTGAAATGTAAACTTGATATCTGTATTCCCAATACAGTTTACGATGAACTGAACTGCCCTTCACCATGTCTGTTAATTGCTGCAGGGGGGTGAGTGGATAGACCTGATATATTCTCCTAATAGTCTTTCTTATCACTTTCCCTATATCCCGAGTCTTTCCTAGGACACAAGGACCCAGAAAGATAGCTCTACTGACTTTCCAGCAATGATAATGGAAAAGGAAGTTTGGGGGGACTTTATTCATGTTTCAGGGATGGGAACATGACTAGCAAAACAGAAATGGGTCCCAGTCTCTGGCAAATGTAGAGGTAAAGGGCAATGCTGGTCATGGGGCAGCTGGCACCAGGTTTAGGCTCCTGGGGTGTCTCTTCCTCATCAGTTGTTATTCCAAGGCTGACTCCATCTCCTCCCACAAAGCTCAGCAAGGTGGCCAGAAATTGGAACATATGATTTTGCTTGCTCTTTCAGCAGATTCACATTGTTTCTTGAGGACTAAGGATGCATAATGGTTTGTTATAGAATTTGAGAACCCATTAACCCAATGAGCAAACCACCTAATTAAAAAAAAGTTATTATCGTCTTTGTTCATACAGAGAATAATTCAATATCTTCTGAATAAATGGCTTAGCACAGAGCTTGAGATGGATTCTTAAGCCATTCACAATACTGTCAGTCGCTCATTCCTGATGAAACTGAACTCACTGCTACTGTAGTGGCAATTAGTTGATAATTAGTGCTTGTGCATGCTCAAGCTTCATGTCACGCAACTGGTGACTTGCTTAACATCCATTCCACACATTTATTTAATTTTGTTTCATTTTTAATTATTTTAACTTATATTAATGCACTAGCACTAGAGACTTGGGGCTCAAGGTTATTCAATGAGGTTTGAAATTGTATTAATAGGACGGAAAGTTGTTGGAAGGTTTTCCATGAATAAATCAAAGCAATAGACAAGAGGGACCAGGCATGTTCGACAATCTCATCCTGAACTTTGCTTTTGGGGGGCTGAGGGTGGGGAAGTGAGGGATAGGGAGAGAGTTTCCTTGGATTTTTAATACATGAGCTGTAACATCAGTCTCACTGCTACATACTGGATTGCTTGGCCTCCAAAAAAAAAATGCTGAGATAAAACAGGTGTGCGTGGCTTACTCTTTTAATACTAACTATTCAGGAGGCTGCAATCTGAGGATTGCAGTTTGAAACCAGCCTGGGCAAGGGCAAAAAAGTCTTTAAGACTTTTATCTCCAATTAAGCAACAACAACCACTAGGCCAGAAGTGGAGTTGTGGCTCAAATGATAGAGTAGCAGTCAATCCCCAGACCCTGAGCACAGGCCTCAGTACCAGAATAACAACAACAAAAAATGGTGAAAGTAATGGGGGGGGGTGTACAAGTGAAAAAAAATTAGAGCTATAAGGTTAACAGCTTAGGTAGAATTATGCAAAAAGACGACCTGGGGAACATGGAGGGGATGTCTACTGACAACTTCTGGCAATATAAGAGAAGACTTCTCAGGTGGGGATCTCTTGGGTTGGAATGATGAGAAGTTTGCCAGGTAGATGATGAGTAGAAGCAATGCTTGCTATATTGTTATTGGGAATAAATGGTCAGAAATAGGAAGCACTCCAACCTGTCCCTAAGTTGTTTTAGGAAATCTCATGGGAAATTTGGAAGTTTTGTTTTATGTATTACATGCAATCGAAGGAAAAAAATACATTTTCTATAAAAGACATACTGCCTATAAGAACATGTGACTAGTTACTCAGCTCTTTTAGGGGCTCTATGAACTGTTCATGTGTTTTTACACACCCAGAAACAGCACTGTAGGTGATGATGGGAAATGTTTCCTCTCCATTGCTGTCAGGCTCAGGGTAAAAGGACTAAGAATTAGAAATAAGCATGTGGCCCAAGAAAGCCAGGGGTGGGATGAAGAATAGCACCAATCAGGTGCCCTTTACGTAGAACTCATCCCATCCCTTTCCTCCCATAAAAGTGAGACATGTAGGGTGACCAGCCATCCCAGTTTGCTACAAAATGTCCTCATCTTAGCATGAAAAGCGTCAGTCCTGCATCCTAAAATGGCTCCAGGCAAACTGGGATGGTTGGGCTCTTTAGTTTTAGATCACAACCGAATGATATCTCTCTGTGCTAACTTATGAAATAATGGGGTTTCAAGGCTGGACTGAGGTACACGCCTCTGTCCCCTGTTCCTACATCCACTTTGGTTTTCAGATGAGGAACATCAGACCCAAAGAGGAGGAGCAATTTGTTAGATTCCTTTGTTCAATGCTTAGCTCCAAATAGGTAATGCCCCTGCTACAAATCACTTTGTGACTTCAAATGCTTTGTGACTTCATCTCATCTTTCCTCGCACACCCACGCATTTCTAAAAACTCTGCACAGCTTCCTAATAGAGTTGACAGCAAGTGACATTTTCTGATTATTCCCTAGGCACTTGTAAAATTTCACTGACTCCTTAAAATAACTTAAGCTTTGATTACTAGATGGCTAAGTATTATTATTTAATTCTAATAATCTCCATTTTACAGACGATGGGATTGAGTCCTAACAATGACCAAGTAACTTGCCAGAGGTTTTGAAACTAGTTAAATTGAAACTGAAGTGCAATTGAAAACCCACATTTTCTCATTCCACAATGTTTGTTCTTAACCATGAGGACCCAAAACTTGTTTGCCTTTACATTTTGTCTTCCATTATTTCTGAAATAGGCCCTATCAATTAACCAAAAAACATGAAAACATATATGAATTCTTTTCTCATGTTTTACTCCTGTTCTATCTCTGAATCAATTCATTCACCAGAAAAAAAAAAACAAAAAAAACATCTTGAGATAAGTCTACACTTGGTTCTTTTGGTTCCCATTGGGTTTAGGGCTATATCCTTCTTCCTTTTTACTCCAGTAGTACTTCAGCAAAGTATAATTCTTTTGTACTTCAGGGCATTTGGTCTCAAGGCATGGAGCTATTATTAAGTGTCCTTGAGTTCAACATTAAGGAGACATAGGAGATTCAAATACTTTTTCTTTTTAAAATTTCATTGTACAGGGAGTGGCACTGTGGCTCAAAGTGGTAGAGCACTAGCCTTGAGCTGAAGTGCCCAGGGACAGAGTCCAGGCTGAGAGTTCAAGCCCCATGACCGACAAAGAAGAAAAAAAGTGTGTTCTACAGGTGATGTACAGTTACACATACATAAGTCAGAAAATGAGTACATTTCTTTTTGAACAGGACCACCCCTCCCTCATTTTCTCCCAGGTTTTCCCCTCCTGACACCCTTTCCCTGCAAGTTGTATAGTTCATTTCTGGTGAGTACCACTGCTGAATTAGTTCATTCTTGGTCCCACCATTTCTATGCTTTCTGTTCCCCTCCCCAAATCAGATAAAGGGAACAGAAATCCAAAACAGCACAAAAGAGAATAATTCAATAGAAAGAAAAACAACAACTGCAAACAGTATGATAAATTTCCTCTTGTTTCCATTTCTTAGAACACATTTCGATAAGCATCATTTTATATGATCTATGCACATAGCTATTGGGTCCCTATGATTCTTTATCTAAGAGTTCTTTCAAGACCTTCACCTTTATGGGTTTTATTCTTGAGCTATATCTTTTTCTACTTCTCTTCTTTACTAAACTTTTTATTCTCTTGGAAAGCATAGTCTTTATATCCCAAATAGCTTCCAATCAATTTAGCAGAGTATTGATTCCCCACCCCCCACTTTCCTCCCTTGCAAGTTGAAAAGTTCATTTCCAACATGTGTCTACTGTGTTTCACTGTTGCATTGATTCCCCCTTTGTCCCACCATTCCTGTGATTCTCCTTCCTTTTCCCCAATCAGATAAACTTACATATAAGAAAGAAATCAAGACTAGTGACAACATAGAATAAAGCAAAAGTGAAAAAATGCAAGAAAAAAGAAAATACTGCAAACAGTACACTAAAAAAAGCTCATTTCCATTTCTAGTAGTTGATTTTGAAAAGCTTCATTTTAGATGGTCATGTGCACACAGCTATTGAGCCATTGTGATCCTCTGCTAAGAATATCCTAAATATATTGTACATATTACAAATAAGGAAAACCATTCAGCCTATGTTTCTATAAATCTAGTTTGTTTCACTTAATACAACTTTTTCCAAGTGTTCCCATTTCCTTATGAATGGGGCAATGTCATTCTTTCAGTTGGAAGCATAGAATTCGATTGTGTGTGTATGCATATATATATATATATAATTTTCTTGATCCATTTATCTACTGAGTGGCATCTGGGTTGATTCCATATCTTAGCTATGGTAAGTAACACTGCAATGAACATGGTTGTGCTGGTAGCTTTAGTGTGGCCTTGTTTGTGTTCTATTGGATAAATGCCCAGAAGTGGGATTGCTGGGCCATAGGGAAGCTCCATGTTTAGTCTTTTGAGGAAAGTCCATACTGTTTTCCAGACTGGCTGAACAAGTTTACATTTCCACCAACCGTGTTCCCTTTTGAATAAATCCCTACCAACATCTGTTATTATTAATTTTCTTGATAATGGCCATTCTAACTGGGGTGAGGTAGAATCTCAATGTTATTTTGTGTTGTATTTCTTTTATGGACAGAGATGTTGAACATTTCTTCATATGTCTATTGGCTGTTCTTACTTCCTTGCAGAAGCCTCTCTTTAAGTCTATAGCCCACTTATTAATGGACTGGTTGTTTCTTTGTGGATTTGTTTTTGGGGGTTTGATTTTTTTTTTTGAGTTCTAAGAATATTTTAGATATTAGTCTATTGTATAGTTAGTAATGATATCCCAATCTGTGAGCTTTCTATTTATTTTGCTAGCTATGTCCTTTGCCATGCAGAAACTCTTGAGTTTGATACAGTCCCATTTATCCAACCTTTGTTTGATTTATTGTTTTTGGAGGCAGGATGACCTGAAGTTATAGTCTAGCCAATGATTTAAGGCCAGCTTGAGCAAGCCCCTTTCCCACAAGAAACATTTGCTGGCCATGTAACTCAATGATACAGTACTTGCTTAGCATATGTTAGTCCTACATTTAATTACTGGTACCACACAAAGGAAGTATAATGATAAACTCTGTAATGATTCTATAACTGAACAAACCTGCTTCAGCTAACATCTACTTCTTAACAACTATACCTATTCCGTAATCTATTTTCATATAATAGCATTTATTCAATAAAGCATCTTGAAATTAAATGTTTCCAGACTCTGCATTAGGAATTCTGATCCCCTTCAGGATATTTTCATATGTGACCCTTTAGACATAATCTCTGAAATTGTGTGTCTCAGAGTATATAATATCTTTGGGACAATCACGCGTGCCTTGGTCATATTTATGATGAGCATAAAATAGCTGGATATGATCGCTCACATTGGTCATTGTAACCTTCATGAGACAGCATTTGCAAGGAATTTGGTTTGAAACCAGCCTAGTCGAAAAGTTCACATGACCTCATTTCAGCCAATGATGGACATAGTGGCACATTTGTCATCCCAGCTATTGGGGAGGCTGAGATTGGATTGTGGTCTCAGATTTGCTATTTTCTTTCCATGTGGAATCAGCCAGCTGTCTTTTCTTCTTTGGTGGGAAATAATACCAACCATGTGTGTACTAAAAACATAAACTATATATAAAGCCCCTAACAAGGAGGTTGTGAAGCCTTTCATGTGAGGAACACCTGGGAATACCTTCTTCACCCTGGCCTCAGTTGGACCAAAATTAAGCCTGTTCGTCATTGGACTAAATTTTATCTTGGTTAAAAGCATGTTGTTTGTGCAAAGTGAACATATGTATCATGAGCCAATGCCTCATTATTTCATTTTTCTAGGCCCTGTGGTGGCGATCCATGCAATAATTGTCTTTGGGCTGGCATGGATATCACAAGAGTTTATTGATAGGTCCATGTCTTGGGATGAAATACACAAGACCAGAATGAGCAGGCTGTGCATCTTGTTTTAGCTTCCCTGTTAAAGTGAAAGGCTGGGGTAGTCAGGCAAAATGACCCCATCAACCTAAAAAGTGAGTCTGGTTTGTTCTCTCTCTGGAAAAACCGTTAAGCAAGGAGTAATAGGAGAGAAATGAATCTTGAGTTTCACTCTTTTCAGAATGGTTCTTAGCAGAGAATGTGATCAAATGAAATTGAAGTTCAACCTGACCCCAGTTCTTGCAAGATAAACATACCTTAAGTGGAGGGTGATGGGAACCTCATTACTTAGAATTGGACAAATAACCCTAAGGCATCATGACTATCACCTGGCAGCAGCCCTGGTTTGCTTAGCAAACTGCCTGATCCTCTACTGGGAACATTTAGCACCACTTGTATTTTGAAATCACAGGCTACATCTACAGGCAATAAGGACTGTTATCTCTTGGATTCATTGCAGTTGCACAAACACCCAGTTAATTCAGCTATAACACATCTGCCCAGAGAAATATTTACTTTTGGAGTCTCCTGGGTATGCTTTAAATTTCCCCTTAATTGCTACCAATCGTGTTCTAAGTTTAAGTGCTCTTGAAATGGACGTTGGGTCCTTCGCCGAGGAGTTCACCACTATAGAGACACAAAGAACAGACACTCAGAAAACCAGACTGTGCAACAAGGAACTAATGTGCTATCATAGAACCTAAGGAGATAAGAGTTTCTTGTTGCTCATCTGGTCTCTCAGTGGATCAAATGGATGATAAATGTTTCTTAAGGACACAAAGAGAGTAAAACCCATGATTCTTGTTTGAGGATTGAACTTTATTATTGAGGAGATAGGAATGAATCCTCAGGACGTCTTTTCAAATGATGAGAGTAACAGGCACTCTTACCCCCATTAAAATGATAAGAAAAGAGAGTCAAAAGAAGATAAGTTTTGGAAGAGCAACATGGAGTTAACACTAACAGTTTTATTTCTCAGTGGAGCTCGTAATTATGAAGATGCTTTAATGAACATAGCTTATTTGTCCTGCTCATTCCTCTTCTGAACTATGTACATTTTTTCTAGATAGCTTGGTGATTTGAAGAAGCACAGTATCATAATTAAGAACCAAAAGGTAGCATAAAGATGGGGAGGAGAGGGAGAGAAAGAAGTAACACGATGATCCCACATTTGAATGTTCGGATCCCACTGTATGTTTCTTTGTTTAGTAGTGAGTCAGAACAAAGGGCTTGTCCACTCATTATTTCACCTCATAAGTTACATATAAGCCTCCACTGCTAGTGAGCACATTCCTCAGTGAGAGGATAGTTCTTGGAGTTCACAATCTAGCAGAATAGACATATGTTAAAGAGTGTACAAATACTGGATTGGAAACTATAGTAACCACTTTGAAGGCAAACTAGCAAACACAATTGCAATGGAGAAGGGGCCAAACTTAGCTGATCATGGACAAATTTGAGCAAGAGATCTGAAAGGAGCCCCTTGGGGAATGGCCACAATTAGACAAATAGACCAAGGGCACAATGTTCTGGGCAGTAAGTAGCAGCATGTGAACACAACCTGCAGTTGGGAGTTTGGGGAGTTAGCACAGCTTGAGAGGCTACAGTGGCTTCTGATTTGTAGGAACAATGGTATAGCAGGAAGTGGGAGGGGCTCACAGTCCTGTGTTGGGCTTAGTTTTTTAAATTTAGTTTTGTAGCCATGGAAAGCTACTTAGGGGTTTTTGAGGAAGGGAGTGACATGAGAGATTATTAACCTGGGATCTGGCGGCTTCCTGAGCTTCCTCTTGTCCTGTGAGGAAGCTCTGGCTAGACACTGGTGTTTTTTGTGTGCATACAATTTCTCCATCCTAGCTTGTCTCATTTCCCTGCCACAGGTGTGACCCATTTATAAAATGCTTTTTGTCTTTTGAAATTCAAGCCATTTCTCCTACAGATGTTATCACAGTATAAATAATCTAGCTCCCACTTTGCTACAGAAAATTTCAAGCAATGGAATTCAGGAAACTCGTGTCAAGAAACACTGTCTGCTCCCAATTCCCAGGCACTCTACAAGTGGGCTCCAAAGGACACCTGATATGTCAGCACAGGCATCTCCCCAAACAAGGCCGCTTAGCTCATTAACAAGGTGCTTCCTCCCAGAGGTAATCTGAGCAGCAGCACAAAGGATATGAGCTGTTGTGTTTCATTCATCAAGAAACCCAGAATGCAGCTGTGGATCCATGGCTAGAAAGGACAACATACAGATATCGTGTAGTTGGGCAGAGAAAGGCTCTGCTTTGGGTACAGATCAGAAATCTGAAATTTCTGAATGCAAAGTCTGTTTTAAAGAATCTGTCAGAATAGAAAGCTGTTATATAAATAAAAAGAAATAAAATGTTCTTCCCTAACCACAAAGGGCCCCTCACAAAATCAAGTTGCTAAAGCAGATCATCAGCTCATCAGGAACAAGAGTCACATCATCCAGGACCTAAAAGTCTAATTCGCAATGCACCATTTCTATGCTGTCTCCTTTTCACCAGAAGACTGCTGTGTTGTTCCTGTGAGAGGAATCGTTATGACTGTCATAGCTTAGAACAGACAGAACAAAGGGGTGGGGGTGGCTGCTCTGAGGCATAAGACCAGTTCTGGGCATAGTTGGGTCTTTGACTTCTATACTCTGCGGTGCTGACATTATTAATTATTATTATTAGTAGTAATAGTAGTAGTTGTAGTAGTAATATCTTAAATAGTTATACAAGGGGTTTCAATTCAACATGTCAGTTTGTAAATACAGTGCATCCTAATCAGTGTCACCCCTTTTATCATTCTTTCCCGTCTCTCCCAACTCCATCTACCTCTTCAATTTACCTAATTCCATCTTCACATACATACATTGAATACCATGCTTCTGACTTAGGAGTGCAGTGCTGGAAGCAGTACTAATTACCTGCAGAGCTAAGAGATTCATTTACATTCTGTCATACAATCATCATGATCACACTGCCAGCTTGGTATGATTATTCCCATTTTCTGTGGACCAGAAAAAGATATTCAGACAGTAAATGATTTGCCCAAGGCCTGTTGTTAGTAAGTGATTCTGCTGAAATGAGAAGCTGGGGTGCCTTTTTCAAAATCCCTTCCTCATAACTACTACTATATTGCCTCCCTGCCTTCCAACACAATGTAGCCTAACAATAAAGGTGTTAACATATATTCTGTGCTACCCTAGGGTGGAGAAAATGGATGTTTTTTTGTATATAACAATGACAGGTTCCTGAGAAGCTTGAAACAAATGGGTTGATACTGCAAGTTCTGTTTGAGTGGACCAGATCTAGGAGCAGTAAGAAGAAACGTAGTCAAAATCTGTGTATGCACACTGCCTCAGACAAGGAGCACAAGCTTGCATAGAAAATGAGAAGGAGGCTGCATTGTGATGAGCACTCTCCATGTGATTGTGGATGGTGTGAGTTATTTCATCCAATTCGTACAACAGCTGTGCAGGCCCATGAGCCTACTTTCCCAGCTCAGGATCACTACTGGATGGACTGTGTGAGATAATAAAGCTAGAAAGTCCGAGAGCTGGGATCGGGCTAAAACAAAGGCCAAGCTCTGAAGGGTAAAGAAGACAGTACCACAAGCAAAAGGGAAGTATTACTTGAGATGAGAAGAGTTAACTTAGATGTTTTCTCACAGGGCAGAGGATAGGATGAAGCCATAAATAAGCTGGAAAACCATCTAGCTAAATCATGGTTGATGGTACTGTAAAAGGTGTCTTGGAAAGCCCGGGATGTTTTACAGGGCCCCCTATAATCCTGCAAATTAAAATCACTGAAGACAGCTCTATCTTCCCATGGGCTGCTTTTGTGGCCATTATCTCAGTGCCTGGCCTGGCTCTCACTTCCACATTTCATCCTGCTCTGTCAGAAAGGGGTTCCTTTGCTTCTTGGGAAACATTTCATGCCAAATGGACACAACCTGCCCTGGAAGTTTATACTCATGCCAGAGTGTCACCATAGGATATTAAAGTTTAGAAGGTGCTTAGAAGTTCTTCTGTCCAACCCTCTCAGTTTATGAAAAGAGATTGAAGAAATTTAGGCCTAGTGTGAAGACAGATCCATTTACTAAGTAATTTAGTGTATGGGAGACACTACGCTATATGCTTGACATACATTGATTCTAAATCTTACTATATGACCCCAAAGGGAAGTACTATTTGCCTTTTTCTGCTAATAGTAAGCAAGGTTTAGTAAAGTTAAATAATCTGATAAAGACCATAGCTGGTGGCTGATAGGGTCTGGATTCAAACCCACACTGTGTGAGTCCAATACCACATCATTTCCATTTTTTCATAGCAATATAATTTTCTTCTTTTCCTTTCTTTTTCTTTTGTGCCAGTCTTGGGGTCTTGGTGCTTGATCTCAGGGTCTTGGTGCTGCCCCTGAGCATTTTCACTCAAGACTAACACTGTACTGCTTTTGCTTAAAGCTAGCACTTTATTCACTTGAACCACACTTCCACTTTCAGCTTTTTTTGTAGTTAATTGGACATAAGAGTGGCATGGACTTTACTCCTTAGGTTGGTTTTGAACCATGATCCTTAGATCTCAGCCTCCTGAGTAGCTAAGATTACAGGCATGAGCTAGCAATATGTTTCTATAAGAAAGATGTGACATACCCTTAGGCCAATGTGACTCTAAATCACATAAATGTCTGGAAAAACACATCTCAGGCTCACTCTGGCAACCTTAGCCTCCTGTGGTCAAGGATGATGTTGTACCCAGTGTCTTCTACTTTATGAGCAGAGTATATGGAAAGCACCAACAATTTGCAATAGTTAGAAGACTAAATTGCTTGTAGACACAGCTGAGATTTATTGATTATTGACTAACCTCAACCTTATTAATGGCTACTACTCAAAGCCATCCATTTGAAGACTTTCTGTAAGAAGTCCAACTGTCTTGTCATAACTTCATCGTCTGGTCATGCACTCATAAAGACATTTCTGTTCTGCAACCAGAGATTAAAAAGTAAAATCTAAACTCTGTAGCACTGCTCTGACGATGCTGTTTTTAGTAAGGACAAGCCCAGGACAGGCTCACCTCTATTTCCACAAGGAATGCACACATATCATTACGCTGTCTTTGAAAAGGCCTTGGTGTCGAAAGTTGCTCATGATCCACTTTTATACAAGAGTCTGACATTTGAGCAGCGGAAAGAAAGAAAACAGTTCAAGCCAATGACATTTCTATGGGAAAGGCCTGGGCTTTACAAAGGGACAAGTGAAAGTGGCAGTTAACCCCACGGAGGCCTCATTGTTGCCATTCATAAGCAGGAACACTAAGACCTCTGGGAGGAGGGCTCAGAGAAAGAGGCCTGCCACCTGTTGCTAGGGATGACATCACCACCCCAGCCAGAGCCAGCATTCTTCAGACAGTCAGTGTGTCTGTACTTAATCAGCCCTGGCTCCTAGGCAGGCCATTCACCCAGGCTTCAACTGTCAGCACTCCAGCTTCCAGCTTCCAAAGGGATCTGCCAAAATGCCTTGTCTCTGTTCTGAAGGGACTTGGCTCCCATTCAAAATTACCTTGGAGGGGAGGGGTGGTGGCGTTGTGGGGGTGTTCTCTTCATGTTTTGTTTCTGTTGTGTTTTGTTTATGGGCCTTCTGAGGTTAAGTAGGAAAGAGAAGGGGTAGAAGAGGCTAAGAAGAAAAGGAAGGAAAGTTACTTCACCCCAGGTGATATGTGATGGGAATAGGAGAGAGGTTACATAGAATGTTTCTTTTCTTTTCTAACAAAAGTGATACAATTCATGTCTCACAAGTTCTTAAAAGCTTTTTTTTTATATTGTTGGAACATTCCTCTAGGAATTAACTGCACATGCAGCAAAGTCAGATGTATTGCCAATCTGGGGTCACAGATATTAAAGTTATAATAGGAATCTTGAATACAGCTTCTTTTAGCTTAGAAGTGACAAACTGAGGGCCAGAAATGATTCTGTTGTAGCAAGAGACAGCTAGCTGCTTGCCATAGCTGATTTCTTCCTAGCTACACTTTGGACTAGTTTTCCCATCTCTCCTTGCAGCTGGGTGTGGCCATGTGCTTGTCTCAGCCAACGGAATATGAAATAGGATTTGTGCCACATTCAGGCCTGCCCAAGATAACCTTCTGTACCCATTTCATGCCCCTGCCTTTGTGCTGGATTGCTATGGGTGATGACAAGGCTAGGCTGTATAGCTCAGTCTCTTTTCTTCCTTCTTCTCATCACAACTTTGTGTCGTGATGCCATCTCTTATTTCAGGAGAACAAGTAACTCTCACCACCTGCCCTATAAATAGATCCTTAACTATGGACTAGAATTAACATTTGGATCCAATTAACCTTTCAAATATTATTGGTTCCTTTGCCATTGTCTTCTCATAGAGATAATTTACCCCAACTCTTCTCAATCTTGATGGTTCTAGTTTACTACTTTTACTACCTTTCTAATTCAATCATTTTAAGCCTTTTTTATGTTATCAAACTGTTAATAGTCATAAATTTTACATCAAAGGAGACACATTTAAAGCAAAGCACCAAACTGGAAAAATACACTCAGAATGCATGTGATTTTTGAAGTAGAATAAAAGGAAAACCAAATTAAATCCCTTGAGGTCTTTCTACCATTGTAATGCTGCAGCCACACAAAAATAGCAACAGGATGATTCTCCAGGGGTCTGGTGGAGAACAGAAGAGGGCAGGACTCTTAAAAAGTCAGACAAGAGAATGCTTGCATGTGCATTGGCCCTCTCACAGAGCTTGGAGCTGAGACTATGAAATGGGGAAGAAAGGGCTCTTGCTTGACCCATATGTGATCATTCCCTTAGTGAGGGCTTCAGTGACCACTTTCAGCTCAGGGAAGAACCCTAGCAGGGAGAAACCCTAGCAGAACTATTCTCTGAAGCTTTCTGAAAAATATATCAATTGCTGTCATTGGTCTTTCATATTCTGAGAATTTTTTCTTTATTAATTTGGAAGTAATGCCCTGCTGTCAGTAGACAGATAAACATGACTACAGTTGGTACTTGTTAAATGTCCCAAAATCTGTGATTTTTTAAAAAAACTGGAGTCATATTTCTGCACTTAACGACATCATGTTGCAAGAGGCATCTGGTCAATCATTCGTCTCTGGCTAGTATACAAGGGAGACCATATGAGGTCAGATACCATACACTATTTCCCTTCAGAAACTATACTGGTAATTATTATTCTTTGAAGTAATAGAAATGATCCCCTTTAGAAGTGTGCATGTTGGTGGGAATTTCATTTCTGTTGTGTTTTGTTATAAAACTTCTGATGTTTACTAGGAAAGGAGAAGAGTAGAAGAGACTAAGGAGAACGGGAAGAAAAGCTGTCTTATCCTGGATTTTTACATGTTTTCCCTGCTTGGCAGACTCCTACTTATCCTCCAGAACCCCAAGGCATTTCTTTCTTTTGTTCTCTCTTCACAATGACTGGATTGCTCTTTGTGTTCCAATAGCTCAGACTGCATAGTATAACAAGTGTAGCATTTCTAACCTGTTGAGTTGTCATAAGCTACTTTACCAAATGAGGCTATCCCAACAGGCTGTGACTTGCTTGAAGGCAGTGATAGTTTGATCTTAGCTCTCCTGTCCCTTTACCTTCAGTACGCAGCTCTCATTGTAGGTTGAATAGAAGACAGAGGGGACTAAGATTAGAACATTTGTAAAACAGTAATTATTAATAAGTCATTTCATATGTATGTGTGTGTGTGTGTGCGCGCGCGCGTGTGTGTGTGTGTGTGTGTGTCCATGCACACACATGCTAGTTCTGGCACTTGAACTCAGGGCCAAACCACTGTCTCTTAGCTTTTTCACTCAGCAATGGCAAAAGTAAGGAAGCCTCTACTACTTGAGTCACAGCTCCACTTCTAGCATTTTGGTGGCTATTTGAGATAAGGGTCTCATAGACTTTCCGGCCTGGGCTGGCTTTGATGCTCAGATCTCAGCCTTCTGAGCAGCTAGGATTACAGGAGTGAGCAACTGGTACCTGGCAATATGCCGTTTCTTAAGCAGGCTTTAAATTGTCCATTAGTTTATTATTTTTAAGCAGTTATACAAAGGAGTTCCAATTCAACTTATGAGTTTTAGGCATCTTAATCAATGTTACCCCTTCCATCGTTCTCTTGAACGACCTTGATTGCTATATTTTATTCTTTTCTTTTATTGTTGTGGTAGGAATCCTGGGCTTTGTTCATGCTAGGCAAGCTCTTTACCATTTAGCCATATGCTCTACATTGTATTTTTCTATAAAATGGGCTAATGGAGATAAGACATGCAGCACAGGTATGGTGCTACATGCACATTAGGAAGGCACAAGTTCAGACCATGGGGTGGGGAATTTAGGGCTTAGAGGAGATATATTAGTGGTCACAACTTTATGAGATTTATTTTATAATGATAGAATTTTATCTTTTGATAATGGAGAGCCAAAAATTATTTTGTAGTCATCAAATTACATGAGCTAAATTATATTTTCAAACAATAACCAGCAGCCACACAAAAGCTAGAGTGGGTGAAAAAACAAAAACAAGACCTGAATTGGCTGGTGTGAGGCTTCCTTGAGCCAACCAGGATGACAAGGAGAAAGCGGAAATGAGCAGATTCATGAAGTGGGAGGCAGAATCTGTCAGCTGAGATGACTGGTCTGATGTGGGAGGTGGGAGGCAGGGTATTGAAGCATGATGAGTGTTATATTTTGCCTTTTTATATATAGATTTATAGTTGTATCAGATAAGTAGGTGGATGTGCAGTTTATGGGTAAGAATCAGTTTACCTGTAGAACTTCTGGATTTTCTGGACAAGAAAAATCTCCCTTAGTGCTACTACTCAGGAGTCCCCAGCCCAGGAGCAAAGGCAGGGAGGTTACATGGGGCAGTCTATCAGCCCTTCTTCTTTGCTAAGTGTTGTCTCTTGACTATAGATTCCTGGTTAATGATTTCCATTATCTTCTTGCCTGTCTTACAATGTCCTGGTCCTCATAGCACACCACAATTGAACTTTCAACTCTCTTGGCAGTCTTTCCCTTCCATTTGTGCTCAAGACAAATAAACTACTCAGTGCTCTTCAACATACCCCTTGGTGTTTGCTCTTATTTCCTTTGCTTAGAACTCCTTTCCACCTGTATTCATTCCCCTGATGGTCTGCCCTATCCCAGGTTTCATCCCAACAGCCAGCATGGTTGCAATTCCCTCAGTGGAGTCTTCTCTTCCCAGGGCTTCTAGACTGCCAGGACCACACCACTGGTGTATGGCTTTATCCAGCCTGCTCCATCCAGCCTGTCCTGTAGTAGTATTAGGAGGATGACGAAGGTCACCTCAAAGGACATTCTAAACAAAGAAATGTTAAGGAAAATGTCTTCTTGGGGTAAACACATAGAACATCCTCTGCTCTGCTCATGGGACTATAACCCTCTTATCCTATCAGCAGCTAAGAGCTTTGGGCTGATCAGTCAGGTCCCAGTAGGGAGGAAAGAAATCAGGATGATGTGATGAAACATGACAAATAACTTAGTGAGCTGATAAAAATTGCAAAGATTAGACCTTTCTTTTTCTCTGGTATTTATCAGACTTACCTACTTGGTAAGGTCCTTCCTGCCTCCTAGGTGTCAGGACTTCCACGGTCACAGCAAAAGTGTGTTTTATTTGGTAGTGTGTGTGTGTGTGTGTGTGTGTGTGTGTGTGTGTATGCATGTGCCCACACATGCAAGTGAGTGTGTGTACTAGTAAGGGGGATTTAACATGACTTGGGTACTGTTCCTTAGCTTTTTGATCAAGGCTAGTATTCTACCTCTTGAGTCACAGCTCCACTTCCAGCTATTTGCTGAATAATTGGAGTTAGGGGTCTCTTGGGCTTTCCTGCCTAAGCTGGCTTTGAACTACAATCCTCAGATCTTAGGCACCTAGGTAAGCTATAACTACATGCATGAGCTATCAGCACCCAGAAATTATGAGGTTTTAACACTTATATATGCAATCATATTTTATAATGATTATTGCTTTTTGTTTGAAAACATAGGCCTCTGCCACTCCATAGCTAGATTTACAATGTGACCTAAACTGTCAATAGTCCAGAACATTCCATGAAAAACAATGTAACTGCATGTCTAATTCTAAAGGAATTGCTCTAGAGAGGCTAGCCTACAATTAGACTTGAGAGCAGAGACAGCCTCTTCTTTGTACATTTTCCCATTGCACATGAATTGGGGATGCAGAACCAAGTGGAAACATCTGTACCTCCAGTGTCTGGTACGCTGACTTAGAAGGGAACCAGTGCTTGTGGCTGCCTTCTGATAGCAGCATGAGATGCCTTGTTCTCACTGACGTTGGTTGACAAGGCACTAGCCACTTATATCAAAGTGCCTCTAACAATATCTATAATGATGATGATGATGATAATAATAATAATATATCTATAAAGTTATCTATGAGAATAGACATGATTATAGATTTTAGATACAGCTCCTTTTAGATTTAGATTGACCTAGCATGCAAAACCATTCTAATCACAACAAAATCAGCAACAAACATAATGTTAATATTGAGTAATTTAATAATTAAGTCACTACATTATTACAGAAAAGCACAGATCATCTGCTTGGCTACTCAGAGACTCACTTTTCTGGATATTAACCACCCACATGCACAGATGTGCATATCAGTCAGCTTACATCTGCTTGAAGATCCTCTGGCTTTCAAACAAAACACAAAGATTCTTTGGATCTTTCCATCTCATAATTCCTTTCTCACAATCTCCACCTGGACTATATAAATAGCCAGTGCTTATTTTAGTAAAACATTAGAGGCTGATTTATTGATAATTTGTAAAATGTCTCTTCCCTCTTGGAAGTTCTTTTTGAAATATTCACTTTTTAGAGTTCTAAAAATAAATGCTATTTTCTCCCCCTCTCTCCACTTGAATTTCTTAATGCTTCCAAATGTATCATAGAGATGAGGTTTATTCATTTGAATGGACATTTGTCAACTTGCTCTAGAAGGAAAAAGGCAGTAGTGCATCACAGAAAAGGAAAGGAAAGAAGGTAGAGAAAGGTAACAGAAAGACAAGACAAGAAAAGAAAGACTTTGCTGCCCATCCATTCTTCCCTAAAACCAACATGAAAATGGCCATCCTGCCTTTAGAGGACAGGGTGCGAGTCTATATGGTAAGGACATCTCTCAGAGCTGCAGGGCATTGCTGGCCCTATCTTACACACACACACACACACACGCATCTGTCCCTTTCATGGGACCACATTTTATCACATTTATACCATGGGGATTTCTACAATCGTAATTGACATAAGCTTGGACAACTGGTGCCTGCACTGTTTACCACATAGTCTCCCCCTGGGGGGCTCCCCTCCCTTCCTCTGTGCACCCAAGTCTCATCTACCAAGTTCACAGAGCTCTGCTGGGCTCTGGCTTTCTACCACCACTCAAGTCTCTTTGGCTCAACGCTATGAGGACTATTTCTGTTTCATAAAATGTTTATATAACGAACTTAGATTCAAAAGTATATATATGGAGATTGAGAAGAAGAGAAATATTTTCAAAAAGATAAACCTTTGCTAGGTCTGCTGATATAAGTCTTAGGCTGAAACATTTAAGATGCCCCACTGTGAAGACAGCTGTTGCTGTTTAAAACATGACTAGAACATGATCTACTTTATGAGCTGATTGTCTGGCAGAAGAATTTAGCTGACATCCATGTATAATGAAAGATTTTCAGTCCATGGGGTTAGTGCCAGAGGACTGTGATTTACCCTTATCTCCAAGCCATGAGTCTCAGTACACTAAGAGACACTACATCTGCAAATGTCCTAAGATCACCACTAGAAGCACAACCTGAAAGATTCAGAGGATTTTCTTCTTAGCCCCATTCTAGTGATCACACAAATTTGCAATCACTAAGTCATCATCATGAAACCCCTCTGAACTGTGCTGGAAAATGAAATTTCATGGGCAAGAACAGGCTGGCACAGAGTGACTGCTATCTGTTTTAGGGTTGGAGAGTGCTGTTGATCAGGAGATGTAGACAGACCTCTGCTCAGATTCTCAAAATGACACTGCCTATCTCCTCACCCAGTCATCTCTTGCTAACCCTGACACCCCTATCCTGGCTTCTGGCCCGCACCACTTTCTGGAATGTTATAAAAGAGTTATAAAAGATGTTATAAAAGAGACTCTTGGTATTGTTCAAATGGAATTCTAGTCTATGTAGGAACTTTTTTTTCATGCATTTAAGGCAGTATTATAAACTCTCTGCCCTCATGTCTCCCCAGCACAAAGAGGCATGTGTTTCAAATTAGAAGTTTACTTTTAGGTTAGATGTTAAAATTGTTTGCCATAAATCAGAAAATTTCACTAGAAATGACATGGGTTATCATTTACACTCATAGTTGGAGCTCCTATAGGTCATAGGATTAAAATTAAAACAATCCCAATGCATCACGGAAACACCAAGTCTTTTCCTACTTTCCCTTTTGAATTCCTTCAACATGGAATGTACAATCATATTCTTACTTGTGGCTGAGGGAAAATTCAAAGAGCTCTAGATCTTGGGTGACGCTGCTTTTTCAGTTAGGAACCCTTTCCACGGTGACCTCTCAAGAGTTACTGTGGAGGAACTTAGGGCCTGGGTTTCCTGCGGTGCTCTTTGCAGGTGCTCCTGCTTGGCCCCTCCCACGTGGTGTTTCTCCCTTACTGCCAGCTAGCATCCTTGCTCACTGTTGGGAACCAAGCCATCTTCCACACCAGCTTCTCACTTTTTTCCTGCCTCACTCCAGGGGTGAAAGCAAAAATTCTCAATCTGGGCCGCAGGCCTCTTGAGAGGTCACTTCACAAACACCAATGATCTTAGCCCAACACCAATTTTTTCCTGTCACAACTTTTTATCTACAAAATATAGGAAATGAAGAAGAAATGTGAAGAAATACAGAAAGTAAGAATTGTGAACATTCTTTAGAAGAGGTGAAAATAGAATCCATTTGAGTTTGTAACAGAGAGACAGAAGATGATTGCTTTTCTTCCTAGGCTAATGACTGTTCCCTCATTTTGCTACAGAAACTGTATATTGGTATCATCACAGTGAAGACTTACTGCAGTATTTCACTCTCTTAGCTCAATTTTCTAATAGATATGATTATCAGAAATACGATGTACTCAATCACTTTGTGTCCTGTGGATTCACACATGAGCTATGCTGTGTGACCTAGGGCTACCTGGTCAACCTCTGAGTTATATTGCAGTTCCCCCCTGTTAGAAATGAGATGGGAGATAGCTGGACAGCCTTCCTGCTGAAAACATTATATACAGATATCTGCCACAGTTTAGTTTTCTTCTCTTTCTGTAAAATACATGATGACTTTCAGTATAAGAACTTCTCCAGTCCCATATAGAAGTGGCAGCTGCAAAGTGCAAGTTTGATGTGTTGAAAAGGTGCTTGGAGGATGACAGCAGCCACGGGGATGATAATCACAATTGAGAAGGCACTGAAGACGATGGCTGCTTTTAAAATCCTTTATTCTTAGCACTTACAGCTCCTTCAAGGCTGATGCCAACCTGATGAATCAGTTTCAACCTGCTGTCTTTCCAAAGGGAGCTTATCTAGTCAGAAAAATGGAGTCTTGAGGAGGAAGAAGCTGTATACTTTCAGAGAAGAACTTTAGAAAGCAGATGGCATCATAATTACACAAAAGACTAAAAATACTTAGACTTTGTTCTCTTTTTATATATGTATTGATTATTTATTTACTATTTTATTTTTTGAGTTAACATACATTTGTAATAAAGCAGGGTCTTTATTGTGGTGTTCCATAAATGCACACAGTGATGTAATTTGTACAAATTCTCCTTCTCTCCATATTCTCATTGCTTTCTTCTCTCTTCTTCAAATAGCATTTTGTGTTTTTTATTATATATACACATAAGATATAATATATATAATATATAATGTGTTATGTATAATTATATGTAAATAGTCATTGGAAACTCTCCAGTCTTTAGTGTCTCCTTCTCACCTCCATAACTTCCTAGACATTACGCTTTTTAGACACATGTCCCATTAATACCATCATCATGATTATCATCATCATCATTTTAGATCTATAACCCCATAAATGAGTCAGAATATGCAATATTTGGTTTTTGAGTTTGGCTTATCTCTCACTCAACTTGGTGATTTCCAGACCTATCCACTTTTCTGAAAATGACATAATTTCATTTTTATTTTTGACTTCTCAAAGGCAGCGAGACAGGCATGGCAAGATCCCTAGACCTGAAAACCTGAATGAACTTGCAGCAAGTCAGAGGCAATTGGAGCAGCTTTCTGCCGGGCCCAGGGGAGTACCAAACAACTTTCCTTTCTTTAATTACTGTTTCTGCCGGGGAGCCTGTTTCCTGGTTTGGACCACACTGGCAGTGTGCTGTGTAATCCAGCTGCCACTGTATCTATGACTGTATCTACAAAGGAACCGTGGTCAGTGTAATGATTTTAAATTGTACTCAACTTTGAATAGTTTAAACTTAGACTTAAAAATGGATACTTGATTTTTGGCAAACACTTCAATAAGTTTGGAACAACTTAGATGTGCAAATTTATTTTTTAATCACAAATTTTATGAAATCTAAATACAGATGAAGTATTTATGATGAAAACTTAGTGCTTGAGATGTGCAGCTACTGTAAAATGCACATTAGATTTTTTATTAATATTTTATAGTCACTGCATATCAAAATTGTAATGTTTTGTGTATACTGTTAGAATTTATTTTTCCCACTTATTTATTTGCCATTTTTTTCTTCCTTATGTAGCTAATGGAACAGTTTACATCACATATGTGGCTCTTGCTATATTTCCATTGGGTAGTACTGATCTATGTAGTACAGAGAGGATACAATGCAGAACTATACATAAGATGAGATACGCTATGCAAAGTGTCATAGCTCACTCCTGTAATCCCAGGTTTTTATGTATCTGCGATCAATGGATCAATGTTTGAGACCACTCTGGGCAGGAAAGTCTTCTAGACTCTATCTTTACAATAATAAAAAGTTGGCTGGAAGTGCAGCCCAGGTGGTAGAGCACCAGCTAAAAAAAACAAGCCAAGCCAGAGTACAATGCCCTGAGTTTAAGCACTAGTAACAGGAAAAAAAGTGTCCAATAATGTCTGGTCACTAAAGATGTGTAGGAAACAGTATGTCCTTTTTTAATGGGTCTAGTTTATTATTATTTTTATTAATTAAATTTTGTTGACAAGGTGTTGTGCAAAAGGGGTACAGTTACATAATAGGGCAGCGAGTACATTTCTTGTGATATCTTACACCCTCTTACACCCTCATTTTTCTTTCCCTTCCCTAGATCAGGTAGACATATATACAATACCCAGTGTACCAAAATCATATACAGTAGCCATGTGGTGTACGCAAAAGGAAATTCATCTAGAACTTTAAATATAACGTCAACAATAGAGTTTACTTATTCTTGTCTTATATGATCATACATACATAGCTCTTGAGCTATTGTGATCCACTGAGAGGTCTATTTTAGACCTTTTTATGTTTGGTAGTTGTTTGGTTTTAGGTACATAATGTAAGGTCGCTGACCCAAACCTGTGTAAATACCATTTGACAAGAAGTTTTTTGGTTCACAGACCTGGTCTCTACTGTCCCCCCCCCCCCCCCCGCGCACACACACCTTAACAATCATATATCAAGGAGACCATGCCCCTTTGTTCTCTGTGTTCTAGGCTTGTCTCGCTCAACATTATTTGTTCAAGTTCTGACCATTTCCCTGTGAATACCAATATTTTATCATTTCTAATCGCTATGTAGTATTCCATTGTGTATAGGTACCACAATTTCTGGATCCATTCATCTGTAATGGGGCATCTGGGTTTTTTCCATATTTTGGCTATTGTGAATTGTGCAGCGATAAACATGGATGTGCAGATGTCTTTATGATATCCTGAGACCTGTTGTTCAGGATAGATGCCTAGGAGTAGTATGGCTGGGTCATAGGGTAGGTCTATGTTTAGCTTTTTGAGGAACCTCCATACTGTTCTCGAAAGTGGTTATACTAATTTGCGCTCCCACCAACAGTGGAGAAGGGTTCCTTTTTCCCCCACATCCCCTCCAGCATTTGTTGTTGCCTGAGTTCAGAGCATAGGCCATTCTAACTGGAGTGAAGTGGTATCTTAGGGTTGTTTTTATTTGCATTTCCTTTACTGCCTGGGATATTGAACATTTCCTCATATGTTTCTTTGCCATTTTAATCTCTTCTCCTGTGAAGTCTCTCTTTAGCTCCTTTGCTCATTTAGTAATTGGTTTACTGGGCTTGGAGGGGGTTAGTTTTTTGAGTTCTCTGTAGATGACGGATATTAGGCCTTTGTCTGTGGCTGTGCTGGGGAAGAACCTTTCCCATATAGTTGGCTGTCTTTCTAGTTTGGTGGCTATGTCTTTAGCTGTGCAGAAACTTTTTATTTTATAATAGTCCCATTTGTTGAGTCTCTCCCCTATCAGTTGTGCCCCTGGGACTATATTCAGGAAGTTCCTACCTGTGCCTATAAGTTCTAGCGTCTTTCCTACTCTGTCCTCCAGTAGTTTCAAAGATTCAGGTCTGATGTTGAGGTCTTTGATCCATTTTGAGTTGATTTTGGTGCATGGTGATAGGCTAGGGTCTACTTTGAGTTTTCTACATATGGCTGCCCAGTTTTCCCAGCACCAGTAGTTGAAGAGGCTATGTTTTTTCCATTGTATGTCTTTAGCTCCTTTGTCGAATATCAGCTGACTGTAAGAATGCGGCTTTATTTCTGGATCTTCTATTCTATTCCATTGGTCTTCAGATCTGTTTTTATACCAATACCAGCTGTTTTTGTTATGATGGCTCTATAATAGAGCTTGAAGTCTGATATTGTGATACCTCTTGCATTGCTTCTTTTGCCTAGAATTGCTTTGGCTATTCTAGGTCTTTTGCTGTTCCATATGAATTTACGGGTTGCTTTCTCTATTTCAGTGAAGAATGTAGCTGGGACCTTGATGGGGATTGCATTGAATTTGTATAACATTTTGGGCAATATGGCCATTTTCACTATATTGATTCTGCCTACCCATGAGCATGGGAGGTCTTTCCATCTCCTTGTGTCCTCTTTAATTTCCCTTTTTAGATTTTTATAGTTCTCATTAAATAGGTCCTTCACATCTTTAGTTAGGTTGATCCCTAGGTAATTTATTCTTTTTTAGCTATTGTAAATGGTATTATTTCCATAATTTCCTTTTCTCCTTGTACATTGCTAGTGTACAGAAAAGCTGCTGACTTTTGTGGGTTGATTTTGTATCCTGCTACTTTGCCAAAATGGTTTATTAGGTCTAGGAGTTTGGGGACTGAGTTTTTTGGGTCCTTCAGGTATAAGGTCATGTCATCTGCGAATATGGATAGTTTGATTTCTTCTTTGCCAATGTGGATCCCTTTGATGCCCTCCTCTTGCCTTATTGCTATGGCTAGGTATTCCAGCACTATGTTGAAAAGAAGTGGGGAGAGTGGGCATCCTTGTCTTGTTCCTTAGTGTAGGGATAATGGTTTTATTTTCTCCCCATTTAATATGCTATTAGCACTTGGTCTGTTGTATACGGCTTTTATTGTTTTAAAGAATTTATCGGATCTAGTTTAAAAGAGTATACAGGCACTGGAGCCACAAATGAAATTATAATTTGTCTTCTACTAATTTACACCTCATCAATCTATTCTTGTCCTCTGACATGTACTTGAATCTTGATGTAATATATGAAGGAATTTGCTTTCCTTTTTAACTTATGTTTTCTGAGAATTTTATAAACACACATATTTGGTTGAATGACAAATGTAGTTTACTTCACTTGAGAAGGCTTCAAAGAAGCTGTGTGAATTCCAGTATACATTTCCACTTGCCATTGTCATTGGTAAACATGAAGATAGATCTTCTCACAGTCCCATTGACGCAGATGGGGCTTGTCTGTTCTCTACAGCCCTCATGTAAATCTGGCCACCTCAAAGTCTAGGGTTATGCCTGCTGCTTTTTTTCTAATGTGCCCCTAATGCAGAGAAGCCAATCTTGTTGATTGAATTTCTGCCAGAAAATGATTACCCAGGCAATATAAAATGAATGTGTCTGCTTTCATCTTTATTCAGGAAACTTTATTCACTCTAGTTTACTGGGAAGATGATGGGACACACTGCAGGAGATACACTTTGAGGATGGCTCATTGTTCAAGGCAATAGCAGATTAGCCCCATCCCCACGTGGGGATTGAAGTGGAGTCTTTGACAAAGCATGCCTCATATAAAGAGGTAGGAAAAATGCTTAGCAATATTACTTCACTGTGAAATATAATCCTGGTCTCAACATCTTCAGCTGAATTCCTGGGTGTGGTCTTGTGTTTTCTTTTGTACTTTCACTATCTTTTCTCATCAAACTTCATTACACACACATACACACACACACACACACACACACACACACACAAATACACAGAGCTGTAATCTGTAAACCAAGCAGTAGAGGTGGAGCAGAGAAATAAATGGTAAAAGCAGAGCTCCACAAGTCATGTATGCATCAGCTGGAAATTTTCTACCATCTATAAAGTGGATTCCAGGCTGATAAAACTCTCTACCCGGGGATGTTATATTAATTGGCTAATTAATGAATATAACTCACTCTTAAAGAATACCATTAATGCTAAGCATTTTTAATACAGAAACCATTTAGGGTAATTAACAAAATTGCCCCTGCTCTGAATTAGAAAGCAAAGTTAAAGTTAAAAATCCATTATTTTAATAGCAAAAAATGTAGGACTAATGGTGGTCAAAGTCAATGTTGTGAAAATTTGATGCTGTCTGGTGGTTTGATAGTGTCTTTGCTTTATCAAGATTGGTTATATGCAGTAAGCAGACATCTTAGACTATAAAAATAAATATGTAGGAGAACATGCATGAATGTAGGTCATATGGGATGAAGCAAGAAAGAAGGGCATACTACAGAGGCGGATGGGATTATTCCATGGTAAGGAACTGATTTTGAGCCCCCAAGTCACCTGATTAACGATGGGGTGGTTTTGATGTAATGCTATGTCCTGCAGTAGTCAGTGGTCTATGTGGCTAAGACAAAGGGCTCATTTCTTACCACCAACTATTCTATATTGTTGTCTTCACACACAGAGAGGACCTGGAAATCTGAATTCTAGTACCAATTTTTATTCAAGAGAGCAAATCAATAGCTTGAGTCAAATGTGATTCAGGGAGCCTATCTTTAGGGAATCACAAATCCAAAATGCAAAGAATGGTGGATTCCTGTCAGTGTCGTAGGTGAAGAGGTCCAAGTGCTTTACAGTCCCACCCATCCTGCATCCACATAAAATGCAGTTCTGGATAAGATGGGATGGATCTAGTGCAACCAGTGCCTTTGATTCAGATGTTGTGGTACCCTTGCTTGCCCATTCATTCATTATTTCTTCTATCTAACCCTATTTCCACAGTTATAATAAAAGAACTAAACACATAATTTTATGCCAGACCATGTGAAGTATGAAACTAAATCAATGTGTGAAGTATAAAGCTAAATCAGACAAAATCTCTCCAGAAATTTCCAGTCAAGGATGAAACTAATATGAGTTTCTGTTAGCAATACTTGAGACTAGAAGTGTCTCTGATTTGGGTGTTATTTACACTATGGAATAGCTGAGTACTGTTTATCACTAGGGCATCCTTAATCCAAAAATGTGAAATCCAAAGTGCTCAAAAAATAGGATAATTTTCAAGTGATAGATTGACATTCATTAAGCTTTGTGTTTCAGAATACCTGAGTTAGAGATTCTCTAGCTGTGGATAGGCTCAGGCACCATGTCAGTGGTATAACACTTGTCTATCATAAAGTTTTCAGCAGTCCAGCACATATACACACACATATGCAGACATACACACATTAAATTAGTGACAGCCAACCTGTAGTAATCAGACATCAATATTTCACATTCATGATATCAGCTTATTTTGACACTAAAAGAATTTGAATAGCTAGATTCAAGAAGGAGAGGACAAGTGCCACTCTGGGGTACAGGCACTGGAGGGAATGTGCAGGAGGGGAGAGGCAGGGAAGCCCAGTAGAGCACCTAATGGGGAGAGTGGCCCCAAAGTTCTGGAACCAGCTGATAAGACCAAGAGAAAAAAAATCAACAAGTATTGATGAACGTTTATCACTGCTTATTTTTATTAACTTGTGTGTATAGTTTCTAGATTTTGTCCTAAGAATAAAGCCCAATTTGCAGATAAAGAACAAAGACAGAATGAAGTGACAGACATGTCCATGGACAGAAAGTGATAGAGCCAAAATGTCTTCATTCATCCATTATTTACTGATTGTCTACTATGTGCCAGAATTCATTGTAGGTGCTCAGGATTTATAACATAAAAAGAACTAAATATCAAATACAGTGACAACAGGGAATCAAACAGGAAAAACAATGAAAGAAAAATGAAATAATTCACATAGTACATTAAAAATAACAACAATGAAGGTCCTCTTGTTTCCATAGCTTGGAGTTCATTTCACTTAGCTCATCTTATATGATCATATGTACATAGCTACCGAGCTATTGTGATCCTCTGCTAGGACTATCCTAGACATGTACTAATTACTATCAATGAGACAAAATGTGGAATCTCTGTGTATTGTACATATGTTTATTTGAATTAGAGAAGGGAAGGGAAACATCAAAATGGTGAAACAAAGGGCAAAGGGGAACAAATGCAACGACAATATTCACAAGACACTTTGTTGGAAATTAACTGTAAAATTTGGGGACTTGAGGGGAGGGAAAGTGGGACAGAAATGAAGGAAGGGCTAACAAGTTTGACAAGAAACGTACTCACATAAGATACAGAGATCTTATCTGAGTACATGGGAAACCGTGTATACAGGTATTAGAACTAGAAAACTGAAAGGGAATACCAAAATTGAGAGACACAGGGTAAAAAAAAAGACAAACAATTACAAAAGCAATACTTGCAAAACTGTTTAGTGTAAATCTACTGAACAATTCATGGGGGGAAAGGGAAATGGGGAGGGGGAAGGGGGGAATGAGGGAGGAGGTAACAAACAGTACAAGAAATGTATCAAATGCCTAATGTATGAAACTGTAACCGCTCTGTATATCAGTTTGACAATAAAAAAATAAATTTCAAAAAAAAGAAATGTACTCACTACCTTACATATGTAACTGCAACATCACCTTGACAATAAAATTAAATTTTTAAAAAGAAAACAACAAAACAAAAGGATCCTATTGCTTTCTTCCGGGAGATTGTTTTCTGCTGAGAATAGACTGAATACCTTCTTCATTTATCATTTATTTATTCCAGATAGTGCCAGATGCCAGCAAGAGAAGGGCATGTGTTGAACATCTGCATGGCAGGGTGGGGTAGATGATGACTTTGGTAACAGCAATTTGTTACTCATGGAGGAGGTATCATTTGAGTTGGGACTCAGTCAAGTCTCAACAAATTGATCAATCACAAGCTAACAACCTTTCCAAAATCTTGGAGAGCTCATTATAGACTGGAAAGGATACACATATTTTGAAACAGGAATTTGCCCATGTTACTGAGAACAGGCAAGGAGATAGCCATATGAGTAAGAGCCTGGTGAGGTCACATGGGATACTAAGCAACCTGAGTACTATTTTTTTTTCAGGAGGAAGCTATTGGAGGATGATAATTAGAGAACTGATGAAGTCAGATTTGTGCTGATAACCACCACTTTTGTGTCAATGCAGATAGTGTGTGTAGGAGCCAGAAATAGCAGCAAGGCCTTGTTGGGCCCTTCAGTAATGTGTGTGGGAAAAGAGGAGGACTGGATTGGCTCCATTTCCAGTAGTGAAGAAGATGGTCATGGTCAGGGTAAGGACATGCCAACAGGATATGGTTAAGGATATGCCAACCCTACTTATGTGTAATGAGGGGTGAGAGAGAAAGAGAAATAGCAGATAACATTTCTACATTGTATTTTTATATTGTTTTTGGCCTAGATAGATGCTAGGTGGAAGGCAGTATCATTTATGGTGATGGGGAATACACAGCAGGGAAGGTTTCAGTAATGGAAAAGGAAAGTGCATAGAAAAATCAAGAATTATCTTCTATCCATCTTAAACTGAACAAATCTTTTAGCCATCTTAGCATTTGATGGGCAGGTTTGTGGTCAATTGTGCAGAACAATTTGAGTAGAAATGTGTATCTCTCTGATTTCCAAGTCATCTTCTTCATTCTAGCTGGGAATTAAAGAAGCAAGAAAAGTAATGGAAAAACAGTCAGGAAGAGAATACTGGGATTCTGAAGGAAATGTTTGGTGAACTCATCTCAAGTACTACAATATCTAAAATTTCTTAAGAAAGTAGACTTCTGTCACCACTTGCAAATACATTTCTTCAAACTAATGTGAAAATATGCTTCAGGAAAATGATAGGAATAATGCTTTCAGCTAGGATGATTTAGTAATTAACATTGAGCATTTAAAACAAAGGATGGATAAACAGAAAATCCACTCCCTGGGGTTTATGGAAAGCATTGGGAAGTGATGGACTATATACGTAGGAATTAATTTTTCTAGAGCCATGGGAGGCATTTTTGTAGAGGCAGCAAAAATAACCTATTCAGTGCAAAATAAAACAGGAAAGTAGATATATTTAAAATTCACCCAAGAATTAATGATAATTAGGCTCACACATTGGCAGCGAGGAAGCGGCTATATAATTTGTTAGGCTCACTGCAGGAAGGAATAATAAGGAACTGAGTAATAAGGAACTGGATTTCCCAATTGCAATACACAGAAACAATTAACAAAGTAATTATTTAAGATCTATTGTGGTCCCATGTGATTTTTCTTAATACTGCCAGAACAACCAATTGTTGTGCAAAGGGAGCTCTGGCTGTGCCCCCCAAACATTAATAGTTTAGTCTACTTTTGGAAAGTAGAGATCTGATCTGATTGTTTTAATGAACATTAGCACATACACAGAATTAAATTGGTAGGGAGATGGGCTGAAGAGATATGTCAATGACTCTGTCTCTGACTTGCTCACTTATGTTAGAATGGCATTTGGCGAACCATGTATACTCAGAAACTATAATACTACCGACAGAAGAGGAGGGCCACTGGTACAAAGAGTGACATCCAAAAACAAAAGCAGGTTCAGAGAATCATAGCTTAAGAATGAAAACAGGCTACTTCAGAGGGAGAGCATTAAATGGAACACTGAAGAACAGACACACAGACACAAATATATGCATGTGTACACACACACTTGTAGTGTTTCTGTCTTCCAATCTGTCTCTGTCTCTCTTCCCTCACCCTTACCCCCACCCCCCGTTTTGCCTGAAAAATAGAAAAAGGTTTTAGCAAAATGTGAACCCAGGATCAGTTTTATTGGAAAATGTAGATTCAAATTTTGTATAAATATTTTTCTTCAAAGTACCTTACTAAATTCTTATAAGCAAAATTGGTTTTATGACCTTAGAAGCACTGTGAAGTTAAATATTTAAAAATTATGTGGGCTTGAATAGCTGACTGCCTTAAGTAGACAGGAAAGTCTGTGTGAAAGGCTACAGCTTGGTTGAGAATGGAAAGTGTTCTAGCTACAGAGAGGAAGCATTGGCGTGACAGCTGATCAGCTTCATGCCCGCCGTGGTTGGAGTGGATCCACCACTCCCAATGCCCTGTAGAGCAGAGAAGAGAAGCAGGCCTTATGTTTCAAAACAGAAGCAAAATGCTTAAAAGGGCCTTGCTCATGGAATCCATGTGATGATTAAGGTAAGTGTGGATGGTCCACTATTAGCTCTTGGAAGAGCAGACTGGTCATTCAGGGGTGAATTCTTTGCTTTCAAAACATTTATCATAAAAACTGACAACCAAAATAAATGGTTTATACAACTTATCAAATAGGTTTCAATATCTTTAAACAGTCATCCCATACTTTTCAGATACAATATTCAAATGTCCCAAATTGAGTGTTGTAAAGATCTGGAAAGTAGAGCTTTCGCGAAGGCCAAGGGAGACATAATCCAGAAGTGGTGGGTAGGTGGGAGAAATATCTGGGAAAACTGGAAATGTTCAGGGGTCTTCCTCCTCCCTCAACATAGGTGTCTGTTCACATCAACAGTCATTTCAAAGTATTCATCATGCATCATTTGTGTTCTGACTAGGTGAAAGGGAGTGGGCCAGGACGTGTTCGCAAGAGGCAAAAACAACAATAAAGCAAAATTTGTCTCAACTTTAATTAAAAGACAGAGCTTCCCCAGTAATATTCTAGTTCAAAGCAATCTGCAGTCTGAGAAGGATTTGAAGTGTGATGAGACTTTTTTACCCCATTGTCAGGAAACATTTCACATATTGCTGCTCCCTGAAGATGGGTCTATTGTCCCATCTCCTTTGGATCACGGATATTTCTCTGCCTAACATTAGCCTGGCTGTCTTACGTTCTGTGTTACTTGTACATTGTTGTCTCCCTCCACTAACCATTAGCTGCTTGAATGAGCCTTTGCTGTGCCCAGGTATTCCTTCTCTCACTATCTAGCCCAACACACTGAAGGCACAGTAGCCACCATGTTTGCCAAGTGAACAGGACAATGGAACTGTAGTGATGCCCAGGACAAACAGACCCACATAACTTGTCAACAATATCAGGAACTGAATTGGTTCCTCAGAAACAATGACTACTAAGGACAAAGAGCTGGGTTACTGAGTGTAGGGTGCCTAGCCTACCAAGCTAACTTGCTGTCCCTTCCTGAGGAGACTCCATGCTGTTCCTGTTGAGTGAAGTGCCACACAATAACCCTTCCCCAGCTTCATTTCCCATGGCTTCAGTTATTGGTGGCCAATCTCAGCTGGAAAATTCAATGGAAAAATTCTAGAAATAAATCCCTTGTAACATTTAAATAACCATTATAATGTATTCAATGTTATTAGCTATTATTATTAATGTTAAAAAGCCCAATTTGTAATAAAAGTGTGTGTGTGTGTGTGTGTGTGTGTGTTTAGGACAAGTCATAGTAAATATATAGCTTGGTAATATCCTCTCTCTTCAGCCATCCTGCAAAGAAGAGGAACCTACTATATATGGAAGATTGTGTAATTCTCACCATTTAATTCTTAGGACAAATTGCTTTCATATTAACCCATTTTCCCTAGTGGAAGCTGGGGCACAGAGGGCAAACCTTCCCAGGACTGGCCAGGTGTGGCTGATGGGCACACTCCGACAGTGGGTACTTCAGTTAATTGGAATCAACTGTGATCTCCTCTATTTCCAACTGTGTCCAGTAGTTTCAGTCTGGGGATGAAATCTGCCATGGTGGGAATATTCAGCAAGATAACTAGAAGTATTTTCTTTTTGTGAGCTAATTTTTATCATCATGTCCACTACCTGAGGCTGATTCCAAAGTCTGTGCTGATGACACAGCATGCCATGTATACTCAATAAATAATAGACAACAATTCAGCAATTGTCTCAATGTTAAGATGAGAGGGGCAGTGCACAATGCTGACTGGAAACAGAAGGAAATAAGAACAAAACAAATGAAACCAACAATAGCAGGTGTTCTATTTGTCAGGAAATCCCCTGCGAATGGGAGACAATCATTGCATCTGAGGATTCAAGTTCTCAGAAAGTCACAATTTTACAAAGCTGAACAAACATTTCACTGCTATCCACTGTGGGCTGAAATACTCATCAAGATCACCCAGCTCCTGACTGGCTGGGAAGATCAGCTAGTTCTGATAGAAAGGGAGAAGAGCAGACTCAGCATTCTGGTAGCTGGAAAGCTTTAAACCTAATTATAACAGCAGAGAATGACATTTTAACCACATATAAAGTAAGAACCCTGCAGTTTCTGCTTGCTAGGGATTAAACTCAGGGCCTTGTGCATGCTAAAAAGCACAATGTTCCATCATTGAGCTATTGTCCCCAGTCTTCTAGCAGTCCTTTTCAAAGGGGTCTCACTTCTTAATCCATTTGCTACAAATACACACACACATATACACGCATAGACACAAATACATACATATACATACACACATATATGTACATGTATGTACATGTATGTACATATATGTGTGTGTATGTGATTATAAAGAGTAGTTAGTATTCAGCAAATGCTTGCTGAAGAAATAAGAAAAGGAAAAAGATCTCACATATAATTTAAGATCTAGATATCTGTGACCAAAATTTATTTACAACAGATCAACCTGGCTTTGGTAGGGTTTTATGTTTTTTGGGTTTTTTTTTTTTTTGCCTGGGGCTGGGAGATGCTGGCCCCGAGTAACCTGAACTCAGGGTGTGGGTACTGTCCCTGAGGGTTTGTAGTCAAGGCCAGTATTCTACCACTTGAGACACAGCTTCATCTCCAACTTTTTGTGATAGCTTTGAGCTAATTTTCTCACGGACTTTCCTACCCAGACTGGCTTCAAGCCACAATCCTCAGATCTCAGCCTCCTGAGTATCTAGAGTTATAGCTAAATACAACTTAGCTATGGTTATAGCGGGTGGTATGAGCCACCAGCACCTGGTCTCTGTATGTTTCCTGTTTCTGAAGTTTCCTGCTTTGCATGGAGATGTGTACCTACTGGGATAAGGGGATTTAAATCTGGTAATAGAGCAGAGTGTAGGAAGCTGCTAGACAGGCCTCAAGGAGGCAAGTCCTCAACAACAGATACAGGGAAGTATATAGAAAAGAGAGAAAACAGCTCATTTCTGAAGAGTTCTAGAACTCTGTTCTTCTTGCCATGGGCCAACATGACAAAAGATGTCTGGGAAATATTTGCAGATAAAGTACAAGCAATTTTTTAAGTCGTAAAACCCTAAGACAAGCATCAAAGGCTGATTTTTATAGCCCTTTCTACAGCTTTTCTGGCTATAAAACACTGTCCTAGGATAGCAAGAGCTGTAGTCTTCCATTTTAAGATTCATAACCCCACACAAGCTTAATGGAAATCAATATAGCCAGGAATCCGATATTCTTTATAATTAGTGAGAAATGCCCATCTTCATCCTGAGCCAGAGTGGGTCCTGGTTCATCATCTGCCCAGACACTTCTCCACATACTAGCTATGAAAGACAAATATCACCAGTTATGCCTCACTGTGCAGGCATAGGAAACTGAATTATCAAGACAAACGGAAGCAAAGGGAGTCAGAATAGGACAGCAGAGAAAAGGACTGGAAAGAGAAAAAATGGGAAGGAAAGGAGAGAGACTACACAGTGCAAAAGGAGCTGCCCTGAGAAGCTTTGTAACACTCTTGGCAAGTCCTGTGTGTTTTGACAGCTTGAGATTATGGGGTCTCCAGGGGTCTGTTTACTTATTTATTAATAATTTACAAATTATATTTAAGTCATTGTACAAAGGAGTTTCAAGTCCACATGCCAGTTTATGAGTACGATGCATCTGGGTCAATGTCACTCTGAGATTCTTCCTCGTCTCTCCCAACCCCACCCATTTAGTTACCCATTAAGTTACCTGGTTCCACTTTCATCTATGTACACTGAATATTATGACTACATTTGTCTACCCTTCCTCTCCTCATTCATTCTCCCTTTAGCCTCCACACCTCTTGACAACATGTTTTCATTTCCTGGCATCCATGTTGTTAAACTTGAGGTTGTTTGAAAGAGTCATACCATGGCAGTCCTCTGAATATACTCTGTTCCTGTTCACTTGTTTGTGTATATATGCATATGACCACATACATGTTTATAATTTAGGTCTAACTTCCACATATGAGCAGGAGTGTTATTTAAATATGCACCATCATGGCTACTATGAGTCCCTGGCTAAATAAGTAAATACATAAATAGCCTTCATATTTTTTCCTTGAAGTTTTGTTGATGGTTCATGTGTTGGGCTCAGATCCCTGGGTAGCAGACTGAGATGGGAATGAACATGCAATGCTGATTATTGTGGGGCTGTAGAGGAAGCCTGTAGAGGAAGGAGGTTACAGTGAGGGTCTCAGATGATCTAACAGGAACTATGGATCTGGGAGGACTCTGTGCCAGGCCCACCAGGAGGGAGGGAGGCTTCTATGTGCTCCTCTATGTGCTTGTCCCCAGACAAGGCAGGGTGAGCTTTTTTTGAAGGTTAGTTCCAGAAGTGGAATTAACAAGCAGTCATTAAATGCCAGGCTCCCAGTAACAGAATGAGGGTACAACTCATCCTTAAGGGGTGTGAGCTAGCCAGCATAGGGTCCACCTCCATCCCAGGGCAGAGCAGTCAGTGATGCTGTGCAAAACTTAGCTGTTAGAGTGCTTGGGGTGAATAACTACAGTAATAATTCCACTCACCATCTTCATTTTCCTGCTTTGTAGAATGTCACTCCTCATGGAAGCTCCATTCAACTGTCACATGAATCCCAGAAAGAACCTTGCCATCTTCCCTAATCCACTCACCATTCCCCTTGATGGGATCAAAGCAAACCAAAGCTTCAGACTGAGAAAAAAAAAATCACCTCTACTTTGAAAGTACCTAGTCTCTTGACCACTGTTCTCTTTTGAGGATGTGGCCAGGTAAATTTTTACTGAAATTTCTTCTAAAACTATTCTACTCCCAAGATGGGAAAGTACCCTAATGAAGTCCAGGTCTTCCAGTGAAATTAGCCCACACACATTCTTCTCTGGGGTAAACATTCAGAACACACCATCTCATTTTGGGCTTTCTCTTCTGTATATTTAACATTTATTAAGATGCCCTGAGAACACAGAGCTCTAGTCAACCATGGGGCTCATGCTCACTGTTTCCTGAATCCTTTGTTAGGTACAGAAGAATTAAGGTCAAGAAGCATCACGGGGAAATACAACTTTTTCTGTGTGCCTATACTGGGGTTTGAGCTCGGGGTCTGGGCTTGTCCCTGAGCTTTTGTGCGCAAGGCTAGCATTCTGCCATTTGAGCCACAGCTCCCCTTTTGGCTGTTTTTAGCAGATAATTTGAGATAAGTCTGACAGAATTTCTTTCCTATGCTAACTTTGAATTGGGATCCTCAGAACTTAGCCGGTTCCTGAGTAGCTAAGATTACAGGTGTGAGCCTCTGATGTCTAGCAAAATACAGGTTTATTTTTTTTTCCCTACAGTCTTCTGTTGCTAATGAGCCTAAGTGCAGCCTTCCCAGTGGGATCCAAGGTCATTGTAAGGACAAATGGTGTGCCATTGGCTCTGACATCCTCCCAGCCTTAGCAGAGGCTGCTCTTCTTGTCCAGTCCTCAATGCTGTCAGACTGCAAAGTGTTTTAAGAAGTCTGACCTATTTCATGTGTGGGGAATTAATTTGGAAGAAAGTGTCCATGAAATATTTAACTCTTGAGAAAGTGCATGCTGTATCCATTTGAAATTCCCTGTCATATCATATGGCTTTGGGTGTGAACACGCAGGGCCTCAGGTGCCCACAAGTCACCGTACTCATGTTAATGTCGGCCATGGCCTCATTTGGCCCCCATTATTCAAATGGGGGCACCTGTTCTTAGCACCTTCTTATACATGTATCCTAACAGAAATTCTTAGTTTGGAATTCAGATGTTACTGTTTTTTCATAATTATATGCCTTTGTTCTAAAACCTAACATTAATATCAACTGATTCTGTGGACAGTTGTTGAAATAGATTAAAATAGAAAGTGCACATAATGAAAGAGTAAGAGAATAAGAATTAAAATATTAGTATCAAAGACAAGGAGATGTTGCAAAAACAAATCCAACCACTAACTTGAGTTCTAAAGTTGGCTGTGAGTCTCCCAGAAGCCCTTGGGGAAAGGAAATAGGAATTTTTCTAGTCCTCATAAGAAAGCAAAGATCAGAACAGATTGAAAAGATGTACTTCACATGATATGAATGTTTATACTTCCAAGGGACTCTAGAAAAAGGGATACAATTAGTATTTTGCAGAAAGGAAGTTGGCAATTGTTTAAGTTACCTGCTAGTGTGACATTTTATTAGGAAGGTACTACAAACTAACAGCTATGGAGCAAAAAAAAATGCCATCAGTGTTAATACTGACTGTGCCAACAGTTAAGCAAGTCATTCCTTCTTTGGGAACTCTTTTCCATTGTCTTTTCAAATTTTATCCTTCAGGGTCAAGGTAGACCACACCCAGGGCATCTGGGTAGCCTTTCCTCATCATGTTAAGGTTTTTATGCTGCACACACATGACTGTAGAACTTATCCATCTTGTTTAAATTCATGGTGCTTTCAAGTTTCTCAGGAAGTATTCTTTTCCCTTCACTATTAATAATGACTGTGATTCTTTTGTTTTTGTTTTTGTTTTGTTTTGCTGCTTATCCATAAGAGAAGTCTAGTCATCCTCTTAATGAATCTGAAATGCCCTCAGTAATTTGCTTGGCCAAGGAAATATGGCAGAATAGTTTTTGTTGATCTCTAACTTTCTTCTCAGACAAGTGCAAGGTTTGCTTTGTTGAACTGCTGTTTTGTGTGAAACCTAAGCTGAAGAGAAGATCAATGGCAGGTGCTCTAATCAAGAGTTCCAGCTAGACCTGGCTTTCTGTCCACCCTTGTCCCGGGATGGGCATGACATGTGATAAGGCCCAGCTTTCCAGCCAGCTAAGCACGATGGAGGGACCATCATGTCATGCAGAATGAAGCAATCACTAGCTGATTCCAGCTTGGGTTTAGATTTAATATAATGTTGGTTGTTTCAAAGAAACCCCATGTTAGAGATAAAATCCCTGCCCTCAGTAAGCTGCACTTTTTCCTGGGGATGCACACAGCAAACCTGAGAACAAGCAGCATGACTTTGCAAATCCAACTTGCTTAGCAAGGTTCTGAACTAGAAATTAACCAGTGAGGCTGGCACTTGTCTTTCATGCGTAATATAGCTAAAAGGGTCATTCTCAATTTTACCTATAAAAACTAAGCCAAAGCAAAAAGCAAACAAATATACAAAACAAAACAAAACCCTAACTAAATCTACACATTTAGAAAATTTAACTTACTAACAAGACAAGTCAGATAAGTGGGAGAAGTTTATCAACACCATATTTCTGGTACAATGAGCACAATACAAAGATGTTTACCTCTTTCCTGAAAAAGCAATATGTCCTTTGCCCATGGAATCCTAAAACTTGTATTAGGAAGGAGAGGGCCAGCCTCCCGGCTTTGTAGAAATGGAGGTTATTCCCTAACCAGAATAGTGCACACTACTCTATAAAATGTCAACATCAAAACAATATAGAAAAAATAATTACAGACAATGTTAGTGTTGTAAGCTGATAGAGACCAGATGGTCTTTTGTATTTATGGTTTTCCTTGTGCATACAAATGCTTTGGGGATCTAATTAGCCTTCTACCAAACTCAAACTGGGTAATTACTATCATTATCCCCTTTTCAAATAAATCTGAAGCCTAAACTGCAATTATGTTTTTTATCTTACATTTGGTATTCACACATTTTAAAGGACCGTTCTTTGCCATATACTCAGAAAACTTCTTAACATGGACCAAAGTAAAGAAAGTACAGAAGAACTGTGAAACAAGATTGAAAAAAAGGCTTATTCTGTGAGGGAGTTACTTCCTCTACCTCTGTCGCACTGTCACTTGCACCAAGAAGAAATTCCCATTCTCCCTAGAACTCTACATTTCCACTTGTGCTGTGCACAGCAATAGGAGAGGATTTCTATAGAAACAGTCATAAGTAATAAATGTAAAGGGCTCTGTGGGATGCAACGTGGTAGTCATTTCAATTACCTTCTGATTCTGCCCTGAGGTGCCATACCTGAGCTGCTGATGAGCTGTGAAAAGGTAACTATGCAGGAAAACAGGCTGAAGTGTCATCTTTATGGGCATTTTGGCTGCAGGATTTTTGGGTCACATGGCATCACATCTCTGTGCTTTATAGGGAAGGGCACATCATCATGCACACCAGTGAACTCAGAATAGAGAAGTCATCAAAATCTGTCTCCAGCGAGACAGGGCTTCAGGAAGCAATCCTTTCACAGTAGGCACAAGGCCAAGGACTTAAGTTATCAGGGGGCATGTGTGACTTCCTCAGCAGGGTAAGACTTGGCCAGCAAGAGGTAATAAAAGCTACCCTTTCCACAGAGGGAAAATTCAGGTTGATGAACCAGCGTCCACAGGGCCCTTGCTGTTGCGGGGGTACTTCCCTCAAGACAGTAGCTCAGCAGTGGCCTGCGGTGGCAGAGGTATGGCTCTGGCGCTGCCCTGTTGCCATCATCCCCAGGAAGGCCCTGGGCTGCCTTGGGAGGCAGCAGCACAGGCATGCGGGCCTTGGCAAAGAGAGTGACAGAGTCAGTGCTTTGTCTTTGCTGTTATGACAAATCACTTCACAGCACAATGAGTTTTGAAGGCAACATTTCCTTCTCTTAATCATTCCACAGATATTTAGTAGCCATCTACTTAGTGTGGCGTGCTGAGGAAGACAAACCTATGCAGGTTCAGATGTCAGGAACACATTGGCCTTGCACACCTCATCAGGTTTCTACCAGCAAAAGGAATTAGAGACCCCACTTGGTACTATGCTTTTCCAGCATAGCTTGCCAGTGCCAGGAGCATGCTCAGTAGAATCTGCATCCTGGGCCTCTATGGCAGCCTCCAGTGTTCACAGGAAGTGTTGAGCACTAGGAAACTGGCAACAGAAGGGACAATCTTCCTCTATCCTGAATGTATGCATCTCCTTTGTGTTCATACCTTCTTGGTTGTCCAGTCACATTGTAGCTCCCCTTTATTTTTCCCTTCAGGACCCTTCTGGCAAGAAGCACAACAGGTGGGATTGTCCCCATTTTATAGGGGCAGAAGAGTGATCAGAGACACCAAGGAACCTTCCCTAAGCTCTACAAAAATAAATAGCCCAAGCATGATTTATACATAGGTCTTCTCACCAGGCATGCAAACTGTCCAGAGGTTCCTTATTGTGCGGCTGGAGCTTTTGCTGAAGCCTCTGAGCTGAAATTTAGATGACTGGGCAGTTTACCACAGAGCTCTCTGAGCTACCTGTGTCCCCTTTAGCTCTGTGGCACCTTGAAAGCCCCTTGCCAATCCAATGCCCAGGGCACAGGAATTTGAGTCTGGACAGGCTCAGTGGCCCATATTGACCTACAGTCTGAAGAGGCAGAGAGAGTAAAGGATTGCTATTAGCAGATCAGGGGGCAGCCTCAGAATGAAAAGAGTTTCTTTGTCTTCAAAAAATAATAAAAGGTACTCCTATAAAACCACACACTAAGGCCAAGAGTGTGCATTGTGATTTGTTCCTTCTTTTCACGCCTGAAGGATAACTATGTGAGTTGAATGGAATCCCCAGTAAGCACAGATGCCTCCCAAGGCAAAAGTGGCTCTGCTTCTCTCCATCAGCAACTCCAGAGAGGGCAGCAGGGAGAAGCACTGGTCCTTAAATGATTTGCTGTCTCCTGGGAGCCAGATCTCTGTGTGCTCTTGAAACTCCTAGCCACACTAAAGCAGGCAGGACTTCTGTATTTGCTTAAGAGTGTAAGTTAAAGGGGTTAAACAACCACAATTATCTCGGCCTTCATTTAAGAACTTCCTTCTTGATGATTTAAACACAGTTCGAATGCTCTGGTTAGGAGGAAATCCAACACCTTCCAGTATGCATTCAGCAGGAAGGGCTTCCTGAAGCCAGTCAATAGTTGAATGGGCTCTAGAATATAATGGGAGAGGACAGTCCCGTTTTCTGTGAACTTTCCTTCCTGATGTGGGCCTGCTTGCATCTGTGGCTTTTTTGTTGTTATTGTTGTTGTTGTTGTTGTTGTTGTTCTGTTTCTCAGGCTTGGTAAAGGCAGGTCACAAAGGACGATTCCCAGGCCCTTTCCTTAAATTTTCATGTCTGAGGAATTATCTACCCCATGGCCTCCCACTCAGAGGGGCATACAGTCTAGGTTGGGCAAGGAACTTCCTTGACAACCCTTTCTTCTTCAAGGATACTCAATGGTGCTTGGTAACCTTCTTTTAATTGTATTTGTATGGAGATCAGCATTTTGGTATAATTGTTAAGTGCACATTATTTTTCACCAACTAATAAGTATTTCTTTTATTTGCTTGAGTTTTACATTTTGATTCATAAACTTCACTTCTGTATATATCATTAACACTACAGGAACAAAATGGCAATTTCAAATCTGTAACACCAAAGCTAAATCTGTCTTAACTCTCATAACTTGTGACTGACTTTATCCAGAAAAGATGTCTCCTAGGGCAGTTAGATTAAGGATCTTGAGATGCGATCATCCTCGATCATCTGTACAGACTATATCGGTGATAGGTGTCCTTACCACGGCGGAAAAGAGAGCTTTGGAATATATAAGAATAAGCCATGTGAAGTCAGAAGCAGAGCCTAGAATTACAGAGTCCCATGGCAGAGAAAGCTTGGCATTCCTTCCACAGGTGTGGCCCCAGGCAGGTCCTTCTTTGGAGCCTTCAGTGAGAGTGTGGTCCTCTGACACCATACTTCAGATTTCTGCAAGAACTTCAGACTGCAAGAAGTATATTCCTGATGTCTCAAGACATTAAGTTTGTTCTATCATGACAGTCCTACAAAAGTAGCAAACTAATACAGTATACATATAATGTGTACATGCTTTATATACGTGTGTATATACATATACATCTATGTATGTTATAAACTCATAAGCTCAGTACTAGTGGCTCATATCAGTAATCTTAGCTACTCAGGAGGCTAAGACCTGAGGATTGCAATCTGAAACCACCCTGGGCAGGGAAGACTGTGAGACTCTTATCTCCAATTAACCAGTAAAAAACTAGAAGCAGACATATGACTCATGTGGTAGAGCTAGCCTTGAATGAAAAGTGATATCATGAGGCCCTAAATTCAAGCCCAAGTATCTGTACTAGAAAAGTATAAATGTAAGCGTGTATTTATACATATACATACATAGTGAAAAAGAAGGGAGGGAAGGAGAGATGGAGGAAAGAAGGGAGAGGGAGAGAATAGAGAGATAATAGGGAGAGAATACTACGATGCATAGGACATCATGAATGTTTTAGCATGTGGGTTGTACAATAGGTCCCCAAACTACACTTAACAATTGTTGAGTTGTATGATAGGCCAACTTCAGTAAGTGCCAACACTTCCCATGAGTTTTACATTTTGACTATTGAACTTTACTTCTCTATATATCATAGACACTATAGTAGCAAAATAACAATTACAAATTCCATAACACCAAAGATAAATGAGGAAAGCACATGATGACAACAAAGCCCATCAAGTGTAAATTGAATAGAAAGGAAACAACACAGGGCCTTTTTTTCTCAGAAAAAAAAGACATTGTTGGATAACTGGTGGACCCTGCTTATAATCCTAGCTACTCAGAAGGCTGAGATTTGAGAATTGAGGTTCAAAGTCAGCCTGGACAGAAAAGTCCAAAGGAGATTAACCAGAAAAAATTGGAAGTGAAGTGGTTCAAGTGGTAGAGTCTCAACATTGAGGGAAAATGCCAAGTGAGATTGTGAGTTCCTGATTTCAAGCCCCAGTGTTGGCACATACATGCACATTTGCTCATGTACACAAATGCAGCATATGTGAATGTGCATGCATGCACACACACGCACACAAACACACACATACACTACACATGTTGGGCTACCTGAAGGACTTTATGTTAGCAGCATTAGTATAGTATACATTAAAGGAGAAGAGTTAACCAAGTATATATTCAAAGGAAGCATTAAAATAATGTATATATTCAAATATCATGCTACATATTATACATTATGAAATGTACAGCAATGTTTTATTGGTTGATAATTGGAGTCATTATCTTTAGTGGGTAAGTCTAGAGAGACACTCATGTTGCTAACCTGTTCTGCTAACAATAAATAATTTTCATGATGGACAAAATTAATCATTACTGAGCATTTAGCATGATTCAGGTATCAGATTAAACCATTGAGGTCTTTTTTATTTAATAAATCCATATAGAAGTTTTCTGAGGCAAGTACTGTTAGTATCTACTTTTCACATAACAGAAGAAAACATTGTTTGGCGAGATGAAATGAATCACCCTCTGTGATGAGCTCAGCTGTTGGAAACCAAAACTCCTGGATCAGAGCAACAAAGGGGCCCAAAGAAGAGGCCCATGATCGGCGGTGCCTGAAATCAGTATGGAATACTTCTGTGTCCTGATGATCAGGTAGATGACTCTGATGAACTTCTCCACCCTGCCTGCCTGACTTGAACACCAAAGAAATGATCTCAGGGCAGCCTACTCCACTTTCTGTAAGGTGATTAAATAAATTAAGTTTATACTTGCAAAACTGTTTGGTGTAAGTGAACTGAACACCTCAGGAGGGGGGGGGAAGGGAAAGGGGGAGGAGGGAGGGGGGTATGAGGGACAAGGTAACAAAGAGTACAAGAAATGTATCCAATGCCTAACGTATGAAACTGTAACCTCTCTGTACATCAGTTTGATAATAAAAATTTGAAAAAAATAAATAAATTAAGTTTAATTCTCAAACCACACTGGTAAAGTGGCTACATGTGAGTGAAATCAACTTAGTCCCCAAGACTAATAGGTAATTTTCACAGCTGTTTCCCAGATGTAAACTTACTGGTAACTAAAAACCACAATGTATTCAAAACCAGGCCTTCAGAGCCTCTGGTCTGGAAGGAGATGCAAACAACTCTTTCCACAGCCACAGTGCAATGGTGTTTGTAGAGAACCTGAGGACTCTACGCTTCCTCAACTACAGAGAGGCATGCAGTTCTGAGTACATAAGGCTGTCATGGCATAACTTATTAGACCTATAGAAAGCCAATCAGTTGTTCTGCACTATGAGGAGTATTAGAAACAGCATGGAAGTATCATTCCTGGACACTGATAGATACTGAATCCTAAGTAGGTATTAAAATCATTATCTGCACCTCCATCCACATTGTTCATGCACTGATTCGCCTATTAGGGGAAGGTTACATGGCTAATGCCTGTGCAAAAGGGGATTTGGTCTGGAAGGCAGCCTAACCTAATCCACTGTGCCTGTGCCTCTAGCTGTTAGCATTAATATACTTAGAATACTGTAATAACTGGGCTGGGAATATGGCGTAGGGCAAGAGTGTTTGCCTTGTATACATGAAGTCCTAGGTTCGATTCCCCAGCACCACATATATAGAAAAGGCCAGAAGTGGCACTGTGGCTCAAGTGGCAGAGTGCTAGCCTTGAGCAAAAAGAAGCCAGGGACAGTGCTCAGGCCCTGAGTCCAAGGCCCAGGACTGGCAGAAAAAGAAAAAGAAAAGAATACTGTAATAACTACTTCATGCATTAACATGTGTACATGGTGCTGACTATTCTGGGCACAGAACCTGCATCCTCTCTGCCAGACACAACTCATGTCAAACTAGTAGGGGTTCTAAGAAGTTAATAAATCAACAAATAGTGATTGCAATAGTCTGATAGATGATCAGTGAGTCCAAACCTGTAGAAAAGTAGAAGTAACTACACTTCAGAATTCATATTTCTTTAGATTTAAATATATCACCAAATGTTTCTTTTCCCATTTACAGAATGCTGTTTTGAAAAGTTCAAATTTATATGTACTGTAGATTAATTAACTTAGGTTTTGGATAATTGGAAATATTATCAAAACTTGTCATTATAGGCCCAGTGTGATGGCTCAATCCTGTAATACTAGCTACTTGGGAGGCAGAGATGGAGGGATGATAGTTTGTGACCAGCTCAATCAAAAAGTTAATGAAACCTTATCTCAATAAACAAGCTATGTGTGTGGTCCCATAAGCCTGAAAACTCATATATGTGGGAAGCATTGATAGGAAGATCACAGCCTGAGGTCTCAGGATCCTATGGAAAATGTAACTAAAGCAGCAGGGTGGAGGTCAGACTCAGGGGTTAGAGCATTTGCCTTGCAAGTACAAGGCCTAAGACCAAACTTAGTACTATAAAATGAATAACTAAATGCATGTATGCATGAATAAATAAAAACTCACAGTGGAGCACACTTGAGAGCAGAAATAACACAAGCCAATAAGGAAAGAGGAATAAAATATTCAAGTGAAAAGGTCCCCAAGGCCCTCAGCAACTTCACCACATTTGTGTTAATACAATTTTCAATATATTATAAAGACACATGAGTGCAGTGTTGTGCATATATTTGAACACATGTACTTGTTTACTCTGCACATTACTTAATTATTCAATTAATTTAAAGTTAGTATGCAAATAGTCACTTTATTGCAAAGTGAAATGAATGAGACCCCTGTGATGAAATCTCTTTGTCCAAGCTTCCCAGGAAGCCCACTCTGCCAGTCTCAGGGTGCCTGCCAGCCAGGGAGGGTGAGTGGTATAGAAAGAAGGCCAAGGGCAACATTCAACTAACATGCAGCTTTTGCTGAGAGTCCTATTGTGTTTCAGGAACTCTGTGTGCCTGACATACGAGTTCATTGATTATAAAACAAAAATTCCATACACAATGAGGCAATGTCATTTTCCAGAACGTGGTGAGTCAGAACCATTTCTGTAACATGGAAAATACCTTGAAACTCAGCAAGGATGGAGGATAAAGCTCAGTGTTCATGTTCCCTTGCTTTTGCTTTCATGGGAGAATTCATAACCACATAGAGCAGATAGTCAGAAATGACTACTTCCCCTACTCCATGTTCACATCAGCTTATAGGTTACTTGACTAGTCAGTGGAAATCAGAATTGTGTGTCTGTTGGCCACGCCTTTCTCTGAGAAAGGCATTCTCAACTTTAGGACTCTCAATTACAGAAGGACAGTAACTACTAGTACTCTTTGTAATGGTTCATTACAAAACTGAAAGAATCTAACATAATATTTTCAGCAAGAGATGAAGCAGATTGCAAAGTATTTTGTTAGAGAGACAAACAGTAAAAATGGTACTCATCCTTCCCTATCCCTCCCTGTTAACCGCTCTCTCTCTCCTAAGCTGTCTTGTCTCCTACAGTCACAGAATATGAGGTTTAGACATAGCTGCATCAGATCTGGGGCTCTAAGGCATGTGTAAGATGTCCTGTTTTTATCTCAATTCAGTATAGGGTGGAATATGTTGTTTGTTTAATCACTCCTTTTCTCCTTAACGCAGATGACTGCCTGAGCAGGCCATCAGCTTATGGAGGAGGGGCTGTCTCTTCCAGTTTGTTGTCTTTGCATCCCATTGACATTTGACCAGATTGTTCCAGAGCCCTGCTTGGCCTGGCATCTAATTGCTCCATGATGGCTTGTTGCGGTCCACATGCCATCTTTTGAATACTGGCCATTAGAAAAAGTAATAGGCTTTAGGAATGATGTTGAGATGTGAGTGGACTGGCACAGGCTCTATGCAGTGACAGCCAAATGACCAAGAAGACAAGGACACAGGACCACACCCAAACCCAAACACTGATATTCGTAGTCCAAATAACTTAATTTCCCTCAGCATTTGTCTTTAAGGGATTTGTAGAGTAGAGCAGTTGAAACTATGGTGAAGATATTGAAACACAATGAAGTTTTTAGGTTTCTTTTGAACAAAATGGGCTCTCAGTATACCAAAAAAAGGGGGAAAAGGGAGCTTGGAATCACTATACACACAGCCTTTGGTATATTCCAAACTGGGCTACTCAGTGGAGAGCTAACAGCTGCTACCAATCTTGCCCATCTTGTTATATTTAGAATACATTGATTTCTCTTCTATTGTTGGGTCTTTGTTTCTCAGAGACAAGTAAATGGGGAAGCAGTGGAAAGCTGCTAAAACACACTGCCCAGCAGTTGAGATGACCTAATTTGTTGGAATTTTATCTAAACCACTCAGGCATTCTTGTCCCTTAAGCTGTAAGTTCTTTGACAAGATGTAGTGACACAAAGGAATTGCTATTTCTGAAGGACTCTGGCTGGAATGCAAACTATGGATAAGGTAATGACAAGTCTGTGATTTATAGAAAGAAGAGCCCCTGAAACTTAATTTCAGCTTCTTCCTTTTCCCACTCACATAACACAACCCAAGTCAAAAGATGGTATTCCATCTTTCATGAACAGAAGATCTTATGGGAATTGTTTTCATCTACTTCTAAGGCTTTTTCCCCCCAAGCATCCAATGACTCAATATGATTTTGCTAAAGAAGTGATAGCTACTTCAAGCTGAAATATTTATTTTGAATTTAAGACAGAACATTTTTCTCCTATGCTTTAATCTTCTCTTAACACAAAAGACTGCAAGTATTTAAGTCACTCCAGTTACATTGAAAGAGAATAATCAGTTTCTGTTCAGAGCTAGCTGAGTTAAATAGCAGCTCTGTTTCCAGAAAGATAATAATGTCACAAATTAGAGAGAAAACAGCAGGCATTCTGGGGGAATTTAGCTGTTGAACAAATGGCTGAAAGGTGCTTCAAAGTTAATTTAAATAATTTTTTAAAAATTACACCCTGAGTTGAAGCCGAAGAACTCTTTTTCTCCATATATAATTAAAACATAATTTTGAAGCCCTCATCAGACAGTTATTCTTGATATTTTAATAATAAAGTAGAATGTCCTCATCATATGGCTCATTATTATATTTGAATGCACTAAAGACTAAATCAATTCTAGCGGAAAACTACGGCATCCCGTAAAACACTGGTTCAAGAATAAAACTCTTCTATGAAATACAACCCTGGGAGCATGAAAATATCCTGCTGACAATTTTGTCTTTAACACGCTGCAGCAGAGTGGATTGGAAGGATAAGGGAGAATTTCTCTAAGCATACTGCTGCTTGGGAAAGCACAGAGCTCTGTGGAGGGGGGCACAGAAGGCCTGTCCAGGCATGCTCAGGACTGCTCACCAGCGTGTACTCTGGCCTCACGATGGAGAAGAACTGGTGCAACCACCTGAATGTGGAGATTCCTAAAGCTCATGAGCTGGAGATTCAGTCTCAAGGGACCAATGCAGTTGATTTATGAATGGGCCGTCTTCTTAATTTGTGGTTGACACAGTCACTGTGTCCACACAATGGCCTTCCTTGATATATGTTCATGGGGCTTAGGGAGGAGAAAGAGATGAGAGAGAGAGAGAGAGAGAGAGAGAGAGAGAGAGAGAATCTATTCTTATCCTGCTAGATCATTGCCCCACACTATGACTTTACTACTTATCCTTCACTACTTCCTGAGAGACCCCATCTCCAACTAAGTCAACTGGGTTTCATGGGTACAGAATATGCATGAGGAGGCACACTAGTAATACTCCACCACACTGCTCATCCCCCAGTATATTTTCATCTTTTCCTATCCCAGGTGGGGTGGCAGAGCCTGCAGAGGGTTCTATAACCTCTGCTTGCTGGGGTCCCACAGGGAGGGAGCCCTGCACACTGCTCCATGGAGTAGAAGAGCAAAGATGAGAAGATGAAGTGCAGCACAAAATAATCAAAATAAAATTAATAATACAACTGATACTATCGGGAGGGGGGGTGACTTCATCCCCAATGGAGGGAGATCTCATGGACAGAATTCTACCAGTGGTTCCCTATTGCTGAGGAGCTCCAGCCATTTAAAACATCACTAGTAAGCTGCATTGCTGGGAGAGACTTCTGTTAGAGGTAAAGGGCCAACTTGACAATGTGAGCTTGAAGACAGGGAAACAGGTCACAAAATGAGAGTATGGATGTCCAAGAACTGTAGTAAATACACTATGGTTTAAAATGCCAAAACAAATGCTGTTGGGTCAGAAACAAAGTGCTGAGTATGTCATATCCATGAAATCTTGACTGCTGGTACCTCTGGGCTTTTGCTTAGGAGTGCTACAGTCAAGAAGATGGCTACTAATCACTGTCCTTGATGGAATAATGGACTGAGCGGCCTTTCCTTGAAGCAAGGACTGCTCGTGTCTGCCTTTGGTTTAGTATGAGGAACTGTTTATTAATTTTGATATGCAAAGCATTTAGCACAGCCCTCCGCACAGAGCCAATAGATGTATGAATCTTTCTATCCTTGAGCAAAACAGGTGATTCCTGTATGCTTGTGATGCCACTCAAATGAATCCTGATATGGTCTGCTTTACTCTCTCTGTTAACCTTGCTCCTTGAAGCTCATGTTGGAAAAACACCAGTGGAACGATATTCATAGTGATCAGACTTATATTTGTCAAGTGATATATTTCAAGTTTTATCCTTTACCTCTATGACAAGCATGAGGAACAAGTTCCTGGTGGACAAAACATGGCTTGCTAATTATGAACATGTTGCGGAAGAAGGGCATTGATTGCCATTCTATCTGCCCAATCTCTGTACTTCTTACTCAGTCTTCTGACTTTTAGGGTAACAGCATGAATAAAGGATAGTGGATTTATTCAAAAGTCCATTATATAGTGCTGACTTCTACTCACCCATCAACACTTTCAGAGTTCTAAGGGTCATTAGCATTATTCTTTGAATAATGGCAAACAAAAGAAAGTTTTTCAAGTCACTACTAACAACATATTTTGTTTAGGTTGGTCTAGAAAATATGAGCATTAAGTGTTCTGTTATCTAGAAACACCTGTTAGATAAGAAATATTGGCCTGAGGGCATCTGGAGCCTGGACTACCTTGTATCAAGACAGAACAGCTCTGTTCTCCACTTCAAAGGACTACAAGTGAGCATGCAGTGGAGATTCCTGCACAGCCAGCTCCGGTCACAACAGGCAGACCGTGAATGCAGCCTAAGTGAATGAACAAACATGCACTGGTATGCATATACTGTGGAGTATTGTTCTGTCATAAAGGAGAATGCAATTCTGCACTATTCACAAGAACCAACTTATGGAAACAGCCCAGATGCTCTACAATAAAAGAGTGATACCAAAAAATGTGGTATCTATGCACAATGGAATTTGGTACAGCATTAGAAAGAATAAAATTATGTCTATTTGTAGGGAAATGGATGAACCTATAACAAATCATATTAAGTGAGATAGGCCAATTCAGAGACAAACAGCACATATTTTCCCTCATTTGCAGACTCTAGATCTAATATACATGGGAATATAATAAATTATACAGGACTCTGGACATTCACACACAGTGAGACCAAAGGAGGATACGCTTAGGTGAGGAACACAAGGCACATTGCTTATGCACATCTGATCACATAAAATAAAATCGATCAAAATAAATCCTAGGAAACAGAAACAGGCATTTTTCTTTCATTACTGTTTTCATTTTCTTTTTGTCTTGTTTGCTTGTTTATTTGTCTTGGGGAAGGTAGCAGAGGACACAGAGATGGAGGGACAGAGGATGAACAAATGCAGCAGTGGTACTCACTAGACACTATGTTGAAAATGAACTATAGAGAGGGAAGGAGTGACATTGTCCAAAAAGAAATGTACTCTTTACTTAACTTATGTAACTGCAACCACCCTGTACATCACCTCTATAATATAATAAAAATGTCATAGTAGAATAAAGAAGAATACAATTTCCAATAATCCAGACTCAAAAATATTTTTCTCATCCATGAAATAATATCTAAAACATAATGAATACAAAAGTGGATTACCTAGAGTAGAGGGAGAGTGAGATGTAGAAAAGGGGAATGAAATGTAGCAGAGTAAGATCAAAGTATGTTATATATAAATAGGAAAATATCATATTGAAACCCATTTTCCAAAAAAATCTGTAAAGAAGTAAAACAAGGAAAGTATAAAGAAGGAATGAGGAAAAGTAATGGAGGGGGAATATTATCAAAGCATATTATATACATGTATAGAAATCTCACAATGAAACTTTGTTTTATAAAGTTAATGCATAGTAATAGAAATACTTTCAGAGCAAGAGCTATTGACATTGGTAGCATTATAAAACTCCTAATTGTAGTGCTTTTATACCTGTAAAGTTTATTTTGTTTGCAAAGATACTTACATATCCGTAAACAGAATTGGGACAATTTAGATAAACTAGGTGCATCATAAAACATTGAACAATGAGAGAAAATTAGGAAGCAGAATCAAGGCAACCATAGCAAACTGTGAATCCAAGATTTCAAATATTGTCCATAAAGGAGTCCACACAAAATGAGGAGAAATAGAACTGGACACATGGCTCACATGGTAGAGCCCCAGCCATAAGCAAAAAAGCTCAGGGTTCTGAGTTCAAGCCCCAGGATTAATACAAAAACACAATGAATAAAAACAAATGAGAAAACAAATCAACAACAAAGAAAATAACTTTGCACAAAATGAAGAGAAACGTATGGAGATAAGCCTAGGTAACTTTCCGTGTGCTCTGAGATGCAGGCCTCTCCAAAGACTCAAGGAGGAGAGAGGCATGTCCTTTCTTACCTGAGGCCCTAGAGGAGTAATCTCTGGGAAGACTCCACATGAAACACACAGGGAGAAATGGATAGGCCAGAAGGTAAAATGTCACTGGGAATACTTCTCTGTCTCCCACTGACATTGTAGCATATTGAATTTGCCTTGTGGTATTGGTTGGTAAAGGCACATCTGGAATGCAGTCTGTTGCAGGAACCTGTGCACAAAACTTGCAAATATGGCTAACCTCTCTTTTTTCATGTGCTGTTGAAAAGACTTTGCCCTCAAGATCCTCTACTTCCTGCCCATAGAATAGAGCAGTCAGGATGAGTGTAATACAAGCTTTCTGGAGCTTCTTTGGGGGAACTGACTATGCAGTTGTTGCCTTCTCTTGCTCCCGTTCCTTCTGCCTTAACCTGCATGTCTCTATGCCATCGGTCTCTTATTAGTGCCCTTAATAGAAGTGTATTGCGAATGAAGATGATGTGAAATTCAAATGACTAAGTCTGACAGCAGGAAAAGAAAACCAATATTCTGGGGACTCAGGATTTGTATACAATCTGTTTAAATTATCCATCCCCTTAGAAGTCCTCATTAGCATGGATAGTCAAGATATTGTTAGAATGGCTAGATTCACTACATGGCAGGTTATGCTGCAAACAATGCTACATACCCTCTCAAAAAGCTATGTGCTGCTCTTTCATAAAGAGTACTCCCCTATGACCCAGCAGCCCCACTTTTGGGTATCTATCCAAAAGACTACAAACAAAATCACAGTAAAGCCACCAGCACAACAATGTTCATCGCAGCGCAATTTGTCATAGCTAGAAACTGGAACCAACCCAGATGCCCCTCAGTAGATGAATGGATCAGGAAAATGTGGTACATATACACAATGGAATTTTATGCCTCTATCAGAAAGAATGGCATTGCCCCATTTGTAAGGAAATGGAAGGACTTGGAAAAAATTATACTAAGTGAAGTGAGCCAGACCCAAAGAAACATGGAGGACGCTATGGTCTCCCTTATTGGGAATAATTAGTACAGGTTTAGGCAAGTCACAGCAGAGGATCACAAGAGCCCAATAGCTATACCCTTATGAACACATAAGATGATACTTAGTGAAATGAACTCCATGATATGGAAACGATTGTTATATCACAGATGTAACTACTTTCAACGTCCCATGTGTATCTGTAGCTTCTATTATTGATGGTGTTCTTGTATCACCTTCCTGTGGTTGTACCTACACTATCTCTGAGTATATTGGAAACTGTGTATACTGGTATTAGAACTAGGAAATTGAAAGGGAATACCAAAATTGAGAGACACGGGGTAAAAAAAGAAAAACAACTACAAAAGCAATACTTGCAAAACTGTTTGGTGTAAGTGAACTGAACACACCCCATGGGGGGAAAGGGAAAGGGAGAGGAGGGAGGTGGGGTATGAGGGACAAGGTAACAAACAGTACAAGAAATGTATACAATGCCTAACATATGAAACTGTAACCTCTCTGTACATAAGTTTGATAATAAAAATTTGAAAAAAAAAGAGTGACTGAAGGAAAGAAAAATACTCCAAGCAGAATCCTGAAAACATTAACTGTAAACATGGTTTTTCAAATGTTAGCTATCACCTCTGGATATCTTAGTAATAATTTATTTGAGCTGATATATTTCCTTCAAGAAACTATAACTGTTCTTTATTTAGAAAGCAACTGGTCAATGAAGAGCCCGGAAAGCTGGCAAGTGCATGAGTCAAAGAACACAGGATTTCTTACTTCCCTCAAGTTATTAGCTGATTGAGCATTCTGCTTGTCCATGGTAAACTAAGGACAAAAGGAATGACATTTCATATTTCTCATTGACACTTTATTGAAATAACTATGCTTGCTTTTCATTCCAACATTAAAATCGGAGGCTTGATGGAGAGATGGCTCTGGTGATCTGTGTGACGTGGGTGACCTAAACCATACTGACAACTGCCTTGAGTTCTCCTCTCATCCCAGTGGTTAGCGGAGAGTGCACGCATCTCCATAACTCACTAGGACAGTAGGATTTGTACTAATGAACCTGGAAGAAGATGAAAGAATGAAATTTTAAATGAAATGACCCTCATTGTGAAGGGAAAAAGTCAGTTGACCTATGTGGTGCTGAAGAGAAATAAATCACAACGTTCTAGTCTTAATATCACTAGCTATCTGGTTTCTGGAAATTCAGGTTTTAACACTCTAGCCCTAAAGCTCATCATTCTATGTTTGATCTGTAAGTAAGAACTTCCATAGAAGATACATGCTGGAGGATTCGTGCTTTCAATTATCTAATTCTATTGATTACCTGCCAAGCATCCCTTGGATGTTGAGAACATAGCATGAAGAAGTCATATTTTCTAAGCTCATGGAACTAACCAGCCAATAAGTAGTGGCAAAACCATAAATTGCTGCCAGGTATGTGGGAGAACCAGTTAGAATCCTGCCGCAAGGGGTGATGGGGTTTGAATTTAGGACTAGGGAGAAAACATAGCAAGTAGTTGGTGAAAAGAATTGGAAAAATTTGTATTTGTTTACTATCAGAACAAAGTGGACAAGAATAGCTTCCACTTTTAGCTTAGTGATAGCTTCCACTTTTAGCTTAGTGAGTTCTCTGTTAGATGGCAGAAGATAGGACAATGAGGAAGGAGATTTGTCAAGTTTTAGACAAGCAGAGTCAGAAGGATTTACAGAATATATATAATCTGCATATAGACAGACATGCCTATGAACCTCGTGCTAGGTAAAGAAAGTCAGAGTCCAAGCTGGGGTGTCATCCCACACCTGTGGTGGTTGAACCACACAATGGTCATTCTTAGTTTAGATCCTGAGAACTGAGCATAATATGCAGGGGAAAAACAAAACTTAAGGAGTAGGATGAGTAATTAGAACCCACAAATGACACCAAGAAGGAAGTTTTAAAGAAATTATAAGAATGATTAGGAGACCACCATGGCACTGGGTCAAGCTTAGAATATTCCAGTTTGGCACTGACGGGCCATACTCTGCATTCAATAGTGAGGAAGGGTCATGGAGAACCTGCTGAAACCATTTCAAGCCACACCGAGACAGACTGATGAGAGAACAGGAAGAGAGGACTCAGAAGCAATGGGTCCAGAGGAATGTGCTCTACCTGACAGTACAGCAGAACCATCCAGAGAATTTGCTAAAATCAAAAGAGCTGTGGCACATTCTGAATCTGCTGGGGGAAAATATGACTAAATGTGACGTATGGATCTGGGCTTTGCATGCTTCTCTGGTGATATTAATATACAGGTTGCTTGGGAACAGGAGATTTTTCTTTCAAAACACTTATCACAAAATGCAATGAGAGTGAAGGGGCAGGAGTATGACTTAGATGCGTAGGAAGTAGATACTGGATGGGGGGAGTAAGGCATATTTATAGGATGGTGTTGGGGAAAGGAAGGAAGAAATCATGGTGCCAGGAGAGGAGGCAGAGTCCCTGGTGATATCACCTACTTAGGAGAGAGAATTCAACAGAATGTCAGCCCCTCTCCTTTCCTTCTCCCTTCAGCAGAACAAAATCTCTAGCACAGTTTTAAGTAATTGAATTCACCCACAACTAATGTATCTTGTTTCACTTCCAATCACACTGATAAAGAATGATCAGCTTGTAGGGAAAGATCTGGCTGTATGCTACAAATGAACTGGCCCTGCTATAGAGTCCTGTAGATTACAGTGGTGAAAAGTTTCACATCCTTCTTTGTTTTGTCCCTCCTTTAATCCTTAATGAATGTAAAGACAGGCTGTATGAGAGCAAGATATAATTTCTACTAAATTAGGAAAAGGAAGTTGGATATACTTTTCCCTTTACATGGCCCGTGATACAGAGAGGAGATGGTGAGGGTGGGAAAGGTGAGGGTAAACAAGATGATTAGTGTGTCTAAACTGTCTATGTCTGTGTGAAATACCACTGTGGAATCCTTTGAACAGTTGCATATGCTATGAGTGACATTGCTCAAGATGCACTGTACTCATACATTGTTATATTGAATTGAAATTCCTTTGTACAAACTACTCACAGATAATAAAATAAATCTACTGGCAATAAAAAAGGAAGAATGACAGGACTACAAAACATGTCCTGTTGGTGTATACTTTGAGAGGGGAAAGGCATACAGAAAGGGGGAAGGAGAGGTAATGTGATAAAAAGTATTTTATGTACATGTGTGAAAATGGAACAATGAAGCTCATTAAGCCTAGTTTGGGAAGGGAGAAGAGGGTAAAGAGAGAATGAGGGAGTGATGAGTTAGATCAAGATGCATTGCATCCACATACAGATAAAGTAAAACTTCCTAGCATAACTAACTGGTGCTAATAAAAATGTGGGGAAAGTATGAGATGTGTGATGGTATCATTTTAAAAAAGTTCTATAGCATGTGTGTGTACATAGATATGTGTGTGTCAACATGTGTGCACCAACAGACATGCACATGCATCCTTTCCATTAAAGAAGTTCTTGTTGCTAAGCTACTACCTTAAATAATAGCTGTACACATGTGATGTCACAATAGTCTCCATAGCAACTGTGAGTGACATTACAAGCCTGCCTGGGATTTAGTGGGAAGGGTAAGCAAGAAGACAAGACTAGACAATCTCCTAAGCAACAAACGTGCTTTTTCCATGGAAACACTACCCTATGGAAAAGAGAAGGAAACACACACAGATAACAGACATAGGTTCACAGTAGTTCCTAAATATAGCTTTTCACTAAGTACTCTGTCAATTGCTATTTAAGGACAAGTTGGCCTATGAAAATTTCACTAGAAGAAAAGCTTCCTGTCTAACGTTTCAGAAGTGATGGGAGAAACAGTTTCCGTGAAGTAAATCACCACATATCATAGCTGCTCATAAACGGGGGTAAATATGAATTAGCAAGAAAGATAGTAGAAAGCTTTCAGGTTTTATCCACTTTAAAAAACAGCAAAGGAAAGAAGCTAACCTTAAAGTATGTATGGGTAATTAGTACTACAAAAGCTCCCTTACAGGGGCTGGGAATATGGCCTAGTGGTAAAGTGCTTGCCTCGTATACATGAAGTCCTGGGTTCTATTCCTCAGTACCACATATATGGAAAAAAGCCAGAAGTGGCACTGTGGCTCAAGAGGTAGAGTGCTAGCCTTGAGCAAAAAGAAGCCAGGGACAGTGCTCAGGCCCTGAGTCCATGCACCAAGACTGGTAACAAACAGTACAAGAAATGTATCCAATGCCTAATGTATGAAACTGTAACCTCTCTGTACATCAGTTTGATAATAAAAATTTGAAAAAAAAATTCTGTCTTAAAGAAAAAAAAAAAAAAAACAACAGATTTTTAAAAAAAGTTTCCTTATGGATAGGCATTGGAAATTCATGCTTATAATCCTAACTATTCAGGAAATTGAGATCTGAGGATCACAGTTTGAAGCCAGTCCAGGCAGGAAAGTCCATGAGACTTCTTCAATTTGCTACCAAACAGCCAGATGTGGTACTATTGCTTAAGTGGTAGAGTGTCACCTTTGAATGACAAAGCTAAGGGACAAAGCCTAAGTCCTGAGTTCAAGTCCCAGTACCAATACACACACACACACACACACACACACACACACACACACACTCCCTTATCAAGAGAGTCGAGATTACCTAAAATATAATTTAACAACAACTTTTGGGAATATTGGCTACATGGGAAAAGGTGTTAGTAGCCACACAGAGTAGGAAAGACTCCATTATTGGATGCCCACCCCAGGAACATTCTACACTGTGTTTTGGGCTTCTGCTATCTTGATTTCATTAACACTGTGTGAAAGGCTGTGGTGCAAGGACAATGTGGCAGCAGGGAAAAACAGGCATTTCTCAAGTCAGCAGTAGATGTGATTCAGATCTTCCCTAGCTCCAAACCTAAGGTTTGTTTGTAGGTTCTATTACCACTCTGCATAGCCTTGTGTGCTCATACTGTCAGTTTTCCTGATTGATGTCCGTTGACCTCTCTTTACCATGCTGTCATTTCATTTATCCATGATAGACCCAATTTTCACTCAAACTATAGCTAGAATTTTCAACTCATAGAAAAAGTGGACATTCCTAAAGAATCTATACAGGTATCTCATTTTATTATAGAGGAAACCAAAGTCCTAAAAGACTAAATTCTTGTTACAAAAGTGAGATTTAGAATCATCATCTCACCTGGACACTGAAAGCCCACCATCTTCCCTCCTCACACCACCTGTGTTACTAGTAATATGTGGTTATCCTAAGCAGGTACCTCTCCTCTCTCTCCTTGCCCTCTTCTCTATCCTCAAAAACTACAAATTACAGAGGATTGAAAACAAGATTATATGATCAAAGTTTAAATTTCAGGGAAGACTTTTACAAGACTCTAACTCATGAGCCATCACCCAAGAAGGTTGTTCAGAAGAGGTGGCTGCCTTTCTACCATCTTCACTGAATCATAAACCCATCCTACCTGACGGCTATATTTCAATCAATTTGTGTTGCAAGCCAATTGCCTTATTTATTGACCAAAATCACTGCTCAATATCTTTCTTATTAATTTCTTACAAAGAGGGTTCTCTTTTATTTATCTGTGACAAACACTCATTAATGATAAATGAATCTTATACACATATCAAAGATGATCCCAATGATTCAACATTACACTTTTTCTTATAGTCTTATAAAGTAAGTAGTCTAGATTGCCTATAAGCAAAAAAGGGAAGTTTGTAGGCTGAATATACTCAGGCCTATCTCAACAATGTTGCAGCTTTGAGTTAGAATTTACTTACATTTTTTTCTGGCAGCATATGGCTCAGTGGATTCAAAGTGTCATTATATTAAGCAGTTCTTACTGCGATGAAGGGCATCAGGGATGGGCTTGCCTCTGTGGACAAGTACCATTCATAGTTCATGAGAAGTGAAATGAGCATGCCAAGAACTGGCAGGTGCACTGGGGCAGAGAATATATGCCATGACAGCCATCCCCTTCAGTTAAGGGAGACTATATAAGCTCATACCAGATACCAGTGTCCCATGCCTGTAATCATAACTACTCATGAGGCTGATGTCTTAGAATGGCTGTTTGAAGCCAGCCCAGGCAGAAAAGTCCATGAAATTATTATTTGCAATTACCTAGCAAAAAACTAGAAATGCAGGTATGACTCAAGTGGAGAGTGCCGGGGAATGGTGTCAGGCCCTGAGTTCAGCCCTAGCCCATCGAGACACAAAATGGAAAAATAAAAACTCTTGCTTGCCTAGCATGCATGAAGCTCTGGCTTCAATTCCTCAGCAACACACAAACAGAAAAAGCCGGAAATGGTGAGGTGGCTCAAGAGGTAGAGTGCTAGCCTTGACCAAAAGAAGCTCAGGGACAGTGTCCAGGCCTTGAGTTCAAGCCCCAGGATTGGCAAAAACAAACAAACAAAAAAGAAAACCTCTTTGCAATCATTCTGCTTCCTCCTGAAAACTTTTCATTTCTCCATCAACACAAACTTTTAACGACTCTTCCAATCATTCTGGTGATATTTTAGGCTCTTCTGGGATATGAAATTTGAGCCCTCCCCACCGCCCCCCCCCCCCGGTGAAGTATTCAAATAGCTGTCAAGAACAGAAATCACTGAAAGCATTTTACAAGTTAACTCATTGCGAAAAGTATCAAGTATATTTTTTCTTTTTGGGAAAAAAATAAAGCTATGCTAGATCAATTTAAATTCCCACGTTTTACTCTAAAATAATCTTTCAGTTTAGGGGGAAAATTGATGCATTAAATTCATGTTTCAGTGATTCCCCTTCCCTTCCCCAAATCAGATAAACTTATATGTAAGACAAAGGGTATGGAAATCAGAAGCCTTGACAGGGAATAAACCAGAGGAAAAATAACAAAAGAAAACCTTTTGTATTTTTGTGGTGTTTTTTTTTCCTTGTCTCTCTGTTTGTTTGTTTGATCATTTTTCTTTTTTTTTTTTTTTTAGTTTTGTTTTTCTTGTATTCCCTTCCTGTGGTTGTACCCCCGCTACCACTATATCTCATCTGAATACCCTGGATACTGTTTATACAGATATTAGAACTAGGGAAGGGAAAGGGAATATAAAAGTTGAAAGATAAAGGATAAAAAGACAAACCATTCCAAAAGCAATACCTACAAATCCATTTGGTGTAAACCAACTGTACAACTGATAGGGGGGAGGAAAAAGGGGAGGGGGGAAGTGGGGGAAAATGAGTGAGGAGGTAACAAGTTGAGCAAATGTACTCACTGCCTTGCCTATGAATCTGTAACCCCTCTGTACACTTTGACAATAAAGAAAAAAGTTTAATAAAAAAAGAAATAACTGCAAACACCCCCCCCACTCATGTTTCGATCTCTGTAACCTAAAAAGTCTAATTATAGATCATTATTTTTTCTCATATTAAATCTGAATTAAATCAAGATACCAAATTAAATTCCTGCTTTCCAAACTGTTAACTCAATTTTCTTTCTTTAAAATTAACTTTCCATATTAATAATTCAGGCAAGTATAATTGCAATGTCTTCTTAAACTAGGAAGCAAAACAGTCTTAGAGAATCCACAGGCAGGCTTTGGGGCTGCTCTAGGCGCTGTAATAAAAGGGGTTTTCCAGAGTAACTCTTGGTAGCTTTCCAGACCTCAGGCATCTTCAGCTAATCCTCCTCCATTAGGATGTCATTTGTTTGGTTCACTTCAAAGCACTGGCTACTTTCTTGAATTTTTCTGAAAACAAGGAGTTATCTGTGGAAATCATTTTGTCAGGCCATTTGGCAAGTCACTTACAATACTCATCAATTTCAGGATTTTAATTAAAGCCAGGAAGTTCTCTGCCCCACATGACACTCCTGTCTGGGTCAGGATTCATTGGTGCCTTCAACAGGACCCCACATTTCAAAGTGAAAGAGCAGAGGGATCTCAAACCTGAGGGCAGTTACATGTGTTTTGGGATTTGGTAAATACTATTTTTGTGTTTTGAATGTTAGAAGGATGGAGTTGCTTTACTGACCTAGGAGTTGGCCATCTACACATCCCGTTTCGCTCTATAGAGTGTCAAATGGCCCAAGCCTACTTCGGAGGAGTAATGAGTCATCAGCATGGTGTCTGAGGATATTTAGCTGATAAATCTGATGGCAACATCTTTGCCTCCTGGGCCATCAGTCTGAGTTTCATTGTGGACCCAGATGACAACATGTCTGTAGAGCACTTCTAGAAGCAGCTCTGCTGGCCCCAGGTGTCAATCTTACCAATGACAGCCACTGTCTTGGGGAGGGGCAGCTGACGCATGGATTAATGTCATCCAAGCAGAAGGTCCTCCATGGTATGGGATCTAGCAGCCTCCAGAGAAGCCGGCCGCCCAGACTTTCCTTCAGCCCCACTCCCATAGAAACTGTCAAAAGACACAAACAGTCCAACAAGATAAATGTGAAGACAAAGTTGTTTCCAGGCATAATAAAATCAGAAAGTCGCAGGACCATGAGACTCCAAAGTCAAGGAAAATGTCCCGTGGACCAACTATAATGTAACTTAATTTGATCACCTCTCCTCTCTGCATTCTTCAAATCTCCTGTCAGGGAATGGGCCTGTACCACCATAATGAGTTGAATTATTTTCTATTTAGAAAAAGAGTCATCACAGAGATTATAAAATTAAAATGATGTCACCACCGGCATGACAGTTATCTAACCAGTGTTCTTGTAAAAAGGATAGACAGGCAGACACATAGAGGTAAGACATGGGGAAGATGGCTGCTAGCCATCCAGATGAACAAGTCTTGCCATATTTTCCCTAGGGGAAAACAACAAAACCAACACGAACACTGCCAAACATTAGCTTTAAGTTTACAGCCTCCAACGCCTTAAGACAATATGTCTTTCTTGTTTCAATCACCCAATCTGTGGCATTTTTTTTACATTAGCCCCGACAAAGTAAAACATCTACCAAAGCCTGTTCAGATATTCCCTCTTTCTCAACATAGAACCAAGCTCTCTGTGTCCATCAGTTCAAAGCTTCCGGAATCTGATTTTATCACATCATTAGATGTTCAATTTGAAAGTTTGTTTTTGGAGTGAGTGGGGTTTTCACACACACACACACACACACACACACACACACACACACACACACTCACACACACACACACACACACAGAAGCTGAACTTTTTTGTTACAGATCTTTTCTCAAGGTGGGTCTCACTTTTTCCTAGGAAGACCTCAGATGACTAACTTCCTACCTATGGCTCCTGAGTAGCTGAGATGGTAGGTGTACACTACCATGCCCAGATTTTTATTTTTTTTTCTGATACTTGGGCTTGAATTTAGTGCCTCTGTCTCTTGCTTGCCTTTTTCTGTCAAGGCTGGTGCTCTTCTGGCTTTTTGTTGATTAATTAGAGATATGAGTCTCTTGAATTTATCTGTCCAGGCTGGCTTTAATCCCAGATCTCAGCTTCTTCTGGAGCCAGAATTATAGGCATGAGCCACCAGCACCTGGCTAGCTTGTTCTTCGAGCTAAAGTGTCGCTAACTTTTTTCCTGGAGTGTTCTCACATCACAAGCTTCCTTTCTCAATTTCCCAAAATGTCTATGGAGTTCCAGTGAGCAAGTTTGTATATGAGTACCGTCATATGTTTAGGGTGGCACTGTGTAGAGGAGAGGGAGGGAAAGCAGGCAGTATAGAGAAGAATAAGTAAACTAGCACGAATAAGCCAAGGAGCTTGTCTTCAGTAAGTTCACAGGTCATTGGCTTAAGTTGATCTTTTTTGCTTAAATATTTAATTACACTGTTACATGCAGTCAAGGGGGCTGACATGATAGAAACATTTTGGATTCAAGAATCTTCTCAGCTTTTAAGGCACAACACTGAAGATTTCAAGAGCAAAGAGAAAAATCTTCAAAGACATCACAAGGGTCAGCCTCATGGGAAGAGGTCCTTTGGGGTGCCAGTCACTGACCTATGCACTGCTGTGGAGCTACCTAGGAACACGGTGCCCACTCTTGCAGAAGCGTGGCCACACAGGAAAGGCCGACGTGAAGCTGGGTTTGCAGCCAACTGTCTCTCGGGGCCCCCAGACAAAAAGAACATTTTTCTTCAGACAGCAGATTTAACTCTTGTTTATTAGCTTTTATGTCTTCACACTGAAATGACTAAGGTTCAAACACAAGCACTTTGTGACCCTGCAATTGAAACCCTCTTTTACCTCTCTTGTCTGATTTTCCACTCCTTTCTAATGTCTCATGAAAACAGGTCATGTGTGACTTCTGCGTTACAGCTTTGGCTAGAAGATTGGTTTATAAACACATACAACATTCAAGTGTCTTACAAGAGAAAATGTCCCTGCTCCCCAGGAGTCCAGACTGAGAAAATAATAATGATAGACTTGGAATCCAATCACCCTCTGCAGTAATCTCACCCTCTGCCTCGGTCTCCCAGCTCCTGTAGACAGTGCTCTATGCACATCAAGAATTCTTTAGCAGGGCATTAGTGTTAACAGGGTCAATGATCAGTAGATAATATTTAATGCAAAAGAGCTGCATTAGTAAGAGAATTAATGCACTTAATCAATTTGAATACATTCTATCAATTACATTCTCCAAATTAATTACATCCTACCAAATATTTTAGGATGCTGAGCCCAAAGTTACTATGGCCCAATGGTGAAGTTAATAGCCCTCTACAAGTGGAGGTGTGGCACCAGCCTCAAGTGGAAAAAGCTAAGCAAGAATATGAGGTCGTGAGTTCAAGCCCTGCACATATATACAATAAAAGGGATGTACAAACTCAGGTAGAGTTGGAGTAGATGAAAAGGAGAATGATGGAAGGGGTAACATTGACCAAGATGCCATGCATTCATAAACTGAGCTTTTGAATTGACGCCCTTTGTAGAACTACTTAAAGATAATAAAAAATAAGTGAAAAGAAATGAAGTCTTATGTACATGGAGTGTCTACTCAATAAATGCTAAATTAGTAAATCTTAAAAATGAACACATTAGGATTATGGAGCCCATCAACACATCGATTCCTTACTGTAATCCCGAACTACCGTTCCACAATTTGATTTTTAAACAAGCATTCCAGGGGCTTTAGATACAGCACTTTTACAGATTGTGGCATGAGAAACAAAGCCGTGAATAGTTATCAAGCTTGGCTTTTATTGTTGGAACACACAATTTTAATGCCATGTTGATCAGAGGAGCTCATGCAATTCAAAGAGCACACCAAAGGAATCACAAACATGCAAAAGCCAGCAAGGATTACAAGAACAAGGATTTATAGTAAAGAACAAGTAGCTGCAGGATCTTGATCATTACCAGTAAAAGAAACCAGTTGATGCTCTGCTGCTTGAACTAGAGAAACTAATGAGGCGTCTGCACCTGCAGGAGGGCGTCAGCTCACAACACAGGCTTATGCCATGCATCTTCCTGGGACACTGGATTCTCTCATCACCCCAGCAGATTTGATCCAGTTGAGTGGGCAGCAATATTTCAAGGAGAAGGATTTAGAAATGAAACATAAGCTTTCAAGATAAGCTGGAAGTGCCGGCAATTTTATCTATCTAGGGATAGTTGATTTTCAAAGACTTAAATTTTTTTTCTCCCTATTCTCTGACTAAGACAACGAGTTCTGTTGGGTCCTCCCCCCTTGCTGTGTTCATCTGGACTGGGTTCCCTTATAAAACTGCAGCATATGCATCCCTGGCTCACTGAAAAGGAGATGTGCGGCGAGGGGAAATGGCAGTTATGTTGTAGAATCAAAGAGAACATAGTTTTCAAGATCAAGTCTTGAGCCTGATTACTTTCACTTAACAATTGATGCATGTTTTCTCTCCCTTCTGGATCTAAATTATAAACATATGCAAACATATAAAGTAATGTTTGTACATGCAGGGGAGGATTCCAATGGTATAACTGCTCTGGACAACTAATTTAGAATTTAATAAAGTGAATATCAGGAAACAGGAAGTTATGGTGTCCAGGAAGGGGGAGTTAAGGTAAAGGCAAGTGGAATAGACGAATGATGAAAGGAAGGATGGGTGAGTGAAGTTGTAAAAGTCAATGTAAATATGTGAAAATGAAAGTAGGTAAGTTGACGGGTTGAGTGGAGTTGGAAGAGATGAGAAAGAAAGATGAAATGGGTGACATGGATCAAGATGTATTGTACTCAAAAACTGACATTTAAAATTGAAACCCTGGAGCTGGGAATATGGCCTAGTGGCAAGAGTGCTTGCCTCGTATACATGAAGCCCTGGGTTCGATTCCCCAGCACCACATATATAGAAAATGACCAGAAGTGGCGCTGTGGTTCAAGTGGCAGAGTGCTAGCCTTGAGCCGAAGAGCTCAGGGACAGCACCCAAGACCAAAGTTCAAGCCCCACGACCAACAAAACAAAAACAAAAAATAAAAAATAAATAAATAAACCCCTTGTACTACTTAAGGAGTAAATAAATGAATAAAGTCTTGATCTGCGGTGGTGATTGCAATAGACTATGTTTGCTTTCCCCAAAAATTTATATGTAAACTCCTAATCCCCAACATGAACAAATATGAAATGAGACCTTGGGGATAATCATTTCCTGGGCACAGAGCTCTCATGATGAGGTTGAGACCCCTGAAAGCAGAGACACAGACAGCTTGCATCTTCTTTTTCTCTTTTTCATGTGGGGCTACAATGAAGAGACAGCTACATGGGAAACAGGAACAGGACTGCTACCAGGCACCAGTTCTGCCAGCTTCTTTATCTAGGACTTCCCAGCCTCCATAACTGGGAGAAATTATAGATGTTGTTGAGACTACCTGGACTGTGGCACTCTACTATTCTGTCAGACCAGCTTGAACTGCCTAATGCAACCACCTTAACAGTAGTACCTAACAAAGGATCCTTTGATGGAAGTAAATCCAGAAAGCTTAATCACCAGTTAAACATAAATGACAATAATTTAAAAAATTAGTTGAAAGATAAGGATGAATGAGGGTTCACCTAATCAAAGAAAACAGAAAAAATGTTCCTAATTAGCTTAGGAGATGATTTGATTAAACTTTGTTTTGCTTACCAAAGAAAAGGTAAGTTACTGTGCAACAAGAAGCTACTGGGGAGAGAGGAGAGAAATTCTAAATCAATATGAAATTTATATGGTTGAGATTTTTATGTCAAAGCTCATATTCTACAGAACAATTGTGCAAAAGATCAACAAGGAAATAAAAGACTTCAACAACACTACAAATCAACAAGGCCAAAGAGATAGCTATGATACTCCACCCTAGTCACAAATTAATATCCATTGTTTTCTCAAGTGGACACGAAATACTTCTCAGTATAGACTATATCTTAGGCCATGAAAAATCCCTCAATAAGTATAAAAATATTGAACCCATACAAAGTAGGTTGTCTTTTCACATGGAATGTAATGGGAGTTCAATAGCAGGATAAAATATTGGAGCTCTGAAATTCTTTGCTGTTTATTGTGCTTTGCAGGAAAAATGGAGGAAACGAGATCATTATGATAAGCAAGGTAAGCTAAGCTCAGAAAGACAAATACCACGTTTGCAGTCATATGTGGAATCTAGATGCTAAAAAACATTGCAATATGAAAGGACTGTAAAAGGAAGTCTGTTTGGAAGGGGAACCAGTGGAGGAGGAGAGAGAAGGAGAGGGTACACTAAATATTACTGAATACATACACTTACATATGAAGTAATACATATATGTATATACATGTATGCATATGCACATATGTATATATTTATATGTCCAAAACCATTGAAAGGAAGAAGAAAAGGAAATGGACTGAGAAGAGCAATATGGGTAAGTTTGGAAACCAATAGTCTGGCAGTAACAAGTCACTATCAAGTGTATTTCTAAAAGATGAGAAAATATGCATTTATATACAACTTGTACAGAGAACTTGGTAGTAACATTGTTGATAACAACCAAATACTGGAAACAATCTAAATGTCCATCAACCAATGGAAGACTAAATAAAATTTAATATTGCCCTATTGCCCGGTGCTGGTGGCTCATGCCTGTAATCCTAGTTTCTTAGGAGGCTGATATCTGAGGATCACAGTTTGAAATCACCCCAGGCAGAAAAGTCCACGAGACTCTTATTTCCAATAAACTACTTAGAAAAAGCCAGAAGTGGCGCTGTGGCTCTAGTAGTACAGTGCTAGGCTTGAGCACAAAGAAGCTCAGGGACAGAGCCAAAGCCCTGAGCATTCAAGCCCCAGGAATGGCAAAAAAAGAAAAAGAGAAAATACAGTATAGGAATACTGTAGAATATTATTCTATAAATTAAATAAAATTCTGTTTCATGACATAATGTGAATAATCCTTAAAAATGATTAACTAGAGAAATTAGCTATTAAAACTATATAAAGCACAATTATATACCATACAATTTCATCTACAATTCAGAGTAGGAGATACATGTCTGTTAAGTGTGGAGGAACTGGAGAGTGATTGACAATGATGATAAACTTGCATTTGGGGGTGATAAACATGTTTTAAAATACACAACCATGTGATCAAAATGTATTGTACTCACAAACTAACAATTGAAGTGAAACTCTTATACAACTACTTTGGCTTTTTTGTTTGTTTGTTTGTTTGTTTTTGGCCAGTCCTGGGCTTGGACTCAGGGCCTGAGCACTGTCCCTGGCTTCTTTTTGCTCAAGGCTAGCACTCTGCCACTTGAGCCACAGCGACACTTCTGGCCATTTTCTGTATATGTGGTGCTGGGGAATTGAACCCAGGGCCTCATGTATATGAGGCAAGCACTCTTGCCACTAGGCCATATCCCCAGCCCTATACAACTACTTTAGATAATAAAAATAAAATAATAATATAAAAATAGTGTTCTATTAATGGATACAAATTCTCTGAATATGCCAAAAATAACTTAATTTTATACTTTAAAAACAATGAAACAAAGACCACAGTGTTATTACTTACTGCGTGCCCAGAATACAAATTACCACCTTCTAAGCAGTTGTCTGATATATCAATGAAAAGAGATTTTAGGGAATTGTCTCCCTAATTTTCCTAAACTACTTCTCAGATAAACTGGAAGTTGGATGAGGAGAGTAACACTAATAAAGTACGGAGAAGGGAGGGTTGATGATGAAGGAAAAAAGAGGGTAATTGATCAGCTCAGGTGTTTTCATATGATTTAAAAAATAAATTCTGTAAAACAGTGACTACAAAAATAATTAGAACCTTTCATTGCATTAAAATTAATTCAAGGGGCTAGGAATCTGGCTCAGTGATAGAGTGCTTGCCTAGCATGCATGAAGGCCTGGGTTTGATTCCCAAGCACCACATAATCAGGCCAGAGATGGTGCTGTGGCTCAAGGGGTAGAGTGCTAACCTTGAGCAAAAAGAAGCCAGGGACAGTGCTCAGGCCTTGAGTCCAAGTCCAGGGCTGGCAAAAAAAAAAAAAATTGAAATTGGACTAATCATATTCTTTTTAAAAATTCAGTCCATTTTTTACATTTAATTATGTGAACTCAATATTCTCCTCCTTATAAAGGATGTTTAAAATTAAATTTATTTTTATTCACTTTTTTGCTTTATTCTATAGAATAGTTTTGATATAAACTTTAAAATAATATCCTTAAGTACTAGAACAAATGATTCAATCCAACATGCCAGGTTTTTTTCTCTCCTTTCCTTCCTTCTTTCCTTTCTTCTTCCCTCCCTCTTCTCCCTCTCCCTCTTTCTTTTTTCCTTCCTTCCTTCTTTCCTTCCTTCCTTCCTTTCTTTCTTCCTTTCTTTCTTTCTTTCTCCCTCTCTCTCATTCCTTCTTTTTCTTTTCTCTTTCTTTCTCACTTTCCTTCTTTCTCTCTTTCTTTCATGCTAGTTCTGGGGGCCTCTACCTCTTATTTGTCTTTTATGCTCAAGGCTGACTGACACTCTACTATTTGAGCCACACTTCCACTTCCAGATTTTTTTCTTGTTAATTGGATAAAAGTGTGTTATAGACTTTTTTGCCTAGGCTGGCTTGAAATTGCTATCCTTATACCTCAGCCTCCTGAATAGCTATGATTACGAAGGCATGTGCCATCAGTGCCCATTTTTTGGTTTTCTTAAGTCCTGAGTGGAAAGAACAGCAGGAATTATTGCTAGAAAGAGGTTGGGAGTCACCATTGAATTGCTAAGTCTTCTATTTTTCATAAAAATACCCAAAGGCCATTCCTATAAACTTTATTAAAGTGAGTGAAACAGAAAAACTATACAATACAGAAAAGCTACTGAATACTCCCACAGGATCTTCAGGACTCCCATCCTCATAATATTTTTAATGACTTTGAATTTAAGAAACACTTTCAATATCACAGGTAAGGAAGCAGTACTCTATGGCACCATTTAATGTCTTCAGCTTGTAGGTTGTTTCTCACCAACTCATGCATAGCTTACATTTACACTATGTAAAATTCCCATTTCGCTTACATCTTGGCACCTTGTGTCCTTGCATACCCCATTTCCTCTGGCTGTAGTGTGCTTCCATTTTCCACTGTTCCTCATTAAAACTTCAACCATCTATCAAAATCGGACATCAGTGCCTCTGTCTTGCAGGAAGCTTGTAATTTCTCCCGCTAGCATCATTGTCTCTTACCTGTGATCTTCACACTACACTTTGTGTATCATCTTAGTTGTATAGATATCTCCACATTAACATTTCAATCAGCTTAAGTTAAGCTAGCTTTTGACCATGAGCTATATGTCTTTGTGAAATAGAATATCATTTCTTTGTGGATAGAATAGCATTACTCCTCACTTGCATGACCTATGTTATTTTATCCAATCATTTGCAGTTCATTTTCCCACATTACAGAAGATCTTATGATGGGATACATGTTAGCTATATTCGATTGTAGATGCCCCGATCCTTATTTCTTACAGGTTTGTGTTTATTTGTTCGTTTTTTTCTTCATATTCTACTATAGCTTCTTTCACGCAAGGCTGGTGCTCTACCACTCAAGTCAGTCTTATTTCTGGCTTTTTGCTGGTTAGCTGGAATTAAGAGTCAGGAGTCTTACAATCTTTTCTGCCTAAGCTAGCTTTGAAGTGTGATCCTCAGATCTCAGATTCCTGAGTATCTAGGATTACAGGCAGGAGCTAGATTCTCAGTCTCATCATGAGATGCAGACTCTAGGTTAACTTGCAAAGCTGAGGCTTGTTGTAGGGTTAGTGTGAGGAAGCAAGTAAACAGTGTGATTTCAATGTTATTTGGGGACAAAGTGGGGAATATGCTTAATATAAAACTGATATGGCTTTGTATCTATGAACACACAAAAAAAGGCCTAAAAAATAAAAGTAAAGCCTGCAATCCTAGCTACTCAGGAGGCTGAGATCTGAGGATTGTGCTACAAAGCCAACCCAGAGAGGAACGTCTGTGAGATTCTTTAATGAACTATCCCGAAACTAGAAGCAGAGCTGTGTCTGAAAGTGGTACAGCACTAAATTTGAGCACAAAAGCTCAGGGAATTGCCCAGGATCTGAGTTCAAGCCCCATAACTACCACTACCACCAACAACAAAAGAACAGAAGAAAAAAGAAGCAATATCATTTTTTGTTCTACTGCTTTCCTTCACTTTGAAAATGAGGAATAAAAGAAAAGGTCGCAAAAATAGATTTCTAGTTACACAAATATCAAATGTGCTAGACAAATTTTCTTACACAGTCTTGATTAATTTCTCCATTCTTCTGTTTTATGAGGTAAGCAGATAGCCAGCTTTTTTGGCCTCATTATCTCAGTATTTTCTGAATAACTTCTGCCCAGACTATTGCAGTTTGATCTCCACTCTCTGTCAGCAACCCATTATAAGGCTGGAACAACAAGAAGCAGAAAGGAGACCTCCACTCAAGAATCCAGTTTCCCAGTACTCAAGGACAGAAAGTGCCATTGAAAGAGGACATATGCAAAACACAAGATGATGAGTGGAAGCTGGTTTATGCTATCCTTAACTCCTAAAATCTAAAGCCTTCTCCTATAAACACTCAACAGAAATTCAGATTTGTTTGAACAAGAGCATCTCATGAAGAGGGAGCAGAAGATGGAAGACTGCCCCTGTCAATACGTCCCCCTATAAATGTTAAAGTGCCTACCCTAGGAGACAGGCATTTTCTGTGGGCAGAGAGGGCAGGAAAGTATGTTGGATATTTAACTATGGAAAGGCCATAAAGAAATGTTAGGTGTTTTTCACTTAGAGAAGAACAGATTCCAAGCTGACCTGAGATGCTGAAGAAAGCTACTTCAAACACAACGTGCTTCACCTGAGATTTCAACAGTGAAAAGGGAAAGCCAGATACTGGTTACTTGGAAGAAAAATGTGAAGAAAAATATGTAAAAAAAAAAGTCTGAAAAACAGCAACTGGCCCTAGCACTTCTGTGAACTATACAAGTGACTGAAATTAAGAATGTGTTTAAGGAGGGCAGCCTATTAGTTGTACATATGTGTGCTGGTACCAGGGTTTGATCTCAAGGAAAACCACTCGCCTTGCTTTCTCATGGTGGGTGCTCTACTACTTCATCCACACTTCCAGTCTAGCCTTTGCTGATTATTTTGGAGATGGCATCTGTGGACTTTTCTGCCCAGGCTAGATTCAAATTGTAAGCCTTAGATTTCTACCCTCCTGATTAGCTAGAATTTACATACAGGTGTGAGCCACCAGTACCCAGCTAATATTTTTAAGTGTATATTACAGCATAAATAAGTGTCATCTATGTACATTCAGGCCAGGCAACGAGTCACACCTGTAATCCTAGCTACTTACTCAAGAGAGATCTAAAGATCTTAGCATAAGCACCCCCACATCGTGTTTTCAGTGATAACACAAACCTATCTCAAGACTTAGATAAAACTCCCTAGAAAGATTCTACAAAGTCCCTTTACTACCTAGAAAATTAAAAATATAATTAACTTCAAAAAAAGTTTGTAGTTCAGTAGTCATCTTCTTGTCTACTATGCAGAAGGCTGAGTTGATTACGTCACAGAAAAAGACTGCATTTGACACAAATCTGTATCTAGACTTAGCTTATAGATAAATTTCCCCAAAAGAGCAAATGAAATAACCTTTCTCATAATATATTTTATTTATTTTTTAATAATTTAACCTAATCATTTCATTTAGGTAGTAATTTCTGTCAATGCAAAATAAATGTCAGCATAATCACAAGTAAGCTACCTCAAATTTTCACTTAATTTCAACTTACTTAAGTTTGTATAAAGGAAGAAAATTAGAAATTAAATGCTCTGTGCATTATTAATGTGGAAAAAACAAATTACTTGAATTGGAGTTTATTTCTAAAACTACTGACAAAGTTTCAGACAACAAATAATCTTCCTGTTACTTCCTGACAAAGTAAGACAGCTTTAGTCTGCTGATTTCAAGTAGTTCAATGTCAATTATCCCATGTCTAGGGCTCATAAAATGATAATAAATGTACAGCATCCAAGATATGTACAGAGTACAACTGAAATAATATCAACATACCATCCAGAGATTGGTAGGTTCACACACAACACACACACACACACACACACACACACACACACTATTCTTCTAGTTCATTCTCACTCTCAGTTTTTCATTTTTACAGTCCTGATTGGTTCTCAAGTTTATATCTAAACTTTAGTAATTTTTGGTTATTTTATTTTAGTTGCAAAATATCCTTTGATCCAGAAATATGTCGTTTTTTCTGCTGATCAATTCCCTAAGTGATATTGCGGTTTTGGCACACTGTCTTCCATGAATTCGTAAAGTAAGTACAAATTTAGATTCCATCAGAGATTCATGTGCACATTGGTTATAATCAACCACGCACATTACATCAAACATCCACCTACAGTTACACACACAGAACACACACATGGAGCCACCTGCACACTCCAAGCAGGCATTAATACACATTCAGACTAATTAGTAAGCCAACAATTCCCTTACTCTTATTTTAAGCCTTTTACTGATATCAAGAAATTAATTAAGTTCTTATTACAAGGAGTTACTCTGTTAGGCAAGGGGGAGAGCAGGTATTATGGGGAAAAAGACACATAGAGTTCAGTAGAGTTCTGAGAAGCTAATGCCTCTTAGATACTCAACAATAATGTGTTATTAGTAAGAAAGAACCTATATCACTTAATAAATGCTCCAATATACAATAATGAAAATGGATATAAAACCAAACAGCTGTGCTTATAAGCCAAAGATACAAAAATTAGGGAGTATTTGTTAGGAAAATGTCATGTTTAAATCCTTACGCTCCTCAATACAGCCCTGCAGCATCTGAAAGCCTGGGCCCTGACACATGTGGCTTCCTGTAGGCTCCTTGCAAATGTGGGTGGGGGATCTTAGCTTATTCCCTGACTCTCCAACTTCCTCCCACTTCCACCTTCCTGACTTTGATGCTCTACCATGGAACCTAAATACTGCAGTGCTGTTTTTTTGTTTTGTTTTGTTTCAGGGTGTGTGTGTGTGTGTGTGTGTGTGTGTGTGTGTGTGTGTGTGTGTGTGTATTCCTGTGATTCAAACCAGAGCCTTGCACTCAACCTGCTTGCTTGCTTCCTTAGCACACTACTGCTCAAGCCACACCTCTGGCTTGGCTTTTTGCTGATTAGTTTTGGAAATGTAGGTCATGCATGTTTCTACCTGGGCTATCTTTGAACCATGATCTTTCATATCTCGGCATCTCAAGTAGCTAGCATTATAGATATGAGCCACTGGTACCTGGATTTTTGTTTTAATTGCTGATTTCAGGACTAGATTTTCCAGGAGAACATTTTCAGTCTCAGGTTCTTATCAATTACTTTATTCTCATTAGTATGCTTACCTGGAGATAGTGCTGTGTGCACAGCTAGCCCCTTCTGAAGTGATCTCCTGTTTCTTTATATTGTCAAGGGAAAGGAGAGGGGGTTGGAGAAGTTTAGAGATATGATGCATGAAAAGGAAAGACAAATTCATATATTTCACACTCAAGCAGGATTTTTCCATTTAGCTTTTCTATTAAAAGCTGAGTAATTGCAATATGAAAGTGTGAACACAAGATTGAAAAGCAACAGCTAACAGCATATCACTCCATAAGGAGTTGAAAATGAAAAGCAAATTAACTGAATATTGGCAACTCTCAATATACTAGTAATATAAAGCCCATCAGAGCTCACATGTGTAATACAGTCTCAAACAACTCCCTGGAAATGGAAATAAAATGCATTCATATAACATATAAGATGGTGAAGCCAGGGTATTTATTCACAGAAATGACTCAGCTCTTTCAGATATATGTGAAATCATTTGTATTTATGATCTATACATGTGTTATTACCCCAGACTTCCTGCAGGGGTCAGGAGTCCCAGCCTTTAATTTCCTCAATCAAGGTGCTAGACGTCATGGTATTTGTAGTATTTCATTTTAAAGTTAAAATAAATAAATAAAATTTCAAAACTGCAAGGTGTTCTACATGCAAGGATATTTAGGTTGATAAGAGGGTCATTGGTTCAATGTCTTTTCAGAGTAAAGGAAATTAGGACTATATACAAGAAGTCAGTAATATAAAGTATGAATCAAGAACTAATTTCACAAATAAATCAGTAAGGAAAGTAAATTTGTGTGTGTGTGTGTGTGTGTGTGTGTGTGTGTGTGTGTGTATACCAGTACTGGGGTTTGAATTCAAGGCCTTGCACTCCCTGTTTTAATTTTTGTTACACAAGATGGATGTTCTACCACTTGAACCATTCTGGTGTTTTAGGTGGCTAATTGGAGATAAGCGTCTTAGGGACTTTCCTGCTGGCTTCAAACCATGATCCTCAGATTTCCTCCTGAGTAGTTAGCATTATAGGCATAAGCCTCCAATGCTTGGGAAATCATTGTCCATTTCATTAGAAAATGAAATGAGAAATCAGTAATTATCTTATAACTAGATAATGTGACTCACATGGAAAGAAAAAGATGATAATATTATATAGGAAATGAAATACGGGAGTGATTTGAATCACATAGTATTCAAAAAGATGCTCCACATTTGTATTGTTTATCTCCCTCTTAAATTACACTTCTGCGTGGTTAATTTGTTTTAAAAAATGGAACAGCTAAACAATAATTATCCCTTCATATATACAAGAGATTCCTAAACATTCATTCGCTTTAAAGCTATTTTAGAAACAGCGGGTGATGTAGATAAAGTCTCCTTTGGAGACAACACATTCTGTTCTTAACCAAATGCTTGTTAAACTTCCTCAAAATGTTAATTTGAATAAGTCATTCTATAGCTATTCAGGAGGCTGAGATCTGAGGAGTTCAGTTCAAAGCCAGCCAGGGCAGAAAAGTCTGAGATTCCTATCTCCAATTAACCACTGAAAAGCCTGAAGTGATGCTATGGCTCAAGTGGTAGAGTGTTAGCCTTACATGAATAAGATAAGGAAGAACATTCAGGCCCCCAATTTACGTTCCAGTACTGGGGCGTGTGCATGTACACGCACTCACACACACACTTATACACTGAACACAATTGCCATCATGTTTATTCAGTCACATGGATGACACTGAAAGCTAATCACATGATTTGGGGTAGCTGCTTTTCCCTCTCCTCCATCAACAGCTTGCATTGCCTTACTCACCAGCACCATGTGTGAGAAGGTGACCCTGTACCTGGCAAGTTATATCAGGAGGCACGTGGCATTGAGTATTTTCCTTCATTAGCAACAGGTTGTTTTAGTATCATGGAAAGTTGAAATCTTTCAAGAGCATTAATTGTGCTTTCAATTAAAATCATTAACCAAAAGTACAAATGTTAGGAGAGAAGACCTAGGTGAAAATGGGAGCTTCGATGGCCTGTACTACAGATAGGCTTTCTCCACTGCTACTTGGAATATATAGAAAAGGATGCAGGAAATTATGAAGACTCATGTGTAATCTGAGTGCCCATTTCATAGCAATGTCCCTCCACTTCCCTGCTTTGCTGGTTAGCTGGCCAGAGTATGTGTGCAGTAAACCAGGTGAGGAGGCATTGAAAGGAGATGTGGCTGCAGCCCGGCCCCAGCCCGGCCCTTTCGTTTAACAAGTTGGATAAGAAATGTACTCAAAGCCTTACATATGAAACTGTAATCCCCCTGTACTTGACTTTGACAATAAAGAAAAAAAGAGATTCAGAATTACCACACGGCAAAGTCAGGATTCTGCTTCACAGTTCAATACCTGTGTGCCATTTTGGACCTCAGTTTTACTCAGCTCTAAGATGTGATTTAATAATAGTGACCTCAGGAAACAATGAGGAAGATTAAAATAAACTGTGCATATAAAGCAGTTAGCTGAATGACCTGACACAGAGACAGCAGTCAGCCAGTGAAAAGGCTTTTATTATTGCTATTAGCATCTTCAGCAGTGGAGATGGTGCTTATTGGTGAGCTGGAAAAAGGTGAGAGGGCACAAGCAGGCAAAGCATCTCACTGTTGCATGCTTGAGTTCCAGTGCTGTGTCTTTTGGGCACTAGACCCTGAGCCAGAAAAGTGTCCATTGTCTGTCAAGGTCACAGGCACTCTTCCTCTGCCAGTGAAGAGGGGATGCCTGCAGGCAGGATGAGCATGAGAGGTGATAGCCCTTCATCCAGAAGAGAAAGGCCTTCATCCTAATAGATCCTAATAGAGCAGTCTGCAGGGTAATTGGAGAAAGTAAAACAAAGGGATCTCCTCAAACACTGCAGTAAGGAATTTCATGACTTCCTGATGGAGAAAACAAGCGCAAAGCAGGAGAGAGTAAGCTCTGGGAGTCAGTCCCCAGCAGTTGATGGCCTCATGAACGAACAGCAGCGGCCTTGTCGCCCCCTTTACACATGCATGCATATGGTCTGTGAGTGAGGACAGAACATTCACGTTGTAGTGAAAGAAGACATTATTTGGGCTGTGCTGAGGCCTGTAATCCTAGCTACTCAAAAGACTCAGATCTGAGGAGCATAGTTCAAAGTCAGCCCAGGAAGCAAAGTCCATGAGACTCTCATCTCCAATTAACATCACAAAACTGGAAGTGGAGGTGTGCCTTAAGTGGTGGAAAGACAAGCTATGAGCAAAAAAGCTAAAGGACAGCCCCCAGGCCTTGAGTTCAAGCCTAAGTACTGGCATATAGCAGTAATAATAATACTATGAATTTATACATAAATAAATACATAAATCATAGGCTCACACCTATAATAGCTACTCAGGAGGCCAATATCTGAGAATCATGGTTCAAAGCCAACCTGGGCAGGAAAATCTTTGACACTCATATCTCCAATCAACTATCAGAAAACTGGAAGTAGAGCTGTGGGTCAATGTGATAGAGTACTAACCTTGAGAAAAAAGCTCAGGGATAGTGCCCGGGCTCTCTGTTCAAGTTCTATGACTGCAAAATTTAAAAAATAAATAGGCAAAATGCGGTCAGTTCAAGCATGCTCTTTGGAGACCTCTGGTCTAGGACTCACATTACACATCTGCTATGGGCATGGCATGGGGTCACAAACCCATCACCCCACCTGGGAAAGAGACTTGTGTGGTCTTGGCATTGATACAAGCTCTGCCACCTAGCAGGGTTTGGCCTGGGTAAGAATTATTCTTCCCCACCTCGTCTTCTCATCTGTACCTCTGCCTATCATTGGCTGTGCCTGAATGAGAGGCAGAGCCATGGTGAACATCTGTGCAATGAAAGAGCAAGCACTGGTGAGCAAACATAGAATTCCATATAGCCTGGTCACTCAAGTGGTAGACCACTCACCTACCAGCTACGGTCCTGACGTTCAAACATCAGCGCCAAAATAAAGAAAGAAAGAGAAGAAAATAATTTCTACCTATCAAATTGGTTCATTTATATTAATATTCGTTTTTCCCTGTGTATTCAATAGTGCTATTGTGGGAATTAAACACTCCTAGGTCCTGTTCCCTCTTGTTAGAAATACAGGAAATTGACTAGCAGGTGAGTAATCCGATTGCACAACAATGTAGCAGAATCTCTGCACACAGCAACAGCAAGAAAGAGTCAGGCAGCATGCATGGTGACATCTGTCTCCATGCAGTGGGAAAACGGCTGGCTTCCTTCTCCCTTTCAATGGCTATCAGCATTTAAGTAGTTGGGAGGATGCTTTAGACTAAATAAGAAGTAGACAAAAAGACACAGTTTGGTTTACAATGTAGAACATAAGAATCCAGTCCACATGGGAACAGCAATCCTGGGATGGCTAAAATATAAGGGAAACCGAAGAAGGAAAACCTCTTCTTAAAGCATAGATTGTGCTTCTCATGGGCAGTAGATTTCCAGGAAATAAATGAGACAGAAACAGCCCCAAGGGCACAAAGAGAATCTACACCTTCATAAGAAACATGGTATTTCTAAATTGCCAGTACCTTGCTTAAATGGAAGTGGTTTTATTTCCTGGGACACTAAATATTTTTATGTATTGAAATGATCAGACCTTGAACCTAATTTATTCATGAAGCAAGTTCTGTCTGAGAAGGAAATAGAGTTACTGTAGAACGATATATAGTTCTAGAAATACTTTTCCTCAGTTATCGATTGATAAGGACAGCTGTCACCAGCTGGCTTGGGCAGGAGAATCTGGAGATAGTGGGTAATTGTCACTAATAACTGGGATCGTGTGACACTCAGCAAGCATCAGTAATTGCTAAGGAAGCATAAGCCATCAACATGAATTCTATAGATTGATTCTTGATTAGTAAAGTTTGGATGAAATGACTTATCATCTTATCACATAGTACACAGGCTGTAGCAATAATGGATTGTCAGCCACGTGCACTCTTGAAGAGACAGCACCCCCAAATCCTTTGCAGACGCATGTGGGAAGTACCACGATGATGATTCTCATTTTGGAGTTGATTCCTGAATGGTGCAACAAATACCTGGGATCAAAGTTAATTACTTATGAATCTAATGAATCCCTGTTTACATAGGTCAGAACACTTGCTGTATATTGCTCATTTATTTTGTGATAAACCCAGGAATAAACACCTTGCACACTTCTTTCAAGGAAGAAACCACATTGGGTCAGGAATAAATTGCATTTATGTTTTTGAATAAAGCCCAAACTAGTGAGTTTTGAAGGAGTATGGAGTGTGATGTTCCCTTGAGCATCTAGTTCTCTGCAAGGGCATTGGCCAACGAAACCACAGGGAAGGAAGGCAATTGAGTGTGTGTGTATGTGTGTGCATGATATAATATACATATATGGTATAAAATACAGTATCTATACTATAGATACTCCAAAGAAGCTGTATCTATGTCTCTCACTATATATACATACTGTATATGTATTTGTATTAAAAAAAAAACAACTTGAGGATCTAACTGGGTCCACATTCTGGCACTGTCTTTCATTTTCTCTCACCTTGAACAACCTAATCAGCCAATCACAGCATGTCTCCCTATCAGCAAAATTGAGATTAAAAAAGAGGTTGAACTTTAAGATTTTATATATACATTTGTATATATAAATTGTCTCATCATTTCAATGTATAATATATATATATATGCAGTCAGAATTACATCTCAAAGGCTGTATGAATCCAGTAAGTGCCAGCGACCATTATTCTCTCTCTTTCTGTGAGCGTGTGTGTGTGTGTTGGTCCTAGGCTTGAACTTGAGGCCTGGTTGCTATCCCTGAGCTTGTGCTCAAGTCCAGTAGTCTACCATTGGAGTCACAGCTCCGATTTAAGCTTTTTAGTGATTAACTGAAGATAGGAGACTCAAAGACTTTTTTGTTGGCATAGCTTTAAACTGCAATCCTCAGATCTCAGCCTCCCAAGTAGCTAGGATTACAGGTGTGAGCCACTGGTGCTCAACAAGTACTATTATTCTTCCTGAGGGGAAGGGGAGTGCCTGTGTGTTATAAATGTCAGGAAGGTCTCATCTGTCTTTCAAAGCCTCAGATTCACAGTGGGTTGTGAGATTTAGACATGCCTAGTAGACATCAAAGTCTGGCTACATCATTATGTCATGTGCATTTTCAGAAGCAATCAGGCATTGGGAATGACGAAGTGACTAGCAGTGTTCACTTCTTTGTAAAGGACAAAGGAAATAACCCTCCAACATATAGAAACTCTCCAGGCAATAAAATCCATCCTGAGGTCTCACACACTGAGGATGCTTTCCAACTTGACATCCTTTAAAGTCCTTCATTTCTAAAGATAGTATCATCCCTAGTATGTGTGTGCTCCTGTATTTATGCACACACCCACCCACACTCACTACTTTGCACACCACCATTTAACTTGGAGAAGCCAGCCTAGCACGTCTTATCTGACTTTCCTCTAATCTCCACTCTTGATATCACCTATGCTTCTGACATACAGCAGCCAGATGACCTTTGATCTTACTTAAATACGTTTGATGTGTCAGAATTGAGGCTTGAACTTTGGTCCTCTGACTCTCATGGGGCTGTTTTGCTCAAGGCTGATGTTTACTGCTTGAACCATACCTGCATTTCTCACTTTTTGATGGTTAATTACAAATAAGAGTCTCGTGGACTTTTCAGCATTAGCTGAATTGGATCCTTAGATCTCAGTTCCCAAAATAGCTATGATTACAGGGATGAGCCATCAGGGCTGCCACATGACTTTAAGAAAAGGTTGATTCACACTACATCCCCACTTAAAGCCTACCTGTGCTTAGACTAGTCTAAACTCCAGTATATTCCAACCCACCTATTCTCTTTCTCTTTAATCCCATCCCAATCCTTTTCATGACTCTCAGGGGCCTTTGTGTTGCTGGTCCCGATATTAGAACTCCATTTCTGTGTTTCCCATGCTCACACATCCTTCTCACTATTCTGGTTTCAGCTACCAGCCTTCCTCTGCTGGCACCTTTCCTAGTCTTCTTCTATACAGTGCCCACTATGCCTGCATCCAGTTTCTCTCAGTCACTCTTTTTTCTATCTTTTCTTCCCAAATGCTTTCATTGTGTGAAACATTCTTGCTTCTTTTTTCATTTAGTTATTAAGGGTCTATCATCACTACAATACACGTTTCATGAAGAAAGAACCCTTGTTTATTGTATGTACCTACAGTACTACTTTGCACATAGTGGACTCTCAATATATAACTATTGAATAAGCTGATGAACAAATGATTGAGATAAAATTACAAGCAGTTCTTTGAAAATTAACTTAAGTGATTCTTATTCCATAATGTCTTCTTTAATGGTTTCATCTAAATTTATAATTCACTTACTACCAGAACTAAGTACTATATTATAAACACAAAACATGCTTTACTATAAAATCATTTTTTCTGTATAAGTTGTTTTATTTGTTTGTTAGTACTGATCTGGTCCTGGGTCTTTTTTTTGCTCCAGGATGGTTCTATACTACTACTTCAGTCACTCCTCCACTCCTGGCTTTTTTTTTTTCTAGTTAATTGTAGATAAGAATCTTATAGGCTTTTTTGTTTTGTTTTGTTTTGGTCTGGGCTGACTCCAAACCATGATCCTCATCCTCCTTCCTAGAATTTTGTGAAGACCAAATGATGCCTTCAAAACCAGTGGAAACTTTTATGTGCTATATAAAAGTAAGCTCTATATGTCTGATTATGCAGATGACTTAAGAAAACCAATTGAAAAAAGGAAAATGTTCTAGTTGGCTTTATGCCACAGTTCACATATTTGATCATTCCGTATTCTCAACCGAATTCTTCAGTATGAATTTCAATGTTATTCTCCCACTCTTGAGCTTCAAAGAAAAAGATCCTGTGGAGATTGTTCTCTTAAGAAACTCAAAATGAAACACAGATTCTTTTAATGAATGAGACCTTTTGTATTCCCATGGCTTCATGGTATTTTAGTATTTCAAACATTTTCCCAGAGGATTTTCTGATTTTAATTTATATCAGGATAATATATTGGACTTGATTATCAACTTGAGACTTGAGATGCATCTCTGGGTCATTTAGTTATGTGTCCTGTTATCAATGGCATGCAAGAGGGGCTATTTTGAGAGAAAAGCCTACATTTTTCAGAATATACTTTGGATCAACATTTTCAGCACTATCTCAGAAAGGCAAAATATATGCAAGTCTTCCATGTAATAAGAAGCCAACAAAGAATATCTTAAAAAATGGTCAGAGTGGCTTCTAGAGGCCTAAGAGTCTTGTCCACAGAAGGGCTCCATAATGTACATGGCAGAGCTTAGCTGGAGCCTCAGAGAGCAAAGTTGACATCACAGCTTGCCTTTACCCAACTTTGCAAATCTAGGAGTAAAACAAATCTTGATTTTTCTACTTTCAATCAATGGGTTGTGAGGATTAGAAAATGCCTGCTAATGTAAGTCCACACTGTTAATGTTAGAGAAAAAGGTTTTGATAAATATCTGTGGCCATGACAGCTTACTGTAGCCACATAAGAGGAGACGTGCTCTCACGTCTGGTGGGGAGTGTCTGTAGTCTCTGTTCCCTGCGAGGCTTTGATGGAGGATGATACTAGTCCACATGGTTGAGAATGCCTTATACAACATCTTGATATCCTGCCTCAAAATCACAAAATATAGTAAAACAGACTCCCTAGAGTACTTGCCAAACATCATTCATAAATGACCGAATTAGTCCTGGTTTTAACAGTCAAGCTAATTTAGGAAAACATTTGTAAATTATATACCAATTTGTGGGAGGCTCAATGAGAATGTTGTAAGGAGGAAAAATGTGGAAGGTGGGTTCCTGGAGAAAATGAAAGGCTCCTGTAAGAAACAGACCCATAGGAAAAAGAAGTATTAAAGTAGAAGTGAAAGAGAACAAGCCTGCACAGATACTGGTCATTCAAGTAGTAAAAGAAAAAAAAACACCTGAAGTTCATGAGTCTTAATGACAAATGATGGGCACACTAGGGGAGAGCTGGGTAGTCACTGCTATCAAGCTCCTGAAGGACTCCATTGGCCTTGCTGAGGGGAGCAGGCGCCAGCATGTGGTAGTACTGTGAAAGGCCATACACTTCATAGTAAAGTAACCTTGATGTAGATTAGGCTTAGGAAAGGGATGTTTCTCAGGTCATTTAATCAGTATATAACTCGTAGAGGATGAAAATTAACCATTTTAATAAAAATCACTTTGACAAACATAGCTAATATGAAAGAAATTAGTTGTTTTGATATATAACTACTGAATGATATACTACCCGGTTCAGTAATCAAGAAAGGCAATCCTATCTGGGCACTGGTGGCTTACACCTGTAATCCTACCTACCCAGGAGGCTGAGATATTAGGATCCTGGTTCAAAGACAGTCCAGCCAGGAAAGTCCCTGAGACTCCCATCTCCAGTTAATTACCAGAAAACCGGAAGTGCTACTGCAGCTCAAAGTGGTAGAGCATTAGGTTTGAGAGCTCTGGACCTGAGTTCAAGCCCAATTACTGACAAAAAAAAAGTAAGATTGTCCTAATGGCACCCACGGGGGTGCATGGGTTATCAGAGACAGGGTTCTCTGAGACAGAAAGGAGTAGCGGCTGTGCACACACTATCTGCAGGCTGCCCGATTTGGAAGACAGCTCACCTAAGAGGCTTTATTACTTTTTTTTTTATTGGACTGCTTGCAGTTATTTCTTTTTTCTCCTTTAGTTCATTCACTGGCATCACTATTTTTTATTTCTCTTCTCTTTGTCTTGCATATAAAGTTTTTCTGATTTGGGGAAGAGAAGAAGAATCACAGAAATGGGACAAAGGGTGAACCAATTTTACAATGATACTCAGGAGACACTATGTTGGAAACAAACTTTACAACTTGGGGTGGGGGTCTGACAATATGGGGGGAGGAGTAGGGGAAAATGAGAGAGAAGGTAACACTTCAAAAAGAAATGCACTCATTACCTGACTTATTTAACTGTAACCACTCTCTACATCACCTTCACAATAAAACTTGAATTTAAAAAATGGTTATGGTTAGAGGATGTGCCTCTCTCCTCTTGGCCCAATCATTTTATGTCTCCAAAGATAGAATATGCAGGGTTGACCCCCACCCTGTCTTCCCAAGTGCATAAAGACATCAGGCAAGCCACCAAAGATTCCCAGACTGCTTGATGCAGGGCAATCTATCTAAGCCTGGCAGTAAACAGTCCATTGTGGGCCCAACTGAAAAGCTCCCCATCTCATGTCTTTTTCATTAACCTCTGCCTCCTTCCTTGCTCAGATCTCATTAAACCTAGCTCCTGTCCCAGGTCTGACACACTCTTCAAGCCTGCGGGAAGACTATGCCCCTTGCTCCTACATCTTAATAAACAGTCCTTGCCTGTGGAAAATGGAGTCCAGCCTGATTCCTTCCTTTCTCCTCGATTTTCCTAACAATGGTGGCCATAACTAACCTCCAAGACTCCCTGAAGCTCCTTGAATATAACACAACCTGGATAAAGTTTGTGCTGACTGTGTAGATAGGGCTTCAAGACTAGCCCATGGGTACCTGGTTTCCCCTCCCCGCCTCCCTCCTTCTCTCCCTCATTTTCTTTCTTCCTTCTTTCCTTTTTTCCTTCCTTCATCTCTTTCTTTCTATTTCTTTCCTTTTTCTGTGCCAACCCTGGGGTGTGAACCAAGGACCCAAGTACTGCCCCTGAGCTTTTTTTTTTTTTTAATTTAAGGCTAGTGCTCTACGATTTGAGCTATAATTCCAATTCTGGCAACTTTTCCTGGGTAATTAGAAACAAGTATCCCACAAACTCTTCTGCCTGGTTTCAAACCATGATCTTCAGGACTCAATATCCTGAGTAGTTAGGATTGCAGGTGTGAGCACCAATACCTGGTTAGGGATTCTTTTCTAAACTGCTTAACTTTGCTCTGAGCTAGCAATTCATACCTATAATCCTAAACACTCAGGAGTCTGAGATTTGAGAATCAAGGTGCAGAGCCAGCCCAAGAATAGAAGTCTGGCATACTCTGATTTATAATTAAAGAATAAAAAAATCAAGAAGTTAAGTGTGGCTCAAGTGGTAGAATGCCATCTTGGAGCAAAAAAGCCAAGGGAGATCTTGGGGCATCCAAAGAAAACATAGACTACTTCTTTTCGACTCTCCTACACAGAACATCTTGGGGCTTCAAAGTCTTAAACCACCTGAGAGGGAAGGCCTCTTGATGTGGACATGATATCCACACAATGTCTTTAAAGGAAATGATACAAAAATTTAGTATCACTTTTTATTTAACAAAACAGGGTCAGTTGCCTCAGATTCCTCTTCAGATTGTGTGTTGGTTAATGACAACATTCCTTCACTCTCTGCCACGAAATAGCAATCTGTCTTCCCAATCCCTCTCCAAGCTTTCCTGAAAGAGCTCCCCCTCTACACACTGCATTCCCAGTACTCTTCTCTTGTTCTAGGCCAGTCAAGGAAGCTGTCAATCACACTTTTCTGTTCTAGAAATCTAACCAGGCTAGGAGTGCAAATCTGACAACACTGATACATTAACACAGTGCTATGTGAGCACATACCTGTAGCATATGAATGAAGTCATATACATTTATTTATATAATCTAATGCCTCTTATATTACCAATGAGTACTTAAACTGCTTGTTAATGAGAAACTATACCTTGTACCTTGGAATAAGATGTGGGAATAAACTTGCCTCTATAAACGACTTAACTATGAGTTGGGTGGCAATGGTCTTGTTCTTTTCTTACTGTACAGATGTACAAAAGAAAGAGCCATCAAGGAAATCTTTGGTCAGGAAGTACTACTTGAGGTTCAGAAAGAAAAGTAATTTGTGGGGTAGACAGAATGCATTGCTCTTCCACATAACCACAGCCTGTTCAAAGCTTGTCAGGAAATAAATGAAACTCTTTTTGTTCAGTTGCCCACATCATAGTCCTCAGTTCAAAAGATTCCAGCCTTTGGAGAAATGCAATCCAAGGTAGATCCAAGGGGACACAGACGCTGGGGAGTTGAGGAGACGTCAAAGAGCCCTAGAGAAAACTCAGGCTTCTCAAAACACCTTTAAGGAGAGACTGCTTCTACCATCTTCTTCTGAACTCACCAGTTCCAAAGTCAGACTCAGTCAAGAGGCTCACATTCTGTCAAACCCCATTTTTTTGCCAAGAGACACTTCTGTCTTCCCAAGAAAAAGGAGGCAGTGAAAACTGAGGATTACACATGGTCCATGTGGATTCTAGGTGAAGATGAAGACAATTCTTGTTCCTAGTTCTAGAGGAATTACACAAAAATACAAGCATGCCTGTAAATGGCTATGCTTTTAAAAATGATATGCATTATACTTTAAAAATAATATGGATTATAGTATTTTAAAATAATATGCATTATGCTTTATGTTAACTCCACTGTATTTTATTCCTGTAAGTAATCCACCTCATGCCCATTTAGAAGCAGGACTAAAAATAGAAAGCATTCTAAAGCACAGTGTAGATTCTGGCAGAGAGCATCAAGACAGGAGAGGCTGGCATTTACCAAGAAGCAACTCATGTGTGCACATAGACATTCAACTAAGAGCCTTCACTTATAAATAATCCATACATTTCAACAAGCCCCAAGTATTGTAAATTCAAAGACTAAGTTGTCCTTTCCACTTTGGTATTGTTGGGGCCAGAACAATGACAGGAACATACCACATATTGAAAAGATGTATTCAACTGGTTGGTAGACTCAATAAGTGATTGGGTGGTTGAAGCAATAGAGAAACTAAGACACAGGCAAAAAAGGGGGGGCCAATGTTTCACAGTTGAGAAAATTTGGGCAATACGAAAGGTTATTACAGGACATCCTTCTCTTACAAAGTTAAGTGGTTTTTATCTACATGTCCTACAGTGCACATGTACTCCTAGACTCTAAATTTGACTCAATGTTCCTTCTAGGAGAATTATGTCCGTGACTGAGTGACAAGCCTCCTATCATATCAAATGCCTCCAACTAACGAAGAAACTGAGGGTCAGGAGAAAGGACTGCTGCTGCCCTATTGTACTCAAGGGCATTTTACTTGGTGTCAAAACTAAAAGTACGAACATGTGTAACTGAATATAGCAAAAATCTACCAGGCCTACTTATGCTTTTGTTTCAATAGGCTTCCCTAAACTTGCCAAGGAATCAAGTCACATGCTGTATTGGCATGCACTCTAATAAACATTTTGAGCAGAATCTGCTCATAATCCTGGGTCCCCTTCATGTGACAAGAAGAACACTTCAGTCTGTACTAGGGCCAGTGTTGTAGACTCCCAGCTTGTGTTAGTTTTCCTTCTAGAATGTGCCAATTCCTAGGGCTCCTTGTTAGTACTGTCACAAGATCATTGTTGGTCTATAAACTGACAATCAAGAAAGATTCCTAGTCTTGCACATTTTAGTTCAGGGACTTTTGTTCAATGGGTGGTCCATGAGCAGAAATGGCCCACTAGGATGGTGTGCATATTGTGTGTGTGTCTGTCTGTGTGTGTAACAAAATATAACGATTGGTAAGTATGGGAAGAAATTGGGACTCTATGTTCTATTGATGGCAGGAATGTAAAATGAAAAAAAAAGTTCCTCAATGATTACCAAAGGATCCAGAAACTCAACATCTGGAAACCAAAGAGTTAATGTGACATCACCCATGTACAGTATATTTCACAACAGCCAAAATGGGTAAACACAACACAGGTGCCCTTCAATGGATGATTTATATATATATATACACAATATATATATGTATATACATATAATATATTTGTATACATACATGTGCAGCTATGCATATATATACATATATGTTTATACATAAAATATATACATATCATATGTGCATACATACATGTGTAGGTATGCACATGTATAAATATATGTATATACATATAACATATACATATATATTGCCTGCACATGTATGTATACATATATGTATGTATATGTATATATGAGAATATTATTCAACCTTTAAGAGGGAGGAACTAGATGAATCTAGAGAACATTGTGCCAAGTTAAACAAGCCAATTGTGAAAAAATGCTGTATGATTACACTTATATGAGACAATTACAATAGTCAAATTCAAAAGCACAGAGAAAAAGACATAAAGACACTTGTCAGGGCTTGAGGGCTGACAAAGTTTCTGTTTTTTCAAGATGGTGGAGATTAGTTGAACAACAGTGAGAATATTCTTAATATTATTACATTGTGTATTTAAAATAGATAATATGATTAATTTTATGTTATGTATATATTATACCACAAATAAGAACACCATATAAACAAAAAATGAGATATTCACAATACTTTAAGAAAGATCACTCCATAATATCACCAAACATTCATCACTGTTCAAGTGTAAAATTATTTTATTAATATAATGTGTCCAAGTGTACTTTGTTTACATTGGTATTAGAATTGATTCACAGTCTTTAAAAGCAAATTAGAAGAATTCTGACTGATTGTTGAGCAATAGTGCTGTCTAAGTGAGATTTAGTGACTGGAGCAGTTTGAGAATAACACATACTCCTTGAACACAAGATGAACTGGGCATTGTTTTGTTCCTTTAGATCTCTACAGTCATGGATGAAGACAATAAATGACCAGACTGTCTTTTCCTTCTTTTCACTGTTAGAACAAGATATCTTCCAAACCACAAACATAGAAAATGCTCCTTTTCCTTTGCAGCAATCCCTGTGTCAGTAGCTGGATGCTGGGTATGTTGTCTGCAGCTAAAATGATAGGATTCTATACTGTTTGGGGAGGAAAAATATTTTAAGCTGCTGTCATGAGCTTTGTAAAACAGCTGGTATGCTTACAGTTTGGCAAAAAAATGGCTTAGTATTTCCACTCTCTGAAACTGCAAAAATTATAGCAGAAAGAAACTTCTGAAAAGATAACACTGTAGAGGAAATCAGGAGATTAGGAGTGGCTTTATTAATGTACTGCAAGTCCTATCCCTTGAGCTTCTGTTCTTATGGATGTGGTTGTTTATTATAAACTAATATACTTTTCAAGTTGACAGAAATACATGAATTCATTGCACTATGCCTAGAATGTTTTCCAAATAACCTTTCCCTGAACATTCCTCTCTCTTACCTAAGACCTGAGCTGAGGAAACCAAGACAGGGTGGAAAGCCCAATTTGTGACCAGCAGGGGACTGTTAGGAACCATTAGCTCTCTTGTGACTTTTATTTGGAGAAGTGGAATTTTAAAATGCTGCCTAAGAGGATATGAGATTGCTGCAGTCATGTTGTCAAAGCCAAAAGGCCACTAAAGTGCTTTGAAAGGGTTGTATTGCTTTGTTCCAGGGCAGGTAAATTTACATTTGGCTCCATGAGACATCTTTCAAAGAGTGTGCATTTGAGGTAGCATCTTGGAGATCCACCCATAAACTAAACAGGCCATGCATTGTTTGTCCCCTTTCATATTTGATGGGGACTACACATAGAAATCTGAGTAACTGGGCTTGTGTTCGATTTATCTGTTCAGTAGTGAAAAATGGGTCTATATTGTTTTTTCCCCTCAATTTCTAAGCCCAGTGAACAAACTTCAGGTCAAGCTCTGTTTCAAAGCACTCACTCATGTGAATACAGACTCTGAGGAGGGCTGTTAGCAGAAGATGAGGAAAATAACGGATGTAGAAAACTCCCAACCAGTGCCTGCTAATTCTCTTTGGATTATCTGCCTCAGAAATAGCAAACAGGCAAGGGCAGAAAGCATTAGTATTCTGTGTACTGATGCCCTTACACTTGAGGAAACTCAAAGAGGCGTGCATGACATAGATGATTCCAGGAATCACTCGTTTTCAGGTACTTCTTCCTTTACTGTTGACATGTAGTCAGCTATTTGCAGTCGTTATTGGAAGTAATGACGACTAACTAAAAATCCGAATTTGATTTTATCATGAAAAATTCTATTTGGGGGAGTTTGATCATACAGTTTGTCTGATTTTTTTTTAACCCATCCACAACTTGACATCTACTGATCATGTCATTTTCCTCATTTAACCTCAGCCCCTTCACTCTGTGGCCCAGAACTTCTTCCCATGTGCAGCCCTCCCATCACATGTGCCCATCAAAAGTTCAAAGGCCAAGTTTAAGCCTTCCTTCGGTGAAGCAGTCCTCACAGCCCTCTCACTTTGGGTTACTTTGTCTGTGACTTGGATGTGGAGCACCCTCCAGAGGTCCTCAGGGAGGAACTTTAGGCAGATGGGGCCTTCTGAGATGTCTGCAGGTCATTGACACTCTGCCCTCTGCAGAGCCTGTGGGCTCCCAGTCATTTCCTCTTCTCTTTGCTTGTTGGCTTATGGCATGAACTGCTCAGCACCCCAATGGGTCCCTGACATGATCTGCTGCCCTTACCAGAGTCCTAAACCAGTGAGGCCATGGGATGGAACTTCCAGAACCATGAAACAAACCCTTCTCTTTTTTATTTATTTATTTATTTTTGGCCAGTCCTGGGCCTTGGACTCAGGGCCTGAGCACCATCCCTGGCTTCTTCCCGCTCAAGGCTAGCACTCTGCCACCGAGCCACAGCGCCACTTCTAGCCGTTTTCCATATATGTGGTGCTGGGGAATCGAACCAAGAGCTTCATGTGTAGGAGGCAAGCACTCTTGCCACTAGGCCATAGTCCCAGCCCCAAACCCTTCTCTTAATTGCCTCAGGTATTTGACCACTGCAACAGAAAAATGATGAATACACTTGCATCCTCCATAGCCTCACTGTATACTCCCTAACACTGATCATCCTACTGATGAGTGAGTTCCCTGGACTTAACAAATTCTGTATGTTTCCTGTGTCCAGTCGTCACCTTTGGATTATATATAAGACAACCTGAAGAACACTTACTAGATTGGTACCCAATGACACCAAGAAGAAACTGTGAGGAAAAAGGAACAGTGTATATAGAGATGTGTTCCAACTTAAGAATCTGCTGGAATTTAATTTAGACCATTTGGCAAGGATGAGCATTCTGACACCCATTTACATTGTTTGAGATAGGAGGCTGGTGTTCCCTGTGCTTCCTGTTAGTACAAGATTGATTTCCTGTATTTAAGCATCCTTTCATGACAAACGGTGCTTGATATAGAAGTAGACAGCAGCCTCACAATATGAATAGCCTCAATTAGGCCTCAGTTATACCTGTCATAGCTCTGTTACTGAGCTCAGAGGACAAGGAGTACTATTCAGGCAGAGAGAGAGACAGAGACAGCAGGAGAGAGTCAAAACTCATCCACAAAGAAAAGCTTACTCAAGTAACACAAATACGATATATCCACTTTGCTGAGCAAGTGAACAAGTTTAGGCTTAAACAAGCAGCATGATTAGAAGGGAAAACTTGTGGCTAGATAGTATGAAACTGATAAACTAGAATTTCCTCTATTTCTTCATACTTAAATCAATTCATCCAACCAACCAACAGTGAGTGCCTACATGCACTAGTTATGTGCTCTTTGAGGAAATTTTGACAGGAGACAGAAAACTTTGATGGGGAATGGCACTTGTTTACACATGTTTTTATTATCTTATTTCAGAGCAATGAGAAATTGTGGGCATTCAGTTAAAAACTGTAAACAGTTCTCAACCTTCTTTTCCCATTTTGTCAGTAATGGTGCTTGAACTTAGGGCCCCATATTCTTGCTTGACTTTTTTTTCTCTCAAGGCTGATATTTTACTGTTTGAACTTCACCCTTACTTCTCTTAGCTGGAGGTAAGAGTCTCACAGAGTTTTCTCCCTGGGCTGGCTTCAAACTGTGATCCTTAGATTTCAGTCTCCTAGTAGCTCACAGACATGGGCTACCAGAGACCAGCCTGCTTTACAATGGGGCATGGATAGTTCAGGCTCATGGAATACAACTTCTTGTTCCTGTGGTTCCCTTCTCACCCTGCTCTAAGATGGAAAATGAATAAGTTTATGACCCAGCAACAACCATGGAGGTAATGTACGAGGAGATGAAGAAATCACAAGATGCAGAAATCCTAGTCCTTGATTAACTGATAGAGAAGATTGATCCAGTTAGCTCTATGGCTTCATCATATCCCTCTTCTCTGGGAGTATCTTTGTGATCAAGCTTTAAGTTTTAACTTAATTAAGAGAATTTATAATAAAAATTTTCTCCCAAAATACTGAGTAACTACAGTTTTCCTTTCTATCTATATCTGTGGATTGCCTGTTATTCTATTTCTTTTCTGTTTACTATTCACCATTTACCCTTATGTGAACCTTTGATCTAATTTTTTCCACCCAAACTCATCTGGTTAATATTTTAAAGGAGGAATGGCCTGTGTCTTTCTGATCCTATTGAATGGGTACCACTGACTTGTTTCTTAGCAAGTATCTTAAGTACTTTCATCTATGTAAACATAAGTACTCATTTTTCTCTGTGGAATGTTTTGTTAATTAATGTTAATAGAGAAGAGATTCTTCCAAGCAGGACTATTATTGTAAGCCTCTTCTACTCCAACTACATAAGAAACCTTGGAACCAATCACTCAGGAAGTAAAATCAGTAGGAAGTTGTCAAGAGAGTGAGCCTGTAATTAATCAGTGAGGTCACTGCCAATAACAACAGTACATTCTGCTGCGTGCACAGCTTGACTTAATGGGTGTGCCATATTTGCAAGTTACTGAAAAAAAGAAAACATTCCATCTCTTCTTTAGAACAGCATCACATTACAGGAAGCAAATGAAAATAATGTGTTAACAGTTCCAAAATGCCATCAAAAAGGAATAGCAATAGACTATGGTTATAAAACCAGGGTCAGCATACTTGGTGTGAAAAAGACAGCCTTGCTGAGCTAGGCCTGTCCTCCAAGTCTAGACACAAATCCGCTGGGAGAAGCTAGAGCGATCCCTTAGCTATCCGGTCATCCACTGGAGAGTGAAGGAAGGTGGAAGGTACAATGCTGAAGACTACAGACTCAGAAAACTGTAAGCTGTTTTACAACAGATTTTAAACAAATGGGGGGACACTAGCAGGGCTGCTGGCCAACCTCTTTCTAGTCCCATTGCTGAGGGAAAGAAAAGGAGAAAATCTGTCCCTTATGAGACTTGGTGGTATTCAGTAATGTTTGGAAACAGCTTCCAATGGAAAAGGGGCATTTTTTTTTGCATCTAATTTCAGCATATCCCCACCCCCCCTTTTTTTAAACAGCAAGGAAGGCCAAGTAGTTCTTAGAGGGAAGAGGCTCACAGTCCACTTTGTTCCTTTCATACACTCTGTATTTTTTTTGTCTTTTCTTTTTTGGTACTGGGGATCAAACCCAGGACATTGCACTTGCTAGGCAAGCGCTTTGCCACTGAGCTACATCCCTGCCCTCATGCACTCTGAAGAGGTAGAGCTTATAACCCTGTCCTAGTGACCAGAAGTTTCATTTGCTAGGGTAAGTAGGTTGCACTGTAATTTTTTAAATATCACAAATACTTGAAATCTTTGAAATGACAACCCAACTCTGGTGATTGGAGACAGCTGATAAGGCGGCTAATGGAAATGGCTGCAATGAAATGGTACCAATGACCAGTTTAGCCAGATTCATACAGGTGAAGTCATTGTTCAAGGACACAAAAGATGATTGCTGGATCTATTTGAATCTAAGAGGATTGTATAAGTACACACAATGTGACATAAAATAAAAAATTCTGCTGGGGCACTGGTGTCTCATGCTTGTAAATCCTAACTCTTCAAGAGGTAGAAATTTGAGGAAAGAGGTGTGAAGCCAGTCTAAGTAGTGAAGTCCATGAGACTCATCTCTAATTAACCAGAAAAAAGTCAGAAGCAGAAGTATGGTTCAAATGGTAGAGTGCCAGCATTGAGAATGAAAGGCCCCAAACTGAGTTCAAACCTCAGTACCAGCATACACAAGATATTCTCAGAAAAATATTTTATTTCTTCTTGCTCATTTCTGAAAGAAAGTGAGATGAAGAGAAAAGTATTGTAAGAAGATTATCATAGCCACTAATCCTGGTAAAATATCTTAATGAGAAATCTGCATGTGGCTTTGTTTATTTCTGTCCTGTTTTCCACATTTTAAATCTTTTCAAAGAAAGGAAAGTATTTTCTCTAATCACCTGAAACCTGTGTTCTAAAAATCTCTCCAGTTGGTACCCTTCAGAAACACAAATGTACAAAGGCAGTTCATGGAGCTAAGTTGCTAAAATGCAGCTTATTCATTAAAGTTTTAGTGAATCAAAGTATGCTTCCATAAAGAAAGTTCAAAAAATATTGTCATTATTACAACTCATTATTTACAATTAACAAAGACTCATTTTAATGATGGTTAGTTGCATTTACTTTCTGATTGTGGGGACTGGTCAAAGTGCAAAATTTTAAATTTACTGACAAAAAATACCTAAAGAGTAATAATCACGTTTCTTCTTCCTCCTCCTCCTCCTCCTCCTCCTCCTCCTCCTCCTCCTCCTCCTCCTCCTCCTCCTCTCCTCCTCTTCCTCCTCTTCCTCTTCTTCCTCTTCCTCCTTCCCTTCCCATTCTTATTTTAATTACACAGAAACTTTATGAGGCATACAAAGAATGAGATCTTTAGTAAGAGATTTAATTCAAAATTTGACTATTTGTCCTCTATCCTTCCTTGAACACTACAGTACCATTATACTGAGGGCAGTAGATCAGGAACATGTTCTAAAAAGTGCTCCCAGGTCTTCTCTCAACAAACTATGTCTCAGCTCTGTATAATTTCTCTCCTAAGGCAGTTCTACAAGTGATGTATAGAGATAACCTTTTAAGACACAAAGTCAATGAGCTCAGCTAAGCTTATGATACCCTAGTATGACTTTTTTTTGGTGCTGTTATTGAGGCTTGAATTATGGGTCTGGGTGCTGTCCCTATGATTTTCTGCTCAAGGCAGAAGCGCTTACTACTTGAGCCACAGTTCTACTTCTGGCATTTTGGTGGTTAATTGGAGATAAAGAGATTTCACAAACTCCTCTGCCCAGGCTGGCTTTGAATTCAGATTCTTGGATCTCAGCCTAGGTTATACTGGTTATCAAAAAATTGCAAATATTAGTTTCCCATTAACTTCATTGTCAATGATAGTATCATTTCTACCTTCTTCTCTTCCTACTTTCTTCCACTGGTGGAAGAAATGGTATTTTTAAGTCTAGCATTTCTGAAGGGAAAGCTTTTATCTAAATACAAAGGGATATTATTTTAAATTACAAATCTGTAATAATCTAACTAAATTCCACAGGCTATTCAAAACACAGCTCTAGGCAAAATATTGTGCTCCAGCTGAGATAATGACTTAATTTTCCAATCAGCCACTTTTCTTTTCCATCTCTAAAAATATTCCTCCATATTTAGAAAAGGAAGTGGTCCCTGAAGAAATACTCTAATTTATAAATAGTTACGACACAAACTTTTGTGAGTATTGAGAATATCAAAGACTAATATATGCACATTCTCTTCCACCATTCTATCATCAGCACCAACTTGAGAGCCAGAAAGCATTCTAAGAACAGTATTTCAGCCTCCATTTCCTATTGTTAGACACAGCATCGAAGTGTCTCTCATCTTTCTCTCCTGTTCCCTCCCTGACCCTCCCCCTTCCCTTCTCTTCTCTCTCTTTCCTTCCCTCCCCTTCTCCTCCTCTTCCCTTTCAGTGTGACAAGGCCTTACCTGGCCACTTCAGACACAATGGACAGTTAGCCATCTCAGAACCTGCCTGTGACTTGGGACTGTTCTAACTATACATATCTCCCCATACTCTCTTCCCTATATAAACTGGAGGTCAATATTAGCACCCTGAACTATGGAAGAAGATGGCAGAAGATGGCTAAAGATGAAGTAAAGTGCCATTGAGGAAAGCTAGCAATAGGGAATGGGAGCTGACACTAGCCCCTATCCTAGTCAATCTCTGGGAGAGACCCAAATCTTTGTTCTGTCTAGTAACTCTCATTAACCATTTCCTGGGGATAATGTATGATCTGTTTATAGTTATGATTCCTAATCATAGGGCAGAGAAACTTGGAGCCAGTTCTAAGCACTCTGAGCCATCTGTGAGGTGAAACCCCTTGCACCCTCAGTCTGCACAACAAATACCCACTTAAGCGATCACATATGTGCATTATATCTCATATGCATACTATATGTGACGACAACCTTGCGCCTGTGCAGATCTCTGCCAAAAATCATGGAAAACTGAAATTGTTAACCAATATTTGCACTCCAGCCACCCAGCTTGGGTTTCCATTTCCCTTAAGGGTGTACCTTCTTTCTTTCTAGTAAACGCTATTCTTTGCCACTTGACTTTTGTATGTTTTTCAATGTTGGTTAAAGATGTCAAGAATCTGAAATCTGGGGCTGGGGATATGGCCTAGTGGCAAGAGAGCTTGCCTCTTATACATGAGGCCCTGGGTTTGATTCCCCAGCACCACATATACAGAAAATGGCCAGAAGTGGCGCTGTGGCTCAAGTGGCAGAGTGCTAGCCTTGAGCAAAAGGAAGCCAGGGACAGTGCTCAGGCCCTGAGTCCAAGGCCCAGGACTGGCCAAAAAAAAAAAAAAAAAAAAGAATCTGAAATCTTCTTCTCCAAGGCTACCCATGGCCTTTCATCTTCCTTTGACATGTCTGTGCCACAGAAATCTCTTTCTCTCCCGTATTTCTTTTCAAATAAATTCTATCACTTCTACTACATTGCTATCTTGCCTAAATTTTTCTCATTTGGACACAAAGTCTGAGGTTGATTAGCTCTGCTAAATTTCTGGTAACAATGCCATAAGAACTTAAACTTTTACTTAGCCATCTGTTTTTGTTTTTTTTTTCCCCTCACTGACAGTTTCAATGACCTAATTTAGATATCTCAATTAGACTATTTCTAAGATCTCTCTGGATTTCAATATACTGTTGGAAACGATACTCTGAAGATTCACTTCTAAACTACTTTTCAAATTAAAGATGAAAGAAAGAAAAAGAAAGGAAGGAGGGAAGGAAGGGAGGAAGGAAGGAAAGAAAGAAGGAAGGAAAAGAAAGGGAGAATGGAAGAAAGGAAGAAAGAAAGAAAGGAAGGAAGGAAGGAAGGAAGAAAGAAAGAAAGAAAGAAAGAAAGAAAGAAAGAAAGAAAGAAAGAAAGAAAGAAAGAAAGAAAGAAGGAAGGAAGGAAGGAAGGAAGGAAGGAAGAAAGAAAGAAAGATTGAGACTATGAAAGAAGTAAGAAAAAACAGACAGATATCTTCAGATGCTAGGCACCTTGAGAATAATTCAGCCTTTAGTTCAATTAGACAGACCATTTGTTCCACCAATATCAACAACAGTAAAAGTGTGGGTGTGGGCTGCGGCTCCCCCAGTGGGGAGATTCTTGTGGAGCTTTGCAGACAGGACTGCTAAATGAGGGAACTTTCCCAGACCAAAAGTAATCAGGAGAGCAGTTGGTGGAGAGAAACAAAATTGGGAGACAGGCTTGGAATGGAAGAGAGAGGACCCAGAGGGCTCTGACACAGTGCAGGGTCACAGGCACTCCAGCAGGCAGAGGCTGTGTCAGGAGGATATGTCTCAGAGTGGTCGTTCATAGCTAGTATATTCACACCTTAATTTGAGAGCTACAAACCTGGTTTCCTCCATGAACTCTGATTTTTATAGAGTAGTCCACACCTTAACAGCAAACCTTCCCATCAAACTCCTGCCTTCTCTGATCAAGAAGACAGGAAAGGCAGAAGAAAGAAAAAGCTACCTTGTAACCTTCTCCTGACAGTCCCTGTGTTCTTCTTTTTCCTTTATGCAAGTGTAATATCCCAGGTCCAGGCCCTTAACAGGAAAGAACTGTGGAATGCTAATTAGACCCAGTAAATGCAAAGACAGATTTTCTTTGAGACAGTGAAACCTAAACTTAATTTAAATTAAAATAATTGTAATAGATAGGTGGTGTTTTTGAACAAAAAAAATCTGTGATTTCATTGTAATAAATGCCTAATAAAGGAAATGTATATCAAATAAAACACAAAAATAATAAAAGAGTATTTAAAAAGCGCTTTATTATGTGTAATATATTTTATCACCATTGCCTCCTGCAGTCTTAAAGTGGCAAAATTTTGGATCTAGAAGACCATTTCTACATTATAGCATCATTGAGTATTACATTTCCAACTACTGAATAGCTTTTTAACATTAACAACTGGAGAGCTGGAGATGACTAGCTCTTATGTAACTAAGTCTTTAAGACAAAAATAGTTTGGTCACCCTGAAGGTTGCTACAGCATAGTCCTATTAGCAAATTATGTCACATTTTCTAAGCTAAGCATAGAGATTTTATGCTTTAAAAGACAGACAGACTTTGCTTAAAGTGTAGTTCTGGACTTGCTAACCAGTGTCTTTAACACTCGGTTTGCTCATTTATAAAACACCGGTTGTCCTACTTCCTTTCCTCCTAGAAATATATGTCAAGAGTTGCTATAATTGTCAAATTAAATTCTAGGATGTCCAGATAAATTCTATTTTGAGAAACAATATTTAATTCCTAACAAAATATTTTAAAGCTATTCTATAGTAGATTGTAATATTGTGTATGAGAACCCTAATTGTGCAGATTAAATGAACAAATCCACATGTATTTACTAATGAAACTAAGTTTTTAGACATGAGGCCTAAAGTCTACAAGTCCCATGTTAGGTCTGGCCAGTCACCCCATATGCCAAGTAAAGAGATATGGTGAAGGGTAGGAAAGGGAATGTACGACAAAGTAGCCATGGGATGACAGTACGCAAGTCACCTTCTGGGGTATAGACATTGGCTTCAGGTTAAATAGAGAATTAGAAGACAGAGAGTTACAGGTATGGGTTGGTTGACCATTAGCTCAGTCTTTGACCTTGGAGTGGTCAGAGAAGTTGTTAGCATTTTACAAGTGGAAAAAAGCTGAACAGGTCTCTCTTGAGTTTTTATCACTTTCCTTTAAGACATTAAGAAGGCCTTGCACTTATATTTGAGCTGTAACAAATGTGAGGAAAGAAGATAAGAGCCATTTAGATGCCGTGTGACCTGAAGTGGAAATCAAAGACAATAGCAGCCCATTTAGGGCAATGACATGACAGAATTTGTCATAGAGGTTCAACCAAAGATTGTGGATGCCAGGCAAGGATCTCGAAGCAAACGTGGAAGCACGGAAGCAAACAAAGTCGATAGTTAGAGAGTTTTCCTGAGCTGCTAAACTTTCCTTCTGGGGTTTAACAGGGTTAGCAGCATTTGGCAGGAGAGAATATGATGTCCCAGGAGCCAAACTGGCTCAGGTGACTACCTGGGGTAGTAAAGGAATCACATAGACCAAGAAGCCCCATACCACAATGTCAGAAGTAGGAACTGGCCAGAAACATTTAATTCAAAACTTGAAAGAGAAGTCTAGGCAAAGAGAAGTCAGGAAGTGAAGCCATTCAATATGTGCAAGATCAGCAGGCTTTGCAGAGGAGTGGGATCCGCACCTTCAAAATGCTCAGGATCAAAAGAAGGAAGATTAAGGATGAAATAGAGAACCGTAATTAATAGAGGCCAAATTCTGATAAGTACCAAAAAGTTGGCATGAGCAAGGTACCATGAGTGTGTCCAGAGTAGGAAACTGTAAAGGGAAGATGAGGAAAACATTTGATGAGTTGAAACTTAAAAAATTAGTAGGATTTTAACACCTAGAGCCAGTGATGAAAGAGATGTGGCACTCATGACAGAGCCGCTATTCAACTCATACAGCTCTCACTAAGTCATTGAAGTAGAGATTCTGTGAAGTTGGCTAGAACAAAGCTAGAGTGAAGGTGGAAGAAAAATTTCAGCAAGAGATCTATGACTCATTATTCATCTTGACCTATTGCTTTCCTTAATGCAAGCCAAAAGCTTATATTTGAAATTCTTAACAAAACAAGATTACCTCTCAAGCTGTTTTCCATGACTAAAGCAATTCAAACAGGCAAGGACTTTAGTATATGCCAAAATATTTGTTTACTTTAATTTAAGGCTTACTAATTATATTTATTTTTAATTTTTTTCTTATTTATTGTCAAAGTGATGTGCAGAGAGGTTACAGTTTAGTACATTAGGCATTGGATACATTTCTTGTACTCTTTGTTACCTCCTCCCTTATTCCCCCACTAATTATATTTAAATGCTCAGAAATTACATAAATATTGCTTTAATAAACTTTTTATGATTTCATTATTTTTATTAGCATCCATTAAGTTGTTTGAGACAAAGTTTTATTGTGATTTTTTTCATATGTACAAATAGATTCCAACCAATGTCACTCCCTACAACACTCCCTCCTTTCACCCTCCCCACATCCAAAACCAATTTAAAAATACTACTTCAACCATATTCAACTTTTGACATTTTTTGAAGAACAGGTCTATTTCTCTTTGCCATGTAGGGTAGGATACAAAGGCGTTTCATAAGTGCTGTGGTATGATCATGCCATAACCTCCCATAACATGCATGAACAGGTACTGGTTATGGGAGATTTACTGATGGCAATTCTAAAGCAGCTAGAAATTTGCAGCTATGAAAAATAGTGACTATATTTTTTCTTTAAAATAAAATGACACAGGCCTTTTACTTAATAATGCCCACAACTACTTGATTGGAATCTTTGAAATACTACAGCTTTTCTAGTGATAGACTTCACATATTGAAGTACTATGTCCCTAAATTTAATTATCTTAGGGCATAACCACAATATATGAGAAAATATACCCTTTTATCCATAGCCTGCAGCAATTTTCTCAGATGGAGAGGTGGCCTTTTATTGAATATATCTTCAGAAAAAAAAAAGAGATTTCATAAATTCAATCAATAGTACATTCCAGTAGCTAACAACCTCCCAAGCACCAGGCCCTCCCCTGGGCCCCGCCTGTGATCCTCTGGCCATAATTTAAACCAGTTTCTTTTCATTCTGTCCTCCAGTCACCATCCACTCATATATCTCCCATCTTTCAGCCTTATCTGCCACTTTATTTTACTCTTCCAACCTTACATAACAGGTTCTGCTTTCTTAATGTCTGAATCATTCTATTGCTTTTTCCTAGTCTTTTCTGAGCATTCCATTTGTTGTTGGCTGTTGACATAAGCTCTTTATAACAACAGACCACCAATATTTTATGGTACAAATTTCACTCCTAGATTAACCCGGATTTTTAGCTTACAACCTAAGTAATGGAGCTGTAGATACTCATCTTATTTTCAATAAGGAACTGTCTTAGTGAAACATAGGATCAAAAATGCCCTTATAAGGTAATACCATTCCAGTCACCGAGATAACTATTTTTATTTTTATCACTTTTTCATTCCTTTCAACTCCCCTGTCAAGCCACATACTTAATTACCATTCCAGCATTGGTTTTTTTATGATATATTAAATGATTATGGTGAAAAATGTATCTTTGCCATGTACTTTTCTTCTAAAGAACATAAAGCTTCTCTTACAAGAGATCTAATGTGTCCTTAAAACACTCATCTCTGAAACATGGAAGATTTTATTACCGTTATTTTATAAACAGGGAAAGAGGCCCAGGAAGATTACATGATTAAGGTGAGACAGTCTGGTAAAAGGGCAGCTGGAATTGGGATGCTTTTCCAGGCTCTGCTGTCTAATGCTGCTGGAAGAGAGAGAGAGCAGGATAATAACTCTCTCAAAATTGCAGTCCATTATCCAAACAGGAAGTATTTTCAGTGGACCTGTGTTGCAGGCAACATGGTCAACACTGTTCGTCAGTTTGAAGACACAGGTCACCATTTTTTTAAAAATAGGTGACTTGCAATAGATCACTTGTGCTCTCTGGACTCTTGCTTGGTAAAATGGCCCTGATAACAAGTCATGTTTCAGGGCAAATCAGATCCAAGTGGTCGCCACAAGTGAGCAAGCTATCTTCAAAACCTTGCCTTTGTACTGCATCATACGATCATTTAAAAGCATTTAGCACACTCATAGTCCATTAATAGAGTGACTGATAGTCACTATTGGTGAAGTAATACTGCTGCATATTTCCTTTTCTTTCTGCTAATGCTTAGCATAGGAAGTATTTCAGAATTTCTTTGAGCCAAGGATCTATTAGTTTGTAAATAATTTTCAAGTACAATACTTACAAGGGTCTGTATGGGTTGTGAAAGAGTCCCACCACACTGTGTGTACCATAAGAACATCATGAATTTCAGCTGACATATTTATAGTGGATATAGCTAGAAAATGGCATGCTTTTTGTTTAGTTTATGCTTCCTTCCCTTCTTTCTTTGCTTCCCTCTTCCTTCTGTTTCTCTGACTGTCTCTCTCATCATCTCCATCCTTAGCATTTTCTCTTCACCCATCCAATTTTTTCCAACTTAGTACAAATGAAGGAAATAAAACAAAAGTTGTACATCACAACCCTAGTTAATAAGGAGCCTGAGGTGTGGAGGATCAAGGATCAATGCCAGCCAGCACAGAACAGTCACTGAGAATCTTATCTCCAGCCAACTACAAAAAGCCATATGTGAGACTGTGACTCAAGTGGTAGAACAGCAGCCTTGAGTGAAAAAGCCAGTGGAGAGTGAAAGACACTTCGTTAAGTCTCAGTTCTAACACACATACACACACACACACACACACATCACACACACACACATCACAAATAGAAAGTGTGTACCATCAAAGAATGCTCATTTTCCTTTGGAACTGCCCACCGATGATGCCCCAATGCTACTACACCCATGAGCTTGTGAGCCTTGGCAGCCTTCCTGTGAGACTCCTGTTGTCACAATGTGAACTTCTTTCTAAAGTAGCTTTGCTTGGATGATGAAACTAAAAGCTTTTATATAAAGGAGATCCTCCTTCTTCTTTCTCTTCTTTATGGATATCATATGCAATATGAGCCAAAGGAAAAAAAAAGTTTCATTTTCCTGAAAGCTATTCTCAGTCTCTGTGTTTCTGTTTATCCGATTGCTCTCTCTCTGTCTCTCTGTCTCGGTCTCTGTCTGTCTCTGTCTCTGTCTCTGTCTCTGTCTCTCTGTCTCTGTCTCTGTCTCTCTGTCTCTCTCTGTCTCTCTCTCTCTCTCTCTCTCTCTCTCTCTCTCTCTCTCTCTCTCTTCCTCCCCCCCCCCTTTGCTTTACTGGGCGATTAACTCAGGTCAGTTCTTTTTACCTTTCCATAATTGACAACCTCAACTGATTAGAATTTTTGCCTCCTCTCAGAGGAGAAGGAGGCTTTCTACAGATTATGAACCTTCAGTAGTGTGTTTTGACAAATCTGTAATCTTTAGCATTTTATCACAGTAGGTAAAATTTGAGTCATTTATTCCCAGTGGTAGAAACAGTTTCAGTGACTATACTTACCTGAAATAAAAGTAGCATATATACCCTGTTTGGGATTAAGAACAGAAACATAAACTCTCCTCTTGGATAAAGATTTATAAACCTATGAGTGATATAGTCCACCTGTTTGTAAAATTGTCCCCAAGACCTCAGCACAAGATGCTAGTTAATGACATAGGCAGGGTCATGTTAAGGTTGAGACAGACAGTAATTGAAACCAAACCAACTAACTATCCTTCAGGAATTGACTTTAGAGGAGCATGACACAGAAAAGAGGAAAATAGCTCGGAGACTAAGCTGCTACCTAGGCAGATGCTACTCCTGCCTTTACTTGCACTGTATGGATCCAACACTCCCTTTAAATATATTCATGAGCCTGGTATCCTTGGCTCAGGCCCATAAACCTACCTACTTAGGACACTTAGATCTGGAAGATCCCCGTTCAAATCCAGCCTGGACAAAAAGTCCTTGAGATACTGTTTCCAAAACAATCAAGAAGAAGTCAAGCTGGCAGGGGCCAGTGACACATGCCTATAACCCTAGTTACTCAAGAGGCTGAGTTCTGAGGATGGAGGCTCGAAGCAAGCCCAGATAGAATTGTCTATGAGACTTTTGTCTCCAATTCATTACCACTATCCCTGCGCAATGAAACTCAACGACAGTGCCCTACCCTGAGTTCCAGCCCTACAACTAGCACAACAAACCTACATTGCAGGAATGGCTCAGGCATTAGAACACAAGCTTAGCAAGTCTGAGGCTCTATGTTCAAACTCTAGTATTGACAAATAGCAAACAAACAAAAACAATTAAAATAAAGGAAAATTACTCTTAAGAGCTTCATTTGCAGAACTAATTCCCAGGGCTAAGCAATTGCCTACATTGGCAGAGGTTATACTTAGGATCAGCACACGTTTTTAAACCTTCAATTTAAAACTCATTATATGACAGCTCATTATTAGACCAGGATAATTAGTATGTAAACCCCAGATTAAGTATGACATATGTGAATGCAGCTGCTACCTAAAATGCATGCTCTTAACTTGGTATTCCTAGTCTCAGGGAAAATAATAGAAAATGAAAAAGAAAACACAAAAAATAAAAACTACCAACTCTGAAAACAACTTTGAAGAAAAGCCTTCTTCTTTCTGCCTCATAATTTAGTTAAATTAAACAAGGTTAAACGAAGCTTGGGCCTGGTGGTTCACACATATAACCCTAGCTACTCAGGAGGCTGAGATCTGAGAATCATGAGTTTGGAGCCAGCTTAGGCAGAAAAGTCTATGAGACTTGTATCTTTAATTAACCAGCAAAAAGCCAAAATTAGAGGTGTTGCTCAAGTGTAGGAGTGCCAGCCTTGAGTGATAAAGCTGAACATGAATGTGAAGCCCTGTTCAAGCCTCAGGACTAGCATCAAAAGAAAAAAAAAGTGAAACTTTTTGAAGAAGTAACTCCCCTAGGAGAGAAGAGGCAGAGATGCAGATAAAAATTGCCATATTACTATATGCTATTATCACCAAATTATAGTGATATGTCAAGTGACGAGTGTTAGAGATATTGTACAGACAGACCAACTGAAACCTAAGATGAGAAATGGTAATGCTGGCAAAGGGAGAATCTCCATTGTGCCCACAATTATCAAAACTATTATTTTACCAATCATGAGGAATTACATTAATGTTTGAGAGTTATAATACAAAGATGAGGTGATTTCTTGTCATTTTGACTCATTTTAGGACAACTAATCAAAATTCAAAACCACAGTATTATTACTACTGTTTCTTGGAGTAACATTCACCATCATTTCTTAGCATTTCCTGGAAAGAAGGAAAAGTAGAAGAAAAGGTGAGTGGTGGTGGGAATTATACAGACAGCCAGAGCGCCTATGTGCATGATGCCAGATATTTGGCAGGCTCAATGTATTAGCTCAAATAACACCAAGTCATTGTCCTCCCTCTCACAACCTTACTAGAAGATATAAGTGGAGGTGCAGGCATGGTGGCTCAACATGTAATCCCAGCTCTAGGGGAAGCATGTGGCTGTGCATAGTGATCCTGCCTGTTACCTTAGCAACACCAACAGTCACGAGTAGAAGGATCAGGCACCAAGCTGGCCCCAGCAAGACACTACCCATAATTTATAAAGGGACCAGAAAGAATGCTCAAGTGGCAGAATGTCTGCCATGCAAATTCCAGGTTGAGTTCAATCCCCAGTAACTCCAAAACAAAAATCAAATAATGATGTTGGAGAGAACTAAAAATTAAAAATGAGAAAATTAAGGATATTAGAAAATAACTGTGTTTTTGTTTTGCTGTTTGGTTTTGGTGTTTTTTGTAGTGCTCTCCCTTAGCCTTTTCCCTTGAGGGTAGCAAGGTGGCACTCCACAACTTGAATCCCAACTCCACTTCTGGCTGGTTTTTTGGGGTTTTTTTTTTTGGTGATTTCTTGGAAATCTGAGTTTAATGGACTTTCCAACTTGGGCTGCTAGCTTTGAATCTTGATCCTTAGATCTCAGCCTCACGAGCAGCTAAAATTACAAGCATGAGCTGCTGGAGCCTGGCAGTATTTTATTTTATTTTTTAAAGTAAGCCAGAAGACATAAAAATAAGGTCTCTTGTGTCTTGAAGCCTGGGCTCTGAAACCATCAGACATAAACATGCGTGCGAGCCAGCAGCTATTAATTCTGATTCCTTAATAACGATAGAATCTTGAGGTAATGAACAAAATACTAACACCTCAATTTTTTTTATTTGCAAGGTAAAGATGATAATGAGGACATCATTGCCTGAGACACAGGACTTCTAAAAGACATAAAACTCAGAATATGTATTTAATACTTAGCAAAGTGCCTGGAATGCAACAGCACTCCACCAACATTAGCTGCCAGCACCAGAAACAGCGTAGGACACACAGTACACAACAAAGTGTGCCAAAGCCACAGTACATTTACTAGCAGCTAACCACAATTTGGCTCAACTTCAAACCCATTAAAGTGAGAAGAAAAAAGATCTGCTTCATGATTTACAGGTTGTATTAGAAGGAAACAAATCAAGCATGGAGTAGAAATATAGCTTCTCCCTACTCTGTGATGGAGACCAGTGAGCACAGCTTCCTGTGGCGAGTATTATTTTTTCCCCAGTACATCAATAAAGCAGCAGCAGAAGTGCAGAAGTGAATTCCAGGCTCCAGGTTCACAGAAAGGCTGAGTGGGGGCAGAGCGGTCTCTTCCTGAGCTGGCTGCTGCCAGAGCTATACCTGTGTCCACTAGAGATTTGGACAAGACCCATCCTTGGAGAGGACACAAGGGCATCCCTGACAGATACCACGAGAACATTTTGTGGTGCCTTGTATATTTCCTGTGCCTCTGTTCACACAATATTGTCTCAGACATTTGTATTTAACAGAGACCAGCAAAGAAGGAACAGCTCTAAATTCTGGATGGCTCTACAGGTGACAGCAGCTTCAGTCCTTGCTACACTGGTTTTCCACCAGTGTGGAGACAGAAATCAACCCCTCCCCACTTTGTGTGGCTCTCTCCCTCTTGCTTAGTTACTCCTGCTCATGGCTGGTGTTCTACTACGTGAGCCACCACCTCTGCCTCTAGCTTTCCACTGGTTAATGGAGATAAGAGTCTTATGGATTTTTGTACCTGGGCTTTGAATTGTGACCTTCACATCACAGCCTCCTGAATAGGTAGGAGTACAGACAGGCTCAAGCCATCAGCACCAGTCTTCTCTTCATTCTTTAGACCTTGAGATGATTTGATATATGTCAATCTTATGTAAATAAGCCTTTTCTCTTTTACTAAACCTGCCAGGAGAGGAACATGCCAGGTTTGTGCTATGGCTGAGTGGGAATCTTTATTGTAGGTGATTTCAATTTTCTTTATGAGCTTTTTAATTGACCTTTATATTATTTTCCTAGGGATGCAATAGCAAATGACCACAAATGCAGTGGCTTATAATAATAGGATTTTATTCTCTTCCCCCCCCCCGCCCATAAGCTTCTAAAGGCTAGAAGTCTGAGATGAAGGTGTTTTGCAGGGCTGGTCAGCAGGGAGGCTGGGAGGAAGAATCTTCTCTGGTCCCCTCTACTATCTGCCAGCAGTTATGAGAACCCTGGGTGCCCTTTGGCTCTGGGGCACAGGACTTCAATCTCACACGCACTCTTCTGTCCATCTGTGAGACTGTTCTGTCTATCTCTGTGTCGGCCTTCCCTTTTCCTGTGTCTTAGGACTGTTCTTTATGGGAATGAGAGACCATCTTTTGTGGAGGATGACATCATCTCATAAACCTTATATCTGTATAAGCCTGACATGCCCAGGTACTGAAATTTAGGACTCAGTCTTAGCTGTTTGGGGTCATTATCCAATCTCTTACAACTAGTGATAAATGTATTAATTGTGCCCAACAAGACAGAAAACAAGGGATATTTCCAGCAGCACCCTGAGTTCCTGCGGGCAGGAGGTGCAAGCTCTGGGACACCCTTTTGTTCCCCACAGCTCAGCCTCCCACTGGTGAGAGGGACCAGGTCCTCTTACACCAACCGCAGGTGAGCATTTGTGACCCAAGACAATAATTTAGCTGCCGTCTCCCCACTGGTCTGTGGGCTTCTGAGAAACAGGGGCCTCCTCTGTACCATCAGCACAAGAATTGGCTCCAGGATACAATCTTGCTACAGGGAAAATACAGAGAGTAAATGAAATAGAAGATAAAATGACTTTAGTTTTGTACAATTCATCATCATTACCTAAATCAAGGTATGAAAGTCTTCAACTTTTTATTATGGGTATACTTTTAATAATAATCTATCTTCTTTTTTCCTCTACTTTAATTCTAGGTACCTTTTTCATATGACATCAGTTTCTCTTAAGTTGGTTAGCAAGATGCAACATACTTTGCAGTTAGCTCATGAGAGAATCAAATGCTTAAATTATATGTACTGTAAATTCTATGTATGCCACCAAAGATGAAAGGTTTGGTTGTCATAGGAACGAAATGGGCTGAACAAGAACAAACTCGCCCATTCAGCAATTAGCTACTTCAATTACCAGTTAACTAGGTAAAAGACCCTCAGTACAAACAATCACTTTAATTTTTTTTATTCCTGTAAGATTTTTAATTTTCATGTCTTTCTTGACATATTAGCAGATATAATGATGCATTGTTTCATGCTGTTTTTCATTTAACTGCATCATTAAAGTTGCAATACTGACAGATTTAAAATAATTCAGATATTAGTAGTCGAGCATGGTAGCACATACAGCGCATTCTTTAAAATGTTTCTTGATATTTAGTGTGTGGAAGAGAAAATTCCAAAGTATTTGTAGTTCTTATTCCATTTTATTTTTCTTATTAGATACTCAGGGTTATCTTTTCTTTTTTTTTTTTTTTTTTTTTTTTGCCAGTCCTGGGCTTTGGACTCAGGGCCTGAGCAGTGTCCCTGGCTTCTTCCCGCTCAAGGCTAGCACTCTGCCACTTGAGCCACAGCGCCGCTTCTGGCCGTTTTCTGTATATGTGGTGCTGGGGAATCGAACCTAGGGCCTCGTGTATCCGAGGCAGGCACTCTTGCCGCTAGGCCATATCCCCAGCCCCTTATCTTTTCATTTTGATGAGCTTCAGCCTGGATCTGAGTTCAGAATTTAACAGCTTTTGAGCATATAAATTACCTATGAAACATGTTCACATAATGGTAAGTAAATTGTATTTTAAGGATTGTAGACCTTCAATAAGTTCACTCAGTTTAGACATGGAAAAATCACCCTAATATATACTGGATGGTGAAGCCCACAAGGGCTTCTTCACAATTCCCCAATTCATGGCATGTAAATGTAGTTCCCAGGTGTTTTCGGATGAACAAAAAGGCTACTTGCTTTAATAGTTTTGTATTGTCAATCAAGAATAAAACTGAGAACTGGGTGTGGTGGCTCCTCCATCTAATTGAGCAACTCAGGAGGCTGAGAGCTAAAAATCAAGGATCAAAGCCAATCTGGGCAAGGAAAGTCCATGAGACTCTTATTTCTAATTAACCACCAGAAAGCCAGAAGTCAAACTGTGGCTGAAGTGATGGAGTGCTAGCCTTGAGTGAGAAACTTCAGGAACAGTGCCCAGGCTCTGAGATCTAGCCCTAGGGCCAGAACAAACAAACAAACAAATAAAGCTAAGAGGAATAGGAAGAGATATAATGAGAGAAGAAATTACATGCAGAAGGGAATCAAAATGAGAAAGGTACAAAAAAAGGAAAAGTGAGCATCCAATAAAGAAAGAAAACTAAGAACCACAGAAGAATGTTAAGCATTGAATGAGAATCAGGGAGAGAAACACAGACAGGGAGAAAGAAAAATGCTAATCTTGGTAGGTGTATGCAATTTCATGTACGAGATTTTACAAAGGGATTGCATATTCAAAATTTAGGTCAAAGGTTATATTTTATAAAATTTAGCTTAAATCATGGTGAAAAGTACAAAGAGAAATGAAATGTTATTGGACAGTGGTACCAAAAAACAGTCTTTAAGTTAAGGGTAACAGGGTGAGCACTCAGCTTTGGTTTGTTTTAGGTACAGCTCTACTTTGGTGGCAGGCCCATGTCTCTGACTCTCAGAATTCAGGGGGCAGCCACTGGCCAGCCCTGCAGATCTTCCAGGATGAGCAGTGTTAGCTCAGAAAGGGACCTCCTCCTTAAGGATCATTCCAGTGTGTCTGCCCTTCCTCTGAGATTTGGGAAAGAGGTGAGGGCCTAGAGCGCAGAGAAAGTAGACTGGATGCACACCTTAGCTCATTCATTCCTATTTTATCATATCTAGAGGCAGTTAGCAGAATCGAATGCAAATTTTGAAGTTTCTAGGTAGAGAGTGATGGGTAGTTCTAGAAAAAGCTAAGAGGTCTGTTTTTGGTCTTGTACTTTAACATTCAGTATTCAAAAGAAAAGCCCAGGTACAGACAGATTCACTGCAGTATTCTACAAGGCCTTCAAAACAGAACTCATACCAATATTTCTCAAACTCTTCAATGAAATTGAAAGAGAACATTCACTACCAGACACATACTATGAAGCCAGTATAACCCTCATCCCAAAACCAGGCAGGGACTAATCACGGAAAGAGGACTATAGACCGATTTCCATGATGAACATAGATGCAAAAATTCTCAACAAAATTCTGGCCAATCGACTTCAACAGGTCATCAAAAAAATCATACACTACGATCAAACTGGATTCATCCCAGGGATGCAAAGTTGGTTTAATATACCCAAGTCAATTAATGTAATCCACCACATCAACCGGAGCAAGGTAAAGAACCACATGGTTTTATCTCTGGATGCGAAAAAAGCGTTTGATAAAATCCAGCACCCATTTATGCTAAAAGCCCTGGAAAAACTGGGATTCCGAAGAACACTCCTGAATATAATCAAGGCAGTTATGACAAACCAACAGCAAGCATAACTCTAAATGGTGAAAAACTAAAGCCATTCCCTTTAAAATCAGGAACAAGGCAGGGATGTCCACTCTCTCCCCTGCTCTTCAACATAGTACTAGAATTCCTAGCCAGAGCAATTAGGCAAGAAGAAAATATAAAACGGATCCAAATAGGAAAAGATGAAGTTAAACTTTCTCTCTTTGCAGATGACATGATCCTATACCTAAAGAACCCCATAGACTCTACCCCCAAGCTACTAGAGCTGATCAAAAACTTTGGCAAAGTTGCAGGATATAAAATAAATCCTCAAAAATCAATGGCCTTTCTCTATACTAACGACCCGAAGACCAAGGCTGAAATCAGGAAAGCAACTCCTTTGCAATAGCCCCCCAAAACATAAAATATCTAGGAAAATCCTTAACCAAAGAAGTGAAAGACCTCTTTGATGTGAACTTTAAAAGCTTGAAAATTGAAATTAAGTCAGAACTAAGGAAATGGAAAACCCTCCCATGCTCCTGGATTGGGAGGATTAATATAATCAAAATGGCAATATTTCCAAAGGTTATCTACAAATTCAATGCAATACCCATTAATATCCCAACACCATTTTTTAATGAAATAGACGAAGCCATCTAGAAATTCATATGGAACAATAAAAGACCTAGAATAGCAAAAACAATCCTAAGCAGAAAGAACAGTGCTGGAGGAATTACAATACCCAACTTCAAGCTGTATTATAAAGCTATAGTAATAAAAACAGCTTGGTATTGGCACCGGAACAGGCCTGAAGACCAGTAGAACAGAATTGAAGACCCAGAAATGAACCCACAGAACTATGTGTACTTAATCTTTGATAAAGGAACTAAAAGAACAGTTTGGAAAAAAGATAGCCTCTTTAACAAATGGTGCTGGCAAAACTGGTTCAACACATGCCACAAACTACAACTAGATCCTTATATATCACCCTGCACCAAAATCAATTCCAAATGAATTAAAGACCTTGAAATCAAAACAGACACCCTGAAAACACTAAAGGAAGGAGTAGGAAAAACACTTGGGCTCCTTGGTCCTGCGACGGACTTCCTTAACAAAGACCAAGAAAGGCTACAAATCAAAGAAAGGTTGGACAAATGGGACTGCATCAAACTGCAGAGCTTCTTTATGGCAAAGGACATAGCTCGCAAGATAAACAGAATGTCCACAGACTGGGAGAAGATCTTTACCGGCCATTCAATGGACAAAGGCCTCATATCTAAAATATATGCAGAACCAAAAAAATTACCTTCCTCCAAAACAAAACCACAAAGAACCAATAGCCCCCTCATCAAGTGGGCTAAAGACTTAAAAAGAGACTTCTCTGATGAGGAAATGAGAATGGCCAAGAGATATATGAAAAAGTGCTCTACATCACTGGCCATAAAAGAAATGCAAATCAAAAGAACATTGAGATTCCATCTCACCCCAGTAAGAATGTCCTTTATCAAGAAAACTCACAATAACAATTGTTGGAGGGGATGTGGCCAAAAGGGAACCCTACTTCATTGTTGGTGGGAATGTAAACTGGTTCAGCCACTCTGGCAAGCAGTATGGAGATTCCTCAGAAGGCTAAATATGGAACTCCCCTATGGCCCAGCAGCCCCACCTTTGGGTATCTATCCAAAAGACCACAAACAATAACACACTAAAGCCACCAGCACAACAATATTCATCGCCGCACAATTTGTCATTGCTAAAATCTGGAACCAACCCAGATGCCCCTCAGTAGATGAATGGATCAGGAAAATGTGGTACATATACACAATGGAATTTTATGCCTCTATCAGAAAGAATCACATTTCCCCATTTGTAAGGAAATGGAAGGACTTGGAAAAAATTATACTAAGTGAAGTGAGCCAGACCCAAAGAAACATGGACTCTATGGTCTCCCTTATTGGGAATAATTAGCACAGGGTTAGGCAAGTCACAGCAGAGGATCACAAGAGTCCAATAGCTATACCCTTATGATCACATAAGATGATGCTAAGTGAAATGAACTCCATGTTAGGGAAACGATTGTTATATCACAGTTGTAACTACTTTCAACGTCCCATGTGTATCTGTAGCTTCTATTATTGATGATGTTCTTGTATCACCTTCCTGTGGTTGTATCTACACTAGCTCTGTAATCTTATCTGAGTATATTGGAAACCGTGTATACTGGTATTAGAAGTAGGAAATTGAAAGGGAATACCAAAATTGAGAGACACAGGGTAAAAAAAGACAAACAACTAACTACAAAAGCAATACTCGCAAAACTGTTTGGTGTAAGTGAACTGAACACCTCATGGGGGGAAAGAGAAAGGGGGAGAAGCGGGGGAATGAGGGACAAGGTAACAAACAGTACAAGAAATGTATCCAATGCCTAACGTATGAAACTGTAACCTCTCTGTACATCAGTTTAATAAAAATTTGAAAAAAAAATAAATAAAATATCAAAAAAACATTCAGTATTCAGTGCAATCCCTGATATAGGATAATCATAAAATTATAATTAATAATTCTTATTGATTCCTAATTAGATGACAGGCACTTAATCTTTACAGCAGCTCCTTGAGAAAGAGATGAGTCACTGAGTCACTGAATGAGGAATAAGCAAAAAGCCCTCCAAGCTGGAACACTGAAATTATACCTTATACATACTTGAGTACCAGCATTCTACACCCAGAGACGGGCTCTGTGTGATCAAAATAGGGTGCAAGCCTACAAGTCTCTTTCTGTCAGAGATATTAAAAATGCCTGTAGAACATGCTCTTAGCAACTAGCCATTAAATGCTGGAAGGACATACTGAGGTGTGTATTTATTTAATTTGCCAAATATCTGCACTAGTGTGTCAAAATCTTCCTCTGTTTCTTTCAAGATCCATGGCAGAGAATAAGGTATAATGCGACACAGAAGAAATGAGATTGGCTAAGGATGGATGCCTTTTGAAGCTGAAAGGTGAGTATATATGCATTTCTATACTAATCACTTTTGTATAACTCACAAATTTTCATAATCAAGGCTATGAAACTTTCCAGTGTAGCATCTTTAATGATGATTCTCTCTCCCACAGTTCTTCACTGCAGGTCCAACGAGCCCTTCATTGGTGTTAAATCTGCCTGGGTCCAACCACAGGAATGGCCAAGGACAAAATAAAGGATATGTACAAATATCTATAGAATTGTATGAAGGTGGACAGAAGGAACTTTGGTCAGTTACAGCTTTGTACACTTGCCAGTTGTGGCATATTTACACTGACCGTCATCAACAGCCACAGTGCCAAAATAACTGTCTAGTCAGCACCAAGCACACCTCTCCTCACAGCTGCAATGGGGTCTCAGAGACTCTGCCTTCAGTTACATTAGAGGAGCAGAGAACACAGAGACAAGAGCGAGCAGTGACCTCAAAGGCAGTGGGGAGACAAAGCCAGTCACAGCTCCACACAGCAGGATTCTTTGGAATCCACTTCACACCCAGTGACTAAGATGAGCCACGGAGAGAGTAAGGAAAATTCTGCTATTCCCTCTACACCCACCAGGCTCTGAATGAAGGCATACAGCTTCTAGCTTGATTATATATGCAAAATGGGATAAGTTAAAAGAGGGATCTTAAATTGAATGTAGACATGCCCACTAAATTTCCCATGAATACAATATGATTCTATCTCAAACGTGGAAATTTCTCTTATAAAAACAACAATACAAATTACACATGCAATAGCATTTCTGCTGAATTTCTCACCAGTACAGCAGGAAATCTACCACACATGTCAGTTTCCCTTGAGAAAACTGGATTTGGTATTTCATTCTCCATTTTCTTTCCCTTTCTTCTCATGGATGACTTCCCTCCCTCTGTCCACCTCAACTCACTAGCTGAAAATGAGAAAAGACCTGATATGAATTTGTATTTTCACCCTTATTATCTTAGTATTTAGCGAATGCTCTAAGAGCTTGGTATACATAATCATATTTCTTTTAACTCACATAACATATGAAATAGGCCTTCTTCTTATCTCCATTTTAAAGAAAAGAAAACTGAAGCACAAAGCAATATGTTCACAGAATAACAAGTAGTAGAGGGATTGTTCCAAGCTTCTCCAATATTAACTCACCCACTGGTCATTAAAAGACTACTATCTTACAACAGAGAGTTGAGAAATTGACATCATAATTTCAATCATGTGACAACTGTTAGGGTATACTTTTGAGGGTGTAGGTATTTTAACTGCTAAAAATTAAGCCATCTATGTAATATCTTCCAAGATAAAGCTGCTATAGTGTTCCTGAGAGAGGGTGGTGTGATGGACCAGTTCAGGTAATTAAAGCACAGTGGCCCAGCAGTGGCAGTCACGCACTATAAGATGTCACTGAGGTCAGAGTGCCATGTCTGGAACGCTGGCATGACTTCATCGAGGGGATGATCTTTCAGCAGCATTCTCAAGGACAGGCAAAGATGACATTCCAGACATGCACACACATAACACTGGAGTTAACAAGCCTAGGAAAGCCTGCAGCAGCCAGATACTGAAGGAAGGTGCCAGGCCAAGGAGTATCGGCTACACGTGGTTAGAATAGGGCGACAGTCAAGAGACTATAATCAGGACTATTCTAATATTTGAATTGCTGCCTGAGGTTCTGTTACAGTTCTGTATATTTAGAAATTACATCCTGTATATTTCTAACAGGGACACACAATATGCTCTTTCCTCTACTGGTGTCATCATTTACCATAAATTATTGTCATATACAAATGACTTTCCGCTTGCTAGCAGTTCACTTCCTCCATATCTGATGACGCTATCAGGATGTTGTGAATTAAGGTACCTGCTGGGTCATCATGGAGAGAAGCACAGTGCTGGTGTCATCTGCATGGTAAATATGAGTGAAATTTAAATTTTTCTGATCTTGACAGGTGCTTAAATAAACTTAGTAGTGACCAAACACATCTACTTGCCCCATACTGCTGATCTAGGCCTGATAAATCTTCAGTACCCACAACACTGCCGGATGATCTAGTACATTTTTTTTTTATTAAAGGTCCTGTATTAATAATGTCTTTTTAATTCATCTTAGCTTTGCTTTTATTGTTTTTTGTTTGATTGGGAGACATGATCTCAGTATATAAGCCCAGACTGCCTCCAAATTCATGATCCATTTGCCTCAGTTTCCTGAGTGTTGAGATTACAAGTGTGTATCATCACACCTAGCTCTATTACATTTTAAAAGCAATACTCCTCCTTGTTATTTCATCCGTGTTTGAAAACTTGCAACTCTGACAAACAGTTAGGGTCCAGTTTGTCTTCAGCATATAGTTGAAGTCATGAGCTTTATTTTTGATACTGTCTCACTTACAAAACAAAAATGAAAATTTAGTGTTTTATTTTGCTTCCTGATAGCAGATTTCTTAGTTTTTCTCAATTTATTCTTGAATTATATCCATTCACCTTTTTGATGCTATGGATCTTCTGATGCTTTCATTGTCACATTGTTCACTCTTTTGTCTAATTTCTGAATCCTTTCATCCTCCTGTTCTTTTACTATGGCACACATCTAAATGTTAATCTGCCCTATGTTTCTCACTACTGGTTTGCTGAATATTTTTGAAGGGATAATGTGAAATTGTAGGTATGTTCTATTAAACAAGCATGTTATGCCTTCAAAAACACTCCAGTAGTACACATTCAACAAATATCTTGGGATTAATTGAAATGGAATAAATTATAAGCAACTTTAGGTTGAGGGAAATTCAGTCTCAAGAACTTCTTGAAATTTTCAGTTAAAATGAATATTTGTCCATGGTACTTATTCTTATTTATATCTGTCTTAAAGTACAATGAGGCATTTTTCTCTTATATTTTAGTGTTTTTTGTTTTGTTTTAATACACGGTCTTGTCACGTGCTCCAAATGCATTCAAACTCACTATGTAATAATATATTTGGATAGCCGCTTAGTTTTATATATTGGTGATGCATATACAGTTTTTCAACAAATTACAAAATGCTGGGGTAGGGACAATGCCTGTACAGGTTCATTTTACTTGTGAGAGAGTATGTGAGAAGATGATTACATTAATAAATTTCTTATAGTCTACATGTGTAGATCTTATCTCTTACGTGCATACTATTGCTTTTAAATAATCCATACTATATACAGGTAATTCTTTTCCTATTCAGAAAATTAAGTAACTGCACAGAGGCCAATCAAAAATATTTTCTGAACAATTCATTTGGAGATTATATTGAACTATGGGTGGAAGACAGCAGAAAAACAGGATTCAGAAGATTTGTTTAATAACAATTTCCAAATTTAATCCAAAGAAAAAGCTAGTCATAAAAATGTCTTTGCTTGGGGCTGGGGATATAGCCTACTGGCAAGAGTGCCTGCCTCGGATACACGAGGCCCTAGGTTCGATTCCCCAGCACCACATATACAGAAAACGGCCAGAAGTGGCGCTGTGGCTCAAGTGGCAGAGTGCTAGCCTTGAGCGGGAAGAAGCCAGGGACAGTGCTCAGGCCCTGAGTCCAAGGCCCAGGACTGGCCAAAAAAAAAAAAAAAAAAAAATGTCTTTGGTTCATATTCATTATAACAAGATGTGATGTTTAGTTTTTAGGTTAACTTGAAAGAACTAAGGATGCCAAGATGGGTGGGAAAGCACTATTTCTGCTTGTAGCTAAGAGAATATTTTACAAGGGATTAGCATGTTAGTCACCAGGCTGCATGAATAATATCTACCTTTTAGAATACAGATTGAGATCATCCAATTCATTGAGAATCTGGATTAAAAAGAGAAAAGACAGAGTAAAATCAAACTTTTTCATATCGAGTGGGCACATCAACCATTTTCTCCCATTCTCCATATCAGACTTCATGACTATCGGGCCACAGACTTCAGAAATGATATCAGTAACACAGGAATTGAATCGACCTATCTTTCTACCTTCTGCTCTCCATTCTTCAGTCATTCAGATGGAAACTCAGCCATACCTTAAAGCACTGGATTCCCTGGTATCCAGGGCTACTAGATTATGGGATTTCTTGAATTTCATAATTAAGTGAGAATGCCCAAATGAATTTACATATCTCTGTGTAGGCAAACCTGTGTTTATATTCTGGGTTCTATTTCTCAGGAAAACTACACCGTACATAGTAGTAACACACTAGATTCCTTTAACATGGAAGAAGGTTGGTGAGCAACAAGGTTAAGTAATTTGCATCAGAGTAGCTAGTAGACCATGAATAAAATAAGTATATATTTTATCTTGACTTCTATATTCAAGGGGTTATGCTAGAATTATAGTAGACACTGAAGGAGGAAGAGTAAATCAAACAGTTTTCATAATATCTTGCTCTATAGAGTACTGGTAGCTACCTTGCATGGTACATAGCCATATATACCACATACAAAAGAAAATATCCAAGTATTGACTCATGTGTGAAATCTCAATGTTAGCTAGGGAAGAACTGAAAGGTGAGGTGAAAAAGTCAGGAAAGGGTGTAGTAGGAAGATAAAAGCATTCAGACTACAAAGAAGTAAATTCACGCATAATTTATACTCTAGGCTAGGGATTTCATTACCCAATTTCACCATTTTTCTTCATGAGCAAGATACATTCCAATGCATTTGTTTAAAATGATCAAATAATTGACCCATATTTAAAAAAAAATCAAAATCTCTTTAAGAAAGCAAAGAATAATCCACCAAAATTATGAGAGATGAGATCTTTTATGGAGTTGGGTATAACACTGCATAATATATATATTTCAGTAATTTGTGTTTAACTGCATAAATTTTGGTGGAAAAAATTTTTTGGGGGGGCCAGTCCTGGGCCTTGGACTCAGGGCCTGAGCACCATCCCTGGCTTCTTCCCGCTCAAAGCTAGCACTCTGCCACCTGAGCCACAGCGCCCCTTCTGGCCATTTTCCATATATGTGGTGCTGGGGAATCGAACCAAGAGCTTCATGTGTAGGAGGCAAGCACTCTTGCCACTAGGCCATATTCCCAGCCCTTGGTGGAAATTTTTATAACTATTAAAAATTGAGATCTTTTTGGATACTTTCCTTCGATGAGTTCTTGAAACATTATTAATACATAAAGTAGACAAAAGTATCATAATGGAATGACCACACACACACACACACACACACACACACACACACACACACATACACACACCCCTGAGGCCCTGTCAATGCTGTGGGCGACTAGCTATGAAGGTGTCAGCCACATTGTACACAGTAGGATTCTGTAGTGACAAAAACATCTGTGAAATTTGGAGAATTTTCTTTGCAAGTGCCTCTGACAGGCTATTAAATCACTAAAAGAGAAAATTTCTTTTCCACAGATAAGCGCCACCTAACCAGCCTTAAATCACCTTTTAAATATTCCATCAAAGAAGTTAATAATATAAGAAGGTAGCACATTGACAGTGATTCTACACTTTTCTAAAAGCTTCTCTCAAAAAATTTAAAAAATAAAAGTGATTGTAGTAAATACACCAATATTCTTGCAGAAATACTTTCATAAGACCAAATTGTAAGAGTGATAGGATATCGGCAACAGAATCAGATAAAACATAAAATGTAAAATACATGACTTATTCATGCATTTAAAATGACTAATGAAAAACAGTAAGACTCATATGGAGGCATAACAGCAGACGCAATGAACACAACTGCTATTTGATGGGCTGAATGAGGTCTTTTGAAAGGTGAAATTGGCTGTAAGAAGTTTCTCTGATTATATATAACATAAACTTCCTTGTCCAGCAAATGTAACTATCCTAGAACCATGAAAATGGAAAATACAGTTTAGAAAAATAAATGTAAAGTAGGAAAACAAAAGGATAAATTTTTGTGATCTTGCATTTAGCAATGAGTTCCAGCAATAAGAGAGAGAGAGAAAGAGAGAGAAAAAGAAAGAAAATACAGTATACTTAATAAAACCTGCTCTTAAATACCTACTTAAATAAAACCAACTCTTTAAGGGCATAAAAAAGAGTCTAAATATTTGTAAATCATGTATCTGTAAAAGGAATTTGTATTTAGAATATACAAAGAATGCTTATAACCCAATAATAGTAATAACAGCAATAATAACAAAGTGGGGTTGAGGATAATAGAGCGACAGAGTGTTTACCGAGCATGCATGAAGCCCTTGTTTTGATCCCAGCACAACCATAAGCAGACAGAGCAGGAGGAAGAGGAGCAGGAAGAAGAAGAAGATGAGAGAAGAGCTGAGTTTAATACTGTACAAAGTATTGAAACAATTCTCTAAAAAAAAGGTAGATTAAAAAATGGCTCAGGAAACACATGTGAGGACATTCAACATCATTAACCACTGATCAAATGTGTATCAATGCTACAGTAAGAATCCCCTCACCCAGTATGATGGCTATTAGCACCAACTTATAAGTTTGAGGGAGGGAAAGGAAAGAACAAAACTCATACTGCTAAATGGGAGTATAAAATATGAAAAACAGAAGGCCATTCCTCAAAAAGCTAAACACAGAGGTACTTTGTGACCTAAGAATTCCACCCTATCTATCCAAAGAGAATTAAAAATATGTGTGCAAAAATTACACACCGATGTTCATGGTAGCATCATTCATAATAGTCAAAAGCTGAAAAAAGTCCAGATGTCTAACCTTATGAATGAACTAAAGGGTATCAACAATCCCCATGCATATAATGAAATGAAGAACTGGTACTCAAGGCAATGTGGATAACCTTGAATGCTATAGTGACAATGTGGATAACCTTGAATGCTATAGTGAAGTGAAACAAGTACATCATGTTACCTATGGCAAGATTCCACTTTTGTGACATGCCCGTGTTTGCAAATACATCACACTGGAAAGTAGGTTGGTTGTTGATGAGGGCTCAGAGAAGGGGCAAGAGGTTTATAGCTAAGGGGTAGAGACTTGTTTATGTTCATGTAAGTCTTCTAAAATTGATTGTGGTGATGGTTTCATAGTTGACTAGATAAATTTTATTGCATGTGAATTACAAACTGATAGAATTCCCTTCCTCTCCAGCTGCCTCTCCCTTTCTAAACTAACAACAATGAGATAGAGTTTGCAAGGGGAGTTTGGCTAAATTGATACATACAGACACAAAAATAGAATCAATAGTCTACAGTGGGAGGATCTTACAAAAGCATACACAGTGAGGTTTTAGGCTGACAAACCTCATTCTGATCATATTTGTTAAATGAGTTGATGGCTCCATTTCAGTCCCTGTAAGCTTCAGGTTATTGCTTCTGAAACAAAAGAGGGGGGTTGGGGCTGGGAATATGGCCTAGTGGTAAAGGGCTCGCCTCACAAAAGAGGGGGGTTATAACTGTGCCAATCACAATGAATTATAATGAAAAAAGAACACTTCCAGCTTAAACTGAAAACTCAGGATTCACTGGTGTCAGCCACCCACACTGTACCATGGGCCCAGAAGCAACTCCAGAACAACAAGTGCTTTCATAGGAGGAGCAGGTGCCTGCCAGTCATCTGCAACCCAAGCTTAGTGTCCGGCTTTGGACTCCAGGAATAATCCAGAACAGTGAGCAAGACTTAAGAATTGGACCAGACAGGTGGCTCAAGCCTGAAATCCTAGCTACTCAGGAGGATGAGATCTGAGGATCATGGTTCAAAGCCAGCCCAGGCGTGAAAGACCATTAGACTCTTATTGCCAATTAGCCAACAGAAAACTGGAAGTGGCACTGTGGCTCAAGTGGTAGAGCATAGCCTTGAGCTGAAGAGCTCAGGGACAGAACCCAGGCCTGGAGTTCAATCCCCACAACTGATATAAACAAACAAACAAAATGATTGGGAGACATTTCTCTTAAAATGCAAAGGCAGTCTTTCTTCCAGACTATTTTTTTTTAAGTTTTTATTATAAAACTGATGTACAGAGAGGTTACAGTTTCATACTTAGGCATTGGATACATTTCTTGTACTGTTGTTCCAGACTATTTTTTTTAGCTCCTTTATCAAAGATTAAGGAGGCATAGTTCTGTGGGTTTATTTCTGTTCCATTGGTCTTCCATTGGTCTTCAGGCCTGTTCCGGTGCCAATACCAACCTGTTTTTATTACTATAGCTATGTAATACAGCTTGAAGTTTGGTATTGTAATTCCTCCAGCACTGTTCTTTCTGCTTAGGATTGTTTTTGCTATTCTGGGACTTTTATTGTTCCATATGAATTTCTGGATTGCTTCATCTATTTCATTAAAAAATGGTGTTGGGATATTAATGGGTATTGCATTGAATTTGTAGATAACCTTTGGAAATATTGCCATTTTGATTATATTAATCCTCTCACTCCAGGAGCATGGGAGGGTTTTCCATTTCCTTAGTTCTGCCTTAATTTCATTTTTCATGTTTTTAAAGTTCTCATCAAAGAGGTCTTTCACTTCTTTGGTTAAGGTTATTCCTAAGTATTTTATGTTTTTTGAGGCTATTGCAAAAAGGAGTTGCTTTCCTGATTTCAGCCTCGGCGTTCGGGTCATTAGCATATAGAAATGCCAGTGATTATTGAGGGTTTATTTTAAATCCTGAAACTTTGCCAAAGTTTTTGATCAGCTCTAGTAGCTTGGGGGTAGAGTCTATGGGGTTCTTTAGGTATAGGATCATCTCATCTGCGAAGAGAGAAAGTTTAACTTCATCTTTTCCTATTTGGATCCCCTTTATATTTTCTTCTTGCCTAATTGCTCTGGCTAGGAATTCTAATACTATGTGGAGGAGAAGGGGAGAGAGATGACATCCCTGCCTTGTTCCTGATTTTAAAGGGAATGGTTTTAGTTTTTCATCATTTAGAATTATGCTTGCTGTTGGTTTGTGATAGACTGCCTTTATTATATTCAGGAGTGTTCCTTGGAATCCCAGTTTTTCCAGGGCTTTTAGCATAAATGGGTGCTGAATTTTATCGAATGCCTTTTCTGTATACAGAGATATAACCACGTGGTTCTTTACTTTGGTCCGGTTGATGTGGTGGATTACATTAATTGATTTGCGTATATTGAACCAACTTTGCATCCCTGGGATGCTAGCAAAACTGGTTCAACACATGCAACAAACTAAAACTAGATCCTTATATATCACCCTGCACCAAAATCAATTCCAAATGGATCAACGACCTCAAATTAAAACAGATACCCTGAAAATTCTAAAGGAAGGCATAGGAGAAACACTTGGGCACCTTGTCACAGGATGGACTTCCTTAACAAAGACCCAGAAATACGACAAATCAAAGAAAGGTTGGACAAATGGGACTGCATCAAACTGCAGAGTTTCTGCAAGGCAAAGGACATAGCTCGCAAGATAAACAGAAAGCCCACAGATTGGGAAAAGATCTTTACCAGCCATACAACGGACAAAGGCCTCATATCTAAAATATATGCAGAACTAAAAAAATTACCTTCCTCCAAAACAAAACTGCAAAGAACCAATAGCCCTCTCAACAAGTGGGCTAAAGACTTAAAAACAGACTTCTCTGATGAGGAAAAGAGAATGGCCAAGAGACATATGAAAAAGTGCTTCACTGGCCATAAAAGAAATGCAAATCAAAACAACATTGAGATTCCATCTCACCCCAGTAACAATATCCTATATCAGGAAAACTAACAATAACAAATGTTGGAGGGGATGTGGCCAAAAGGGCCCTACTTCATTATTGGTGGGAATGTAAACTGGTTCAGCCACGCTGGCAAGAGGTATGGAGATTCCTCAGAAGGCTAAACATAGAGCTACTCTATGACCCAGCAGCCCCACTTTTGGGCATCTACCCAAAAGACCACAAAGAAGAACACACTAAAGCCACCAGCACAACAAGGTTCATTGCAGCAAAATTTGTCATAGCTAAAATTTGGAACCAACCCAGATACCCCTCAGTAGATGAATGGATCAGGAAAATGTGCCCTTATGAACACATAAATGATGCTAAGTGAAATGAACTCCATATTATGGAAACGACTGTTATATCACTGTTGTAATTACTTTCAACATGCGATGTGAAACTGTAGCTTCTATAATTTATGATCCTCTTATATCCCCTTCCTTTGGTTGTACCTGCACTATCTCTGTATCTTATCTGAGTACATTGGAAACCATGTATACTGGTATTAGAACTAGGAAATAGAAAGGGAATACCAAAATCGACAGACACAGGGTAAAAAAGACAAATGACTACAAAAGCAATACTTGCAAAACTGTTTGGTGTAAATGAACTGAACAATTCATGGGGGGCAAAGGGAAGGGGGAGGGGAGAGGGAGGAATGAGGTAACAAACAGTACAAGAAATGTATCCAGTGCCTAACGTATCAAACTGTAACCTCTCTGTACCTCAATTTGAAAATAAAAATTTAATTTAAAAAATGCAAAGGCAGTTCTAAATAACATAATAATTGAGATACATAATAATGTATCTCAATTTCAACACTTCTAAAATAAGGAATAGGGAACAGTGTATTGGCTGTTATAAAGATCAAGATTTGTAGTCTCACAAACTTTCTTGCCTTTGCTGGCTTTGAACCATAGTCCTCACATCTCAGCCTCCTGAGTAGCTAGGATTACAGATGAGCCAGGTGAGCCACCAGCACCTGGCTGTGTTTTTTTTATGTTGTTTTTTTTTTAAATACCTGTCCTGATTCTAGATGTCTCCAAGTTTATATTTTCACAGTATTTGCAAAGACTTGTCTGCATTGAGAATTTTAGGAGAGAGTAGATCTCCAGTACCACTGTAACTAAAGTCTGTCTAGTCATTGTAAATATTTACCTGTCAATTTTGACAGATTGGGGCAGCTCAATGTTTTAACTCTTGAGGCAAGTGTGAAAACTTAAAGGCTTCTTCAATTTTTTACCATTTTACTGAAAATATTTGAAACCTGTTTTTATAGGTTTTTTTTGTAATCTGTGCCATGAAATTTGAAAACTACCAAAAATTAAGAGAACTTTTATATTAAATTCCTTTTCTGGTGTAAAGTTAAGTTGTATAGATTATTAATGCATGTCCACTAAATATATATAACCCTAGTTTTGTGATAAAATTGCTTAGATTTTATTGGTGACAGACTAGTGGTTGTATTAAATAACTAAATTTCATTGTGGTTACTAATTGAAATTTTATCTTTAAGCAGAAAGTTATTTGTGAATATAAGCTTTGTGCTTAAAAAAAAAAAAAAAGGTTTGTGAAGAGAACCTAGCAAAATGCTTAGCATTTAGCAGCAATCTTTAAATCACAGGCAGAGGCCAGAAAATTGTTCTGGCTTGGTGCTACTATGCACCAAAAACTGCTCACTGGTAATAATATCTTTGAAAATCCTCCTTGACCCACGTTAAATGGCGCTTGTAGGTGTGTGGGGTGAAGGACTGGGCCCTGGAACATTTCCAGGAATTGGCTTTTTTGCAGCTGAGGAGCATGCGTTTCCAGCCAGGTGCAGGACAGCTATTTGGAAAGGCTCCTGAAAGACTTCTTTGGGTAATCGAAAACACAAAAGCACCACACAAACAATTTTGTCCCTGTATTATTAATTACCTTTTGGGACAGGAATAAAACAAAACAAATTACTCCTGCTGAGTAGCATGATAACCAGAGAATGCACCGGATGAGCTAAGCCTGCTTCATGCCAGAGACAAATAGGGCTTGCTTGGTGCCAGAGATAAATTGGACAGGCTCATCTCCTACTAGAAATAGCCCTCAAAATACAGAAGCTGGCTTTAGCACTCAGCAGCATGTACACTCTGCCCGCAGCCCTCTCGCACCTGCATGCATTACATATGGCACTCACACTGGCTTCTGAGAGACCATTTGGAAGGTAATTTAGTGCTGGTTAAGCAACAGCTTATCATCAGTAAGAGAAAATTCCCTCTTACCTAAACAAATATTTTTCTGGAGTTATTAAAATAAATTCCTATCGATGGTTTGTAATTATGCTTTCTGGAATGAGGACTCTGGCAGCCAATTGCTTGTGAAAGGACAGGAAAGATCCTCTCCTCTCTTGGAAATTCTTGGCCTGTGCCCACCCTGCAGGCCCAGCCCTTCCTAGAGAACAAGGAGCTTCAGGGGATAATTCATATCTGAGCATTTCTCACAAGCTGGAAGACAGCAGCAAATGCCTGGCTGTGATCACATGAGACATCTACCCTAGGCAAATCAAAGGGGATGTTCCAAATGAGGCTTATGAAATACATGGTGAGATCCTTCAGGCTGGTGAAACATTCACATTTTGTACACCCCAAATAAGTCAGCCCTCAGGAAAGGTGGATGACTCTTTTATTTTCCTTATTAAATTCAAAACATTTCTAGGTTCCTATTATATTTGAAGCCAAGATCCAGGGCATTTTTAAAGCAGCATAGGATTCTATTTTACTCTCTCCCAAAGCACAAGTTTTATCACCTTTCTACTGCTCAGGCATCCAGAGGTTGCCAAGGGCTGCTGGGGCAGAGAGCTGTTGCCTACCTCCTCAACATGGCAGAGTTGAGATGAAACCCAGCACTGACCACCCAAACATTTCAGGATGGTCCGGTCCAGGCCCTCCTTGGCAAGGTCAGTGTTGAGATCAGATGGCCAGGCTTTAATGAAAAGGAAGGCCACTGACCATTGCTTGGGAGTTGGTCATAGCAGTACAAAGACACACAATAGGGATCCATGGCCCCACATTGTGGTGGGTCACAAACTCTTTTGGACTGTGCTGGACACTGCCTGAGACACATTTGAATTGCCAAATTTCCTCTTATGTGACCCCATAACAGGATGGTAATGAGGAATTTAAAGGAAAGACTAGGCAACAAGTGAAAGATGATAGGAACATTGTCAATTAAACCTCAGCAGACTTCTACAGAATGTAAAGGAGGATAGCAGGAAAGCAGAGAAAAGTGAAAAGCTTAAAACATAAGCAGAAAGAATATGATAAGCAGGAAAAGGGAAAGAAATAAAAACTATAATCTATGCCAATGGATTTCCTAAACAGCAGATAAAGAAAAGTTGCAGGGCTGAAATGCAAAATAAATGGGTATGAATTCAACTAATCTTCATTAAATGCCAACTCTGAGCCTGACTGGACCAGGGCACAGGTTTATAAGCCAGTGTTGGAAGTGGAGGAAGCTCCTCTTGGCTGTGCATAAGTGAGCAACCAAGGGATATTACATGGAATAATCTGTAAAGGAGCTCGTGAGAATTCAGTGTTCTTTTCCTTTCTCTAGTGGGGCTCAGCAGCCTGCAAATAGCAATTACCACCAAGACCGTGGTGTCCCAGAGTTAGAGAATGACAAATTGGGTGTGGAAACGCAGCGTTCATGAAAATGATTGTCTTGTTCCTTGTCTTATTCCAGTACCTTGGAGAGTACCCAAATCAGAATAGGATTTAACAGCTAGGTACTTTTGCAATGAGAGGATAAATTCCTGAATTAATTGATGGATCACCCTGTCTTTCCAGTGAAGAAGGACACATGGACAGAGAAAGTAGGCTAAAGAATTCAGTTTCAGGGCAGGATGAGATAACAAGATAGTATACAGCAATAAGATAAAGAGTAGAGAGATGGTTTAGATGGAAATAATGGACCTTGGTAATCTTTCTTAGAGGCACTGTAGGCCCTGAGACCACTGTGTGTTCTAAGGCAGAAAAGATAAGGGTAGACTAGGTATACCCACGACTTGTGGGAAAACATCTGGGAGTCATAGATAACAACTAAAACAATGGAGAGAATTTACAACGAGAGATTGGATATAAATTAGCTCAAACCTTTTCCTCTGTGCTACCCAGAACAGAGAGTAACCTCTTCCTAAGAGGGTTCCAGGAAAAATGCGGCTCTCTACAATGAGCTTAGAGCTACGAGCAAGCTCATAAAAACAACAGTAACTACAGTTGACATTTAGTGTGTGCTTACTCTGTCTCAGGTGCTGAATTAACCACTGTGTCTGCATGACTTGCTACTTATATCATAATGCATCCTGGACAATAATGTTGTAACTAGGATATTTTCAATAAGCAGACTAAAGTTTCAGGGTTTCATTTGCATATAAATTCAAAGTGCACATTTTTAAACTAATAGTTTGTAGAGATGGACATAAAGTATAGCATTTGGAAATGAGTATGGTAATTTATGAGTGTTTACATATCTTTGACAGCATAAACAGCATTCTCTGAAAGCATCAGTGAGTAGTGCTGATTGGCCAATGTGCAAGGAGAGCAGTGTTCTGCCCCAGCCTGGATGGCAGAAGCGAAGCTTTCAGGATTAGTGAGCACACACAGCCATGGCTTCTCTTGTCTTCTCAGACCCAGACACAAAGGGGCAGTGAGAAGGGAACAGCTTTTCTGCTGAAAGGAACTGACAAGAAGGTGGCCTAGACACGCCTGAATAAACAACCCAATAGAGCCTTTAAAGAAAAACCAGATGTGGCTCAGGAACTAAAGGTACACAAAGTCTTAACTCAAAGGCCGAAGCTTAATAGAAAAAAAAAAAAAAAAAAAGGAAAATGTCTTCAAACATTCACAGCTTCCAATTTTCTGTTAAAACTATTTTTACAGCATGCACTTCAAGCTATTTCCAGTGTAAAGCTGCAAATGATTCAACCATATCCAAAAGAAGCACATTTTCCCATTTCACACTTAGCTACTTACACGTCAAGACTGCTGGACAATCTTGAATACAAGATCTCAGCGTCACCTTATCAAGACTTCATGTTTCCAACAATAGAAAATTGGAGAGATGTTGCAGTGTCCCTGTACATTTTCATCTCAAAGTATCAACTCTTTCTCTGTGTCATGAAGGCAGGTTGGAATGACAGTTTTGGGAGGGTGTTCATGTGCATATATGTATTCTCAATGGCTTTGAAAATGATTTTTCTGTAACAGTAGATATTCTGTAAGATACCTGTGAATTAGTACAATCAGACATCAGTTCAAAGGTGTTATCAACTCTTTAATGCATAGTATCATCTTCCTGAATTAGGAACTTCTATGTAGAGATAGAAGAATTAGAAATTGTGAAGATGTTGATACATTCTCCAATGACAGTCACCACAGTGTCAGCAGTGGCACTGCCCAAAATACCCAATGACACATGTAGTATAAAAAACTAAAATAACGTCATAACTTGCATAGTATGTTTAGAGAAAGTGAGGTCTAGATAAAACACATATCTCCAGTCTTCTCATCTATTCCCTGAAAATTTGGGCCTGCTCCAAGTAAGTAAAAAGGCATACTTTCTTCTGTCTAGTCTTATGTACCACCTCTGGTTTTCCTGTGTAAGAGAGCTCTTCCAGCATCCTGGTGTGGTGTTCTGGTGAAGCACAAAGCCTAGCATTAGAATGCTCCAGCTGTGAGATAATACCTTCTTCAGGGAAGGACCAGGTTCTAGGAAGCCAGAAGTTGTATCTCATTGAAAAGTTTTTACATAAAAAGGAGGAACAAAACAAACATTTGTGATACTGTCACATCAGTCTTACTACTTAAAAAAGCAGACCACATATGGACAGGATTTCACCTTCAGTCTAAGGAAGAGACTGATGCTTAGAGTTGCAAAAATACAACTAGAATGCTAATTTTAGCAACACTATTATAAAAGGCCATAAGGTGGAGATATTTCTTCTTAATACCCATACTTTTCTCTCCTTTCTTTTTGTTAAGGAATGTGAAAAGACTGAAACACTTTTGCTTTTATTGCATACAGTGTGTTTCTTCCTCAAAGAATGGGCAAATTTTCAATTCTTCTTTATCATTTCCTTCTAAAGTAATTTTTATTAGCATACTATTATTTTGTCAGAGACTACGTTTGATACTGATAAAGAGAAAGCAGTAGCCACTCCTTTCCTTTATATGAACAAATTCGTTAAGTTGAGGATTTTGCTCAGTTATTTATATTATAAATAGTTGGCCATGAACTGCAATGTGGAACTCATCAATGTGAAACTAGAACATGTTTCACCAGGACTCTTCTCTCTCTTCCTTCCTTTCTTCCTTCCTTTCTTTCTCTCTCTCTCTCTTTCTTTCTTTCTTTCTTTCTTTCTTTCTTTCTTTCTTTCTTTCTTTCTTTCTTTCTTTCTTGCTTGCTTGCTTGCTTGCTTGCTTTCCACCCACATTGGAAATAAAAACTATCCATTATATTTCTTGGAAATTCAATATGAACTTTATCTCTCATGTTAATAATAGAAGATGTTTTCTCTGTAACAATTTTTAACGTGATTTATAGTGTTTGTATGATTCTGTTTCTGTTGCTATGTAACTATTGTTTCCAGTATTAGGATTCCACCTAAGGAGCCAGACAAGTACTCTACCACATGAAACATATCCGTACATACCCATAATCACTACGTTGTCATGAGTTTTTGAATAATGTCTTTCTTTTTACCCCAAGTGGTCTAAACTGTGGGCCTCCCATTTCTGTTTCCTGATAATTGAAATAACAGGCGTACATTTCTGCACCCAGATTTTTATTGGTTAAAATGGGATCTTTTACACTAAAATTTCCCAGGTTCCCCTGAAACTGTTATCTTCAAAACACCAGCCTACTCAGTAGCTAGGTTTAGAGGCAAGACACTCTGCCAGGCAATAGGTGACTCTTGTTATAAAAATGTTGCTCTAAACTAAATCTTTAATTTTTAATTATTTAAATTGTTAACTGTGAAATTTTAAACTTCCTACTGCAAATCTGTAATCGCTTGATGTGGAGAAAGGTGAAATTTTCATTGGAATTCATATATTTAAATTTTTACACCACTGCTTACAACTGTAGGGTAGGGAAACTTATAATGATAGTAGTTTTTTAGATGTTGCATATTAAAATCTACTTCTGTATTTCAAGAAATACTTCTAATTACATGCACAATTGGTGATCCATCTGTGTACTACTATGCTTACATATGCTTGAATAATTATTGAAAATTAAATAACATCATAGACAGTCAAATTAATTTATTTGAGCATATCAAAGGCAGAGAGCCTGCTGTAAGATAAAATACTATTTGCCCTACAAAACATAAAGGCACACATTTCTTATACTTCACTGAATTTGTCACTTCTACTCAATAGTTTAAAACAACAGAAAAAGCAAACCTTGAAATTTGAACAAGCAATTCCTGAGAAACATTGTTGAACAGGAACACACTATAGCTAGGTAAGAAATTTAAGATTTTAGTCTAGAGATGTATCACTGTCAAAGCCCATAATATGTCTCTTGTAATAATATGAGCAAGCACAGCAGCTGCAGTAGGAAATGATTTTCTTGAGTATTGAAAAATAAACAGAACTGTAAAAGAAGAAAGATTCCTGGGCTGCCTTCTGTTTCACCAACAGTAGCAGTTGTTGTAAAACACACAGGGTTGGATCACAGGGTTATGAAGACTTGGTTTATCCATCTACTAGAAGAACAGTGAGCTGGGGAGAGGAACTGTGAGTCAAATGGTAGAGCTCCAGCCTTGAGTAAAAGAACAAAGCAAGAGCACAAAGCCCTTAATTTTATTTTGTTTTGTTTAGACTAGCTGAGATTACAGGTGTGAGCCAACAGGATTCAGCCTCATATTTTATTTCTTAATAGCACCAGATATATGCTATTGTTTGTCTTGTTGGTATATAAGTATCAGCCCTACAAAAGCTTTTAAACTTCTTACCTCAAAGCTATATTGTGGGAAGTGGATAACACCCGATGAATTAAATTAGGCTCATGACCTTTAGAAAGTCAATTCATCTTAGTGTATATCAGTTTCCTGGTCTGCAAAGTGGAGAGATTGTGCTGTGTAAATTCTTAATACCTGTGATGCCAACCTTGTAGTAAAAGGAGAGATCAGATGTGACTTACTCCTCAACACAATTGCCCTACAATGTGCTGATACCCTTATACAGTACATCATCATAAATTGCAGTTCATTTCCAGTAAGATCAGGAAGGAACTTCCCAATCAAATCTATCCAGGCAGAGGACTGGAACCAACACAGTCATTTTGCTAAGTACTTGTAAAGATCTAAATGTGCAGGGACAGTTTCAGCCTGAATGCTATAAAGACGCGCCCGGCCCGGTTGCATGAATGTTTTCTCTGAAGAGAAAGGTCCAACCAGGTGAAAGGAACAAGGTAATTCCAAAGCTCCCAGCTTCTCTTGGCAGGGGATTTGGGTAATAGCTTGCCAATTGCTGACAACTGCTGCCAATGACCAAGACTGCTGTGTTCCAATTGCTGGCAATGGCCACCTATTGTTTATGAATTTCTGTCCTAGCAGGGGGCTCTGTGAGAGGGTACCTGGGCAGCAGGGAGGAGGAACAGGCCAATATTCCCAGTGATTCTCAGGGCTTCATGTAGGGAAGTCACAAGGGAACAATTTTTACAAAGACAACCATTATGAACATTTTCATGGACAAAAATAATCCTAATGATTTGGCCAGTAAATATATGTGAAGTGGAAGATGTATGTATCCTCTGAAAAAATAAGCCATAAAATAGCATTAAGGACAATCCAGTTCTAATTACTAAACAAATTCATGAAACCACAGAGAACAGCTTGCTGGCTCTGCTTTCTTGGCTGTTTGTGTATTCATTTAAACGTGGTGACAATGCAGTACACAACTCACACAACTGGAAAGAGAAGGCCATTCTGGGAAACTTTTGTTGAAAGAACTCAAATACAGGTACTTGATAACACATTAGTATTTTACTGCTTTTGCATCATCATCTAAACACCTCATGAGGTGATTCAAAATAGAAGGAGGTATCTAATTGGTGCAGATTTCTCCCTTCTGGTCAAAAGGCAAGATAGCATGATAGAAGCTCTGGAATGTACCAGAGCTGTAATTATCCCAAGCCTTCCGATAATTTCTGAAATTCTGTGAGCTTTAGTGGTTTTGTCTATGAAATACAGCTAAGTAGAATATGCTTCTCTTGTTGGAATGAAATGAAGCAACAGTAATATTGATTTATTGTATGTCCTCATATTATAGAATGTTATAAATAAACCTCTTTATATTAAGCTTTGAAAAATAAAATAATAAAAAATTTAAAAGAAATAACAGTAGATGTGTAAAATGGCTAAATAAATAAATAAAATAATCATAATCATCTGTCTTTTTCTCTATAGCATATTAAACAGAAATACAGGATCAAGGGTTGAGGAATCAATCTGGCCATTAGTCCTTATCTGCATCAGTTGAGTAAATCTAACAAGTTAGATTCCTGAGCATCAGTTCTTTGACAGTAACCTAGGAAGGATCACATAACATTACATATTTGAGTATGTTCCTGTAACTACAAAACAATGGATGTTACAGAAGTTTGTAAAACGATGAAGCATGAAGATTAAGTTTATTATCATTATTGTCATCACCATCATCCTGTAAAATCACTAAATTGGAAAGCCATAGTGCTCTCCTATTTCCTAGCACCATCAGAGACTCACCCATGCTCTCCTTCCTTTCCTTGGGACCTTGGGAACATGAATCCATTGAGGAGAGAAGGGACTTCAGTGAGAGATCATGGATGAATGAAAAATAAAGTCTTCTTATTTGTCAACATTATAAAACTAAAAGGTTCCTTCATGACTAAAGCAGCAGAAAACTTTTTGAACAAATTCTTTGTTTTGAAATATTCAAATCAACAATTTGGTCCCCAATTTGTCCCCCAAAATATAGTTCATTGCCTGGCCTAAGTAAAAATGCCCTGCTAGCTGAAAACAATGGCTTAGAGAAGAAAACATGGGTCTTTGAGGAAATAGATAACCAATCATATCTATTACTTCCTCCAGATGAAGGAGAACTGTGACATTTTTAGGTATTTGGAGCTAATCTTCACATAAAAGAAGTAATCTGTAATGACGCTTTCATGATCACATAGCCTTCCAATAAAACTCTATTATGAACTTGGGAGGCTAATTACTAGCCAGACTTTCTTGTTTAAACAACTAGAAGAAGAGAAGAGAATGTAAGCTTGTATTAAAAGTATATCAAAGAGAAGAATAAAAGCTTGATGCCAACACTCAGTGGTCATTGCACATGGCCAATAAAAAATGCAAATGCTAGCTTCATTTCTTTAATTAGTAAAATTCCATACCAAATAGTCTTCTAATTGTAAAAAAATTTGATTTAAATCATATTTAATAGGTTTTTCTCTTTTTAGGGAAAACATTTACCTCACCCTTGTCTTTCTTTCCTTCCTAAAAACAAAACTAAATACTTTCTTTTTTTTTTTTGCCAGTCCTGGTCCTTGATCTCAGGGCCTTAGCACTGTTTCTGGCTTCTTTTTGCTCAAGGCTAGCACTCTACCACTTGAGCCACAGTATCACTTCTGACTTTTTCTGTATATGTGGTGCTGAGGAATCGAACTCAGGGCTTCATGCATGCTAGGCAAGCACTCTACCACAAGGCCACATTCCCAGCCAAAAATACATTTAAAAAAATTCTTGTGATTTGATTCATGAAAGTTATGCTGCAGGTTTCCAAGGAAACATAGCCAAGAATCTTGGAACTAAATCTTTTGCAAAAACTAAATTTAAAAATCATATAGCTTTGAAAATAGATAACAATCTTAAATTGAAAATTATTAGAGCCAGAATCAAAAAAAGAACATGAACTTTTTCATGTTTCAGCAACATCTCTTGGCTAACTTATTTTCTTTGTTGCTAGATAATTCAAGGATAGGAGAGGAAACCCAGCAATGTCCTTGAATTTAACCCAAAGAGCAGAAATGACCAATTGTGGGTCAGATAGCCACATGGAATCCATGCTGTCTAGGAAAGGATGAATCCAAAAGTCTCAACTTCATAATGGGTGGGGAAGTCCATGCTTGAGGCATGACAGAATAAAATCTACCCATCCCATTTTCCTGATGAGCACAGCAAGGCAACCTATCACCAGTCTGGTAAGAAAATGGACTAGGGAGTCAGATCTTATATTTCTGACCCCAAACCCATGCTTCTACAGAAATGTGTATTTCATAAGTCAAGATCCTCTTTTTTAAATTGAGGCCTTGGGACTAATAAGACAATTTCTAAGACCTCATCTGGAACAAATGTGCCACAAAGCAAGCCTTTCCGACAGCACAGCCCTTAAACTCCAGCCACCTAGGCTTTTGCTGTCCAAGACAATTGTAGCCCTTTTCCAGCAACACAACTCCCAATGCAGACCACACATAAGAAGCCATGTGGATGAGCCCACTTGAAGCCTGACCCAGCCCTGTGTTTGATATCTGAACTCTAGATTCTACACCAAGCTCTGGACAAGGAAAACAGATGGGCTCCTCTGCCCAAGTGACCACTTAGAGCATTTCTCAAATGTATTCACTGGGTCCCTTCTCCACAGGGAGAGCGGATGGTTGTTCCTGGGCAGCTCTGTTCCTGGGCAGTTCTGTGCAAGAGCTAGTCGAGCCTGCTTAGGTTACCTAAGGTCTCCATGGACACCAGTGAGGCCAAGCCAGGTGCGGGAAGATTTGGGTAACAGCAAAGGATAGGAACATCTTGCTCATCTAACTCTTATACGTTCTGGCTCTCAATGCAATTCCAAAACTCCCGTTTTACATGGAGCCTTTCAGGTTTTAGTATTTGGAGCAGAAAGATGGAATATATTGTATTAGCACCTCTGTCAGCTCAATTTGATTACTTTTACAGATTCATACTTACAGTATGTGATCAACTCCTCTCTGTTCTGCTTTTGTTTCTGGGCTGTGACTCTTACAGTCACTGGTTTGTTTTGCTTGATTGACACCAAATTATTGACTTTCTTAGATTTGCACTAATCTGTGTTACACTCAGGGGCCTTTTGGATGAAAATAGTACTTTGAAACAACTCTTGAAGAAAGAAATTCAGTCACTCTGCTGCCTCATGCTGGACTCTGCCATCTTTGGGGATTAAACCACAGTCTCCTTCATCCAGGCCACTTCCCCACTTTGCCATAAAGTTTCCAGCCGAAGCTACACACCCAATGCTTACCTTCCATGGGGAAGAGCTCTTTGACCACCTTACTTTTACTCCCTTAATGAAGTTCTAGCCTGGCAGATAACTGAGCATAAGAGCCCTGATCTCAAGACATGAACCACCATCTCAGAGGACCTTCTGTAGAAATTAATCTGAGTCTGTTTTGTGAACAAATAAGTTTCACTTGTGTGATTGAAGCTATTATCCCAGGTCTCACAATTCTTACTTCAGAGCATGCACCAGGCACTTAAATTGGAAGACAAGTTGTTTTAACTATCCACCTTCCTTTGCTCAGAGTCAGACAGATGGATAGCTCCAGCTAAGAGAGGTTTTACAGTGCTCTCAGAATGGAGATTATCTTCTTCCACCACCCAAAACCACCTCAATCAAAAGAATGACAAAACCATACAGGGAGAACCATATCATTTGTTTCCTCCTGTTAGAACTTTCATTTTTAAAAGACGGGCAAGGTCATTTGTGTCTGTGCATATCATTTTTTATGAATAGTGAAAACGCATGGTGACTAATTTCAAATAAAAGTAGAAAACCCCAGCATATAGGGGATGCAGGTGGAATGACTTATGGCTTTTCTTCTTCCCATTGGATACTGATCTTCTGAGGACTACTTTACATGTTCAAAAACAGAACAGGCACCTGGGATGACAGGGTGTTGCCAGGTTAAAGTCATGAAATGAAACACCGGTTTCCTTAGCTGTGATTACCATAAAAATAGGCTCCTTATGAATTTAAATTACAATGACAAAAAAGTCCTTTCCATGGCTTAAACACACAGGCAGGGGTGGGAGGGCAGGGCTCCTTGCCCTGCAGTGCTGGGCACCATCCTGGCTCTTACCATTGCCCATACAAAATCACAGACAGCAAGCACACTCTCCCTAGAGACTTGAAGCATCATGTTACAAAACATTACAACAGAGGGCATTCCTTGAATTCAAAGCAAAAATCTGTTATCCCCAACCACAGGGAAAAGTTATAACAAATAACGTATGGAAAATATAACAAGCATGCAGAAGAAAATGATCACTTCTCTTAGTAGAGTTAGCACTGTTTCTAGGACTGAAAGCTTAATTTTGGCAATACCCAGTCTTGTCCCACTATCAGTTAAGACCAGGATAGAAAAGCAGTTTGCTGTGCCACAGCATAACCAAAGGGGCTGAGTGTGGGTGGATAGCAGAAAACATAACTTTATGGGGTGCTAACAAGAAGAAAGCACCGCCATTACAGAGACAGTTGGCAAACTCTGCAACAAGCCAGGACAGGTGAAAATACAGTGCCTGGGGCCTCATATCGTCTCTTCTACCCTTCTCCAGCTCACACTTACTCATGCCTCAATACCAAGTTCAAGGTTCTGGGCAAGAATGTAGCTGTGTACTCAGTTGACATAAAAAGAAGAGTGAGGAAGTAGAAACAAGGAGCATAGAGGGGGAAGGAGGGAGTAAATCAGACCACCTTTCCTTGGAGGTTGAAAGAAACCCAGAGGTATTGACTGAGAGCCCCAGAAGGCATTGTACAGTCTGTTCAGCAGGGCACATTATATGCATTGCCTCCCCTGGCTATGAAGTGTCAGTGAGAAGAGCTTTGCTCAGTGTCTGGCATGCATGCACCTTATGTGGTAGAAGAGCATTCGTCCTTTCTCTGCCATTGCATTTAAGTGGCCGTCCTCACTTGCCTGAGATCTCCCTGAGAATCCAGATGGCTGACTTCTTTGTGGTCTGGGAGGAGCACCATGGAACCTCTTGGAGATTTTTCCATTCCTTGGAGCAATTTTAGTTGGTGACAAGGCTTTGAGTACCAATGTACCTCTGAGTACCTGAGGCAATAGGTTGAGGAAATCAGGTGACAATAGACAGTTTGTCCTTGGATGCTACCGGAGCAGGAAGGTCTATTCTTATCTTTGAGAAGTTTAGCAAGGTAGTGACTGCTCTAAACAGAACCATCTGGAAGGGACTGACCACCTCTGGATGGGACTGACTACCTCTGGATGGGATGGCCACATCTAGATGGGACTGACCACAGGGTTTACACACATACCTGCTTCATTCGTGCACAGCCATGAAGCTGATACTCATTCTTGCTTTGAACACAAATGTGGAATACAGAGAAAATGAAAGGTATAGCCGAAATGGAGCTACTTTCAGTATAGGTCAAAATTAGTAAACAAATAAGTATTAAAAATAAAAATGAAATAGAGTAGCAGCAAGACTGTCATTCGTCTGTAGGAAGTGTGTCCTGAAGACTGCTTTCTGGTTTGGAAGGCAGAAATGTGACTGATGCATTTCATACCATCCAGGCCTACCACAGCATCTGATAGGAAGCTCACGTCTCATACATGTTATTAAATGAAGCAATTCATAATTAATAAATAAATCAATGAGGGAGCATATTATCAATTCATTGTTACCAGAAAATATTGAATTTAGTTGTTTATTTTCCTCACAGTGAGTTTATCACAGACAAAACCTACAATAGCTTGTTCATAATAATAGCTACAGACATCTGTCTCTACTTTTACCACCACACCATTTTATTTTTAACCGTAAATACTATGGTTGGCCTTCTACAAAAATGAAGGGCTCAATAGCCAGTAAGATACATATAGTTGTTCATTTCTCTTGGTTGTGAGATGCAAAATATTAATTCTAGAGAAACTTCCATACATTCCCTAGGCAGATTATTTTTTATTCAAGTTATTCTAAGCCTATGATAAAGTAGGTCAGTCTTCTCATAAATTATTGTATAAATAACAATCACGGCGGCAATTATTATGATTTCTGTTAGCAAAGACCATGTCCCATATCTCAAGTTTATGAAAATAAAAAGCATTTACCAAATAATGACTTGTCTTATTCCCATGTATCAAATCACATTAAGATCAAAGATAAGAAAATGACAGTGTCACAGAAGTAGAAGGGGACTGTGACATTGTTTTAACCATCCCAAGTCTTTAATCATTTCAGTTAATGTTAAAATCTGCACAAAATTGATGCAGCAATTCCCAAAGCACTTTGGAAACCCAGGATAAACTGACTTAAGAAGAGACGGATGACTTCTTAATTTTCCTTTATGAACACTTAGGACATAACCAATACTAGGTGCATTCTGACCACCCACACACTATGTCAATATAAAATTTCTTTCCATCCCTCAGAGGGAAGTGAATCCAGAGATGACATTTTGAAAACCGTTCAAATGTCAAATGGAAATTTAAACAAAAGCAATTAGTCAGGAGAATTTCAGCCATGATTAGACTTCAGAAAGACATAAGTGCCTTTTTTGTTTTCTTGCTACAAAAAAGCATTCAGAAACATTTGTGCAATGATAATGCTATTTGTTCATGTTCATTCCTGCACTCTTCCTTCCTTCCTTCCTTCAGCACTGTCTGGAAGACCTGCTGCCGGGGAAGTCCTGTCTACGATGTGTAATTGGTATATTATGCATTGCAGTGCCTGGCACCCAGAATGTGATCATTAAGCAACACTGAAAGAAAGGATGGATGGATAGATGGATAGACGCCAGCATGTATGTAAGCATGAGTAAATAAATATTGAGTAAAAAAAATTTCACTTTCTGTCATCTGAAGGATATTATCTTTGTAAGTCAAATGTCAGCATATTTCCTCTACTATGAATAGCCTAAACTATAACAATAAAATCTGTATTATCTTTTGTTTCCTTTTGCTGCAATTTGGATGGTGGAAACAAACCAAAAAAAGCACCAGAAGAAAACTAGAAATCAATGCAGAGAGAGAAGAGGCAGAGAGAAACTTGAAGGTTTCTTTAAGCCATTGTCTTCATCTGTGAAGACAATGGAAATGCAATGATGCCAGTAATTGTATGGAGAGCTTGATCCAGTGACAAGTGTCAACAAAGGTTTTGATACTTTAGGATAAGAGGGTGCCATGCAAGAGCACCTGGTTCTCTAAATGACCGTAAGTGAGTAAAAAACTCAGACATTATTAGAATATAGTAGGTTCTATCACAGTTAACAATGACACCTGTGTAGTTGCTAAGTTGCTAAGTCTCACTGCAAGAAATCTCTCCTTACTTTCTAGGATTCCCCCTCCCCTAAAAAAGGGGCTTTGAGGTACATGTTTTATGACATTTTTCTTCCAATGGAAATGGCTTAAAAATGATGATCTCACTTTCTACAGAGACAGCTTCTTAACCCATTAAATCAGTCCAGTGGGAGCAAAAAAACAGCCGCTGGTTCCAGAATGATGTGTTTCAAGGAATGACCCCCTGGCCCATGGCACTGAAAGAGTGGCAGTCAAGGATGGTGTGGGGAGTCTTCAAGGTCACTCTCTCACAGCCCAGTGAGTCCCAGCTTCCTACTCTTGTAATGCCTTGTTTATGTGATGTTTCAGCAGATTAGAGGCTGGGCATTGGAAGTAAGGACTTTCTGAGAAAAGACATGGGACTAGCAGGCAGAGCTCAGACTGGAGGGGTGCACAGCGCTGCATTGGGCATCCTCTGACACTGTTAACACTCTAGAGGAATGCCTCCTCATTATATACCCACAATTTGCAGGGCCAATTGCAAAATGAAAATGCAAAGCCCCTTGTTTAGAAGTATGACAAGCTCCCAGGGGTTAAACTGTTAAATATAGCTTCTTTCTTTTGGAAGATATAAGGTTCATCTAAAATTCAAATATAAAACTTCAACAAACTGACTTCATTGTGAAACCTAGATTTTCCTTCCCTGTAAGGAGCGCATGGAACCTGTTTGCTCTTTTAGGCCTGAGGAATTTCTTATTTCTTTGTGCTCTTCAATTGTTTACGCATGGAATACAAAGTCCATAGAGCTTATTAAATCAGAGGATAAAAGCACCCAGTAACTGAAGTCATTTGGTAGAGATTACAATCCAGCAAAGCCTCAAAAGAGATATATTAAAATATCGCTAATATTTCTAAATACACACAGGCAAATATAAATCCACCAACTACATAAATAAGAATAAAAATGAGAACTTAGAGAGCAATGATCAGAGCCTGCTTTGAACTGAAAATTATTTCATTGGGTACTAGAAATTTTTAATTACTGGACATATAGAAATACATCCAAGTCTACTTTCCTAGTAAGCCATTTTAATAAATAGTGCATGAACATCATTTCTTCAGAGAAAAGCATTCCTCACTATGACAGAAAACAATTTAAATAAGTAAAAAATGAACTATTTAGAATATACACAGTTAAGATGAAGTATGACTTCACAGTTAAGATGAAATAGGAAATTTTACAGAGAAGGGAAATTTTTACTTAAGTGATGGGAGGTCAAATTAGATTTATCCAGCTTAACTGAAGTATCCCCTGGGTGATAAATCAAACAGATGGTGCCCTGGCAAGGCTCAGACTTCTCTACTTGTCACTGTCACTTGTGTTTTCAAAGGTTTATTTTCCTAAAAAGCCAATAACCATGATAGTACATCTATTGTGATCAGAAAAAATTAATTCCATAATATTATTTCCTTAAAGTTCTCCCCTCCCCTCTATCTAGTCTTCAAGATCCTTGAGCTCTCTGTGCCTAGCAGAGTATCTGCTACATCATAGGTACTTATAAAATATGAGACTTCTATGAACCTGAATTTTTTTCCTATTCCTTGTCATCAATTTTCAAGAAAGAATCTCTTATAGGAAATTCTGTAGATAGGCAAGACTTTTGAACACACACAGTAACAGTCAATACTTGTTAAACTAAGGTTTGAATGCAGCACCTTGAGCCATTGAATCCCTCCTCATGGCCACAAGTATGGTTAGTGACAAAATGAGAGTGACCACCAATGGGAACTCTCATAAACAGTCTGTAGGAAGCTCATGGGAGAAATTCTGAGATGATGGGTAATTTTTATAGGCTCCATGTTCAACATAATAATGATAAGTAGACATGCCTAAAATTGAATAATTCATTTTTACAGAATTTTTAGCAAAGTTTTCAATGGAACATTGAGATGATTAAAATTTAAAATAGCAAATGCTCATCTAAGAACTACTAATAAAGAGATTTGGGGCTTCATCCAAGCATAGGTTGGAGATCATGCCATTTTATTTTAGGTCATTCAAATTCACCAGTAGAAATGAAAGCTGGTGGTAATATCCATTTGTCAAATGCAAAGTCCTAGGAGCAACATGATATAAAAGGAAATGCCTTTCCCTGATCTTGCTAAGTACCAATGTGCAATCTTCTACTCTTTAAAGTTTGTCTGGGAACTGGTAATAAGGAAAAGCTCATTTTATGTTTTTAATTCTATTTTTTTTGTTTGTACTGGGATTGTATTCTAGCTTACAATTGCTAGGCAGGTGCTCTACCACTTGAGCCACACCTCAAACCCTTTCTGAGTTTTATTTTTCAGATAAGGTCTTTTTTTTTTGGCCTAGGTTGGCTTGTGACCATGATCCTACACATGTGTTTTTCCTAGCTTGGATTATGGCTATAAACTACCACATCTTTCTTGTTTGATGAGTTGCTATCTTGCTGTGCCTGAGCAGGCCTCCAACTGTCTTTGTGATTTCTCTCTCTCTCTCTCTCTCTCTCTCTCTCTCTCTCTCTCTCTCAAGGGAAATTGATTTCTTTTATAATTTGTTTGTATTTTATTAGTATATACTAAGTTATACAAAGAGGTTTCCTTGTGATCATACATATAATAAAGGTACATATAATATACTTTGATCAAATGTACCTCCCTCCACAGTGGCTTTTCTTGTCCCTCCTCTCTCCTTTTATTCAGTCATTAGTGAGTTTCATTATGCTATTTTTATATGTATGTACAATGTATAAAAAGCCAGTCTCCTGACTTGGTTTCCACAGCAACAGTGTTAACACCCTTTGACTTATTTAAAGAGAATCGGGATCCAAACTTTAATGGCAAAATTACATATGATCACTCCAGGTAATGTTAGAGGATTTAAGGCAAGGGGCTCAGCTGAGTTTCAGTAGTGCCTGCATTAGACAATGGAAGGCTAACCTGAGATCATCTGTCAGCTGCTTCACACACACAGGCCCACCCCTGTGCTTGGACTTACTACTCTCCCATTCCACCCAATCTGGGAATACATGCTCTCTTTCCATGTCCCCTTAATCTAACTGGCTGAGACAAGGATTTGGACTGTGTCTAGGAAAAGGGATGCTTCTCTGAGGTGCACAGATGCCACCTAGTTATCGAAGGAAGCTGCTTCCTTTGAGTTTTTCAGCCTGGCTTTGTTTTCTACGATGCCCTGAAGGGTATGTTTGCATCTCTTGTTCACTTCTTCTCCAGTCCTGATTAGCTTTATTTTTACACCATCTTTTTCATCAGTTTCCTTCCTACCTTTTCATCAATGCCACTGTCACTTAAGGTTCAAGACAAACTGAGACACAGAGTATTCAGTCTCAGTGACAAGTAAATGACCTCTCACACCAGCTCCACCAATGTTAGGTGGTGTTGGGTGCTGAGTATGGGCTTACAACGAAACCTGTGACAGTCGGTTAATGATGTCTTTCTGGAAGCAGGAAATGAAGCAGCAACACAGGTCAGGCATTGATGTTCTTGAATCTTGCTCCAATTGTGATTTACAGGTGAGGTTCCTGAGGCCTACAGAAATGAACTACAGTTTTCTGCCATTAAAAGAGTCATTAGTGACAGGCCTCCAATGAAATCTGCAAACCTCAACTATTTCTACCAGTGCTTTTCTTCTTTTGTATTTTTTTAAGGCATTATGCTGTTTTATTATTGAGAAATAGAAGTACCTAAGAGGGAGAGTAGTTTCTAGGATTCTGAGCCATAGCTCTGTCTTAGTACCACAATGGTTCACTTGTCAGTCACAACTTAGTTAAACAACATACAGAACTCAGCATGGTAATTGGTATTAATCTTATGGATAACTTAATGAACCTGTAGGTTGTTGTGTTTATTCATGGTTTGTAAATGCCAATGACCAAGGCCTTAATTATTTAACGTAAGTGCCAAATTATTTACAAAAATTGAGTATTTCACTTGTCAAATATCCTTTAAAGTATTTTATGAAAACTTATTTAATCTTAATGTTTAATTTAAATATTAATTTAATATTTAAATATTAATTAAATATTTGATTTAAGTATTAATTTAATATTTAATTTAATCTTAATTACTATGATTATTCACATTTTTACCAAGGAAAATAAATCTCAGAATTAACTGGACAAACATCACAAGGCTAAAGAGTGTCAGAGCTGAGATTCAAATGCCAGCATTTGACCTTGGCATGTGGCTCCTGTCCGCAGTTTCTTTCTGCTCAGATTATCATGGAGCCAAACTATCACTATGTACAGCAAAGTAGAACAAAACTTGTCAATTTTCTGCAAAGGAATGTGAGCTCTATCAATAACTCACCACATGCTGCTTTGCGGTTTTATTGTTCAAGTTCCATATGCTTTTTAGGGCAATCTACTTCAATGTGAATACAATTTATAGATTTTTAAAACACAGTTTTTGTAACAATGTCAAGGAGTGAAGAATAAAGTGATTCAGAGATGACAGAAAAGGACAAGCCTGGAATATAAAGCAGAAACAATCCTAAAGCTGATATTTTATTTCTGAAGGTCAAGGATGAAACTCCACTTAATCCTGTAGCAACTCTTCAGGTAGCATCTCCTAGTGCTGTTTAATAAAACACCTCCAGAGAATCAGTTTCAAAAGTCTGTCAAATGCAAAAGTGAACAAGACTCTGATGAGATCTTATTTGTCAAGCAACTAAATGTGACCAACAATAACTTCCACATGACCACCTGAGCCTAGGTGAACGGCCTCCCGTGGGGCAAAGACAGGCATCATAGACAATGTTCCAAAATCTTGAAACAATCATACTAACTCCTGCTTGTCTTAGCTAACACTCTCCTTAAAAATGACTAAACTCAGTAAGATCACAGGGACAACCAAACGTCAGATCAAATGCCAGCCTTCTAAAGCTGTGATGGGATGCTCAAATCCAGAACTTAGGGTCTCAAACTGGCCAAGCAAGTGGACCTGTTCTCTGTGCTGATCAGCTAGATGACTTGAGGCAAGCCAGTAGGTAAGTATCCAAAGCTTTGATTTCCTACACCGTGTGATCGGGGCATGAGGAACTAACTCCTGTGCCCTGGGCTAAGGCTCCTCTGTTTTACCTTCCCTTCATGAGGAGGGAGGAAGGACAGGAAGCTGGGGATTGATTCTTATCCAGGAGTCTCCCCAGCAATGGTATCCAAGAAGAGAGTGGTGGGCAGCGATTCCAACTAAAATTCAATGCTTCTCTCAGAACAGAAGACAGCAATAAGCTCACGCCATAAATTACTGCTGTGGAAAGAATGCCCAGATAAAAGAAATGAAAGATGAATTGATGGCCTTGATCACTCTCATTTTTATAATAAATAAATATAACTCTGTCGTTTGCTTTATGTACGTGACTCTAGCACCCTCCCAAACAATTCTCAGTAATTTCTCACAGCAGCTCCCCCATGGCTGAGCCTGCGGGGCAGGCTGCTCTTTTGGACAAAAGCAGTCCTTTCGCCATGCCTCTCCTGTGGGTCAGCAGGCAGGAGCACATGCAGAAGATGGAGCACTGCTGACCCTGGGGAGGAGGTGCATACTGCCCTTCTGCAACATGCTTCTGACTCATCTACAAAGTATCCCAGGCAGCCTGTCCTGCCAGGATTCTTCAGACTCCATGCACTCTTTCTTCTCTTCCTGTCCCCACAGTTCCTTTATTTACTTATTTATTGCCTGTGGTGGGGCCTGGCCGCTCTTCCTGGGCTTCTTTTACTCAAGGCAAATGCTCTACCACCTGAGCCACAGCACCACGTATGGCTTTTTTTTTTTTTGAGTAGTTTATTGGACATAAGAGTCTCACAGACTTTCCTGCCCAGGTTGGCTTCAAACCACTATCCTCAGATCTCAGACTCCTGAGTAGTTAAGATTACAGATGTGGGCCACCAGTGACCAGCCAGAGTTCCTTATTTTTTGCCTCGAATTCAATTTTATACAAAAATAGTACTTAACAATCCTTTCCCAACGACAGTCCTATTAACTCAAAGATATAAATCTGTTTCTTATAGATGGAACCAAACCTATGCCATTACTTCACTAGCAGCTCTGTTCCTCAGGATGTCCTTGAATTTATTTGGAGTTCTAATTATTTCCTAAACTCACATTTCCCATTGAGCTGAAGACTTATGCACTTATATAATATACCCAATATATACAACGGTGGCGATCAGGATACTCATTTAAACTCCCATGAATTTATCTGTTAGTTTGTCGGGGTTTGTAAATGTGCATGAAAACTTTCTATGGATGTCAAGGACCTGCAAAAGCTGTACGGAAGACCACTGAAAGTCTGAGAGGTGGCCCTCCCCTTTTCAACCTCCTTGGTTCTGAGAATGAAGCAACTCACATATTTATCTAACAATGGCTGACACTAAGCAGGAATTTGGAGTTGATTAAGCATTTCAAAGAAAAACTCTAAAACTCTCAAAGTAATCTCTTCATGCTGTTTGGAGAGAGCTGCTCAAAACAGTCTCCAATGAGAATTTCCTTGTCAGCCAAATCCTCATCAAATAGTAAGAGGTAAGAAAAGATAACTGCACAAGCATTTATTATCTTTGAAGTTTTGTTATTATTTGGTTCTTTTTTCTCCTAGTAAGTTTGATTTCATTGTTTTGAGAGTTTTTAAAATACAAAAAACCTGGAGTAAGAAGGTAGTGAAATGTAGCTTTTGATTTCTTTTGTTTTTAATCTTACTCCATTTTATTATTAATAATAATACATATGCATAAACATGTATAATACAAATACCTTTCTCCCCAATTTATCGATATCAACATGCTTCCATAGATTGTCATTCATTTTGAACTGTGTGAAATCAGGTCCTATGAAGTCTTCCACATTCCTGCAGGGTTCTCACAGTGGGTAATTTTCCACGCAGGAGATGTTTGACCATGACTGGAGATGCTTCCATTGTATGAATTCGGGAGAAGTGTGAAGCTAGTACCATAGTAGGAGCAAGCCAGGATGCTGCTATAGTTATTAAAATTTGTAAAACAGCTTCCCACAACAAATTTATCTGACCCAAAATGTCAATAGTATTAGGACTGGGGAACTCTGAAATTGGCACTTAAATATCAGTAATTAACAACAAGCCTCCCAACAAAGCAAAGTCACTGAAGGTTGAGCCAGAGCTCCTGCAGAAAGGAGCTTTCCTTCTTGTGCATGGCCCACCCTGATCCAGCCCCCTGCGTGCTCAGACCCTGCCCCCTCCCACTGCAGTGGGGAGACAATACAGGGAAGAGCCTTTGTCCTTGTTCATTGGGAACAAATTCACATAGATTCAAAGGTCACTGCTGAATTTAAATAACCCCCTGTGATAAATCTGCATGAGCTCCATTTGTTCTACTGGACTTGTTGGATTAAATGAACACAATTTAATGTTCGAGAGGACAAGGCCTCCTTTCATGGCTGAAAGACAGAGCCAGGGTGATTTACAGTTTCATACATACTCACCCACCACATTATCTGCTTTGTGCCGTGTACTTATGAATATCAACTCATCATCCAGCAGCCGTTCCTACTCATTGTACCCCTTCATCCAGGGCCACATGCCCAGAAAGAAGCCTGAGGAAGAGATTTCCAGCATTTCCTCTGAAGAAAAACTACCATTATTTCTGCAGTTGGTTCTCACCATGGTTTGTTTTTTTTTTTGGGGTGTGTGTGTGTGTGTGTGTGTGTGTGTGTGTGTGTACAAATCTGTCATTACACACAAGGATGGTTTCCTTCTGATTTGCTAAGCAGATGATCACCACACAACTGTGCATAAACATAGGGTTTACCTTACTTGGGATAGAATTATTTTTGAATACCACTATCTTATGGGTAAACACTTCTTTTTATAATGATATAATAAAATTGAAAAATGTTTGCTCACTGATGAATGTCTGGATTCTACTTAGTAACAAATTCTGCTTGAATCTACATATTTAGAAGCAAATTTATTTACTTTATTCAAATATTATATAACCCCCATTTTTTATTATCCAAAAGTCTTAGGGATTTCTGTGACATTTTCTTGGTGGATAATTAAAGATACAAGATTTTCATTTTCACTAACGTTGTAAAACAGGGTGTATAAGCAGAGGTGTGAGTATCTATTGGGGGTGGAATTCATAGTAAACTCAAAATCACAGCACTATAGGGTGAGAGTGTTGGCTGCCTTGTCCTCAGGGCTCTCTCAGCATCTGCTTACCTCTCTAGTCCATTTCTCTTAGGTAACAGAAGTCCAGAGCCTTGCTCAGCAGGCTCTTCTGGGGAATACCTTCAGCATCATCTAGAAATTTGTTAAAAGTATAAATTACCAGGCTCTACCCCAGGAATCTGCAGTTTAATAAGCATAGTGAGTGATTACTAGGCTGTAGTATTGGTTGTATTTTTCTACTATCCTTCTCATTAGTGTTAACATTTACCTTTTATTTCTTCCATCATATATACCAAAAGACAACATGCTATTATTCAAATTGATTTAAAAATAAGCACATCAGATATTCTGATAAGCTATATTATATCTCATATTTTAGTAAGAAACATGTCTAAATCCAAAGGAATGAAAAGGTAGAATGGAGGCATTCCCCATGGCAGAGACACCTTTGAAGAGGTCTTCTTCCCAAATGACCTGGGTGAGGGTACCATGGTCTCAACTTTATCCCCAGATACCCACAGAAAGCTAAGGACCACCTAGCTTTCCCTCCACCAAATGCGGATTAGAAGCCAGTCAACACAGCAGGAGTCAGAGGAAGACAAAGACACTACACAAAGACACTTAGAAATTCACACCCTGGCAAGGAAGCCTAGAAACATCTGGATCAGCAAGGGTTGGTTTCATAGACCCAGAATATCAATGCTGTGCATGCTAATACTGCATCAGTGCTTAACACAGACAAAGGCAAGAACAACGGATCTCTTTTATATGTTAGTTTGCCTGATAAAATAAACCTTTTAATGAGTAAAATTCTCCAGTTTATGTACATGTGTGAAAACAGAATAATTAAACCTGTGGGAATTGTGTTAAGAGGAGAGATGTGAGGAAGAGTTAAACAATGGGTGATTTTAATCCAGAGATCTTGTATACATGTATGTTTATGTCATCATGTAAACCTTCCTTGAATAACAAATTATACAAACCATAAAAAATGTAGGCTTCTCAGAAGGAGGACTTGGAAGAAAAAATCAAGAGTCTTTAAAATTTAAACATAATCAAAGATCCAAATAAGAGAGATAGGCACACTTGGCAGTTTTAATATCTTATAACACTGTAGACATTTATTTGTTTATCTGACCAAGACCCAGGACCCTAACCCCATATCTAATGCTTTTTTTCACTGGCCTGAAAATCTTTTAAAAAGTCCTTCTTTAATGGTAGCATTCCTCTCATTCTTTCTCATAAATCCGAACCAGCTTACAAGCCTGGTTTAATAATGTCACATTTCCTGAATGGTCATTTGGCATTCTTCAGTAGAAAACCCGTTCTTCAGATTTATAAAGCACCCCCATCTGCCTTGCCCTACTGTGATAGATTACTCTATCCACAGCTCACAGGACACAGGTAGTTCAGTAGTTTAAAGTTTTGGGAATTGCCTTTTATAGTTCTGTTCTACATATATCAGATGCAATTGCCCATTTTCCACACAAAAATTTGTGCAGAAATTTCCTTATGTTATATCACCAACCCTACCGATACTACTATTATCTGGATTAACAGCATTTTGTGATGTACTTCATGACATTGAACCAAATGTCTGAGTGCTACATGCCAATGATGAAGGCTATTATTTGCTGCCTTGCATGCATTCCTTCTTCAAAAGATAGTAAGGTCATGAAACATCTGGTAGCTGGCACAGGGAATCCAAGGGGAAGAGTGACATTAACAAAGCTAAATAAAACTAGCTAACAGTTACTGAGTGCTACTAAGTACTGGTACTGTGGTGGATGTTTCCCATACTATAGACATGAACACACATTCTGAAACCAGACAGTAACATTCACCTCTGTTCTCTGATTCAGCTTGGACTCCTTTACTATCAGAAAGAAGCAGAGTTCCTGCTCACTCCCAAAGGCCTGAGCACCATCCTGTCAGTGTCTTCTCTTCAATACATGCAGTACTGCCTCCAAAAAGCATGCAGCAGGAGAGGGGTGAATTTGAAGGAACTAAGCTGCTCAGCACAGGCCAGAAAGAGAACCCACAGTGCCACAGGTTTTAGTTTCCTTCTCAAACTGTAAAGGCTATTAAAGAAAATTCACAGAATTCTTACCTTATATGAGTCTAGGCATGAGAAGGGGAAAAATTTAGAATGATTCTTTGAGCACAGAACAGAATATTTAATAGTAAAATCGGTAGATTTTGGTGCCAGTACTGAAGCTTGAACTCGAGGCCTCTCACTCTTACTTGGATTTTTCACTCAAGGCTGTGACAGACCACTTGAGCCAAATCTCCACTTCTGGCTTTTTACTTGGTAACTGAAGATAAGTACTTCTTAGATTTACCAGCTGCGTTGGCTGTGAGCTGATCTCAGCCTTCTGCACAGCTAGTATTATAGGCATGAAATACCAACACCAGGCTTACCTCACTTATTAATTTTGGGAGATTGTTCTCTTTCATAAGGGATAGACAATAAGTAGTGACACAAATTGAGTTTTTACAAATCCTCTTCTTCTTTATTTAAACAAAACTTTATAAATGTCCACAGAACCACATGAAAGGAAGTAAGAGAGTAAGGGTCAGTTTACTAGAGTGGATTGGCATTTCAGTTGGAAAAAAATATAAAGAATGAATCTTTCCTGAATATATTTCTTAGCTTCATCACTGAAAAAATGTTATATTGATGTTAGTCCTTCAAATGATTTTCAAGGACAAGAATAATTGCCAAAAAATTCATTTTGTTATGAGAGTCAATAGATATTATAGGCAGTCTGATACCCAGAAAGAGAAGGGAAGAGAAGGGAAGGGAAGGGAAGGGAAGGGAAAAAAAAAGAATGGGAAGAAGGAAGAGAAAGGAATGGAAACAGTAGACACAGAAATAACATAATCTTAGAGCTCTTTGGTGTACCAACAACCTTCAATCACATCAAAACATTCATTCTTCCTGCATTAAAAGGAAGCACTGTGATTGTCATTCTCAAGGAAACAAACTGAAAGTCAATTAAAAGAAATTGAAAGATGTTCCTGAAATTAATGTATAGCAGACAAGGTGCCAACTCTTGAGATTTCATGGCACTCAGCAGTGTGGTAGACATTTCACGTGAAAAAGCACTCTGACCACATCTCACTGAGCCACAGGAGTTGAACTCCCTTACCACAACCAGGTTCTACACTCTTCCACTGTAACATACGTGCTGTTAATCTCTTAACTCCATCCATGCTGTCTGGTGCCCTGGAATGGCTTGTGCACTATTTTGAGTTCATACTGTTATGAACAAAACTAATAGATGCAATAAATGCTTAGTTACTAAAAATAGATAAACAAAATGCAGTATTTTATTCTTATATATCTGAAAATTATGAAGTATGTTGAATTTTCTTTTAGAAAATTGACATACAGTTTAGACATATTAGATTACTTTGGGAAAATTCATGGCAAGGACAGAGAGCTCATGAGAATGATTTAATGCTCTTATGTAATGTCAGTCAAATTGTAATAATACAAGGCATTGTGAAAATTCATGTTCAAACTTTTAAAAGTTGTGTAAAAAGCAGCTTTAATTATATCAGTGGACACTTTCTCTGCATATAATGTGAGATCTAAATTCTTTGCATTCAACCCAAATTTCTACCTTTGATAGTTATTACCTTCTGCCTGAAATGGAAGCAGACACATTGAATGGGTTCCCACTAGTGCCCTTTATCTTGAACAGGTGGTACCAGGCCCTTCCTCGACTCGAGTGGTAACAGAATCCAGGAAGAAGATGCAAACCCTGGCCTCCTTCCTGTCCTGTCCTGCCTTTGTGCTGCCTCTTTGCCATTCTTATTCACTTTTGATTTGTAATGTGTTTGAATTCATTTATTTGTCTCCACCTTCCATGCATGGTCAAGAACTCTAAAGTGAACAGGAGAGGTTTCCTCATCTCCCCCATGCAGAGCTTCCTTGAAGGGTTGAGCCTAGCTCTTGATAAGTCCTCTTCGTTCCTCACAGACTCAGTGAGCCATTGCTAAGACCACTCTGTCTTACAACGAAATACAAATCAAATCCTGATGTGCTATCACTAACATTCAGAAGTCTGCTTAACAAAATGACCACTCACTAGACTTAGAGAAAAAAAATATATAATACATATAGACACATATAGATACACACACACATATATAAAGTGCTAGAATTTAAATATATTTTAATATATTATTTATATTAATATACATGCACATATTGAATCATATAATATATAGTTATGTACAAATATATATTATACATAATTATATACTTTATATACTATACATTTGTTCATATTGTATTCTGTCATCATATATTATATTTGTTATATTTATATATAATATATTTAAATTCCAGCATTCTCTTCAAATTTTATTAGTGAGACTCTTTTGCATGATGAGGATATATTTCTGCTTTAATAAATAAAGACAGTAGAAATAACGCTCAGTCTATCAGTAGTTCAACAGGAACGCTGTGTATATACACACCAACAGGTATCAACCAAGCCCATCTTTTAACCAGTATCAGCTCACTTGCCCAGGGCAGAATAAATTCACATTATCTCAAATGTTAATGAACTAAATCCCTATCCAGAATTGCTTCCACTGATTAACTCTTTTGTTTGGATCTAGACATCATCAAAACTCTGAGATCTTTTGTGCAGAAAATCTCCAGGGCATGTTCTTGTGGCATGTGTGGAGCAACCAAAGTGCACATGTGTTTCTGGACTACCATCCTTTCTGGTTCTTTTTCAGCAAGGGAAGCTTTTATTGTCAACTTTAAGACTTTTGAGGAAGAGTCAGCAAATGATTTATCTTTTTCATATTTTACCTACAGATTATGTCACCACCAAAATTTGAGAAGTCAAACACTATGACTCATGGCTGGGGAGTTCAGGATCACAAACCATCTGTGCTCTCAGGTAAGGCTGTTGCCATCACAGCAAGCTGGAGTAAGCCAGGCAAGGCAAGGTTCCTGCAGGCACAAGCCTCACAATGCCAGCCCACACGGCCACCCAGCACAGGCCAAAGGCCTCAGTCCCACCCAACAGAAGGGGCAGGAGGCAAACCGAGCAGTCCAGGAACCACACTGTACTAATACAAGTAAAGCAAAGCAAATCTGTGGCTTTCTGTGAAGCTTTGATTCTTATAGGCAAGCTAAAAGCTTTTAAAAAAAAGCTTGCCCCAAAACAAAGATGCTTCTTTTTACACAATAAACTAATAAAACAAAGGTGAGGCTGATGAGTGTTAAAGCTGAACTGTCAATGAAAGAAGTCAAATGATCATTTCCTTACCTGTCTTGACATTGATGACAAAGAAATTCTGAGGATTCCCACTTGTGATCCTGTAAGTCAGTTTTTCATTGGAACTGGGGTCAGGATCTTCAGCTTGAATCTGAATGACAGATACGTCCTTGGGAGAGTTTTCCATGACAGCAGGATAATAAATAGGTTCTGATGTCAGTGGCGCATTGTCATTCACATCCTCCACTTCGATGTAGACTTCAATGGTGGAATAGAGGGGAACCACGCCCCGGTCTGTGGCATACACTGTCAGCCAGTAGGACTCTGTGGTCTCTCGATCAAGAATGTCTGCAGCAGTGATGACCCCTGGGAGAAAACAGAGACAGCATGATGGCCACGGAAGACAGTAACTACTAATTAGAAAATGGAAAATAATATGAGAGTAAATTAAAATGCTACTCCTTACATGAGAAAGCAGCTTAAACCGAACCATAATAAATAGTTCTACGATTTGTTGTTTGTAAAGGATAATTACATTTGCTATACTTTGAAGTTTGAAGATAAAGATATTATGAACAGCTAGAGAGGGAGTTACTGATTACTCACCAACCAAAAGGTCTTCTAGAGTAAATGATTTTATCTATTAATTTGCAAAAGTGAAAATGAGCTTTTAAATGTTCTTTTGCTTGTTAGAATGAAAACTGTTTTATAATCCTATTTTACATAAATTCCTTAAAAATTAGATGTCACAGTTACTGTATAATCCAGAGAGTAGTAGATCAACACACTTTCTAAATGAGCTCTTGCCCCTCAAGTGCTCCACAGAGAGCCCTAAATAAACCCTGAGCCATATTAAGTGATGCTCATGGACTATCATTTTAAATTAGGTGAACAAAACCACCCAATTTCAAACTGGTACAAATTAGGTTTAAGGTTTGCTTGCAGACCCTACATAAACAAACTGCAATATATACTCGATGCTGCCTAAAAATCAAAACAGCTGAATATACTGAAAGCACCTAACTTAATTGGTATTGAAATTTCAGCTCCAAAGTTATTTTCCACACAATTTTTCATAGTGATATGTCACAAGACAAAAGACTGTCTTACACATTCTCAATGGAAATACATAAGCACAATGGGTTTTCATGCAGTCGTGACAGCTGCCGATCAGAACAGAAATACCAATATAGCATTAGAAGATTAGATGCCAGCAGTAGAATGGCAAGAAAAGTAGAAAGAAAACACAGTGATATAAACCCAGTGATGTGGTGATGGGTTGGGTGACAATGCTACTGTCTTGTAAGCTGGTTTGGAATAAACTAGAATGTCTGAATGACATTAGGACAAGAAAATGCTGTTGGGGCTGGAACGCTGGCCTGCTATAACTGCACCTGTGAGCACATGACAACCACCAAGCACAGGCACTCTACCTAGGTTCTTGGAATATATATATATCACTCCTGGGTAGCATTGCTGCTCAGGGAAATTGGAGCTCTGTAAGTCAGAGGGAGGAATAGTGACAGAAAATCAGGTAGTCGCTGGACAGGAGACAAAAATGTCAACCACTATGAGCTGCGATGAGGGTCACAAGTCTCAAAAGAAGCTCTCAGGTCATGAAGTAACTCATCAATGAAACATGCTTATCCCATTGATACACATCTCCTGGGCCCTGTGCAAGTCATGGAAGGAAGACAGGTGACAAGGTCTCAGTCCTCTAAGACTCACAATCCTGACAGGTAGCCTTATCTCTAATATGGTCTGTGCTGAGAGATGACAGCACAGCCAACATCCAGGAACAATCACTTCATCTGGTTTACACTTATACACTTGGAATGGCAAACAGTCTAAATCCACAAGAGGATGAGAGGCCAGAGAAACAGCACTTGCTGAGGTTCCACAATGTACTATAAGACCCATATCACAACCTCCCTATAATATAAGAATCAATTCTCTCTATAGACGAGTTCACCAAGTTGGTGGACCTCTCCTAAGGCCCATGGTTAATAGTAGAAGAATACAGTCCTGTTTGTCCAAAATGCTTCAGTTTAAATCTAGGATCCATTACCTATATTGAAGAACAAGTTCAACACAAGCATTTAATTCTCCTACCCATCTCTCAATATTCATTAATGATTCATTAATGATGATCATTTAATCTGTGGGAAAGTTTGGCAAAACAATTATAGTGCAATAAAAGATGACTACATGCAAAGTTGTAAATCAAATACCATATTGCTGTAGCTCTGAAGGTAGTAACTCTACTCAAAGCAGGGGACCAGGCAGATGTGTTTTGGCTGGGCTGCTCATGGGTTTACCCAGCTCTGTCTTTTAAACTCACCAGTGACATACTTCTCATCTCAGGAAAGTTCCTGGCCTTTGGGGGGATAACAAAGTATGGACAATAAAATGAAAGCAACAAAATCTTCCATGTCTGACCAGACTTGTCACCTTGCCTGTCCCCCACCTGGCATACCTCCATGGGCCCACGCCCATATGCCCAGAAGAGCACACAAAAGTGTATGCACCAAGAATTGCTTTGTGATCCTGCAAGCCACTTCATTCTCTCTCCTTCCATCTGTCAAGTTGGAGGGGGCTGTATTCCAGGCTCTGACAAGTCTGTGCATGAAAGATAGACACTAATAGAAATTAAACTACATGGGTGGATTTTATTCTATTTATAAATGAATTATCTATTTGTAAACTAAGCATTTGAATCATCTTTCCTTAAAATAAACTATAATTATTTTTATAATTATATTTAAACATTACCTAGGAGTATGAATGAGTATTTGGAACACAGTGTTCAGACATCAACTTTATGATGAAATTTGGGGCTAAAATGAAAAGGAAATCAGCTAGAGTATTAGAAAATCCATCTAAATCTCTACTGACCATGTCAACAACACCGGTAACCACTCACAGCATTTACTCATCTCCAACACTCTTAAAACTAGTCATGAGCTACATGGTCGCATCTGCAAGTGCAAATCCACCTGACTGTTCTGCTCAACAAATCCTACTTTTATAACTGAGGAAGTATTGTTAGAATTCTATGTAATGGCTGTGTGCAGGTGGCTCATACCTACTTACTAAGGAGGCTGAGCCCATAGGATCACAGCTTGAAGCCAGCCTGGGCAGAAAAGGCTCATCCCCAGTGAACCACTAAAATGCCAGCTAGAGGCTTGGCTCAAGTGGTCAAGTTCTAGCCAAGAGTAGAAAAAGAGGTAGCATAAGGCTCTGAGTTCAAACGCTGGTATCAGCACACATATATTTATTAAAAATCTCATATCATTAACAAAAATCTGTTGCAACTATCACACATTCTTTATTACTTAAAAAATACTGTACATTTCTAAAATGAACAATCTGATTAATTATGATTCCCAAAAAATGATCACTATAATAAAAAATATAAACATCCATTATCACTGAAAGTTTCCCATTAATTAGTCTCTGATCCCAACTCTCTGACTACCAGGGAACCCCAGAGGAGCTTTTTTTTTCAGTACAGGTTATTTTACATTATCTAGAAAGGTATTGGCTTCTTTCACTGAAAATAATTATTTTGAAGCCAATCCATTTTGCTATGCAAAAAACAGTGAATTACTGCTTTTCATTTCCTACTAGTGTTCCACTGTAGCATAATTTTCTTAACAATTGAACTATTGAGGAACACTGGGGTTGCTTTCAGTTTTATCTATACAACAAAGGAAGGTGATAAGAATATTCATGTACAAGTTTTATATGGGAATACACTTTCATTAATCTTGAGTAATAAAAGAATTGATGCATCACCTGCTTGGTATATTTCTTTTCCCTCCTGCAGGAAATTTGGAGGGTTCAAGTTGTCCCACATCTTCATTTATGTCAGATTTGCCAGTCAATTGCTTTAGTTTTGACACTGAAGTAAATATATAATTGTATTTCATTGTGGAATCATAATCATCTTCATGATGACACTGAGAATTTTTGAAACTGTTCACTTCCCATCTGAATAAATGTTCACCGTTTAATCTAATTTAAATTTCAATTTTTTTATTGAGTTTTGAGAGGTCTTTATAGACTCTGGACAAAAGTCCTTTACTAGATTTGTGATATACAAAATGTTTTGCCTTTGTAGTGATGATTAAAGAGCAGAAAATTTCCATTTTGGTCACATGTAGTTTGTCAATTTTTCTTTTATAGGTAGATCATACTTTTGATTTGTATCTAAGGAATCTATTGATTTGCTTTTTATTACTTTCAAATAGTTGTACAAACAGATTTCAAATTGCCATGTCCATTTATGTATGCCATACTTTTTGATTAGTCTCACCTTTTCCATTCATATTAATTATTGCAACTCTATTTATACACTATTCTTTGCGTTTTCCACTGCCACTGTTTATCTTCTTTCCCTTCAATCAAGGCATGTTTCAATCTTTCAGTGTCCTGGTAATAATTTTGTTAAACTACCAGTTAATTGTTCAAAGGAGTTATAAATACTATGAAAATCCATCTCTACATATACCATACTTTAGACAGTTTGATGTTATACATATATAATATATGCACAGATTTTTTCATACATATTTATTTTCAGGTCTAAAACTTACATGTAAGAGAAAATATGCACTCTTTGTCTTTCTGAGCCCAGCTTACTTCTCTCGATAAGATATTTTTTCCAAATTCACTCATTTCTCTGAAAATGATATAATATTATGCTTTCTAATATATAAGTAAAATTCCACCAGATAGGTAGATATACAGATAGAGAAACTGATTGATAGACATTCCTTAATCCATTCATTGGTTGTAAGACATCTATGCTATTTCCATAACTTGGCAATATGAGTAGTGTTGTGATGAACATAAGTGTTCAAGTGCCTTCATTGTATGCTGCCTACACATCTTTTGGGTAGATGCCCAAGAGTGGTATTGTTGGATCAGAGTTTAATTCTGTTTTTAGGTCTTATTAAGGAATCTCCCAGGGCCTTAGGAATGCTTGGAAAAAGCAAGTCTCAGAATTCCTTCCTTTGGTTTCTCCTTTGATCTCTGCCTCTGAGTCAATAGGATATGATGTCTATTCATTCACAAATATACATTAAGTGGAGTTGGAATGGATGATAATTAACATTTCATTACCAATGTAGCCCATACAGTTATAAGTCCAGTTGCTCAGTAGAGACAGATGTCAGTTTTATTTCCTGCTTTACCACCTCCAGTGAAATGCTCAAAGTATAGCCAACTCACATATTCACACTTTTTACTAAGTATTATGAAAATATCACTTAAGGAATTCTTTACAAATACCACTGGAATTTTTATGCTTGTTATTTTTGAAAAATGCTTATAAATATTTTTTCTATATTATCTTTAGTTGCTATTCAATAAGGGCAGTAACAGACCACCATCCCGTAGGCACTTTAATATGTAATCCTACAGGCAGATACAAGGACAGTAGTAATAAACGTGTTTATTTATCCATTCATTTATTTATATCTGTGGAATTATGCACAGCTTGGCACTGAAATAACTGATCCTAGCTGAACACATATATTAGCTATAATTTCCTTTTTTACTCACAAATATTAGAGAAACATGTCTGCAAATTGTGGTCCTTAAGTTGTTTCTAAATATGTAATATAAAAAGAGAAAATAGATAGGGCTGTTTAAAATCAGATACCCAGTACATGTGGGAGTCTGCACCAGTCCCCATGCTACTTGCTGCTGTATGCATTACTAATGGGTAGTATATTCTATCTTTCTTTCAAATCATTCAATGCATCAACTCAATTCTCAATGCAACAACAAAAGCACATTATTGTTTATTCTGAAATAATTACCAATTCCCAGGAAGGTACAAACAAATATCCAGAGATGCCTGGCACCGGTGGCTCACACTTGTAACCCTAGCTACTCAGGAGGCTGAGATCTGAGGATTGTGGTATGAAGCCAGCCCAGGCAGGAAAGTCCTTAAGACTTGTATCTACAATTAATCACAGAAAAAGCTGAAAGTGGAGCATTGGCTCGAGTGATAGAATGCTAGCCTTGAGGAAAAGGAGCTCAGGGACAGTGCCTAGGTCCTGAGTTCAAGTTCCAAGACTAGGAAAGGAAGGAAGGGAAAGGGAGGGGAGGAGAGGGGAGAGGAGGAGAGCAGGAGAGCAAAAGGGAGGGGAGGGCAGGGGAGGGGAAGGAATGTAAAGGAAGATCCAGAGCATCAGTGTTCTTTCATTTGATCTCCAGCGTTAGCATCTCTAGGAAGATGTTCCCCTGCTCTGACAATCAAACTCAGAGACTTCCCCAGCTTGTCCTACCATGGAGCTACCTCCCCAGATCACCAGCACATTTCAAAATTGCTTCTTTCTTTAAAAGTCATATGTTCCCTATGTTCATTTATTTTTGAGTATATGAGGAATTTCTCTAGGCCATTTACTTCAGCCTTTTGCCAACACTATTCTCCTCAATTTCTAAAAGATACTCTGTCATATTATATTACACCCACTTTTGTATCTCCTCAGAAATTCTTGGACTTGGATTGATTTGAGTCCACTTGATTGGATGACTGGCTCTACCTTTAATGTCCTCAACTCCTTATCTGCTGTACCTCCCACTGTTCCATTCCTCTATTCCTCATTCCCATGAAGATTCAATTAACCCTTCCCAGCCAGTTGAGGCTCCAGGCTCCAGCACTTTCTTTCTGTCCCTCTAACATTCTAATATGCACTTCCTGTGAGTCAGAAACATTCTTCTGGCTGTCTCCTGCTGTGGGATGCTGCCTGCCAGTGTGGAAAACTATAAATGTTGAATGAGTCAGGGAAGTGAAACATTTGACAAACTCAGATATGCTTTATTCTCTAGCTGTCTTTACTCAAGCATCTTAATGACTAACTGCATTACTGCATTAAACTAAAACCCAAATTGCATTGATGGTGGGGGATTAGGGAGGAGCAAGGGTGGGACAAAAATGAGGGAGGAGATAACAAGTTTGAAAAGAAGTGTACTCACTACCTTATGTATGTAACTATAATCTCGCTGTACATCACCTTGACAATAAAAATTATATTAAACGTAAACTAGATTGACTAGATATTTTGCTATACTGAGCTCACAGTGATAAACCAAAACAGACTGAGATAATAATCCACTCAGATGTTTCCAATATGCACACAGAATTGATTGGTATGCCCTGAAACTCAACTTTCCATCAGTGAATTATCCTATTTAATGAAACAGTTTTTATAAAAATCTTTCCATTTGCTACTTCAAATGAAGATAGAGTCTTGATAATATACACAAGGCCTGGACATTTCAGCTTGATGAAGACATCAGCTGACTTTATCAGGAGCTTGATCACTGTTCTGCCCAGAGGGCTCCAATTCTAGCAGCTAAATTGGTGTTTGGGATTTGCAGAGAAAACACTAGCAAGCCACTCTGCTCTTGTGGCTCTGAGCCATAGACTTGAATCTACCCTAGCCACTGTTCTTCTACTTAACTCCCTTTTCCTCCTGCCCAGGCCCACTGACTAGACATCTTTCATCTTTGCAGAAAGAGAAGAAAAACCCACAACACAATTGCCAGGAACAATTACAGAGTGAAAATGCAAACTGCCGTCAATCCATGCTATTTCCCAGGCTTCAAGTTGGAGAGCTGCTCATACGATCAAGGCAAAGGGCCGCAGGCTAAATCCAGGCTTTTATTTGGAGTTAATGAAAATGGACAGCTTTTCTTGTCTGTTTGGGACCAGGAATTCTAAAAACTTAGCATGCTCAAAAACCTCCTTGACTGTGAAGTTTAGTAGATTCAGAAACATACCATTTGCTGCTACTTGTCTTTTAAGCCAAACTTTTTGGTAGTAATTTTTATTAGAATTTAAAGCATGCACCTGTTATTTATGGAAACTGTGGTGCAAGGACCTGAAAATAGGAAGCAGCGAAAGCAATAGGCTAGAGTAAAAAACAAACATACATCCTAATTTGCATTCAGTTTTGTCTTTCTGGTAACCTAGTGCAAATCTTTTCTGTGGTTTTGGGAAATTGCATTTGCACGACACAGCACAATCATACAGATCCACCACCCAAAAGGAAAAGACAGAAACTTAAAGTACGTCCTTCTGTGAGAATGTCCCCTGTTCTGTCCACCTAGAAAAGCGGCTGCTGAAGTTTCATACTTAACTAGGTTCCAACCTAGATTGAGTTGTTGTGCAAAACCTGTGATTACTAAGGAAGGGAGGGGAGAGAGAGAGAGAGAGAGAGAGAGAGAGAGAGAGAGAGAGAGAGGAGATTTTCTTCCATATTATCTTTATGTAGTTTTCTGCCCCAAACCCAAAACTCTCAGGCATTTCTTCTTTGTCAACATTCCTAACCTTCCCTTCCATATCAAGACTGTTTTCTTTATACCTATTCACTTACTTATTACCATATTTCTCTTCTCATTTTCTCCCAGCTCTGAGGTAAAGTGGTACATTTTCCCTTAGGCATTTTGTTCTAATTTATAAATAAGATACAAGGGTGAGGGGACAGGATGGGTTCACAAGTAATCTACAGGTAATCATTTCTTAAAGTTTACATGCAAATGACAAATAACTTAGAAGTACTCTCATACTGTTTTCTTTTTTAAAAAATTAATGCAAGGAAGCGATCCATGACATGTCATAAATAAAACCTCTAAAGATTTTATGTTTTTCATTAATTTTCACTCATGCTTAGATGGATACTTTGTACCTGTAATTTTTTTCAATTATTCCTTAGGATAAATTCAAAGAAGTTTAATTAATGACTCAAAGGTCATGCACATTTTACAATATGATCAAAGTAATTTTCAGAAAGAATCTACTACAGATAGAAAAGGATATCAATTATTTTGCCACCAGCAATTTCTGATCTTTATACAAGTGGTGTTATTTATTTGAGAAAGAAATCCTAAATTCTGAATATACAAAAATAAACTTGTTAATTAAAAAGTAAACAGAAAACGCAGGGCCAGGTACAGTCACTCATACCTATAATCCCAAATACTAAGGAGGTAGAAATTGAGAAGATTAAGATTTGAGGCCAGCCTCATTAAAAAGAAAACCAACACAACAATTTAGCAAGAGCTTGATAGCAAGGGCTCATACCTTTATTCCTAGCTACTCAGGAGACTAAGATCTGAGGACTATTGTTTGTAACCAGCTTTGGAAGAAAAATCCACAAGATTTTTTTTTAATCTCCACTTAATGACCATAAAAGCAAAACGAAGGATATGGCTCAAGTGGCAGAGTGCTAGACTGTAGTAAAAAGCCAAACAAGAGCATGAGTTCAAGCCTCAGTATCAGAGCGCATGCACGCGTGTGTGTGCGCACGCGCGCGCACACACACACACACACACACACACACACACACACACCCCAAATATATTTTTTAAAATAATTAGCAAGATCCCATCTCAACAAATAAGATGGTCATGGTGACTTATGCTTTTAATCAAAACTATATGGGAGGATAACCATCCTAGCCCATGCCTAGGCAAACAGGCAAGACCCCATAAGAAAAGTACCTAAAGCAAAGAAGAACTGAAGGAGAGTTCCCTGGCCGAGCACTTGAGCAGACAATGCAAAAGAGACTGTGGACTCAGCAGCACCAAAGGAAGAGGCTTAGAGAGCTCTTTAAATTACTGTCTGCACACATTTCAGGTACCCTCATAAACCTACACCTTTGAAACTTTCATCTTTATATTTTAATCATTTAACTCAATGACACAAATCTCATGGTTTGTGGTAAGATGAAACAATGTTGACAGAGAGCACTGAGAATTTTGCTATAAAGAAAGAATTTGCTTGAGGCATACTTTTAATTAAATTAAAATTCATCCCGTGTATCAATTTCTTCAGCCTTGAAAAATATGGGGATTTTGAAATGAAATGTCAGAACACAACCTTTGGCTTTTGAAGCAACAACACCTGAAGTTGGAAGTAATGTCAGATATCAGCTGTACTTTAATCCAATTTTGAGACTTATTTACTACTAAGTCTGGAACTCTCTAGCTCAGCACAAATAGTGCCTGGGGTCGTGGAGCATTAGGACTGGGAATTTGAGTTTTGCTTAGAAAAGCCTTTTCTCTCTCAAGATGATTCCCTAAGCTGAAATATGTCAAGTCAGATGCTCAGAGCCTCTGCTCAACCTGCAGCACATTTGCTCTGAAGAGTGGGACCAATTAACTTGAACTTCTTTCCTTAACATATTGAAATGGCTGGAAATTTTCCTTGCTTTTTTTTTTTTTTTTTTTTACAGGGGCGGGGGCTTTCTCTTTGAGGGAAGGGGAACATTTCGTCATTTTTCTATTTCTCCTGTATCAGATAAGAAAACTCTAAGTAAAACCACATCTGTGGATACAAATCACGCATTTACTGCTTCATAAGGAATATCAGCCTTCAGTAACTTCCTAATGAAAAAAATCAGAACTCACAACCTACATATTCCTTTCTCAAGTGAATGAATTCTGATTTACACCACTGATTTGATGTTTACCCAGAAAACATATTTATTGAGTTTACACAGATAAGCACACACTGGAAACAAAGGCCACTTTTATCAAAACATCTGAGTTTATTTTCTGGGCTAACTCCATTGGAGGTTATGGAAATGCAACAGAAAACACACAAAGGAAAATGGATTGGGTATGAGTTTAGTATTGTTTTCTGCTGTAGTGTGTGTGTGTGTGTGTGTGTGTGTGTGTGTACCTAAAACTCATAACTGCATATTGCTCATCAACTTGTTTCCTATTTGACAAGTCATATAAAAACTCACATAGACAATGTCATACTTAGGTAATTAAGTTTGGTTGATTAGATTATAAGGAAGACATAGATATAAAAGCATTAGAGAGTATACATGAAATCCTCAAAATCAGCTTAACTTTATTTATAAGAAAAACAATATACTCTTTTCTTTTTTTATTTCTTTATAACCAAATAAGATACTGCAATTGCCATGAGATACCAGGGGCCAAAAGGAGGGCAGTCTTTGGCTTTCTTTAATTGAATTTGCCTGGTTCTCTTGTTCTATAGGTTTTTTTTGGATTGTTTTCCAGTTTCCATATGCATTTCAACCCCTCAAAGGGCTCTCACCTCTGACCCATGCACCAAGCCCAGAATTCATGGACTCCTAATTGAGATGGAACGGATCTGTATATACCAGTAAGGCCCTGACAAGACACTGATAAACACGGTCCATTACAGTAGGCAAACAAAGAATTTTCATCTCATTATGGGCCTAAAATTTGGATGTGCACAGACCTGTAGCCTGTGTTTTTGCTAAATATCTTGACATTGACTTGCAAGAATATGGAAAAGACGAGGAAAGAAGACAGTGTGTTCAGATAGTCTGTTGTCATCATGCTGCCTTTCCCTTTGCAACAGATAAGATAATTTATGCCGTTTCAAGATTTCTATATTTAAATGTGCTTACTGATCATAAGCTGTGTAAATAGCAATTCAGGTCAATGTTAGTTTTAGAGCAAATTATTGAAATTTGTGAGCAAATTGCTATGCAGTCTTTTCAAGACAGAGATGAAAATCAGGTTGATTTTTCTCCTTTGTAAGGACATTTTAGCCCCGCCCATAAAGCGAAGTAGGTTATATGTGGGTGGCCCAAAATAATTTTATGAGTTCTTTTTATCAATTAAATTTTGTTGACAAGGTGTTGTGCAAAAGGGGTACAGTTACATAATAAGGCATTGAGTACGTTTCTTGTGCTATCTTACACCCTCATTTTTCTTTCCCTTCCCTAGATTAGATAGGCATATATGCAATACCCAGTGTACCAAAATCATATACAGTAACTACATAGTGTACACCAAAGAAAATTCACCTAGAACTTTAAATGTAATATCAACAATAGAATCCTCCTGTGTCCTTCTCTTGGAGTTGTTTTTGCTTATACATACTGTAAGGTCACTGACCCAATGGAAATACCATTTGAAAAGAAGTGTTTTGTTTCACAGACCTGGTCTCTACTGTTCCCCCCACCCCAACCCTAACAGTAATATATCAAGGAGACCATGCCCCTTTGTTCTCTGTGTTCTAGGCTTGTCTCGCTCAACATTATTTGTTTAACTTCTGACCATTTCCCTGAGAATACCAATATTTTATCATTTCTAAATGCTATGTAGTATTCCATTGTGTATAGGTACCACATTTTTTGTATCCACTCATCTGTAATGGGGCATCTGGGTTGTTCCCATATTTTGGCTATTGTGAATTGTGCAGCGATAAACATGGATGTGCAGATGTCTTTAAGATATCCTGAGACCTGTTGTTCAGGATAGATGCCTAGGAGTGGTATGGCTGGGTCATAGGGTATGTCTATGCTGAGCTTTGTGAGGAACCACCATACTGTTCTCCAAAGTGGTTGTACTAATTTGCACTCCCACCAACAGTGGAGAAGGGTTCCTTTTTTCCCCCACATCCCCTCCAGCATTTGTTGTTGCCTGAGTTCAGAATATAGGCCATTCTAACTGGAGTGAGGTGGTATCTCAGGGTTGTTTTTATTTGCATTTCCTTTACTTCCTGGGATGTTGAGCATTTCCTCATATGTTTCTTTGCCATTTTTGTCTCTTCTCCTGTGAAGTCTCTCTTTAGCTCCTTTGACCATTTAATAATAGGTTAACTGGATTTGGAGGGGGTTAGTTTTTTGAGTTCTCTGTAGATGACGGATATTAGGCCTTTGTCTGTTGCTGTGCTGGTGAAGATCCTTTCCCATATGGTTGGCTGTCTTTCTAGTTTGGTGGATATGTCTTTAGCTGTGCAGAAACTTTTACTTCGTAGTAGTCCCATCTGTCGAGAGTCTCCCCTATCTGTTGTGCCCTTGGGACTATATTCAGGAATTTCCTACCTGTGCCTATAAGTTCTAGTGTCCCTCCTACTCTGTTCAGTAGTTTCAGGGATTCAGGTCTAATGTTGAGGTCCTTGATCCATTTTGAGTTGATCTTGGTGCATGGTGATAGGCTAGGGTCTACTTTGAGTTTTTTACATGTGGCTGCTCAGTTTTCCCAGCACCAGTAGTTGAAGAGGCTATGTTTTTTCCAAAATAATTTTATGAGTTTTAAAAAGCAATAATGTAACTGCTGGTAATATAAAAAATGTTTTGACCTCATATTGACATATCGTTTGTATTGTTTTAAAAGCATGAATAGCTCATGAAGGGTCGTAGTACAGGGTGCAGGCCATGTGGGAATGTCACTGATAAGATGGCCAGTGTCCAAAAGGAAGCAACTTTCAGCATTCAGTACAGTCCCTGGGCCAGATGAGAAGGACAAGCCCATGACAGAGGAAGGAATAAATATGTCTAGAAAGGAAAAGTTTTTTTTAAAAATTTTATTGTCAAGGTGAAGTACAGAGGGGTTACAGTTCCATACATAAGGTAGTGAGCACATTCCTTGTTAAACTTGTTACCTCCTCCCTCATTTCTCTCCCACCTTTCCTTCTCCCCAATCCCTCCCCCAAATTGTACAGTTAGTTCACAACATATTGTCTTGTAATTATTGCTGTTGCATTGGTTTCCCTTTTACCCTTCATCTCACCATTTTAATGTTACCTTCCCTTCTCTAATTCAGATAGCTATATGATCATATAAGATGATGCTAAGAAAATTATCTCCAAAATATGGAAACAAGTGCTTTATTGTTGGTACTGTTATTTTCAATGTGCAATGTGAAATTATTTCTTTGTTCTTCTGTTCATATTCCCTAGGATTTAGCCCCTCTTGTCACTGAAGTTGATTCAGGAAAAGATTTGGTTACCAGAACCATTGCCACATCTACCCCTCTTCCTTCACATGGTCTTTCCTACTTAGCCTAGATAAACTTCTAGAAGACAACTGGGAAATATGACTCTTGAAGAAAATCCGGGGACAGTCTTCTGCCTTGGAGATGCATGGGTAACTTGGTTTGGAGGTGGTTTGGAGCAGCTGCCTATGGAAGCTATGGACCCTATATAGCCACACAGGCATTGTCTGGCCTGTTGTATAGTGAGTTTAGTACCAGTACATTCACTATGTCATCCACAAGGGTAGAAAGAATCCTACCCATGTTTCTGAAATCAATCCCACACCCACAAATGACCCCAAAATTATTGGACATGGTACATGAGCAGTAAATATTTGTTAAATGACTGAGTGATGTTTCTCTTTACAGTCAATGGAGCCCTGACTCCTGACTGATCAAGAAGAGCTCAGCAGAGGATTATTATCATTTGCTGAATCATTAACAGTGTCCAACATGTGGTGATGAGTTGGAAAGTAAAATAATTCACCTAGATAGTTATAGGAAAGGAGAAATAGGATGAACTCTTAAAAAGCAAGATTTAGTGGGCTGGGGATATGGCCTAGTGGCAAGAGAGCTTGCCTCTTATACATGAGGCCCTGGGTTCGATTCCCCAGCACCACATATATGACCAGAAGTGGCGCTGTGGCTCAAGTGGCAGAGTGCTTGCCTTGAGCAAAAGGAAGCCAGGGACAGTGCTCAGGCCCTGAGTCCAAGGCCCAGGACTGGCCAAAAAAAAAAAAAAAAAAAAAAAAAAGCAAGATTTATTTAAAATATCAGCTCCCCAATAGTTTGGGCAGGTTTCCCATCATCTGCATGAAGGAACAGCAGAGGTAGCTGTAACTCTGCTGGGATGAAGAAAGGGTGGGGAGTCCAGAAGGATGGAGAGGCCAGCAGGGTGGAGAGGCCAGCAGCGGTCCTACAATGCCCATTCAGCTTCGGGATCTCCAACATGCCATTGCATGGCCAGACTCTAAGCTCAGAGATGGAAAGAAATACCCACAGCCATGAATCTCATGTAATTGCCCAGAGGCTGACAGGAAGAGCTAGGAAATCGAGGAACAACTGCAGAAAGAATCTTAGTTGGAGCTTTTATCTAGGTGTGGCCCAAGAGGCCAGCTTGACTCAGCCAAGTCCAGGCTGTATATGATCAGATGAAGTCTGCCAGCACTGAAGTTGCTTCAGGAATTTTACCTGGTCTCACTCCTTTGAACCTTTTCTCCTTCTACCTTGCTTCTTCCATCTACTCACTCCTAAAACGGTCTGATTTTTTTTTTGCCCCAACTGCCCTTATTGTTGTCCTTACCTGGATTAATGCCCTTCACATACTTGAACTCACAAATGGAACATGGCGTGCTTTATGAAATGCAGCCCCCAAATCAGACTTAGCCACTTACCTCACTCCTGCATTTTAACCAACCACGGCTATGGAGTTTGATACTTGATTCTGCAGGCTTCCTTATGCCTGTGCTCCTCTGGGAGGATATTAATGGAAGCGGTGTCTTATTCCTCTTCTGGGTTTCGAATGGAAAGGAAAATTCCTGAGCAGTAGCTATACCCAGAAACACTATCCAGGGACATGGCCGTGGGGGAATCTTGTTGGGATTATCATAAACTCCACCAGGACGGATGTTCTCATAGCAAGAGCAGCAAAGAAAGGAGGCAGAAGCATGAACAGAGTAGCTCACAACCAATAAAAGAACTGCATCAAAGAAGATGTGGCCCACACAGAGTTTTCAAATCAGCTACAAAAATACTGTTCTTTTCATTGGTATACTTAGCATACTATTTGCATGTTTTCCTGAAGATAAAACAATATTAAACTCTTAAATAGCTGTTGTTCACAATAAACAGGACTTTGGAATGCCTTACTTCTGTTTCTAGTATCAAGCCTGAGCCCTAAGCAGAGGTTAGAGAGGTTTCAAATATACTTAATAAATACTAGTAGCTGGGAACCATCTAGAAGGATGAGTGGAAAAATATCAGTAGCACAAGCTAGGCCTACTCCCATAATGTCTAGACCTGAAGGCACAGACTTATGGACGGGATGCACTCTTCTGGTTCCTACATAAGCTAGTCCACAGCACAACTCATCTTTGGAGTATGATCTGGATCCGAGAGCCATGACTGTTCTGAAATGAAAAACTACAACTATTTAGCTTCCATTATATAATAATTCACAATCTCCAATGAAAATGTTCGAGTCACTTAGGACTCTGATTTGGAACAATGTATCTCTTTGCACTCAGATGACAGGAGTAATTCATTTGGATAATGTGATTCATATAATGGGCCTCTCTTTCACAGTCACCTCTGCCCTGCAAAATGATGCCACTCCACGGAACAATCTTGAAAGAGTAAGAAGCAAGTCCATCTACCTACATGAGAACTGCAATCTGTCTGGTATATATAGGACTTTTTATTCTTACAGGAAGGAAAAGAGCTAGTGTTCACTATTCCTTAATTAGATTTAGTAATGTTCACTTAAGGGATGACATCAATGCAAGAGGTCTTTAAAAATGAAATACAACAAAATGGAAAAATCAAAGTGTGCTGGATATAATAAATATAAATAGCATTTTGTAAAACCCATGGATCTGTGTGAGAATTTGAGACAGAGAAGAAGATGGGAAGGGGAGGAAGGAGGAGAGACTGAGGGACGAAAGAAGATTCTGGATTGAGACCCTATGTAGAGAATTCCACTGAAAGGTGCTACACTAATCTCATTTATTAGTGATGAACCCTCATAGATATAACAACTTAACTCTGTATCAATTTTTTTTATTTATAAGACAGTGAAACCATCTTATAGACTGGCTTTGAATATGGAGGATATCAATTAATACACTCACTGTGGTAACACTGAGATCAAATATCAATACTGGTGCCCAGAATGTGTACTTTAAACATGACAAATTACTGATGATGAAACTATTACGAATGTAAAATCACTGCTATGGTTTTTGAGGCAATGTGCATATTGCAATGGAGTATTTTTGTAAAACACAGAAATCATATATTGCTTCTCAAATTTGAATGGCACAATTTTTAAAAGCATATGGAACATTTTGTTGGCACACTTGGCTAGAAGAGGTGAGCTTGGTGAAGTTTTCCCAGACCACTGGAGCTGAGCACTTCTCTCACCTGCTGATCTCGAACTCACTGCTCAGGCTAAGTCATGAAGAAGAGGCAAGCTTAGCATAACAATATCACCTCACTGTGATTGTTTAATGCACAGTGCTTCCAAGAAGATTGTTAAAATCCATTCTAGAGATGAGAAAGAAGGGTTGAATGACCTGTCCTGGTCACACTATAATGACTGATGGAATTGGATAGGCATCCATATCCATTTGGCAAGTCTTGAAGATGGTAAGCACATTATGGTCATCAAACCCAAATATCTATTCATTTTAAGTCTGGGTTTGATACATACACTTACTACTTCCCAAAGCCTCTGTTATTACTAACAGTTACACTTATTAGAAAGTTCTTTCACATATTCTTTTTTTTTTTTTTTTTTTTTTTTTTTTTTTTTTGGCCAGTCGTGGGCCTTGGACTCAGGGCCTGAGCACTGTCCCTGGCTTCTTCCCGCTCAAGGCTAGCACTCTGTCACTGAGCCACAGTGCCGCTTCTGGCCGTTTTCTGTATACATGGTGCTGGGGAATCGAACCTAGGGCCTCGTGTATCCGAGGCAGGCACTCTTGCCACTAGGCTATATCCCCAGCCCTTTCACATATTCTGTCTGTTGGCCTGACTGTACTTTCAGTTCCTTGTTTTCCCTAAATGGTGTTTAGTATGAAAATGCCTTTCCATGTCATGTTCTGGATATCATGCCCACAAGAGAAGACCAGAGAACTCGTCCATCTAAACCCCACAGGGCTCCATCACTGTCTATAGAGGCTGCATTAAGCTTCTTGTGAACAAACCAGTCTGTAGATTATAAATACCTAAAACATTAGAGCATTTTTCAACTAAACTGCTAGGCTATATCTTCCTCCTACATTTATATAGTTAAAGATTTATTGCTGTTTTGCAACATTTTCTTGCCTTTTAGCTCAGCCATCTAAAACAGAGGTCATTTTAATTCATAATTCTCTCTTTCACAAAATTAGCTATTGTTTCAGGAGTCTATTACTTGCAAATGTAGAAATCAGGTGATTACACTGGACTATTACAAGTTGACAGTCTATTAGAGACAGGTGCAAAAGTATACATGTGCACGCACGTGTGCGTGCACATGCACACACACACACAGAGCTTTGTTCCTGTCATTACATTACAAACTCCTTGAGTTCAGGAGCTCTGCATCCTTCTCCTTCTAGTACATCATGTGGGCCAGAGGTCACAGGATTCATTTGCACTGAATGATTATTAATTTGCACATGTCAAAATCCACAGCTAGAATTGATGATAAGCTAAGAGGCAAGAGAGGAAATAAAATGCCACACATCTGAAGAACGGGTTCAAAGGCAACGGCTGTAGCACATGTTGCTTCCCTGAACCCAATCCATCACAGAGCTGACATATGATGGAAATTCATATTAGGAAAGAGCCCATCAGAAAGACAAAGAAGAGAGAAAGATGAGAGGGAAACTCCAGTAGCATGCATGTCCAGACACAGGCACACACACAGTGGCTGATGAAATTCCTTAGTTACTAGAAGGCTTTCACACATGAATACTGCTATTTAATGGCAGTAGGTTCTTGACTCTGTATTACTATTAATAGACAGCCTATTAGGGCATTGCTATTTACAGCCTTCCACAAGGCAGCATGATTTCCCAGTAGTATATTACCATTAATTGGTAAAAGGCACTCTAGGAACACCAGTCTAAGACAATAGCTCAGCCACAATTAAAACAGAATTGCATTTGCTGACCTAGACGACAATGCAAAGTGTGCCTGGGAAATTCTCTGCAATATTTTACAACCTGAACTAATTAAAGATTACATTCCCCATACAGCCAGAAAGCAAACATGAGAAATACCCAGAGCTGAAGACTTTCTAATTTGATGGTTACTATAATGAGTTTGGTCCCAATGGTATATGACAATAGAAAGAAGCTTCCATCTGAGGATGGAGTAATGAAGCTCCCATTTTTCTTATCTTTGGAGTGATTCTTGTATACAGTCCATCTCATTTAAAAGTCTTCATCCATATTTTCTACAATGAACTTAGGGAACATGTGCAAGGACTAAAGTATGATTTCATTGTAGCCTGTTGAATTTCTTTAATAGATTTAGTGTTGACAAGAATTAAAAACAGCATGTAATAATTGTCAAGACCGTGTGCTAGGTGAATTTCCTTTGTTAACTTAGAAGTTTCTTTTCTCATCTAAATCAGGCAGTAGGCTGAAACTGTTTTTACTGTATGTGATTAGCATATCTTTACATAGGCAGCCCTAGGCACCATATGTTATTTCTCTATTGCCTGGAGGTAAATTAAGGTGCTTCCTTTCCTTTTCCCTGTGTCTAATGAGATTGCACATTCCACTACTGGCAAAACCATTTATACTATTACTGTGACTAAGCCTGGTTCTTGAATGTGGATGTGTGTTCCATCATACTTGGCTTGACATTACCTCTTATTACTTACTCTGATAAGAGAAACAACTTCCAGGAAGAATGTTTTCATGGAAATAAACAGATACAGAGAGGGAAATGGAGAAAAATAAATTCAGGTCAGGCACTGGGTTTGTGTTAACAGATGTCGCTATTGGAAAACATTTTACCTTAGTTTTCCTCCTTCAAATATCTTTTCAATCAGCCTAATCACCCTGGCCAGCATTTTAGAGCATCAGTGCTATTCCAATCAATATAGGTGTGTTTTTCATCTCCAACATTAATCCACTCTTAGGAAAAAATACCTCATATATAATCATATTATTTATGGCTTTCACTGACATAAAATTAAATTGAAAAATAACTCAATCTATGGTAATGTATTATGGTCCAATACATACCCTTGGCAATTGATCCTTTAAAAAAATACGTGGATGAGTTTTACTATTCTAACGTCATTGAAACTTTCAAATTCCCGTCAAACATTTATTAAGCATTTATTAGATTATATGGACTTCTCAAGATACTGATACAATGTAGAATGTGAAGGCCTAAGGAGGATTACACATATTTGGAATTTCCAGACATTTCTTATGCTTCACCCATTGCTTAGACATCAGTACATAGTCCAATCTGAACAGAGGAAATTTCAGCATCAGATTTTTGACATTTGTAAAGGAATGCCTTCCATTAATTCTTTGTCTTAGATGCTGTCATAGGCTCTTCTCATTTGATGTGCTGAATTTTCTGAGAGAACTGACAGTTATACATTGTCTTCTCAAAACATCTTTCTAATGATTTAAGATTTTTGTCTTTGACATGATGGTCATTTTCCACAACGTCACCAGAGATGACTTGAGATTGCACTGAGAATAGGCCAGCCAGACTCACCTCGGGACTGTGGTAGAGGCTGACTGCACCACTTCTCTGTTTCTACACTGGCAGCAGCACTCTACACAACAAATAAAACATATGGTTCCAGACAACCACTCAGGAAATGAACTGAGACAATCAGGTCAACCCGTACCGTATGGAGACTTTCTCAATTCCTTTTCTGCCTCCTCTCTGGGTAGTTCATCCCACAGATTTCTGGGAAAAAAAAATCCCATGGTCCAAAATGCACTCACTGTGCAATATAGCAATTTCCCCTTTAACAGTCTACACAAGGGCAGACATACAGGAATTGCCCCTGTACTAGCATCATCCAGTGCAAGACAGGGCACACAGTAGGTCTTCAATGAGTTATTTGCTGACTGGATGATTTAAAAATAGCATTTAACAGAAAAAATGCAATGTAAAGGGAATGATGAGTGACAGCTCTATAAACATAGTTCAAACCAGTTTTTATACAGCAAGACAGTAATTGTGACATGCTAAGTGCTAAGTTCATGGAGGGCAAAGACTGTCATTCCAAGTCCACAGTGTGATTGGTGATAATGAAGTAACTTAAATATCTGGGTGTTTTGTCTTGATATATCTTGTTCTAGGCTGGCCTAGAAATCAAAATCCCAATACCTCAAGTTCCCAAGTGCTATGATTACAAGCCTGTGCTACCATAGTTGCCATTAACACCTAGTGTGAAGTTACAAAAAGGAATCTCAAATGGTTTTCTTTCATCTTCTTCATAAGTAAGCAACTAGTATCAGAGACTAAAAATCATCCCATACTGCGTCTAATTACAGAGCTACAGACAGACAGAAGAAACCAGGGAAGAATTCCCATCCATCTCTTGCCTTTCAACAAGACCTTACAAAATTTTCACAAATTCAATTCCTTTCTGTGTCATCCTGGCCTACTGATTGACAACTTCTGGCCAATTTAAGCTGTATTACTTCAATAATTACCAGATGATGTCATGTCATAAAATAGGGAAGCAGACTTGGGTCAAGGTCTGAATCTGTCATTAAGTTACTATGTGACCTCCAACCAACTAATAAATCTCTCCATTCTTCAGTTCCCTTCTTCACGGAATGGGATGAGAATGCCAGCTACCTCGAGAGGAGCTAAACTAAGAGAAGTTTATGCATAAGAACTGCCTTAAATTTATTCTTATTTGCATAAAATTCTCCATTCAAGGGTTGGGATGTAGCTCAGTGGCAAATCACTTGCCTAGCAAGTGCAACATCCTGGGTACAATCCCCAGTACCAAAAAAAAAAAAGATGAAATTCTCCATACAGAATTAATATTGTTCTGCCAAAAGTTTTGCACTGTGTACCTGTTAATGATATTTATTCATTTTACTATCTTTAAGTAATTAGACACGGGGATTACCATTCAATATGTTGTCTTTTAAGTACAATGCATCTTGATCCATATTGTCTCTTGCATCATTTTCCCCCATTCTATCTCTTTCCTTGCAGATGGTACTTAAAATGCACAGTTTAACTTCAATATGAATCATTTTTGCAGAAATTATCTTCTATGGACCAAGGAAAGAGGAGAAGGAAAAGGAAGACAGAAGGTAAATATTTGAAATACCTTGTATCTATGTGTAAAGTCAGAATAGGAGGCACAATAAAAGCTGTTGACCAATGGCAGCTGGTGGGAACACAGCCAGGAAGCAGTAGCGAATGGTGTTCTGAGCAAAATTTTGTAAATGCACATTCAAAGATGGAATGCCTTCATGCAGTTAATACATATTAAAAGAAATGTCAAATGAGTGACTGAAAAGTGGGGCAGGCTTCATTAGGTGCCATTTATTAGAATAGATATGGTCAGAAGTAGTTTGTTTCCATGGTTGAAAATAGAACAGTGAAATGCTGTTAAAATTGTTTTGGGAGGGGAGAGTGGGATAGAAATGTTAAAATAGACCACCCCACCTTACATGTTAATGAAGAAATAAGAAGAAGAAAAGAGCCAGGTACAGGTGGCTCATGCCTGTAATCCTAGCTACTCAGAAGGCTGAGATCTGAGGATCCCTGTTCTAATGTGACTCCCTTGGGAGGAAAATCTTTGAGACTCTTATCTCCAATTAAGCACACAAACAGCCCAAAGTATAGCTAGGACTCAAGTTGTAGAGCAAAAAGCTCAGGGAAAGTAATGAGGCCCTGATTTCAAGCCCTAGGACTGGCATATAAGGAAGAAAGAAAGAAGGAAGGAAAGAAAGAGAGACAGAGAGAAGGAAGGAAGGAAGGAAGAAAGAAAGGAAGGAAGGAAGGAAGGAAGAAGGAAGGAAGGAAGGAAGGAAAGAAGAGACAGAGAGAGAGAGAGGGAGGGAGGATGGAAGGAAGGAAGAAAAGAGAAAGGAGGGGGAGGGAGGGGGACGGAGGAAGGTGAGGGGTGGGAACAACCATTTGTGACAGGTCCATCATCTAACAAAAATGGTTTAGGTCTGCAGTGCCAGGGACCAGTACGTAGCTGAGGTCACTCCTCAGACACAGAGAAAGTCTCACAGGACAGGTGAACAGGTAATGAGATTGTGGCCAAGTGTGATGCTAGATATATACGTAAATACGTCTTAAAGAGGAAGCCCAGGGACCTACCAAACAAGTATTAGTATCAAATTCCAAACAAATCCTCCACAGTTGCCTCTGAATACCACCATCAGAGTCAGATCTGCTCCAGAAAGAAGGCCAAAGAAAGGCCCAGGCGTGCTGGGTGCTGATGCCTGCCAGGTACAGAGAACATGGCGGGAGATACAAGGTGGGATCCGTATCCCTACCGTGCTGTGGAGTGCTGCCCCAAGTCCTATCTTTTGGCACTTTCCAGATACCACAAAATCTCCTCAAATTTGTTCTTAATTATAACATGGGACCCCAGTCTTCCCACCTACAGTGGTTCACAGCTGTATTTCCTCCTTGAACTCAATGAGGAGGAACAGAGGCACCAATGGGCTCACCTGAGCTCTGGGCTGGACAGGTGTCCTAAAACTCCCCAAAGAGGAAGAGAACAGGGCCCAGCTTCCCAGGATGAATAGGAATCCTAGAAAAAAAAGGGTGGGGGGAATTATAAAGGTAGGGCATCAAGGGAGTAGCAGAAATGTGGGGAGCCACTGTGGAAGGTAGGTGGTAGGACAGGTGCCACCATGAGACTTTTGAAGCAAGTCTGCATGTACTGTAACATCTGTTTGTTTTTAGCAAATGTCCACATGGTGTGCGGCAGCTGACAAGGTGGTTAGGAGCTGGCAGAGTAATCTTACCACAAGACTGCAGCTATGACCAGCATAACAGATTTAATCAATCACCAGTCCCCAAATTTATGCACTGAAAATTTTCAGTGCTCATCTTTTGGATGAATCAACACAGGAGAAAATGCACATCTAATGAAGATTTTACAGATTACCAAAATAAATAGCTAGCTTTTGGAAACATCACTTCAACTCTGATTAAAACCAGCTGATTTGGGTTCAAATAGCTAAGAGCTAAGGACCCAAATCCTCCCCAACCCATGTGGCTTGTACTACAAAGAACTCTGTTAAACTACTCTCTGGAGGACCTGAATAAAAACAGCACATGATGTACATAGTTTTATTACTCTCTTAGGACATGCTAATGGATGTTCTGTCTCAAGAGTCACTGGAGTTGGATAGGTTCCTGTCCACTTCAGCAGATGCAGGAAGGATTGTTCGCAGGCATGACCAAGAGTGATAGTCAGGGACTAAAGTAGGGAACTTCTTTGCTCTGAATACTTTCTAGGTGTCCAACTTACAAATGGATCAATAGTTTGCTTTTTGTTTCTTTCCTGCACACTAGCAAACTAGAGATAATGAGCTCCTTTGGAGAAACAATAAAAATCATAGTGACAAATATCTTCAATTGTCTTGAGCCAAATCAGCCAGTCAACATTGGTGGAACACTTTATTGTGTACAAATTGTTGCAGCTGTCCAATCACACTGAAATAGGCGCTGGGGAGAGGCATGTGGAGCCCAGACCTGGATTCCAGCGCTAGCTCTGGCACTTATTAGCAGGGTGACCTTGGATAACTCACCCTCACGGAGAGCCTCAGCTACAGCATCTACTCATAAAGAGTAATGCATGTTGCCCATAGCTGGGTTGCTATGTGCATCAAACAAGAAGTTACAAAAGTACTTCAGAAGTACAATGTGCCAGGCTCATTATGAAACAGAAGTTACTTTTATCCTTGAGGAAGTTATGGACTAGACAATAGAAAGACCTACTAGAGTACTGATTTTGATTGCAAATCAGTATCCTAACTTGAGTGACTTAAAGAAAGACATAAAACATCTATACTGTACTCCAATTTCCATGATGTCCCTAAGTGATATTCAGTAGTCTCATCAATTAAATAAACAACTGATGTACTGGAGCTATTAATATGTTGAGATTGCATGTTTCTATGCTCTATTCTTGCTTGATTGAGACTAGAGGCTGTGTAACCTAAGATTTTATAAGGCATCTCATCTTCCACTTGTTCTGTTGAAAACACATAGTAGTTTCCTGCAGGTATGTGTTTCCTGACAATGCTTTTATAACAGGATATCTTGTATTTAAATACCAATTACTTATCATGAAAAACATTAGGTAAATCACCTACACTCTCCAGTAATTTATTCATCTGTGTAATATATACGATAATAAGACTCCTATTTTACTGCGTTATTGAAAAAAGCTAAATGAGATGAAGAATAAGAAGTTCCTACCAAAGCACTTGACATATAAATATTGATTAACAATCATGATGCCAATAACAAGTATAGAAGCTATAAAAAGTCCAACAATGGGGGCTGGGAATATGGCCTAGTGGCAAGAGTGCTTGACTTGTATACATGAAGCCCTGGGTTCGATTCCCCAGTACCACATATATAGAAAATGGCCAGAAGTGGCACTGTGGCTCAAGTGGCAGAATGCTAGCCTTGAGCAAAGAGAAGCCAGGGACAGTGCTCAGGCCCTAAGTCCAAAGCCTAGGACTGGCAAAAAAAAAAAAAAAAAAAGTCCAACAATGGAACACCAATGACACCTCACACATACATTTGAGTATGTAAATCATCGGCCTTGACATTAACAGAAGTGCTATTTATTAAGTCCCTATTTTCGGACAAATTTATCAACTAAGTAGATAATACCAACCACACTTTTCTTTTACCAAGAGGGCCAGTAGTATTAAGATCTTACACAAATTTCCCGAGTTCATAGACATACTGAATGACTAGATGGAGACTTGCCCAGGTCTATGTAGCTTTTGCTCCTCATACCAGACCACTTTCCCAAACAACTTAAGTCATCAGCTTCTAGATGCCTGTCTCCAGGCATCTTTGCCTCCCTGATGATTGGTTCCAGGGGCTAAGAGACCATAGAGCTGGGACAGTCTGCTCACAGCTACCTTACCCCTCTTCCTTCACTATTTTCTTAATTCCATGGGTTAAAGCACATCATAGTAGAATCAATGAAGATTCACTTTGCTAGCTCCTGTACCCCAAGACCTCACAATCTTGATGGGATATCCACTAAAAGCTAATGAAATCAAAGTGTTATAATAAAAATGATCACAAGTGCTATCAAACATAGAAGAAACAACACAGTGAGATGAGATTCAACAGGACAAACAAAGCCCATATTTTGAAAGTGGAAAGACAATCTAATCAGAATAAATGAATCATTACTATATTCAAACAAGCAATACAAGGAATTTAAGGGAAAAAGGATGGGAGAGGGCTTTCCTAAGATGCCTGTAGGTAGTATTTAGTCTGGGCAGACCTACATCCTTAAGGCAGTCAAGACTTCAAAAGTAGTAGGGACTGAGCTAGTGGAGAAATACAGATCATTCAAGCTGGGACTGGGAGGAGAGCATAGAGCTGTGGGGAACAGCACAAACAGGGTCTAAATATCTCCATCCAAGGTGAAAAACATCTGTGACAGATAGCAAGAGAGATCACCTTAGAGAATGACAAGTCTGCTAAGATCCACCAAGGATTGGGAATGAGAAAAAGTCTTTGCACATCGTATAAAACTTCAAGAAAACAAAGGTGAACAACTACTGAAACTCCATGAATTCTCTCATTTTCACCTTTGCTTTGTATTTACCCTACTGTTAAAATAAATAATCTTAACACATTGCTCTACTGTCAATATGCATTCCACTTCATGGAAATGCTATAGAAATACAAAATGCGATGACAGATACCTACATATGCAGCCCTATTTCAGTGCTCTTGCAAATCCCATACCCTTTGTCTGAGACAACTTTTTCTTTCCTTGTCTACCTAGAAAAAATTTAATTATGATTCAAACCCTGGTTCTGGTGTCACCTCTTTCAGCAATCCTTCTGGACTCTCGGCAACTGCAGGCTTTCTCCACTCACTACCACTGGCATTTGGACAATGCAAGCCTTTGTTGCAAAAGGGAAGTGTGTCCCACACATTGCCTGTTTAGCAGCATTCCCAGTCTATATTAACAATATGAAAGAGGCATGGCCGATTTTAACAACAGCAACAACAAAACATGTTGTTAGATACAGTTCAGAATTCCCCAGGGGCTAATGTAGGGAAATGATGGTGATCAATTGAGAATCATGAAGCTACAGAATTTTGATTATCAGTCTGAACCTTGCCCTGACCCTCCCTTAAATCTATATAGAGGAATTAATCAATGAAGGTCCCTTCTAATCCCATCGTCTGCTGAAAACCTTAGGTGAAAATGAACACTTATGAGCAGAATTTGCTTAGTGGCAAACAGATAGTTTTGTACTTTTTTATTTATCTCTTCTTCACAAACAAGATTATGCAGGTGTGGTCACAAAAAAAAAAGAATTGTAAAGATCAAAGTTCAAACTGTACTACCTGAGCTCTTGAGGCAAAGTTTTCTTATCTAAAAAGCACAGCTAATTTTAACTAGCTCACATTTTTAGGTCAAATGAAACATATACATCAAGATGCCCACTAAGAGTACTTTGCCCTTATCCCTTAAAGGCTAGGAATAGGTTAATGTGTGCAAAAATAATCTGTAAGCACTGTAAGACATTATGAACTCTATATACTAATTCACTGTAAGGAACTGACCTCTGACTTCTGAAAAATTAAATAATAAGAATTGTACTTTGGTTTGGGAATGTGGCAAATTAAAAATAAATTATTGGAAGGATGATTTGAATTAGAAATAAAAACCACCGGTAAATAACAGTTTGTATTTGACAAAGTCCTTTCTCACATGAGGTCTTCCAGTGGCTTCCACTGCTTCATTAGAAAGGTTACCTTTTGGAAGGTGAACAGACAGCCAAAAAGAACTTGAAACCTTCCCAAGTCCCGGAGGTGGAAAACAAAGCTCATACTCAAATCGAGTATGCACTAACAGACCTCTTTCTATTTCTATTTCTTCAGAACACTGAATTAATATTTTAAATGCAGAACAAAGAACCATTCAGCCCCAGCCATTCTGAAATTTGAATTACATTGCTATATGCAAACCTAGATAGACAGTGGAGACCATTAGAACTGATTATGTCAATGGCTATCATCATTAGCTGCATACAAGCCAGCCATAAGAATTTGCAGACACAAAATGAGAGCTATTTCTTTTGTCAAATGCAATTATAATTAATTCTTAAAAATGTGTACGTTCAACTCAAATCAGATGAAGGAATAAGCCAAGGGGAGAGATGGGCTCCTTCCATACTTCATGCTAACACTCTTTAATTAAACACAGACATTCAAAAGTAGTCTCAGAAGAAAGGTTAATGAGATGGAGTAGGAAGGAAAACCATCTCCAGAGAACCTTGCAGACTCTAGTATTCTGGGCTGTCTCCTTTGTTGCTCTTGGGAGAAAGTTGAAGAGGGGAAAAAAAGCTCTACAAAATGCATGCCTCTTTTTGTAATCAAGAAAGGAATTGAGCTACTCTCTAGCCTTCTGCAAAGAGAATTATGTCACAATGCGTTTTCCAGCATGCTGACCAGCCCTCAGAGTTGCTGAATTCAGGATCATAGTTTTGATCTCTATTAATGTAGTTTTCTGTGGAGCAATGGTATCTTCTTCAAATCTTATGCTCTGGAAAGACATTAAGGTAAGGAAAAACATCTCAGGAAGCAAAGATGCTATAGCAGATGCCTAAGGAGGCCACTGAAATTCAAGAGCCTATCAGGCCCCCCATATCATAGCAAAAACCAGGTAGTGAAGTGCAGAATGAAAGGATGAGTACAACTGGGGACTAGAAGGAGAATTTACACTCCAACTAGGAGGAAGGAATATGCATGGATCTAAGAACAGGCCTGGACTGGTATTCTAATTATTAGGTGTGTATTGCATTTTTTGAGTGATCTTTTTGTGCTGTTAATTCATTAAGTAATTAGACTAAGAGGTGGGCAAGAGTGGGTATGCTTCTTCTCTTGCTGATTTCCCCTGAAAGTGGAAATAATAACATGCAGAATTTTAAGCAGTAAAATAAAAAAAGCAGACACCCAAACTGGGTACTCATATTTTACACATGTAATCCCACCTGCTTTGGAAAATGAGAGCAAAAGGATCCCAGTTCAAAGATACTTCAGGCAGAAAGTCCCCAAGCCTTTATCTCCATGGAGGGAAGCTGCAAGCAATGGCTCCAAGAAACCCAAAAGTATTCAAGTTGTGGAATTCAAGTTGTGTTAGAGGAATACCAGGGTGAGAAGCCAGACATCCTAAAAACTTAGACAATGAAAAACAAGGCTGGAGGTCTATCTCACCTTAAAGCTCTGATTTCAATCTCAAGTAGGGTAAGAGAACAAAATCCAGGCATGGATTCATGTCATCTAATGCATTCCAACTTCCTAATCAGATGAGCTTGCATATTACCACCTAATTTTACTGTGAAAGATAATAACCTTCTTACATTAATATAATAACATGTTAGCAGAACAATGATGACTAAATCTACCCATGGTCCAAGCAAGTAGATGGGCTCCTGAACATATCAGAAAGGCTCACCATGCAGGATGAGAAAGCAAGAAGCTCTGCTGGTCCACATGACTGGCTGAAGGAAAGGTGGAGTGGATGGGGCAGAAGGGGCCACACCTCCTGCAACTGCCAGGGGAGAATGAGGATTAACAGGTTTATCTTGAAACAATGAGGAGTTGCTGAAAGGATAGCAGCAGTGTGAGAAATGGGGATGAGAGAGTTAGAGGGAGCTGGGGTGGGGGAGGGGGACCAGGAGGATGGGCTGGGACCCAAGATCTAGGTCAATGCTTCTTCAGTTGAGGTTCCTGGGCCAATCATATCTCTGACTTTGGGAATCTCACAGGTGGAAGTTCTTCCACTAGAGCTACTAGAGTTGAAGGTCTGTGGGTAATGGTTATCTATAGACAATTTTCTATGGAAACTACCAATGTGGCAGCTTAAAGTCAATGACATTTATTACTGCACCATTCCTACCAGGAAGGAAGGAGTCTGGGCACTGCTCCCATGGACCTCCTCTTCATGGTCTCATGGAGCAGTCATCTAAGAAGGGTCCAAGCTGTGCTGTCATCCGTAACCTCAACTACAGAAACTGTCTGCTTCCAAGTGTGTCCGGGCTGTTGTCAGAACCATTTCACTTGAAGCTGAAGAAGTGATGGCCCAGGGTTGCAGCTAGCTGTCATCTGGAGACCACTTGTAGCCTCTGGAGTCGATCCACATTTCCTTTCCAAGGAGCTTGCTTGCTCAGTATATCTGTTTACTTCATCAAGCCCACAAATAGCAAGGCAGAGTGTTATGAAGTATGCCATAGTCATGAGAATGGCACTTCATCACCTCTGCCCTTGTCGACTGGTTAGAAGTGAGACACCAAACCCCTGTGCAAGTGGAATGGAGTATGCTAAGAATGAATGCCGGAGGCAGGGGTGGCCTGACCTCAACAGACTCTACCAAATCTGCGTTTTCACACATCCCGGTAACTGTGATATGTACACAAGCTTGAGAAATTCTAGTCTAGGCAGTGGATTTGAGAGGCACTTAGGAGGCAAGACCAAAAGGAGTGGAGTTTTTCAATTAGTCTGTAGTTCAAAGCGTAGATTTTAGAGACCTTGAGATTTAGGTTAAAATCTCTGCTATTTTCTATATTTGTATGGCCCTGGGAAAATGATTTCACCTCACCAAACTTCATAGCATTCCAATGGAATCTACTTCTTTAGAGTTTAGGGTTGTGGAAGAGGTTGAAAGATCACCAATGCAAATGATATCTGGATGTCGGACCCAACAGAAGCGCTTGATAAATACAGGCTACTGTTGTTCACATCCGTGGAATTCCGTTTCCTATGGAAGATGATAATAGACTAGGTTATAAGGATGACTCCTGATTCTAGAAGTAAAATTAAGTATGGACCTCATACTATGGAAAGCAGTATTCTTGAAACTGTTACCTGCTTACAAGGACTCTGCATCGTTGTCCTGTAGGGCAGAATGAGGCTCCTCAGGAATGAGACAATGACTTTTAAGCTTTGTCCTTTACTCTCCCTTCTCTCAAGTTCTCTCCCTCCTCTTACAAGCAGGTCAGACTTACCAGTAGTTGAGCAAAGCTTCTCACTTAGGAAGCAATGCTAGCAGAGTCCAGAAGGGAGCAGATCGTTGGTCAAATCATGGCAGGGTTTAGGGGAAAAGCAATTTCAGACTCTGCCCTTGGTTGTTGGTCATAAAGATGAGGGTCAGAGTTCATTTTTGTTGAAAGAAGGCTGTTTTGCTGAGAAAAATCACCCATGGGCTTTCAGCCTTGTAGCAGGTTGAAGAAAAGAGAAGACAGAAATAATGATGCATTAAAGGAAGGATGGAGGACATTTGTGGAGGAGAATAAATATGCAGCCATTGGTTTGGGGGTTTTAAATGGTGTTGTTTGGGTAAAAGCAAATAGAGAACATAGAAACTCTGGAATTTTTAATTGCACTTGATTACAGTATTTGACACACACACGTATACACAATTAATAAATGTTTATACAATAACATGAGCTATCAATAACGAGTGAAATCCTTTTTTCCTGTACCCTGTATTTGGATCTGTAGTTGTTATTCAGTTCTGAAATACAAGCTAGACATGACCTCAAACAATAGTAGGCACACTTGTAAAAACAAAAATCACAATAAAATGTCCCTTTAAAATAGGCACCACCATCTGCCTGGCTTGGAAAGTATAGCTTAGTAAAGAAACAGGAAGAACCCATAGTTCAGAGAGTATTAATACACAGTCAATAAAGTAACTAACCAATCCATAGAAACAGCCCCCCAAAGGACAATTCTGGTGTATTTTATTCTGAGAGCAAATTAAAGCAAAACAAAGATGAGCCTACCAGAAAAACAGTAGACTCTCTTCTATTTCACAGATGAGTCCTTTGAGAAATTTAGGAAAATTATCCACGTCTTTTCTATAACTCTACCTACAGTGTGCAGTGCCAACCTGAATACTCCTTTATTCAGTCACAACTAAACTGGATGAAATCTGGCTTTGTGGTTCGACTTTGTGCTTTTCCCTGCATGCAGAAGATATGCAAAATTACCTTTTCCTGGCTGTATTAGTAGAGGAACAGATTTACTGAGTTTGTATTAGGCTACATAATGAAAAGTGTGTCACAAAGTCATTATTACTGAAGTACAGTACAATTCTTGGGTTACATAGAAGCTGGCTTCTTGTTCTCTGCATCTGAGGATTGTTTCTATGTCTTTCTGATTTGCACTAGCTGAGAAGTCCTACCCACCCTGTGGCATTTGTGTATACAAGAATTTGCAAGTGTGTCAGAGTACTTGTATGTTTGATGACAGGGGTGGAGAAAAATGTTTTCATTTATATAATAAATACATGACCAAAGAATTAGATGTTTAGACACTAATTTGGTGTCCAGATCCTTTTATTTCCATGTAATCTATTGTACTTGGCATTCTCATTAAGATGATTAAAATCAGGCAGTCTATCAATATGTGGTCCAATTATTCCAACAGACCACATACAGCTTTGGTCTGCTCTTTTCCTGTCTCAAGA